>NW_026642342.1:1200000-1852500 GCF_028554395.1 Pezoporus wallicus
CCTTGGCTCACCCGAGCTGCCAAACACCCATAGGCAGAGTACCACTGCTGCCTTGCCCATGGCATGGTGGCTGCAGGCAAGTTTCTGGCTTGCAAGGAACTTGTGCTGTGGGTGTCAGCATGGAAAGGAAGCACATCTGGGCCCCAGGACTGCCACTGATGGAGGAGGGAGAGGCTTTTGTCTGAGAGCGGCACCATGTTTGCACAGCAGTGGTTTGCAGCCTTCCCCATGCTTCACAAAGCCTTTCTGTCCAGGAATGATAGCATTATCTCTGCCTAGTCATGACAGTGTGGTTGTGTGTCTTTGGACTGGCTCTTCTTTTCCTTCATCAGGTGCCAAGGAGGAAGCTCTCACCAGGATAGGAGGTGCAGGGCCCCACCAAAGGGGTGCTGCCTAAGTCAAGGCTTGGTGCCAACATTCAGTCCTGTGTCAGAAGCAGACTCCTGAGTACTTGGTTGGTCACTGGTTGGTCCAGGTCATTTAAGAAGTCTCCTTCATTAGTGATGTCATGGAGAAGATGTCAAGATGCTCTCACTTTGCCTTGTGCAGAGATGGGGCAGGAGCCACAGGCAGTGGTGGGACCTGGGGCTATGTTTTTATGCACTGAGGAGTGGTGCAGTTTTGGATCCATTGGATGCTTTGCCATCGTGGAGCAGTTCTGCCAAATGTAGGGAAAGAACCCCACATTTGGCAGAAAGAAAAAAAAAAAGTATAAAAAAAAAAAAAAGTGAAACCACTAACTGTGGTCCAAAAACGAAAGCTCCTGTTTCACATCGTCTTCTGATCCATTGGAATTCCTTTCTTAGATCCCAAAAGGTAAGGGATGGCTCAAAAATTATCCCTCCCTCCAGTTTTGGTTTGCATGGAAATGAAAGTTAGAAAAAGGTTTTTCTTGTCAAAATGAACCAACTCCACAGACCTTTCCTCTAGGCTGGGTTTTATCCATCACACAGGGTCCTGGTAGGTTCAACTGGCATATGCTAGTGCTGAGAGGTGCCCTTCACTGGTGGAGTCTGCTGGGGTTGGTTGTAGCTTCTTGTAGCTGAAGCTCATTCATGGCATCTTGCTCCTCTGACTGCTCCTGCCTCTGTGCTTAGGAGCAGCACTTGGATGTGGTTGCTCGCCTGGGTTGCCTTTGAGTGAGCCCAGCTCGTGCTTGCCGTGTTCCTGTCCTTTCACAGGAATGCTTGGCAGTTGTCAGCTCCTCTACATTCCTATGGCAACTGCAAAAACCTCAGCCCGTTTGTGTCTTTTGTGTGTGTGTCTGTGTTGGCTTTGTCTTTTTTTTCATGTTGTATTACATAAATACGGAATTTTGCTTCAAAACACCTTTTCAGACCTTGGCCCCAGGTCTTGGTGTGGGAGTGAGTGGGCAAGGTGATCACATCTGGACTGGGTGTTGCCAACTGGCTTCACATTGCCCTCTCCCTTCTGCATCCTCCAGTGTCAGCTCCCCTGTGTAGCTCCCCACATCCCCCCACAAAAACCCCCATTGACAATTCAGCTGCATCTTTTCCCCTGGGGCTTTGCTGTGTCTTTCGTACAACCCCATCTCTGGTGGGCTGCACTGTGCGCGATGGAGGATTCAGCAGCAGCTTTCTCAATAGCAGTAATTAAAATGAGATGTCGTGCCACTGCAAGCAAAGGTGAACTCATCCACTAGCACATCCAAGGCGAGAAGGAGCTTTTGAACGTGGAAGAGGAGCATGTATTAATAGCATTATTATGTGCCTCTTTCTAGAAAAAAAGAAAAAAGAAAAGGAATGTATTTTATGCCATTTAATGACCTTCAAATTAACAGTTCTTTGAAAGCACTTATGTATATTTAATTTTAAATGTTGCTGCAAGTCAGAGCGGGGCTTGCGATGAAAACAGCAGGCAGCCGGTTTTTAAATAACAGCGAGTTCAGACCATTATTTCTGAGCCTGTCAGGTTCTGGTGCTTGTAATGCTCCTTTCCCTAGAGAAAATGGGGCTGTCTCTCCCCCTGTTCCTCTTCCCTTCTCCTTCATCTCTGCCCCAGGAGCTCCCTGGCACCAGCCTGAGCCCTGCAGGTTCTCTTCTTCTGCTTTCTTCTCCTCTGCAGGGCAATGGCATCCTCTTGACGAGCCAATGGGGAGGATTCCGATTTGGAGTGAGGGAAGGGTTGTATTGGGGTTGATTTGCAGAGGTCTTGTCGATAAAGCTGGCTGCATCCCTGCCTGCTGGTTGAGGATATCCCTTTGGGAGTCAGGGGAGCATCACAGCTGGCCTGTGGCCTAGCATAAATCATTGGGCATCACCTATGGAGAGTTTTTTTGCATCACCACCAACACCTTTGTTGTATGATGGGGACAGACACGTTTGCATTTGTTGAGGTCTGAATTAATGCTTTTGCCTCTGATCTGTAAAAGCTGCCGATATATTTGAGCCACTCTATGTTCACTTGGAAATCATTACTCTTAAACATTGAATTTGACTTTAAAGAAAAAGGGATCAATTGGTTTCTAAGATGAGGAATGGATTTATAGACCCTGTGATGGATTTTCAAGCTCTCAGAAATGTTCTGCAGTTCCAAGGCCAACCATCCTCTTCCGACTGCAGATGGAAAGGGAGGTGGTTGGGGCCACGGTTTCACATCCAGCTCATGCATTCATCCAGGTGCTGTGTGTCTCCTGCTTCCTTAATGTCCCCACTGTGCAAGGAGCTGCAGGGGATTATTTAACCACCATGTCATCATCTGCATTGGTGCCTCTTCTGTGAAAGATCCTGCCAGAGTGGATTCTGATCTAATTATGACTTGGAACCTGGGAACCTTCCATATTATCTTCAAAGAGCCTGAAGAAGACCTTTTTCAGCAGTTCCCAGTGAATCTCCTCTGTTTCAGAGGAGCCGGAAAGTTCCTAAGTGATGATGGAAAACATACGAAGTCCATGCCCATGGGACTTCCATGGCGAGTTATTTCACCCTGTCAGTGATTACCCCGTTGCTCCTGTTTCAGCTTACATTTTTCATAGAATGGGTTTGTGTTGGGTGGGTCCTTTAAAGATCATCTTGTCCAGCTCTCCTACCATGGGGGAATGGCTGTGCTCAACCTTCTCCAAACCCTGTCTCTTGGAGGTGTGAGAGCTGCCGTTGTGTTGCGTTCTCCCAGTTTTGATGCGCTTGGGTTGTGGTTCTGCATCTGTGTCTTGAGGGATGTCTGCTGGCTTGTGTCCATCTGTCACTGGACCATGATGGACTATATTGCCATCCCACGGTTTGCCTTGGAAAGAGGAGCAGATGCAGCTGCTCTGATCAGGAGAGGAACTGTGAGATGGGAGCCAGGCAAATGCCTTTGGGTACTTTGGGTAAGTATCCATGGCACTAAATTTGGTCTCTTGGTTCATAGAATCCTAGATTGGTTTGACTTAGAAGGGACCTTAAAGCTTAGAGAAGAAGTTCCTGTCAGAGAAGCAAATCAGTGCTAGGGAAGGAAATGCATCTTCCTGTGGTGACTATGGTACAATCCAGCTGGGCCTTTCTGGGTTGTCAGAGCTGCTGACACAGTGTCCCAATGTGTCCCATCTGCTTTGGCTGTCCTACATGGCGCAGCATTGTGAGCTAATCCCACCCAGGATTAGCTGCCTGCTCCCTCCCCATCTGTGTCTGAGCATCTCTATTGCTTCTGCTCTTCTTCCTCTGGCCATTGGCCTTTAAAATGCCGTTGAAGCCCCTGGCTCTCCAGGGCTATCCCTGGTGTGTGCCTCTGTTGTGCCTGTTTTAGGCGGATCAGCGGGTCCCAGCAGACCCTAACACACACACAGCAAGTGGAGGAGAAACCAGCTGCAGTGTGAAGTGAGGCAACCGTGGACAGCGTGGCCGTGCCAGTGGCAGAGATGGGATGGCATTGAGGTCTCCCGGCCCATCTCTGGGGGGAAGTGCTGGAGGAGGTTAATCTGGGCAAACCAGCTGTGTGAATTTTAAGTGGATTAGCTGAACTCTGTTCTTTCCCAAAACAGACTCACTCTTTCAGGGCCGATGTGCAGGTGGATTAGGCAAAAATCTACTTAAGGCTGTGTTAATTCTAGGTAAGTGTAGGGAGGTTAATGCCTATCCACTTAAAAAGTTAATTGGAGTGAACTTTTCTCCGTGTCCCCAAGTAAACAAGCTTTCCCCATCCACCAGCCCATGCTGTGGCTTTCCCTTCTCTGCTCTCCTATCCCCACACCTTGCCCAGGAGCTGACATCGTGGTGGGGGTGAACCTGCTCCTCTCTCAATTGTTATCCTCAGGGGTCTTATTAGGCAATTGAACCCTTGCAAGAAGGTAAGGGAGAGAGAGCAGGGAAATTATGGTCATCATCAGTGCAATTATCAATGCTAATTAGCACTGAGCAGGACTGATGGCAGGAGGTACAGACCATGCCAAGTGTTGCCTAAGAAGCAAGGTGAGCCTGGTGTCAGAAATGTGGGCTGGAGCCTTGAGGATGCTCTCACAGGCAGGCTGTGAAATGTGTGCAGGCCAGCTGGTTCATTGTTCCCCCATCATGCTATAGGGTGAATTCTTGATTCCCCACCACAGTAATGTGGGGAGGTGTCCACAGCCAGATGCTGCTGGCTCTGGTCTGTTGGCTGGGGTTAGTGCCGGGGTGGCAGTGCTATACCCCAACCCCAGTGATGCCCAAATGGGGACAGAGCTCCAGCAGGTTCCTGCCCAAAGGGCAAGAGCCAGGCCAGAGCCTGAAAAGGGCTCTCTGAAGTGGTTTGTGATACAGTGATGGCTTTGGGAGCAGCTCCACACGTGCGTCCATCCCTTACCTGCTCTGAAGCCGCACCCCTTTTCCACAGTAGCATTCAGGAATAGCAGCTGGGTTTGCAATGCCATTCATCCTTTGATCATTTGGGGTATTTGCAATTCTGCCTGGGCTGTCCTATTCCCATAAGCACGGAAAGGGAGAGCACCTGAGGGTTGGCATGCTGCCTGCATCCCAACCACGATGCTGGCTCTCCTACAGCTATACTGATGCTGATAACACCTTCCCTTATGGGATGCCTTCTCATCTCACAAACGTGGCCCTTTTATTGCTATTTGTGTCATGCCAACAGTTACAGGCTGAGATCAAAGCCCTCTGTGCTGTGCTGCTTGCAGGGGCTCCCACGCTGGAGCATGGGATGTGCAACAGGGGGTGATTCAGTGGTTGTGTACCTGGGGAGTGATCAAATGTGCTTCCCCCTCCCCATCATCTCCTGGCTGCCCATGACCTTACCTTTGGGTCCTTTGGGATCTTTGCAGATCATCCATAGCTGTCCCTGGATGAAGGGAGGGGCTGCTGCTGCACCTTCCCCGGGAGAGGCACAGGCTCCTCAGGGGAATATAAACCCCAAACCCTTCCCCAGCTCCACTGCTCCCGGGCAGGGTGGCTGTGGCTAAACGAGCTGGGAAAGGCCACAGGGAGAAGGTGGTGCTGGAGCCATTGCTTGGCTTCAGCTTTAATGTGGCCAAATCCGTGGCCGATACCAATCACTGTCACCTCACTGACTTGGGTGCAACCACCTTGATTTGCAGCCCTGGGTTCCTGTGGACCCATCTGGCTCAGCAGTGTGTTCAGCAGCATCTGCTGCACCCTGCGTCTGTTGCCTTCTGTAAAACATCAGTTGTATTTCTGTTGTCACTGATTTTCCAGCCGTTTAGCTGTTCTGCTCCCGTTAATGCTAATGGGAGCCATGAGACTGAATCTCCAAGCACTGAAAATGGACCCCGGTGCATAAGGAATATGCAGTGATATCTTTTCCCCCAGCCAAAGCTCTTTTTTTTCCTTAGATCGTCTCAATTTCTCTCATGCTTTCTCCCATGCCCCTTTTTCTGCAAACACCAAATTACTAAATAAAAGTTTCATTACTACCCAGGCTTGCTAAAAAAATTATTTTAATTCAGGAGAATGATGCATTTTAAGAGCACTGAAATGTCAGACATAGCTGGAGTTGTTTTTTGAAAGCATTGGTATGTTCAGAGAGGCACAGAGGCACCCGGCAATAATTAGCCATTGAGCCCCAGTTGTCAGTGGCCCAGCAAAGGGACACAGCGGTCAACTGCTTTGTTATTTAATGTGGTGCCTTTATGTTTCCAAGCTGCAGCTGTATATTAAAAGCATCTTTGCCTCTGCAGAGCAGCTAAATAATGGGATTTTGCTGCTACACAGGACTTCCTGGTTGCAGGGTGAGAAGGAGGTGCTCCTGGTGCTGCTCTTCTAGTTTGGAGACCTTCTGGCTTCCCCCTGGCAGCAGACAAAATGAGTGGGCTTTGTTACATTGGAAAGAGTTTTTCATGGTGCCTGATGGTTTGCTTCTGCTTTAGACCTGAGGGTGCTCGTACTACAGTGGGAGGGGGGAGAAAGAAAAGCATCATCACTGCTGGGGTACACAGTAACCCTCCCGCCCCCAAAATCAAGGCTCAGTCTCTGCTCGCTGAAGCATCTCATCTTCACACAAAGAAATGTGTCTCTTCCATTCCTTTTTGTTCCCCCGAGGAAAAAATTGAGAGCTTTCAGTGAAATCATCAGTTTTCTGACAGCATATTAATTAAACACTGCTTTTTGTGGGTTTTTTTCCTTTCTTTCTTTGAGAGGCTGGATCTGCTGTAAGAAGTCTTTGGGTTCTGCTGGATGCAGTTGCCATCGGCTGCAGGACAAAGGGGCTCAGCATTCCAGCACATGGTTTTGGGGAAGTGCCGCTGCATCTCCCAGCATGGGACATGTTTGTTCTCATCCTTTTCTCATTTCCCTCCTTGCAGGGGCATCAAGTCCAGCACCACAGAGGCACTGGAGAGGGGATTGACACTGGTCCCTGGGGACCGCTGCCCTCCGCCACCCATGAGATGATGACGGTGATGCCCCCCGAGCCGCAGCGTGCCCCGTGCCAGCCAGCCCTACCTTGTCCTGTACATAACCAGTGAGATGTCTGTAAAAGATTTCAACCCTTGCAATTTTTTTTTGCCCTCCCTCCCCCTGCCTCCTTCCCCAATTTGTTGATTGTGTTGAAATTGTCGGAGTTTGTAACAGTAACTTTCAGAGAATATTGTACTAAAGAGAAAATTGCACTCAATAAAAATGATGAAATAAGCCTGATCCCTCTCCTTCCCTTTCCCAGGGGCAGTCTTTCTGCTGCCGGTTTCTCTCCAGCTCGGAGCTGGGTGAATATTTGCCATGAATATTCATTTGGGGAACTGGCAGCGCTCCATCGCTCCTTGACTTACCTCAGATTTTGATGTCTATCAGATTTGGCTCTCCAGTTTGTAAATGAAGTGACTCGATTCTCAGTGATCCCTATCGGAGGTTGCTTGCTGCAAAAAGCCGGGAGAAGGAATTTTCTTGGCATGGGTTTCTCTGCAGAGTGCGTTTCAAAGTCCTGATGTGGAATCGCTCGGGGAAGCCACACTGGAAGTGCTGACTGGGATGAAAGCGCTGTCTGTGCTGGGGGAGCACAGTGGCTCCTCGCCTCCCCAGCCTTTGTGCAGCCTGTCGATTAAAAGGCCGATGCTCAGCTTGAACATGCTTGCCTTAAGGATTACTGTAAATGGTTGCAGGAAAATGGATTCTTCCCTTTGCATTGGCTATGCTCAGGCTTTTTATCCAGCTGCGACCATGCAGCCCCTCCAGGTGCTGCTGCGTAAGATTAGCTGACCCTGCTGGCTTTGGGTGACCTCAGGGAATGTCCTCCAGCTGGCAGTGAGGGCTGGAATAGGAAGGTTTAGATTTTCATATACATATATATGTGTATATATATATATATATATAAAATGGATAGCTTTAGAAATACATCACCAGCACACAGGTATTTGAGGTTCAGAAAGAGGAGCTGCTACAGGGAGAGCTTTTGAGTTATGGGATTCTCATACCTTGTGGTTTTGGATTGATCTTATGGGGAGGGAGGTGTCTGCTGTGGGTGGTGCTGGCACATCCCTGAGGTCTCTGCTGCCCTGTAATTCTCAGAGCTGTGGTATTGCTGATATGGGGCTTTCTCACGGCTGCTATCCAGAGATCTTTCCGAGTTCTTGCTGCCCTGGGCTCACACAGTGAGTTTTGCCTCACGCGTCGTGCACAGGGAGAGAACGGCAAGCTTGGAGTAAATGGGTTTTTGAGCTGTTTTGGTGGAGGGTTTTTAGCCAAACCCATCCTGGCAAATGAAACCAGAACTCCTCTGCCATCAAATCCAGCCTCCTGGCAGGTCTTTGGACATGCAAGATGCACATGGGCAGTGGCTGATAGAGGGCAGAGCTGAAGCTGTTTGTGTGTCCTTGATTGAGTAGCTACTTGATTTAATGAGCTACCAGTGTTCATGTTTCTAGAGTCCTCTGGGATTTGGGGAAAAGAGAGGGTATATCCTTTACACAGGTTGCCCTAAGATTTTCCCTTTAAGTAACCAAAAGACATTTACAGCCAGTGCTTAACGTTACCAAAGCAGCTTGTCTGGGAATAGCCTTTTAATAGGGTCTGGAGGAGACCTGCTGGCAGTTTGATGGCTTAATGGGGCTCTGAAGGATGGCTGGGAGCTGTGTGGGGTCACTAGCAGAGCCCAGAGCACAGGGACAGTCCTTGATGCAGCCTCACCATGCTGATACAGGTTTGTACAGCTGCAGGCTCTGTCCCTTGTAGGTTTTATCCCCACAGGATGCAGTCACCTGCATTCCAGCTGGAACAAGACATCACTTGCCAAGGCCACACAGTGTCCAGAAAACTTTGCCTGAGCTTTGAATACAGATACAGGTGTCTGTCACAGCCAGAGCAGGGGCTGACTTTCCAAATGAAAAATCTTTCCTTTCATGGCTCTCAGGTTTGAGGAATGGAAGCAGTGTGTTGGCTCCAATTACTCTGCACCAGACCTCAGAAATTTCAATATACCGGATACTCCAGCACACCAGCTCGATGCCAGCCTAACCCGATCGTCAATAGAGTAGCTCCTGATTTACCCCACCACATCCAGAAAATGGAGCTGAGGCTGCCCTCAACACAGGGTGGGGAAGAGGTGTGCTGTGAGGTGCAATAGGGGGCTGCTCACCCATGAGGTCTGGTGGGAGACAATTGCTCTTACTCCATTACTATGGGGCAAATGAGGCATTGGGCACAGCTCTGGCTTGAGGACAGCCCTGGCCTTGGGGAAGAGAAGTGGCTGGGAAGCTACCGGCTGCACAAAGAGATGTGGCAGAGCAGGAGGAGGAGGTCTGAGACACACATCCCCCGTCCTCTCCCACTTCCCTCCTTCCCTCCCATACTTGGCAATGAAAGACAAATAAAAGACAAGCCCAAGAGGACTATAGGCTAAATTGTAATTGGAGCAATATGGTCCGATTATAAAGTTATGTGCCAACCCGCATTAAATGGCAGCATCTGCTGGAATTATTGGAGATGCCTCATCGCCTATTAAAAGTGCTGTTTTTTTTTTCGTGGAGGACAAGCCTGGCAGGCTACAGTGGTGCCTGAGAGCCTGTGCCGAAGCCAGGAGGGCTTGGATGGAGCAGGGCTGGGCGAAAATCTCCTCCAGGTCCTGTGGGAGATGTTTTGGGGGATGCTCTCAAGAAAGCCACCTCCTGTCACCAGCCAAGTTGCTTGTTTCTGTTTATCAGGTCACGCTGCATACACCTCCTAGGCAAGTTGCACGTGCATGCACCAACCTGTGTGTGCGTGCACAGCTTGCATCCTCCCTGCTCCCCAGGGTGCTCGGAACAGGGCAGGATTTACTCTACTCAATTGCTTTTAGCTGGTTTCTAGTTACCTTCTTGATTAAACCTGCATGGCCACCCCATCGCTGTCCCCTAAGCCACCCCCAGCATCAGGTATGAAACCCTCCAGCCTGGTTGGGCAACAACGTGATGCTATTGATTCTGCTAATCCTCTGGAATGCTCATCTACCTGGACTTGTGCAAAGCATTTGACATTGTCCTGCCTGACACCCTTGTCTCTAAATTGCAAAGGCGTGGATCTGACAGATGGATCACTCACTGCATAAGGAACTGGCTTGATAGTTGCACTCAGAGAGTTGTGGTCAATGGCTTAATGTCCAAATGGGGACCAGTGATGAGTGGTGTTACTCAGGGATCAGTATTGGCACTGGCACTGTTTAACATCTTTGTTAGCAACACAGACAGATGGATTGAAGCACCCTGTGTGGCACAGGCTGATGTCCCCTCTCACTGAAGGAACACAGAAAGTCCAAACCCTGAAACACCCATTCTGCCTGCCTGAAGACCCCCTCGCATCCCGGTGCTATGAAGTGGTCATTCCCACCCCCACTAAGAGGATGTTTTGCCCTCCCTGGACTGCTGCTGCTCTTGGCACACGGTACTAGAGCTGCTTCCAAGCCTTTTATCTGCCGGTGCCACGCGCAGTCCATGCATTATTTACTGTGTGCCTTCCCAGCTCAGCACTGCACGCCGAATTATTCATTTTCCTCATGGGCTTTTTCCATGGCTCTAATCAGGGTTTCTTAGTTCTTTATAAATACTAATGAATTTGTTTCCCAATGCCCTTGTGAGGGAGATGGGGTACTACATCTTCTTTGCACACAGTGAGTTCCAGCATGGATCTGGGGACTTCAAAGCCATGTAGGCACCCCGGGAGGCTGTAAGTGCTGGATTGGCACTGCCATGTTGGCTCCTTGGCTCCAGGTATCCCAGCAGGAGGGCAGATGATACCCACCCTGGTGCTGGCCCCCATATGGGTGATCCCCGCTCAGCCTTTATCCCAGCAGTGCCTTCCTCTTGGAGGACCCATCTTCCCTCCTGTATTTAGCATTTATTTGAACACATTGCTTTGCAAACATACGGGTGCAATGTCGCTTGTGGCGACTCCACCATGGGACTGCTGCATTGTGTGCACTCAGGGAAGCCTGTCAGCTTTAATGCTGCAGAAGAGGTTGCAGCTTTCCATGCCCACCAGGTCTATGTCTCCACAACCAAGCTTTCCTCCCCTCTTCTCTGCTTTCTGAATTGTACCAGGGGCCACAGACCTTACTTGCTGCTCCCTTGGACCTTTTTCCTGGTGCTCTGTGTTCCTTGCTCTCCCCAGTTGTTCCTCACTCCTTAGGTGGCCTCACACTGCACAGAATCAGCATCTCTTTGCCATGCTCACTTCTTACTTGCTGCTTTGTGCGTTTCCCTCTGCCCGACTGTCTACTGGACCCCTTTCTTTCAGTTTTTCCTCCTCCCAACTGACTTGACCAGGGACTACAGAGAGAAGCAGCGTATACTGGGGCAGCAGGTGTCAGGTCAGGACTGGTTTTAGCTTGGGGAGGATTCATTAACTGGGGTGTGATATGTGCGATAGCTGGGAACCGCCTGGGAGTGCTGAACCCTGCTCACAAGGTGCTGAGCTGTGCTAATAAGCCTAATTGACAAACAAGGTGTCTCCGAGACTACTAATTAGCTCAGCTGAGCTGCATTGTAGGGTTGTCAGCCTGTGAGTTGCTGGGTAGTGCTGGGAGGGAGCTGTTGCCTCCAAGGGGCCAGGCTGGACCAAGGTATTAGCAGTCAAGACCTCTGCTGGAAGAGGTGGTCACTCCTGCATCCCCTGAACCAGAGGAAGCCTCCTGAGCAGCAGCAAACACCCATTTCCAGCCTGTTCTCATCAGGAACATGAATGCACCTCCACTGCTACATCCATGTGGGTGCTACCACCATGCATGTTGATGCATTCAGCTCCTCTACAAGAGCCTCATGCTCATGGTGGGTAACTTACCCCTCTTCCCCATGTGTCTGGGGTACAAGCCAGCTCAGGGAGGTGGCAGCTGGGTCCCGCACTGGTATTACTGAGTATCTTAGTAAGGTCTATGAGGACAGGGCAAGGGGTAATGGTTTTAAATTATAAGAAGGTAGATTCAGAATAGATATAGGGAAAGAATTTTTCACTATGAGGGTGGTGAAACACTGGAACAGGTTGCCCAAAGAAGTTGTAGGTTCTCCATCTCTGGCAGTGTTCAAAGCCAGGTTGGATAGAGTTCTGAGCAACCTGGTCTAGATAAAGAAGGCTTTGCTTATTGCAAGGTGGGTGTGCACTACTTAATCTTTAAGGGTCTCTTCCAACCGAGACCATTCTATGATTCTACATTGAGCCTTTAGTGTGCCAAACAAAACCAGATGCACCCAGCAATGCATGGAGGAGATCCAGCCGTGTGTGTGCCCACGAACATGATGGGTGGAGAACAAACCTTGTACTGTTCAGGGAAAGATTCTGATCCTCCCCTCCACCATCCCATCTCCCCATAAAATACAAACAGACGTTACAAAATCCCAGACTGGTTTAGGGTGGAAGGACCTTAAAGCTCATCCAGTTCCAAGCCCTTGTCACTTGCAGGGACACCTTCCACTAGACCAGGTTGCTCCAAACCCTGTCCAACCTGGCCTGGAACACTGCCAGGGATGGGGCAGCCACAGCTTCTCTGGGCAGCCTGTGCCAGCACCTCAGCACCCTCTCAGGGAAGAACTGCTTCCTCATCTCTGATCTAAATCTCCCCTCTGTCAGGTTAAAGCCATTCCCCCTTGTCCTGTCACTACAGGCCCTTGTCTGAAGCCCCTCTCCAGGTTTCCTGTAGCCCCTTTATGCACTGGAAGCTGCTCTAAGGTCTCCCCTTAAAGAGCCTTCTCTTCTCCAGTCTGAACCAGCCCAGCTCTCTCAGCCTGTCTCCCGAGCACAGCTGCTCCAACCCTCGCAGCATCCTTTTTCCTGAAGCTGTACCTGCTGGATCCTGGGTTCTTGGTGAGCTCCGTGCCAGCCCTGTGCTGTCTTGGTGTCATGCTGCTCAGCTGTACTGATGCTCTGTATCTCCAGCTCTGCCCTCCCTCCCTCCTCAACAAAGCTTCTCTCATTAGAGCAGAGACACCCGCATGGATAGCCATGACAAGCAGCAATTATTGCACTGACAAAATAAAAGTTTTGAGTTGTTTTGCAAATATTTTTAAAGCCCTGATACAGCAGCAGAAGTGGGCGTAATTACACATAAAAATATATCTCCTTTAGAGTCTTTTAATTATCTACTCAGGTGAACCATAATTTAAGGGGGAAATCTTTAAATCTGTTCATTACTAATAATAAAAAATGAGGCGGGAGAGTGTTATTTTAAGGTAATTAAGAGAAGATACAGGTGGATGGATGAGATAGAGAGCAGGGATCTGTGCTGTGCTCCAAAGACCTTGGGCTCTGCTCCCCTCCCAGTCACCACCAGTGTCCTTTCTCCTTGCTGGGCAGTATGGAAACATGTGGTGCTGATACTATTATGTGCCAATACTAACTAATCTCGTCATCAGCCTTCCCCAGTCCAGCTTTGCCAGGTCCTGCCCTGTGAACCCTGGGACCATTGGAAACCACCCCTGAGACTTGTCTGCCCTTGTAGACCACCTTCCAACCACACATTAGCAGAACCTCTGGAGGCCAATGCGCAATTGAGAGTT
Source organism: Pezoporus wallicus (assembly GCF_028554395.1). Classification (NCBI taxonomy): domain Eukaryota; kingdom Metazoa; phylum Chordata; class Aves; order Psittaciformes; family Psittacidae; genus Pezoporus; species Pezoporus wallicus. The sequence goes on from NW_026642342.1 coordinate 1,213,397, forward strand.
TTACTGGGGATTGGGGATGGGAAGACAAGCCTGCTCTCATGACTGTGCTAGGGGTGGAAATCCCATAGGAACACTTGGGATCAGATGGGCTGGGAAGAGAGTTAGCTCTAGTGATGCTAAGCCTACCTGGTAGTATTTTTTACTCTTTTATCTTTCCATTATGTGTTTATTTTGCTCACTAGTTTAATCCTGTTTTTCAAACCATATTCCCTTGGGGACCAGGCTGGTCGTCTCCCACGACTTGGGACTTCTTGCTGGTTACCAAGGTACCCACCAGTACCAGTGGTGGCAGCTATTTAATGCAAGCTGAGTCTTGCATTAAATATAGTTCCAGGGCTGTAGTTGCTGCAGAGCATTGGCTTACCTGAGACCCTAACTAATAATTGTTTCCTTCCTCCTCTGCCACTTCAATTTCTGAACTGCTGTCAGGTGAGGCACCTTTTAAAATGAGTTATTTCCATCCAGTCTGCTTTCCGATAGAGGAACGAGTGTTGAACTTTATTTTTCTTACAATGGCTCTTCAGAGCCCCAAGTAAGATAAAAGCCTGGCTCTTTAGGGCTATGTGATACGTGTCCTGCAGAGCCTGCAAGCATAATAGATGCTCCATCTTCTGGGGATGAAAGCTAAGGAACAAGTGGATAAGGCAACTTTTCCAGGAGCCTGGAGGCAGTCTGTCCCAGGGGTGCTACAGGTGCTCATGTAAGACACACACCACCCTGCATTCACATCTCCCAGGGACCCAGCTAGCAAACAGGGAAAGCCAGGCTGGTTTTAGCAGTGCACATGCTTTCCCAGAAGGACAGAAGGCCTTGCTGCCTATCTGTGTCACTTCTGTTATCATGAATGTCAAGCAGTTTACAAACAGAGGCATTAAATGTCAGATCCTCTGCCTTACAAGCCCTGCTTGTAATTTAAATGCTCAAACAACCTCCGTGGTCATCTTATTCCCGTTTTCTTCCTCTGATAAATGGTGTCCCTTGTAGCACTGCATTTTGAGGTAGGACCACAAAGCAGTGCTCTTTATGCTGCTCTGGACCTTCATCCCAATGTCCTCATCCTCCCTCCTGATGTTTGAAAATGCTTACGATCAGATCTCCACCTGGCCTTCTGCTTTAGCAATAGTAACATACACTTGGGGTGAGGTGTTCAGACCTCAGTGACTCTGGTATCTCCCTGTGCTGGTCCCTTTAATAATCAGACCCAAGCCTTCCTTCTCAGCTGTGTCCAACTGAGGGCTACTCTCCTCGAGAGCTTCAGCCTAGGCATGGTTGCTCCATGACTTCTCGTGTGGCTTTGTTCTCCCTCTTGGGTAAGTAAGATGAGGTGTGCTTCATCTATTTCTCTCATCTCAGACTGCATCTTGTGGCTTCTCTCCTTTCCTGGTTTTCTGTCAGTCCTATGTATTTGTAGGATAACAACAGTGCTCAGGGTGGCCCAGCAGTCATCTGGTTTGTGTCCTTAGGAAGATAGCAAGGCTTCCCTGATCCTATATTATTGCTTTCCCCTTAGTGTACTGTGCTAGTCCCTTCCCCACCGCTGGCAGTGAGAATAGCTGCCACAGCTGCCAGCTCTCTGGTTGCTTGTCCTTGGTGTAAAAGCTTTCCCTTAGGAACAAAGAATGTGCCAACTCGGAGTGCATAGGTGACATAAAATGCTAAGCTCTATTCCATTTGGCGTCTTTGAGATGGGGTTTCTCATTTGCACTGTGGCATTGACACAGTAAAATAATACATAAAGCACACATAATAAATTAAAGCAAATACTGCATGCTGGTGCCCAGGAATTTGGAACTTGCTGCATGCTCTGTGCGTCCTAACTAGATGCATTTTAATAACTGCAAATGAACCTGTGGCCAAAGGAGTCTTTACTGAGCACACCTGTAATGAATGCTGATGCTGCCCTTCCCCACAGAATGCTGATAATCACATTTGCTAGTCCATTAGAGCTGATTTAGGGGTAAACAATAGGTTCTATCTGAATTTGTTTTGCAACCTATTGACTGTAGGAGGTAGTTTTTCCTATTCTTGAAATATTTGTAAATATTTTTACCAGGCCTTCACACTGCAGTTGTTTGTGTGCTTTTTTTTTTATGGTTGTTTTTTATTATTATTATCTATTTACTGTGGTCTGACAACAATTGTGTTCACCCTCCATATAACCCAAAGAGCTTGTGGTTGTTCCCTGCCCCCCTCCATCCTTTGTTAGAATAATTGTTCTTCCCACAGTGACTGCTGCATGGTTTGTAAGCTTATTTCAGGCTCAACTGTGGGGATTAGTGATAACGCTGCCTATTGTATGAAGGTTCATATTATTTAAAATTGGAACTAGAACAAAGGCAATTCAATTCCAGTTCCTTGCTGTATGGTAAAACAGCATTTACTGGCACTGTCTAGGAAATGCAAGGTATGAGCTGAGTTTCTGCCTGTCTTGAGGTCAGGAAAAGGAGTTAAATGTGGCTGGATAGACAGACAGAGCATGGGCAGGAGGGGAGAATGGCTTGGGTTGCCCCTGCCATGAGGGTTGCTATTAACACCTTGTTAAGCATTGCCTTTGTCCTGCAGATAACCAGGTAGCTGGTGCAGCAGGAAGGGGATGTGGTGTTGCAGCAGAAATGCTAAGGTTTTAATTTCTCTTTCTAGTTTGCTAAAATCTTCCAATTTAGTAGGGTCTTGGGGGCATTTCAATAGATCCACACTACCAGCTAACAATGGTGCTAGGGTGCTCCCAGCTTTGGTGGTCACAGTTAGCTTCATGCACATGACCTTGTTGTGCATAGCTGGGATAATCACATTTGATTGAGGCAGGGAGCTAGAGGTATTATCCCCTTCCCCTTTCTGCATGGTTCGGTAATATGAACCCAGGTCTCCAGCAAGTAGCCCATGATCTGTATATACATGGTTTAAACCCCCCTAATGCTAGGTATGTTTGCAAGAATGCCCTAGACCCAGTTTATGTTCTGGTGGTGCTTCCTGAGCTAGTGTCCTTTGGCATCTAGCACCTTTCAGGAGGCTTTTCCTGGCTTAGCTAGAGCAGAGGAACTTGTGGCAAGACTGCATGGTCATCCTGTCCCTCCTGGAGAAGGCTAGGAGTGCAAGCAGAACCCAGGCTGGCACGGCAGCAGTGCTGGCCTTTCTTGGACCTCTCCCTTGGGATTATGCAACTGTATATCCCTGTCAATGCATGTCTTCACTCTTTAGATCTTATTTTGACTTGAGATTTAAGGGATGAAGGAAAGATGTTGCTGTCTCTGATTCCAAGGAGCTTCTATGGCCACTGAGGCTCTTGCTATAATACTTCTGTCAGCAATATTCAACCCTCTATCCTATCCCACGTGGTGATGCTGACTTCCCCTTTAGGCTGGGAGATGCCTGTTGTGACCTGGTCCATAACCTGCCCATCGTTATCCTCTCCTAGCCCAACAGCAAAAGGAGGAGAGAATGTGGTATGTGTGTGTGTATGCATGGGGGGCGGTGAGAAACCCCAGACACACAAAAGCTGGAGGAACGACCAGCAGCTGTAACCCTGGCAACTGTGTCTCAGGATTTGAATGTAATTATACCTCGAACGTGATAAACACTCCTAAGGACTCCTTATGTGGAGAACATACTAAACAAGTCTTTGAAATTACCCTCATCAAATATTGATAGAGGGAGAGGTTGGTTTTTTTCTTTTATTTTTTAAAAATAAATAAAAAGGGAAAAAGACAGAGAAAAGGTGAATGCTTGCAGTTGCCCACAGGCCGTGGCTTAATGAGGATATGTTGGTTTATAACCATCGTGCAAGCCCCACAGAGAGCTCTGGTTTGCAGCAAAATTAAAAGTGAGGGTGGGAGAAATAAGAGAAATAAAACAGCCAGGTGAGGCAGCTGGGATTATCGATTGGCATTTTGTTTTACGTTGGCATGCAGGAAAGTGATCCCAATAAACACCATTTATCTTGCCCAGCCAAGGCAGTGAAGGTTTAATTGCTGCTGGCGGTGGAGCTGGTGAAGGAGAAGAGGTGTTTCTGAGGGTCCATTGGTCAGCAGAGCACTGAAGGCAGGGATGTCCTCCCATCTGTGGGTTTGAAGGTTGCTGGCAAAGCGTTCTCCACAGAGAGAACAGGTTTTAGTCCCAGGGTTTTTCCAGTGCCTGTGGAGCAGGATCATAGGAAGCATCACTAGAAGCAGTGGCACTGGCTTAGTGCCAGAGCTGTGCCCTACAAGGATGCTCCAACACTCATTTCTCCTTGCTGGCACTCATCTCTTTCATTGGAAGAGGTTCACTGTGGACTTTTCATGGCTCTTGTAGTGTGTGAAGGGAGGGAGCTGAGCTCCACTGCTCCATTTTCACCCTCTCCTTAAGCCCAGTAGGTGCAAGAGGCGTAGTTCTTAAAAGCAACAGGATGAGTTGTGTTGGGACTGACTGTTGTGCTCAGCATATGCCCTGCTAAATGCTTAAAGGATGTTTGATGAGCTGAGCAGCTTCTCATCTCTTGAGTGATCTCCCAGTAACGCCTGTGACCAGAAAAAAGAGCAGGTCAAGAACCACCTTGTGCAGAAAGAGGGAGCAGCTGAAACTTCTTCATAACAGAGGTTCTGGAGATGTAGAGGAGTAGCAGAGAAGAGGTAAACAGCTCTTCACGCTGGTTCTGCAGGCAGTGAGTGTCAGGAGGAGGAAGGTGGAGTGACCTAACTTTGTCTGTTGAATTGCCAATTGTGTGGTACTTGCTGCTTTTGTAAGTTTGTATTTAACACAGAGAAAAGGCAAATGGGTGAGCATGTGGGTGCCCTTATTGCGGCTTTGGTAGTGATGAGTGCTGATTGCTTGACCATAGCTAACGGCTCTGTGGACTGGTAGAGACCTGGAGATGAAGGCATATTCACCCTGTGTGCTGGGGTGATGTGGTGGTGGCATGCCTGGCACTGCTTTCATGTGACTGTAGGTTTTATCGCTTAGTAAGTCTTGCAGAGCAAATCTGAGCAACAGAGAAGCAGCAGCTGTCCCCTTGATGGGATCCATCAGCAGAACTGTGGCTAGGGTAGTGGGGAGTGCAGCCAGAGTGCAAATGGGACACATCAGCACTTTAGTATGAATGATGGGGGCATGATGGTGTTACCAGCTTGATGGAGAGCCATATATCCCTGATGGCAAACGCCTTCCCTGGGCATCACTGTTTTTGGCAGGCCTGCACTTAAAACTGTCTCTTGGTCATTTCAGAAGGGGACATGGCAAACATCTGAGCAAGAAGAAAGCCACTTTTCAGCTTCAGCCACACTGATCTGCAAAGTCAATCTGATGCCAAGAGATGTGCCAGGATAGATAGAGGTTTTACAGACTGTGACCAAACAGGAGTGGCACACAGTTGAGACCCACACGATGCGCCCATCAGTCTGGTGTCCCTAGCTGTGTGCCAAGGCAAACATGTAAAAAACCAGTTCTGTTTGCTGGAAACAGCCAGCACAGCTATGACACGCAAACACTAGAGCTTGATCAAACACTGCTGGCTATTTTATGGGCTGCTTATAAACAGTTGGAAACCTCTGTAATGCCAGTGCTGAGTGTTAGTTACTGCTGCTGTAGCTGGGAGAGAAAATAAGGGGGAACTGCATCTCTAAAGGATTTTGCCTGGGTTGTTGGTACAACACAGAGGATGACTGTGTAGCACAAGTCAACTGTGAGTTGGGCTTGGAAAGCAGTAGGTCTTGTTAAACTCCTTGGTGCTGGGAGATGATTGCTGAACAGCATGTAGTGTGTCAGAGGGACAGAGCTGCAGGTTGTCTTCTGAGAAGTGTTTTGCAAATGATTTAAAGAAGACTGAAATAAACCTATGGCTACCGCCTCCTGCAGAGCTGCTGCCTGAAGTAGTTTCCCATTCAAGAGCAGATTGGGGTGGATCATGTATAGTATGTGATGGTGATCCCTTGCTGTTAGCTACATCAGTGGAGAGGGGTTTGGACAACATTTTGTAGCTGAAGCCTTTGAGGAAGCATCCAGATGGTATCTGCATCTTTTGTTTATTGAGGTAAACATAAAAACTTGAAATTTTGAAAAACTTCCATCTTCCTTTCCCAATGAAATTCTGCTTTCTGGAGCCTTTGGAACTGATGAAGGAAGTTGGGTTCCTATGTAGCACTCCTGCACCTGGCACTGGCAGAAGATGTCGATGGCTGTGCAGATGCTTTTGAAGGAAGAGATGCTTCATCATGGAACTGTGAGAGGTGCAAGCAGTAGGACAGATGTAGATGAACATCTCCCAGGGCGTGTGAAAGGGGGAAATATCAGCTGATGTTATAAATGATGCTTTGACCTTTTGGAAGAGCTGTGTGAGGTGGCCAGGGTGCAGGGAATCATTTAACAGAACAGCTGAATTCTTGGGCTGAGCCAGGCAAAGAGTATCCTAGCAGAGGAGCTGCATCTTCCAAGAAGACTCCCAGAGCATCAAGCTCAGATGGTTCCTTTAAAGGTTAATTCTCACTGGCAGACATCTGGAAGGAAAGCTGGAGAGCTTGGGGGAATTTGACCCACTACAAAAATCTTTATGTTTGTGGGGTTTTTTTGTCTTTGTTTTTCAAATGTTAAGATTTGCCCTTATTCATTTCTTAAGGGGGGGAGGGGAAACCCAACAAAACCCTCCAATCTTGCCTCCCAGTGCAGAAGCACAAAGAGGCAGCCGTTCCTGGAGTCAGTAGCAGGCTAGACTGCGCTTCCTCCTGCTGCAAGGTGGCAGAATAAAGAGCTCCTGCAGTCACCTTTTTTCTAAGAGTTGCATTGTTAAAACCTTCCTTGGGGAAATCCAGGGAGCATAATTGCTCTGGTCTGACTCTGCCCGCTGAGCTGTTTGAATTAAGTGGGTGTTTTGGCATCCTGAGCAGAGCCTTGTGGGAAGTGACCTTCGCCTTCCGCCGCTGCACTCTGCAACCTGCCGCTAATTAGGATGGAGAGAGCCCTCCTTTGTTTTCAAATACTAGTTTACCTCTGTCTTTACTTTCTGCCTGGAGCTGCCAGGTGTGGCTGGGTGCATAATGAACGGAGCACAGCAGATGGTAGTGCTCCAGTGCCGCGAAACCCAGCTTTTAACATCGGGAGGGAGAGGCTGGGCTTTGAGCCGCTCGCTGAGTCTATTCACAGCAAAAGCCCCTCATTAGCCAGTGTCAGAATTGACATCTGAAACCACGCTTTGTTTAAAGGAAAATGAAAAATATTTCCAGGGCTGCTTTCATTCAGTATTTGTAAACTTGGGAGGCTGGGACAAGGAGGCGCTTCAACAGCGTCAATGCAAGGGGCATCGCTGAAGTTTAGACGTGGGCAGGTGGCTGGTCCCTTGAAGGAGATGGGCTTTGCCTGCTCTTGGGACCATTTACTCAGGTCATCTCTCCTCTGTAATGGTCTGAGAATTGCCCAGCTCTGGGCACTGTCTTAAAGGCTGATGAAGAATTCCTGCCTTTTGGAAAACCCCTTCTTTCCAACCTAAAAATGGTGGGACAAAAGTGAAGTTTTTAAAGGTAAAACTTTGCATCTCTCCTGCAGAAGAAACTGGATTATGGGGCACTTAGAGGGTTTAAACCAGATTTGCTCTCAAAGAGGATTAGTTAAACTGTTTTAAATTTCTATGTGAATGTGCCCTATTCAAATGTAATCTGGTTTATCATAATTTGCTTTGGAAATGAGTCTGGTAAACCCAATTAATGTAACTTCAGTCCTGAATGAGAGCACCCTGTAGGGATTTGCTAATTTGGAAGTAATACACTTTAAATCCACACCTTCAACTAATATGTCCAAATTTTACCTAATGTTTCTTGTGAGATAATGGTTAGCCACATCTGGTGATATAAGGAACCCAAATGGTTTATTTGGGTGTATCAAAGACCCCTACCCATGCTCTAGAAATACTTAAGACCCCAATTCTTCTGAGACATTTTGGATCAAGGGAATCCATACCAAAAAGCATCAGGCAATGGGTTAGCTGAGCAGCAGGTTGGAGACGTGGGCTCCAGAGAGGTCAGCTCCCAGGAGGGCATCTAAGCAATGCAGAGACACATCTTCAGGCAGCAGCTACTGCAAAACACATCACAGCCCGCTAGCACTTGTAGCTCATTCCTTTGGAGACCTGTGGTCTGTAGGGCAGGAGCCTGGGTTTTTGGAATGTGAGTTTGGAGGCAATGCATGGTGGTCTGAAAAAGCAGTTCCTGACCCCTTGATGGGCAGAGGCCTCTCTCTGGCTGCTAGTTGATGATCAAGGGCATGAAGGAGCAGTCAACCTCTCAGTCTTGGCATGTGGTGGCTGTTGAAAGTAAGGCCATGGCAACCCCTGCCCTTACCAAAAGTAGGAGGGAGAATACATCAAGTTGTAGGAAGGGTGCTGTGGGTCTGTTGTCATGTCTAGAGGCTCCAGATATGCACCTGAGCAAACAGAGGGCACTTCTGTGCATAATGGTGCTGCTCCTACAGTTGTGTTCCCACTCCTCTGCTCTTACTCAGCTATAGGATTGCCTTAAACTAGGAACATTGCACCCTCCGAGGTCACATAGTGCCAGACAGCAGAAACGGGAGTGGACAGAGCAGAGGGTGCATTGTCCTGGGATCAGCCATGCACTAAGACTGTCTTTTGGTGCATCCTGTGGCAGGGATCTGGACCTTCCTGGGCAGGTGGTATAGCAGCTCTCAGCTGAAGCAGGAGGAATGTGCCGTACACCTGAAACAGTGGGAAACGCTGGGATGTTCCAGGCAGCCAAGCAGGTATTCTGTGGAGGGCAATGTGCTGGAGAAGGCAATGTAGAGAGAATGAGTAATCCACCCTGCAGGACACTCTGGACATGCCATATCAGCTCTACTTCAGCACTGTCCGGTGGCATGGTGTTGCCCAGTTTTATGAGGTCTTAGCAGCTTGCGCTGCTCTGCTGGCCACAGGCTATCTGCCTGCCTTTGGGCAGATCTGTCTGCATGGAGCAGATGCTCAGATGGTGTCTGCATGGAACCAGCTCAAAGGTGACAATTGTAGGAACGACTGAACTGCTCTGGATTGGAGCTGGCTCTGCAGGAGGTAGCTCAGCTACTTCTGATCCGCTTGGGCAGCTCCCAGCCTGGGTAATCTCCTCTCAGCAGATGGAAAGGTGACCATGCAGCAACCTATGCTGGGTGTTTCCATTGTGCTGTGTTCATAACTGCGTGTTATCTGACCTGAGCTTTCTAAGTGGTGCCACTCAACAAAGGAAGTGCTTGGCAGAGCAGGGTGTGGGCCTGCCATCTCCTTTGCTCAGCACCAGTTTTCCTTGTGTCCCTAGATACCGCAGAGAGAGATTGAAGCTTGGATGGAAGCGCCGAGTTGGCAACTTTTAATATTGCTGAAACATAATCAGCTTTTGCTTCTACAGCAATTAGCATGTTATTACCCATAATGTTTTGCATGGCAATTTTGTTGTAAACATTTGTACTAATTCACCATAACCTAATTATTTTTATGACATGTAATTATGAAATATTTTTGGAAGAGTAATGTTTTCTTTTTCTATTTATACCATTATTTCCTGGAAGTGTCAGATATTTTTAACATCAGGAAATGGCATCTCCCCCCTTCCCCAATTAGACTTTTCTATTTACTGCCTCAACTTGCCTGGGTAGCGCAGTAGCTGGGAACATGTTCTTGTGGAGATGTGTGATGGATTCCAGGAGAGACTAATTGAGCTGTAATTTGTGGTAGTGTGATATTTAAATGGAGGAATATAACAGGTGGTTTTCTTCTCTGCTCAGTGGGGAGATGTGATCAATCCCAGTTGCAACACCTGCCATGTCCCCTTCCTAACTATTTAGGAAAGAGTGATGTGGTGAAGCTATAGCATTAGGACCATGCCTTTCAGGAATGCAACCACTCTGAACTTGGAGGCAGGACCTCTTGAGGGAGGTGCTGGTGGATTTTGCCATCAGTAACCTACTGCTCAGACCTTGCACATGGGAGGGCTGGCATCCTGGAATAAAACAACTAAGAGACTCCTCAGCCCGCCCTGTCTTCTAGCTTGGTGTGACTGTGTCAGTGTGCTAGGAGGATGGGGATGCAGGGTACCAGAGGGGATGCCTGAAAGCTAAGGAGAAATGTCTGTGCTCTGGTTCAGAAAAATCCTGAGCCTAAGCTACAGAGGCAAATATAGAACTGGTGCCTGGAGCAAGGAGTGACAAACCCAGCCTTGAGGGAACACTGCAGGATGATGAGAGGTGGTTTTGAAAGCCTCTAGCCAGGGAAAGAAATGTAATTTGCCTTGTCTACTCCCCGACTGCATTCTGCTGGCTTGGTGACTGCAGCAGGCAGGGAGCTGCTCACCCTGCTCCCAAAGGTTGTAGCAGCAATCAAGCATGTGTGTGTTGCATGCACTCAGCCAACATTTAATGGCAAGAGGCCTTCTTTCATCTCATTCATGGAGGCACCATATAGAAAATGTTCAGAATTCAGGCTTAATCTTAACAAATATGAAATTTGGCAGACTGAAAGGCTTGTATATCTTGCCTGATCTCCAGTCTGGAGAGGTCTCAAAACAGAGCCATGTGAAGCACATTGACATTCTAGAAGAACATATAAAAAAAAAAAAAAGGCTTTTTTAGATGACTATATGTCATATAAATGAGGTTTATTTCAGTGCCTGTCATGATAGTTGAAGCAGTAAAAAAATCAGTAATTGCCAGTCCTTTGGTTGCATAAGCTCTGGATGTTTAACTCTGAGCTACATTTATACAGCAGCTTTTAGGGAATATAGTCAATTCTTTGCCTGTCTTCGTGTCTTCTGGTTGGCGTAGATGCAGCTGTACAATGTCAGCCATGCTGAGTATGGCGAGTGTTGCACGGAGGCTGCTGTCTCAGAAGTTGCCTCAAGTTATCTGTTAATCATGTGCTGCTGATGAGGACCGTGGAACTTGGGTTAGGAAAAACACACTGGCTTTTTAAAATCATTCTCAGTGCTGGATATTAGTGTGAAGTCACACTTTCAGAAAGCCTACAAGTAATCAGAGGTGCAGATCTGAAATGATACAGTGATTTTTGTGACTGCAAGACCTGAGAATTGAAGTGGGCTGTTACATGAGGAATTTTAGCAGCTCTTTGCCCTTCCTGAATACCAACAGCCTCCCTCAGGTTCCCTCATACACGACTTGTCCAACAGCCCTTCTTAAATGAATCTGCTTTGTTCTTTGGGTTATTCATTACCAGTGAGAAAAGAGAAGGTGACTTGCAGAGTTTTTTCATCTCCAAACCCCAGCGTTATCCTCGATCTTTCTGCAGAAGTAATGAATTGAGATAGTCTATACACAATCTTATCAAATATCTTGAAAATGAAGTGAACTCTGCACTGAGTTGTAATCCAGCTGATAACTGTTCCTGAGGTTCCCCTTAACAAAAGCTGAGTATTTTCTGTCCAGCTATCGCTGTGATTTTGTGTTTTCTCCAGGGATCAGCAACATTATTCTGTACATTAAGAAACAGTTAAAAGTGTGTTAAAACTTGATGCAATATTTGGTGTCTTTCAACTGGATTCCCTTAAAGGCACCACCATGAAGCATCCTGTCTAGGGTTTTGAGAATTAGTCAATGAAGGTCTCAAGGGGCTGGCAATGATAGAATCATAGGATAGTTAGGGTTGGAAAGGACTTTAAGATCATCTAGTTCCAACTCCTCTGCCAATCCTTCCCCCATCACACTGATAACGTAGGGGGATCACTGTTGTACTTGATGAGTTTTCTGCATGGGATGTGTAAGCAGTTAGCAGAAGTGCAGTTGCAATTGGTGAAAATTAGTCAGTCCCACTTTTTTTAATACATATGGGAAATTGTATCTTGCATCTTGGTGGGGGCAAACAGAAGAATATTTCTGTATTTCCAGATATCTGGTAAAGATCAGACTGGATCTCACACTATGGAGGTCAGGAAATTGGAAATGGCAGTTCACTGCAACGGAGAAGTTTCCTAGCTTATGACTGGAAATAACATAGTCAAAGGTCTCTGATATACTTTGATACTATAGGAGATATCTATCAGGTTGTGTCATTGCTTTGTTTTTCAGAGGAATGAGTAAAAAAAAGTGAGGCAGAGACAAGCGGCACCTCTTCTGTATCAAGTATCTTATGAAAAGTCTGTTCTTTATCCCTGCTGGAGGTCTTATGAAGACTAGAGTTAAATATAAGACAGCATGAGACAGACCTTATTTGTGAGAGTAGCCAGATTATTATCAGCTACTCATAAGAACATCCCAAAGTATTCCACCTGCTTCAACTTCACTTGCAGAACACAATCACCCCTGCCTCTGATGTAACCTGCTGTTCTGTGTGCTTTATGTATATATGAAAGTAATACTTTATGAACATGTATTATGTGCCTTGGTAGAGGGGGAGGTGAGATAGGCAGCCTGTAATGGGTGATCTTGAAGCAGCTGTCTTAAAGTGCTTGTCAAAACAGGTTTTAAAACTATTTTTAAAGCCTGTGTGAGTGGCAGTGTGTTAGCCTATAGTGTACCCCTGTGTGTCAGCATGGCAGTGAAGAAAACCATGTGCAGAGCTATCTTCAGAGCTACAGTTTCAGATGCACCTGAAGCCAAACATGTGTGATCTTCGCCAGCCATGAATTTCTTTTATTTGTTGTGATTCCACCTGAAATGTCCTTGTGGGTTTTGGGTTTTGTTGCACTGGGATGTTGAGGGAGCATTGCGGGAGCCAGCAGTTGGGCTTGCATATATACGGGAAGTGGGCTGAGACATAAGTGTTCAGAATTTATGGTGGACATAAAGACCCCTGGAAGTGATTGATTCTACTCATTGCTCACGCAGATAATGACAGGTTTGAGAATAAAACAGTAACTGATAGCCTCTGAGCTGGGAATAAAATTTATCCTTCTATGATGTCATCATGATGTCATGCTTTATTGCCGATAATTTCAAAATCTATCTCAGCCCATGGCTGCTGCCACCATGCTGGGGTTCATGCGTGTGATATCACACATGCTGTCAGCTCCAGTTGCTGATGACAGTGCTCTTCTAATTGTGATTTAAAGTGCTTTCCTGTCCTGATGTGGGAAGTTACAGCTTTCTCAGTGCACATTGTGTTCTGGGCCAGCTGCTGCTGAGGAGGGAGCATAATTTGGAAGGGTCTTTGGAGGGCAGTGAGTGTAGTTTTCATATGCTGTGTATACAGAAAAAATACAGGGTTTGTGGCCTGGAGGTGACTGTCAGGGTCAGAATGGTTATTAAGGGATGAAAGGGTGACTGACGCATGTAATCCTTGCATCCCTTGCCTCCTCTCTCCCAAAGGAATATTGAACTGATATTCTGTAAGGACAAATAGGAAGGAGAGGAAATAAGGGCCAAGGCTCATACACAGTCAGGTTGATTGGTGGATCTACATGGTACTCATTTGAACATACTTTCTGCTCAAATGAGGAATTTGTGGATAAAAAAGACCACAGGTGATAAGCGGTGTACCTCTTAATTCTAACAAGATGGCCTTTCCTCTTGTCCCAGGGAACTGTCTTACCTCTTCCAACAGAGGATAAGGCGACTTTAGACCCCTTGCTCTTGGACATAAAGGGGGCTCTAATCCTGCATTCCCATTTACTGTACTTCACAGGAGAGCACAAGAGACCCTGCTGTGGACTAACCATGGCAAGCTGGTAGAGAGCCTGGAGCAGATGTTTTGTCAATATACTCCAGCTCTTTTTGTTTTGGACAAGGAAGGCTCCTGGAACAGGTCTCTTGCTTGATTGCTAGCATCACCATGTCTTCTGTGTTTTCACACCAATCGCCTGATAGCACATGTTAGTCCTCTTCAGCCCTTTGGACTTCTGTCTGTAAATCTCTGTGCTGATTATTTCTAAGTGGAAGGATTGCTTTGACATTTCTGCTACATCCCATCCTCCCTGCAGCCTTCTCCCCAGTCAGTTGAACTGTATCTGGATTCCCCCAGACAGAAGGGTAGGCACAGGAGCAAAGTCTGTCATTTTTCTTGCAAAGCCTGTGGCAGCAGATTGCAACATTTTCTGTCAGTTCATTAATTACGAGGTCATTAACTTCTAAGACTAGCAAACACTAGAAATACCAAAGTTGCTTCTCAGATGTTACAAATAACATATTGGATAGTTCTGAATTGGTAGAGATGGCTCAAAAGCTGCCTGCTAATACCTGGAGCTCTGCTGTGATGGGGCTCAAAGCAATCCTAATGGAAGAGCCAGTGCTTTGCTGGCCACCGTAACTCATGCAATATGGGAGCAGTAAAGAGTACACGTGGTATCTGTGGTCCTGGAACAACAGGTTAAGCTTGGTGTAAGCCTGCCAGAGTATCGGAACAACCCTCTAAGAGCAAAATGATGCTGTTTTCAGATTGTGGCAGATGTATTGTTCCAAAACTGCACCAGCAGTCCTTAGGAAGTTGACAGCAAAATTTTCACGGGTGGTGTGAAATTAGCCTCTCTGATGGGTGCCATTTACTGCAGAGGGAGGAAACCAAATCACAGAGCAGCAGTGCCACTGATTTTTTTTTAAATACATATATATTTTATTTTTAACAAAGTGCCCCTGTGGTGCAATTGGCTGCTTTCTCAGCGCAACAGCACCAGAGAGGAAATTCCTTCCCAGTGCTCACAGGTGATCAGCTTCCGCATTGGAGCATGAAGTTTGATTACCCTTGTAACATTTTATTAGCTTGCATAGCTGCAAATGTTATTAATGCTCATAAAATTATCCAGTCCTTTAAAATGTCTGTTCCACTGGTGTGTGTCTCCATGACTTCCTGGGGTAGTGGATTCCAGAGGTGACTGTGCTGGGTCAGGTTGTATTTTGCTTTTATTTCCCTCAAATCTACAGCCCTTCTCTTTCATCAAGTATCCCCTGGTTTACTTTTAAACTAAGGGGCAGGCTGATGTGAAGCAGCAAACTGGGCTCTTTCATGATTTTAACTTTTTTCTTTGTGCATACATGTATATAATGTATTTATAAGTAATGTATGTTTGTGTATATATGTGCATGTGTGCATACACATGCATGTGTGTGCACTGGTACATGTGTATACGCGTGTATATACTGTGTCACTTATGCATCTTATTGGGCGGCTTGGGTGGTTTGCTGCAGGGATCGCCATCCCCCTCTATGTGCCTGTGAAGGATGCTCTGGGTGGCAGAGTAATAACAGGGAAGAAAAATGTTGCTGTGAGCCGTGTGTCAGCAGACTTCAGACACAATGGGGCCCATGTTTCCAGACAAGCCTTTTAGCTAATTAGCTTAGTAAAAAAAATCTATTTCTTTCCTTAAATTCCTTGCCATCCATCTACCTAATAGAGTCAAGCAGCTATATATTGTGTGTGGGGTATGCAATGCATCATCTATCTCCAGTATTTATCTCATTGCTCCCAGCCTGGTCTCTCCATCTCTCTGTCTACAGGAGTTGCCAGGTTTCCCATTCTGGCAGTGACTGTAATGCAGACATGCTGGAGTTCTCCCCTTCTGGGTTTCCCTTTTCTGTCCCACAGCAGCTCGGTCATGGCCGTATCCTTGCCTGCCCATTTGTGTTCCCATGATAAACATCCAGAAAGCACATACTGCTGCAGCTGTGTGGTCTGGCTGACTTTCTCACCCAGCTTTGTATAACCTGTGTAGGGTCTGAAGTGGTGCCCACCATCACCTCTGGTGCTGGGATGGGTGAGGGATGTGGCTTTGTTGAAATCGGAGATAGGTGCTTTGGCTTCAGCATAACTCAGGCAGGAGAACGCAATCCCTGAATTTTTGTTGTGTGGACAACCATTTGTAATCAAGTGGGAACATCTCTTCTGGAAAGACATCTAAAACCTAAAGACCCATATGGCAACAATTTTCACCTAAGGTCTGTTTTTGGACGTTTCAAGCTCCAGTCTGACTGTTGGATTGCTGTTAGCAAGATTAAAGAGCTACTAACATCAGAAATCGTTTTATGTAGGAACGCAAGGACCAGAGTCAAGTTGCTTTTTAACATTCTTCTTAGGGAACTAGATCGACTGAACTCCTTAAGGTTCTCACTCTAAATTATTATTGTAGCCGTTATCTGAACTCCTTGTTTCTAACCCTTTTTTGGAAGTGTGAATACAAAAACTGGACACAATGTTCTTGCCAGCACCAGGTAGCTCCCTTTGTACTTCACCAGGCAGAGAAAGTGTGGTTAGCCTCAGCTTGATGCTGAAGCCTCAGAGTGATGCTTGTGACTTTTGCTCACTGCCCTGGAAGTGGCTTGCTAAGCCCCCCTCTACATCTCGGTGAAGTGCATTGCACTTGGAGATGATGTTTGCATGCATATGGGTTGTCAGGTACTCGGGGATGACAAATGCTTGTTAAATGGTGAGCTGGTTGCTTCTTTTCTGGGCTTGATTTTTGTTTGGAACTCTCTAGATGTTTGAGTAGCATGGAGTCAGCTCCTCTGGCTGGAGGAGATGGGCTGACGCATTCAGTGTGTATTTGTCTTGAATCTTTCAATCTGTTTGCAGCCTCGTGTTTGTTTGTGTGAAATTGTTGAACCCCCATTAGTTTACCAAGAAAATGTATTTTCTACAGGCTGGTGAACTGTCCTTGTCTGGAGTTGCTGTGCTATTATCATTTGCATTTCTTGCAAATGCTCTCAGGCGTTCTTCAACGTGTCACTGGAAAACCTTGAACGTTAACAGTGAGCTTCTGAGGTCTGTCCCCTTGTTCATGTATCTTTCACTGAGCTGCTTGTTTTAATAACAGAAATGAAAGTGTTGGGCAACTATTTCTAAAACTGTCTGAAAACAGAACAAAACCCCCAGAAAATTCTGGAACAGAATGCTTTTGTTGGCGAGAGTTAAGGTTTGTAAATATTTATTCTTCGCAAGCAGAAAATACCAGGCTTTTGTGATAGAAAAAACAGGCAACTCAAATTTAAAGTGACAGCCCCCGTGTATGAATTGTGGGCCTGCAGAAATGTCAATAGGTCAGAACCAGCCGTTGCGTTGGCATGCAAGCTCCTCTACCATTGAAATTCATGAGAGTGCTTTCTACCCTTTGCTGTAGTGTAGAAAATAGACGTAAGTGCATTTGTGTCTCTGTGTTCCTCTTGGTGTAATATCTTACCTATGCTGTTGTCCCAGAGTCTGCCTTGCAGCTGGAAGTCCTCCTGTGTTCACTTGCTCTGTAAGTAGTCTCTCCCTGGTGCCTCCTCACATGGATCAAAGATACTCTACCTTTCGCAACCTGTCCAGTGCAAACAGTACCTTATTTCTTGCCCATTGAAAACTAAAAACACTTCAAAATCTGCACTCTCTGACGTGTGCGTGATTGTGGAACACAGATAAGAGAAACTCAATAAAATTAAGGTTTGGGGCTGCACATAGTAAGCAACCCCTTTACACACACTGGAAAAAAAAGTGCTTCTGCCCCCAACACAAGAGGGATGTGGAGCTGCTGGAGAGAGTCCAGAGGAGGCCACAGAGATACTGCGACGGCTGGAGCAACTCTGCCCTGGAGACAGGATGAGAGAGCTGGGCAGGTTCAGCCTGGAGAAGAGAAGGCTCTGGGGAGACCTTATGTCTTATGACTTCCCTGTGAGGGTGCTGAGGCGCTGGCACAGGGTGCCCAGAGAAGCTGCGGCTGCCCCATCCCTGGCAGTGTTCAAGGCCAGGTTGGACGGGGCTTGGAGCAACCTGGTTTAGTGGAAGGTGTCCCTGCTCATGGCAGGGGGTTGGAACTGGATGAGTTTCAAGGTCCCTTCCAGCTCTAACCATTCTATGATTCTAACTGATTGACCTACCCTTGTTAATGTGAGTTCTCTGCTTTGCCCCAGTGTGTGGTGGTAGCGCTCTGCTATGGCTCACTGCAGTGTGTGTGCACATCAACCAGCGACTTCTGGGAGATAATTCTGTGCTGTGTGGATGCAAGGGGAAGACCTTGAAAATATTTTTCTGAAAGGAGAACAATATTCTATAGCAACTGCTCTTGACTGGCCTTCAGAGTGTTTTTTATAAGCAATGTAAGGCATGGAAGATGTGCACTTGATCTTTCTGCTAGGGTGCAACGCAAACCGTCACCACACGGCTCTGCTTTCCCACTTTCTCTTGGGTCTGCTCCTCTGGCTGCATTTTGAAGGCAGGTGGAACAGTGACTCCAAAAAGACTTCCTTGCCTCCTGCTAAGGGTCAAAGTATGGGGTTTGCTGACTGCTGGGGCTCTCTGGACCTTGGTGTGATTCCCTGGGTGCAGATGACTGGCATTAAAGGGTAGATTTCCCAAGTGACTCTGTCTGGCTGGACCCTCTGGAAGCAGCATGAGGGAAGGCTGACTGGAAAATCTGCTGGAGACTTGGCTTTCCAGGATCTTTATTTTCCTGCAAAGGGCGGGGAGGCTACTATGGTGTTCTTGTGTTTTGCGAAGTCAGGGTGGAAAGCTGGGAGTTGAGCATAGGAAGTTTTTTGTAAAATAAATTAAATAAATAAAAGGCAAGTGTGGGAAAGGAACTGAAGACATGACAAGGTAGCCTTTGTTCTGCTTTGTATTCTCGCTTAGGAATACTCTGTTCTGTTCTGCATTAATCTCTAGTTTACTGTGCAGCCTCGGTGCTTGGACACCAAATCCTCAAAGGAAGCATGTGTGAAGATACTCACAGAGGTCACTGCACCCCAGAACTTCAGGGCTCAATTCACTTTTTGTGAGCAATAATTCATTACTTCTGTGGCACCCTTGATTTCCCTATCATAGAGGGCGTGCCACCTTTGGATAACAGGAAGGAAAGCTGGGAGCTGAACCAAGCAATGACTTCTGCAACCAGTGCAGCAGTGATGAAACAACTTCAGCAAAGAGCAGGAAAAATGACTGCCACGGGGAGCCTGGTGTCTCCTTCAGCTGTGGCCTTTGTGATCCTGAGTGAAAGGTCACTGGCTGTAGCAAATCCTTTCAAAACTATGATGCTCTCTGAATCTGTCAGCTGAGAATTAGGCATGATGCCAGTGGAGATGTCAGTGCAGACTGAGGTATGTGATGAGCATTAGCAAGCTGCATGGTTTCCTCTCTGCCATTCTTCAGAGTTACTGTGTTTGGCAGGAATTAATGGATCTGGAGAAGGATGCTGTGGTTGAAGCGCCTGGGTCAGGTAACAGCAGGCATGGAGGTGACAAGGTTGGCTCTGCCAGCTGTTTGACAGTCCTGTCTGCCGCCTAGCAGTGTGCAATTAGAGTTCTGCAGAGCGCATCCCTGTGCTTCAAGCTGTGATGCTTCCAATTTCCAGGCCCCACAATTTGGACCTGTGGGCGTGCTCCACCTTATGAAAATAGCCACCTAACGTGCCCTAAATGATTAAGCTGAAATTGTTGTGTTGGTGAGTATGTGTTTCACCATGGCTGCTCTGTCTGCCCTGCCCCAGTGTCAGGCTCGTGTGGTGGCTTCTTTGCATTGCTGACTTTTGCAGGGCTGGGGAAAGCGGGGAATTTTTATCTTCTCCTGTGCAGTTAATTAGGAAGCATTCCAGTTTGTGCCGTTTGGTGGGGAATGTATCCAGGCTGTTCAGTGATGCTAGCAGAGAACAGACTTTGCAGGCAAAGTAGGAATTCCTGATACTACTACCTAATTTGGATTGAGCTCGAATTCATCAGCCAACATACCCTAACCTTTAAGTCTCAAGATTACAGCCCTTACTGCAATTATTGGCACTAGTGAACAGAAAAAAAAGATTTATTTAAGAGGGGAGAGGTTAGTCTCTCCTTGGCCTGGGATAGCTGGCTGGCTATGTGTTAGGTCGAGGAGTTGCAGCAGATCTTAGCTGATAGAGGATGCTGAATTCACAGGGAAATAAATTGCTTAGCAGCTCTGAGTGGTCTTCACACAGCAGGTCAATATCAGCTCTTGCTGGTAGCTGTAGGCTAAACAAACTAGTTTGGTATACCAGACAACTAACTGCATTAAATGGCCTTTGGGATTAGATGAGAGAAGTCGTGGATGCCTCATCCCTGGCAGTGTTCAAGGCCAGGCTGGACAAGGCTTTGAGACTAGCCTGGTCTACTGGAATGTGTCTCCCCCCAGGGGATTGGAACTGCGTGAACTTCAAGGTCCCTTCCGACTCTTACTGTTCTAAGATTCTATGAGCTCTGTGATGGGATCAGGCCATACCCTGGAGCTCCTGGAGAAGTGTCTACACTTGGGAAGGTGCCTCCAACCTGAGCATGCAGGGAGGGAAGCTGGTGTAGCACCACACAACACCTAAGTGTGCTCCTTATTCTGCGTTTTCTCATCAGCAGATGCTGGGGCTTCATGAACGGGAAAGGGAGGTGGCTCATGTGCTTCAGGCTGGAAGGATAATCTCTGTGCATGTGGTTGACACTGGGAAAACATTACTGAACCCTTGCAGTAGGGTGGAAGCTCACCGGGATTCAGGGCTCAGTCACAAAAATGCACCACCTGGCAGGATCATTCACCTCAACCCTCAGTGACAAAAGAGATAGCCACCAGCTCAGTCACCACTGGGGGCATGTCACTGGAAATGACAAACAGTGGGGGAAGGAACAGGGCATAGGGAGAGGTGGATTACACAGGGAGTATGTGAAAGAAACCTCTGACTTGGATGAGCTCAGAGAACACTGAAAGAGCAGCTGCCATGGGCTAAGTGCCATTCTCCATCCTCTTCTGGATAGGTGGGTGAGAGATGCCTGCCTGCCACAGCAGCGGGGCTGCACTGCCTGAGGCCAGAAGGCTTGGAGAGGGAATGGTGTGGGGAGGAGCAAGCTGGACCATTTGGGACAGAAATGTTTTGCTGAGCCAGACCAGGGGTTCATCTAACCCAGGTCACTGTTTCCAGCAGCAGCAGCAGGAGGTGCTCTGTGGAAAGAGCAGGAGTGATGAGTCTGGCCCCTTTTGCCATCCATTCCCCTTGTGCCCAGCATCTGTACTGTTTGGAACAGAGGTATTGGAAAGTATCTCTGCCTTGTCTCTAGCCTCTGTTTGGAGTGGTTATTTTTGAATCTAGTTCATGAATCTCATTCTACTGATGGGTGGCCCTGTGCTTTGATGCCGCCTGAGTTGTTTGCAGTTGTACTATTGCATCTGTACAAGGATTGAAGGAGCCTGTCTCTTCCAGCCTTCCCCAATGAAGGAGACTGGGTGTTGTAGGGTGGTTGCTACCATTGCAGTGTTACCTGCATCTTCATGACAAGTCTTGAACTCCGGGGTCTTCAGCTGAAGATAGTTTTGCCATATCTTGGTAGCTGGAGGGAGCTGCTCTGTGTGGCTGTCTACCACACCAATGTGTGTGGGAAGTGGCTGCACAAACAACATCTCTGTCCTGTTCCATTCCCATCTCTTGGCATGCTTAAACACCTCAGCTTGGGTAGGAGCTCCTGGAATTAAGGTGTGCAGTGGAGGTAAGTGTTCTTGCTGACCTGACTTGTGATCTTTGTTGCTGCCTTAATTAAGGGTCACCCCAGTTCTTGGTAGTATGCTCACACTCAGGACTCAGTGGGCTTTTCTGATACCATAGCTCTTCCAAGCTGGAGCTCTAGGCAGAGGGATGAGAGATGATGTCTGCCAGTGGGCTGCTGTTAATCTTGACGGCTGTTGGTGACTTGATAGGTAAGCTCTGAGTGGATCACTCTCCTCTGGGGAGGCACTTTTTTGCAGTCATTAACCTTTATTTGGTTTGGCTTATATACTCAGGTAGCAAATTAGGTCAGATTGAAGTGGCTTACATTAAACTGAGCAATGGCCACTTGAATCTGGAGTGACCGTGTCCACACAGAGGTTAATTCAGTTTAACCTGATCACTTTAAATCTACCCTTGTTGTGAAGAGGATGGATTTCCATCACTGTCCCCGCACAGGTCTGTCTTTTGGTGGGGTAGAGGAGGAGCAGCCTATTCCCATGCTTGAAGAGGGGAGCTCAGCCCCTGCTACTCCAGTATCTCCCTCTTTGTCCAGCTGCCCCTTGGATAGTAAGCGTGCTTCTTGGCAGTGTATCTGTTTGTATACTGATTTATCTAGCTAAAACAAAATGAGTAATGCTAATTGCTGTGGTTAGACTCCTTTTAGTCTCTCTGATTTTTACAGCTCTTACCATGCACAGGACAGAACAAGGTTCCCAAGAGGGGCCGAATTAACTAGTGAAGTAATAAATCTCCTGATTACTGACAGGTGCTGGAGGGCTGTACGAACACTGTAACTTTGTCAGTCTTTGGCTGAGTAATAATAAATGAAAAAAGGACCCCCAGAACATGCTCCTCTGGGACCTGGAAACAGTCCAGCCAATGCAGCTCTCATCCTGGCCCATTTGTTACAGCTAAAGCAGAGTTTTGTCTGGATTGTTCTGTTGTTTGGGGATGGCTGGAGTTTTTGTCTAGTTCCTGGTCCTCTTCTACACCATCAACTGTGTGTAAGACCTTTGCAGCTTACCCTTCACCTCTATCTCTCAAAGGCATTGTATGTCCAAAGACTGCAAGGTGTTAACACATTCTAGCAAGGCTGGATGAAGGACTAATCTTGATGTAGATCCCACCTGAGATCCTTCCTAAACCTGCAGCAAAGTCTCAGTATCAAAAAATGCTGCACAAAACAAATGCTATAGGTGTTCAAATGCCTTCCCAGGCAGTAGACTTAATCCTCGACTATTGTCTTGAAATGGCAAGCTACCATCCTTACTACACTTATCACTTGACCCTGTTCAAAACCCTATTGCTCCTTTGCAATGCCAGGTGTCATCAGCAGTGGAGTTGCCATGAGATCAGCCTGGTGTACTGGCCTCTGTCAGTAACTATCTCAGTGCTCAAGATCACCAGTAGGGCTCTAATATTAATGAGTTGTGCTGAGCCTTCAGGAGGAAAGGCTGCCTTGCAGAGCTCAGGCTGGGAGGAGGAGTTTACACTGCAATTTCTCAGAAGCAGGGGCTGGGGTTGTGCCTTTGGTACAATTTGGCTACCCTGATCCAAACCCAGCCTGCACAGATGTTCTGGGGAGAAGGCTCTGGCTAGCAGGAGCTGGTCTGGGTGGTTGTGGTGGCTTTTGTCCTTGAAGTCCTTCACTTTTATATGAGCTTCATCCCTAAGAAGAGAGGTGACTTTAATCCCTGTAGCCTGTGAGCTGGAAGGAAATGGAAGGGAAAAGAACGAGTGCTGCTGTGCAGAGGCTGAGATCAGTGGGAAATCAGTTACCTCCCAGATCTGCAAAACACCAACTTCCTTGAAAGTGAGCGCTTAATATGGAAGGAAATGAGGAGACTGATAATAGATATTACCCTAATGAATAAACAAATGCTTTAAAAGATGGACTCCTCATGCAATGTGCTTTTTTAACTTGGTATCAATTTGCATGCTAGTCAATTTGCATACATTAAATACATCTCCCCTTCTGCATCGAGTTCCCCCTCCCCTTCACTATAACATCTCGTTACAGTGCTGCTGAGACTGAAGAGCTGGTGGCTCTGGAGGGGATATTAATTTGCCCAACACATGCTGTGTAGGTTTTTATCACTTGCTGCACATTGGCCCTAGTGTCTTTTGAAGTCGCTAGTGCCTCGAAGGGCCTTCTGCTTCGGGTAGTTGAAATGGAAAAGAAAGAAAGGGGAGGAGGGCCTGCCTGGAGAAGAAATGCACAGGGAAGAAAGGAAATTGTTTAGGTTATGTTAATTCAACAGGGAAGAAAATGAGCAGCGTGGAAACCTTTCTCCTCTGCCAGAAAGCCTGCGCATCTTGGGTGGGTGTGTGGTTTCCTTGCTTCTTGTTTGAGATTAAATATGCCATTTTCCTGGGAGCCACATAGGAAGATCCTGGTGAGGAGAAATGGGCCAGTAAAAGCCTCAAGAGGAAACAGTGGGGTGGAGGAAGAACTCACTCACTGGGCTCTGCAGTGCGCCTTGGCTTTGGGATGGGAGCTGACTCACTCACATGTGCTTAAAGGTGGTTGTGAAGGTTTGTGGGTAGCAGGCGGTAGGACACCCCATTGTGGTTTACAGTGCAGAGCTCCTCATGGGGACCTGGGAGGTGGCAGATCTCTGCTGCTGTGGGAGCTGCTGCTGCCCCATGACATATTTTCCCATGTGGGAGCTTTTAGAGATCTTCAAGGTGTTCTTGGAGCATGTGCTGAGGGAGAGGTAGGGGGAACTCTTCTCCATGACTTGGATGTCTTGGTGAAAACATCATGGGGCGTTGTGACATCCCTCTATCTTCGATAGAGATATAATTCTGCAACTGTAAGATCAACTCACAGGCTTCCAAACGCTGCTGATGCTGTGGAAAAAAACCTGCTGCTGTTGTAGAGTGGAGCCCAGGGGATGTGTGCGTGTGTGTGTGTGTGTGTGTGTGTTCACAGTTCCAAGTACTGACCAAAAACCCTGGAAATGTTTTGAGGAAAGAATGAAACAGAAAATGTCTTTCAATTAGTTCATTCTGGTTGCAATCAAGAACACTGTACTGAGCTCAAGTGCTTCTTTGAAAGAGCCTTAAAAAAATCATCTGGGGAAATGAATAGAAGAAGTGACCCAAGTCTAATCTAGACTGATAGACTGAGGAAGACACATCCTCACCAAGTAACAAGGTCCCTTCGCTCTTCCTATGCAACGCTGATTGTAGTCAAAACTCCTGCAATGTGGCAATTCAGGAATAAATGTCAGCAGCTCCTTCATGCCAAGAATATTTGGATGTCAGCAGAAAGAAGACATGTTTCTGATAAACTGATGCAAATGGGATGCTGGGATCAGGGGTGAGATCAGCCCTAGGTAGCTCTGATCTCATGCAATTTCCATGCATGGAAACCACCACAGAGCAAAGGGTCTCTGGTCCCTGTCCTCCTCAAGAAGCCTTTGATGTAATAGCTTGTATTTCATGTAAATACCAGCAAAGGGGCATGAAGTGCATGTCATGCAGGCATTTTTAATGAGAGAGGATGTGAAAATCCATACCCTGATGAAGCAGGCTTTGTACTGTGTGCAATTTGAGCACAACTAAAGGGAGCTCCTGCCTTTGTGAGTGTGTGGCAGTGTAGCAGGCAGGCAGGAAGGGTGAAAAAGGTATACGAGGGTGAAATATCTCACTCCATATAGTGATCATGGCTGGCCAGGGATAGGGAATAATCACCATACTTGTAGGGTGATCAAGCATAGGGTGAGAGTCCACTGCAGCTCACTTCTAGCTCCTTCATATCAGAGGCAATGTTGAACTGAAGGAGAGAGGTGCCTGTAAGGAAGGCTGATCTTTGCTGTGAGTTGTTCAAAGTGGCTGCTCTCAAACCCAGCCGTGGGCCAGCAGGGTGGGATGGAGAGGGCTGTGGTGTTTGCATGGGCCAGGATGCAGGATTGGAGGGGCTTGGTCAGAGATGCTCTATTTGGTGTACTGCAGTGGACTCAGTCCCAGAGGTGTCCCACTGTATGCTGGGTAGTGCAACGGATGCTTAAGCAGGAGGGAAGACCAACTCTGACCCCCAAGATAACCTTTGGTTAGAGCCAGTCCTAGTCTGAGAGCTGCCTTTCGGAGGGAATATCATGAAATGTGTCCTTTGGAGACTGCCCTGCCATACAGGATATCGTAAGAGCTGCCGAGTGAAGTATCCGGCCCTGCTCCCTCCTGGCCTGGCTGGCCCCACTGGTGAGATTATTTCCACAGCATGAGAACAATACCTCTCCTTCCATCCAAGAAACATTTATTATATGATACGTTTCAGATGTCTCTTCAGGGAGGAGGGGAAAAGCAAAAGAGAAATAGATCTCTTTTTTAGGGCGGCACGGCGTGATCCATTCCATAATGGATTAATTATCCCCGCGTGCAGGCAGGGTTGGCGGGGGGAACATTCAGAGCAAGCGCCAGGATTGCCTTCCAAGCAGAGCAGATGTAGATATTTCTAGCCTCTTTTTCACAAAATAAAAAGGGTGATTAATAAATCGGGAAGCTTTTGCATTCATTATAATTCCCTCCCTCTCCTCGTTTCCTTTTTCCCTTCGATTGCATGAAACACAGAGAAAGGTAAGGAGTTTAGGAGCCTATTGTGCTGCTTTTTCCCAAGCCCTTGTTTATCTCCCTGCTTGCTTTCATACCTCTGACTCTTTTTCTCTCCCTTTAAAGCCCTCAGAGGTCAGAAGCATTTCCTGGTTTTCCTTTGTGTGCCCTGAAGGAAATGGTTTGGGCCAGATAATCTCCTGGTATAAATCGGCACCGAGGTACAGACTTCACCAGCTCAGTATTTCACCATACTTCTGGAAGCTCCCTTCCATCCATCAGATGATGTGGGAAGGGGAGCTGTCCCTCTGGGCCTCCTCTTCTTGAGCTGGGGAGCAAGGCATGGGATTAATACTGACAACTGCAAACACTTCCCAGGTAGAATAGAGAGGCTCCAAATCCCATGAGGTAAATGCTGTTATGATGCCATTTCCTTGTTCTTTCTCGAGTTTTGTTTCTGGGTGCTTGCTGGAGGCATGGTGCTGGACCAAGCCTGGCTGACAAGCCAGCTTTCTTTAGAAACCCTTCTGGTCAGCCCAACCTAGAAAAACTCTGTGATTCTTGAAGCATGGCTGCTCATGCTTTACCTCACCTCAAGGGAAGGAAGGGATTTGGACCTGCATGCGAAAGCAAGCCCTGGCTGTGGAGCTATCAACGAGTTAAAACCTCAGCCATCATCTCTGTCCTCACCTATTCCTGTGAACGTTTGACACAGTTGGGCTGAAGGTTAGAAAAACAACACAAAAACAAAAATAACCCCTACAGAGCCACCACCTGTTTGGATTTTTGTATTTTCTGTGTGTGTGTGTGTTTTTTTTCCCTTTTCCTTTTTTTTTTTTAAATTAGGTTAGGGTTTTTTTTTTAAATTAGGTTAGGGTTAGGGATTGAGAACCTATCTGGGACTGTGGCGCAAAAACTTTTTTTTAAATGAAAAAGAAAAGGCATTCTGGTGACCAAGGAGGGAATTCGCTATGTCTTGGAAAGCCTGTTTTATCCTTTTTGTCTGCCTGCCTGGTGTGCTCGTGTGTTGTTTGCTGATCTTGGCAGAGGGTGGGAGTTTGTGGAGTGAGAATGTAAAACTTCTCCCTCTCCAGTGCTGAATGCAGCTTAGAAGGATGGGTTGTCCTGGCTGCATCCCTCTGAAGAGCAGAATAAATAATCAAAATATGGAGAGCTTCTGTCCAACCCAATGTTGTGTTCAGCCACTCTTGGTTGACTGAAGAGCTGGAAATGCTGTTTCCAGTAATAGGTTGCCCGTTGTTCTTCTGCTTGAAAACAGGTTCAATGAAGCATTCGTTCTTTTACTGCCCTCCTAACGGCTCAGCTTTCCTCCAGAGCTGGGTGACAAAAGCAAAACTGCGTCCTGATGTGTTTGAATTTTTAAGTGAATTTGCTTGGGCGATATTCCCAACCTTTCCCTGGTACCTTTCCAAGAATGTTCAGGCAATGAGATTTTTACTGGCAGGGGCAAAAAAAAACCCATGAAAAGCAAATTTGCAGGTTTGGGTTTTTTTTATCACTATTGATACCTGCAGTGCTAAAATATCCTGACATGGTCTTAAAACAGATTGGGGAAGATTCTGATGAATAATGAATTGTGATTTCTTTTTATTTGCCTTCTGGTTCTCGTTGAACTCTTAAGGCTCTTGAGTTTTTCTTTATAATCATGGGACATAGAAATTGATTTT
Source organism: Pezoporus wallicus (assembly GCF_028554395.1). Taxonomy (NCBI): domain Eukaryota; kingdom Metazoa; phylum Chordata; class Aves; order Psittaciformes; family Psittacidae; genus Pezoporus; species Pezoporus wallicus. Next base: position 1,240,965 of record NW_026642342.1, read on the forward strand.
ACCTGGGTCTGAAATGATGTGTCTTTGTAGCTGAGTTCGATGAAATGCAGATGTTGGTCCCTCAGCATTTCTTCAAATGTTGGTTCTGGTCCAGTTTGGACCAAAAAGGAATATTATTCTTTTTCCCCAAAACTTTGCTATGAACAGGCAATTCTAGAAACAAACTTTAGCCAAGGGATGATGTTATATCCCTCAAACTCTGCTGTTAACTCTGAAACCCTAATTTTTGTTAGCTTCATCTGCACTGGTAAAGGGTTTCTGAGAGTCATAGTCTGGAATAATTCAGGTGGGAAAGGTCTAGGCATGTCTTTAGTCCAATATCTTGCTCAAAGCATTGTTAGTTTTGAGATCAGACCAGGGTTTGGAATCCTCCAAGGATGGAGATGGCACAGCCCACACCACCATTTGACAGTCTTTATGGGAACTGTTGTTTTATCCAGTTGGTTACATCTGGCTATTTCAGTTTATGCCTGTTGTTTCCCCTCTCCATCTTCTTGGTAACTGTAGTGGCTTAAACCCAGTCAGGTAACTCGTTCACTCATTTCCCCCCCTTCTTTCCCTCCCCCTACTCACGGAGGGATGGAGAGGAGAATCAAAAGAATGCAACTCCCACAGGTTGAGATAAGAACAGTTTAGTAACTAAGGTATAACACAAATCACTGCTGCTGCCACCAATGATAATAATGATAAAGGAAATAACAAGGGAAGAGAATACAACACCTCACCATCTGCTGACTGATAACTTGCCCCCCCCCCCCCCAGCCAACCAATACCTCCTCCAACCCTGCAGTCCCCCAGCCCTTCCAGGTAACTCCCAGTTATGTTCTGGGCATGACGTGCTGTGGTATGGAATACCTCTTTGGCTAGCTTGGGTCAGGTGTCCTGTCTCTGCTTCCTCCCTGCTTTCCCTCCTCCCTGGCGGAGCATGAGGCTCACAAAGTCCTTGGCCAAACCAAAACATCATTGTTATCAACTCTGTTCCCAGGCCAAAAGTCAAAACACAGCACTGCACCAGCTACTAAGGAGAAAAAATGACTGCTACTGCTGAACCCAGGACAGTAGCCTACACACAGGTACTGGAAAGCTGCTGTTAGGTCCACCTAAGCCCAGCTCCCTTGGCCTCCTTATGGGGCAAAAAATGCTTGGGGCACCATTACTCTGGATCCTTCATGTTCTCCTCATCCATGTATGTCATGAGATTTCCCCAGCTTAAGAAGGTCAACAAGGCCAGAATTTCCTAGCTTTCAGCTGGAGATGATTCTCAGCTGGCAGGTGACTGACACAGTGCATATCCATAGCCTGGGAAAACAACCATCACGGATTTCTGAGATCTGAATTTGCACAAGCATCCCTGCTTCAGCTGCTGTAAGTCATTTGACTGCGAGGTGCTCTGATGAAATGTGTCTGCTTCAATGGGTTATTACTTTCCAGCAAAATATGATTTCATCAGAAGAAAACTGACCAGCTCCTTTCCTAACAAGCACCACCAAATCATCTGGTGTTATCAGCAAGAGAATAAGAGCTGGCAAAAATGTAATTTGAAATGCAGAAATAACTAAAGTTAGGAGCAAAACTAACTTTTCTACTCCACTAGGGACTAGTGCAATGCCAGGGGATTCACTAAACAGCTCAGTTCATATTTTAAATATTTGCTAAGTGAATGTAGAGGCAATTTTTTGGGGAAGTATTTGTCAAATAAACTGAAACAACAAATTGAAGAAATTAGATTTGTCCACCTGATATCGCAGAAACAGAAGAGGCTAAATTCATCAGATAAACTGTTCATCTGAACTGTTTGTTCTCCTCTATCCACAGTGCAATCATTATTTTAGAGAGACTACAACTACTGTAGGCACTGTGCAGAAAATTTATAGGAAACAGATCTCTACCTGCAGAAGCTCACAGTCTGCGTGATGGACATGGCAGATAGGGGAAGATTTAGCATTTAGCAGTTTGAGAAGGAGGAGACTGTGTCTCAGTCTACAGAGTAATGAATTCTAGCTGTGCATCCACATGAGCAATTCACTAGGTTTATTTCATTTTAGCTGGTTGCAACATGGTGATGGCAGCTGCCACCTTGGTGGTCATGGTGTGTATTGAACCTTGGGCTGAATCTGCACCTGGAAAGGAAGCTCTGGCTTTATGGGGAAACAACAGGTCCGGTCCTTTGGGACTTCAATGCAGACTGGGGAGTGTAGGTCACTGCTTCGCAGTGGCTTATATAAACTCCATCTCATGTCTTCCTTGCAGCACCTGAAATGAGGAGGCGATTGCTTCAGGGCCTCACAACCACTGTGATTTAACCTGAGGGAACTGGGTTGTGGGCAGGTGCTGTCCATCTTGTCAGTTGTATATAGGAAGCCTTTGGTCAGGTGCTTAAGGCAAGATGGGTAAATGTGACTCACTTTGTTTTGCAGCTAGGGACTGTAGAAATCAACTTTCTGGTTGTCCTGACTTCATGAAGTACCAGGTCTGGAAAACAGAAAGGGGCTCTTTCAGATTAACTGCTGGGATTTGAGGATATTGTGACTGCTTGTCCACCAGAGGGGTGGACATGGTCTCTAAAGCACCCTGGAAAAGCTGTTGAGAAAAGGAAGAGAAGAGTGAATTTGATTCCCAGAAGAGCAAATCCAGGGAAATAGCTCAAAGTTAGATTCAGGAAACCAAATGATGCAAGGTTACTGTTATTAGAGCATGGACTAATTCCCAAATAGCTTGGGAAGCTGAGATCAGGTAGCTGTGAGTCACCTTGCAGGAGGTGACTGCAGTTTGGAGATGCAAGATATAGGGTCAGGACCCAAAACTGAGCTGCAGAGCGCAGAAAACTGAAGCTGTGGATTGGGCTTGAAAAAAAGGAGATGAAGTGATTCAAGAACCTGTGACAGCAAGGGAGGACAGAGCTCAGCTGTAGTGGATGCAGGGGAGCAGGCAGGGCAAGAGATTTGTTGTGCAGCATTTGTCATGTTTATCCTGCAGGGATCTCAGCTGAGATCCCAAGGCCTGCCTGGGTGCCAATCCTTTTTCCTTTGAGACCTGAATCTCTACACTGGGGCTAAAACATTGAGTGTTAGGCTGGCAGTGGGCTTCCTTTGCTCTTCTTGTGCACAGAGGATTTCCCTTTAGGGCTGTCAACCTAGTGTCTTCCAGTGCAAGAAAAAATCATGCCTCAAGTCTCTCAGTAGAAACCTTTCATAGCGGAAGTGTATTTCTACAGGTGTGGAAATGTATTTCTACAGGTGTAGGAATATTTAACACAGTTAGATGAAATCCAAAGCAAAAACCTGTTGGTTCAAAAATGCAGGTCTTCCCTCTGTATTTGTTCCTTGAGTCTTTCAGTTCTTGGCTTTCATCTGGTTGTGCATTCTAGTCTTAACCCCTCTGCTTCCCTGAGTGGCAGCACAATTTTGCTGTACCCATAATAAGGTTTTCAGTGATATCTCCAAAAAATAACAGCTTTATGCGATCACAGGCTGATAATTCATGCTAGAGAGTGGTTTTGTCAGCCACTCATTTGGCTAATGTTTTGTCAGTTAGCAATGAGATGCACAGAAGGATCCCACTGGAGTGGGAACTGCGTATATGCAGCAGGGTCCCTACATGACTTTACCTCCTGGCTGGTTGTGGTTTGCCTGTGGCAGAGGATGGGGGAGGTGGTGGGGATGGTCTGGAATGACATTCTTCTTTGTGGGTAGGCAGAACAGCTCCTTGTCATTGGCGGTGGCCAAAGCAGGGCAGGTTGTACTCACCAGTTCTATGGGATAAGAATATGTCCCATCTGGGGGTGAAGGAAGGATTTGCTTCCTCTACACTGAAAATTCAGGTTAGCAGGTTTGGCTGCTTTTCCTCTGTGTTCAGTTTCAACAGAGGGATTAAGTTTCTAAGAACTTGAACTCCCAGCATCAGCAGCTAAGCCTTGGATTTGGTCAAAAAAATCTTGACCATAAACCTTGATCATGGGCTTCTCCTTCTCCAAGCTCATGTTCTGTTACTCTGTGAATGGTACCCCAAGAGGTACACCCACCCCAGCTCCGCCAGCTCCATGGCTTTGGCTGTTCAGGGGGATTAGGATGGGGCTCCTCCAGGGGATATCCTCCCCAGGCAGTCATTTTGATCCAAAACAAACCCACCTGTAGGAACTCTGTGTTTCTGTGATGCAGAGCAGATGTATGTTTAGGCAGGTGTGGTGTGGGACGGCTGCCAGCATCAACTGCATGTGTTTCCCGCACAGAGACCATCCAAAGATAAGTCTGCAGTTCCGATGAGGGGTATTAAGTTTTTTGCTGCAGGGCAAATACTGTCCACTTTGTATCACAGCTGCTGATGAAGTCATGTCCTTATTCCAAGGAATTCTGCAAAGAGGCAGATCTGGCCTTTTTCTGTCTGGTAATACACTGGCTTACCTGTTTTCTTTCAGGGTCTTGCAAACAGGAGAAGAAACTTACCCGAGTGACATGTCACTTGATGGCAAGCATCATTTGTGCTGTGTTGGGAAGTTTTTTTTATTCTGTATGCTGCAGTTGATGGAAATGTGTTCTCTGGTTCTGCTGTGTTTCTGTGAAGGGGCTCTGTTGTGCTTCTTGTCCTTTGTGTTTTGCTGTTTTCCTTGCTTTCTAGGCTTATCCAAAGTGTGTGTGTGAACTCCCAACTCCCCTGTAACCATGGCCATTCTGTGCATTCAGAGGCATAGATCTAGTACTTGGAGATGTACTGATTCCCAAGCAGGCAAGGTGTGACTTACCATAACACATACCATGCAGTCAGGTTGACAGTGCTGCATCTTCCCATTGCATGGCTGCCCTCCAAATACAAGGGTGACAGATGGTCTCACCTGCATGGCTTTGTGTAGGAGTTGCTCAAATTTTTGGCCATATAACTTGCCCTCATGCAAAATGACGCTGTGTGTCAAGCATGGAAGGAGGCCAAGAGCTGATCTGCAGGGGCAAGATTCATGTTTCTACTGTATGTACTGCCCACAGGTCTACTCATGGCTTGGGGTTGAAGCCAAGAGAAGAGGGAGGAGGATGGAGCCTTGCCTCTATGCTAGCAGCATCCCCTTTGACACTTAAATGCTGGACCAGATGTCTTGTGCCACTTTAGTCCCTGGCCCAGCTAGATAGAAGCAACACTAATCAGCCCTTAAATGCTGGAGACATTAGGAGAATTATCTCCATATTTCATAGCTCTCTTGTGAATATTTTGGTACATCACAGATGCTAGACTGGGTATGACTCATGGAGTGGGGACTCCGCTTTACTGCGGGTTGTATCCTGAGGTCTTTCCCATATTGCTGCATAAGGCTGCCTAGCTCCAGATTAAGGACATTGAGTACTCTCCAAGCCCAGATTATTGTGTATAGCCCTTGTTGTATGATACCACAAACGAGCGTAAGGGCTGCCCAATGTAATAAAAGGGCAGAGAAATTAACTTGATGGAGAAGGCTGGCGAAGCACAGCTTGTTTGCCATGTCCCTGAGGAGACGGAGTCATTCAGTGCCTTTATGGAACAGACTCTGTTGCTTGATTCGTACGCATCCTGTACGTTGCTGATTTATTTAGAACTCCTTGTATACTAAACAAAGAAAGAGAGAAAAAAGGCCACTCCAACACACCAAAGCAAACCCTCTCTGGGCTTAAAGCTGATACACTGCAGCTTCTGGAAACCTGTGCTTGATAATAATCTTTCCACTTGAACTATCAGACTGTTTCTGTGTGTGATTTCCCCCCTTTAACTGCATGAATGACATCAGGATTTGTTTTCCTGGTTTAGCCCCCTTGCAGCAATGGCTGAGATCTGATTTAACAGCCTCTGCTGCAACGTGCAGTCTTTAGCAGAACAGGCAACAAATTAGGGGCTGTAACTTCCCCCTTGTCCCTGGGGGCTGTGCTGGGCCTTTTGTGGAGGAAAATAAGATTGGTTTTTGTTTGTTTGTTTGTTAATGCATTGAGGGTAGAAACCAAACCAAGATGTGGCCCAGTTCTGTCTGTCCATCCTGGGATGAACATATGGGGAGCTTTCATCTCCCCGTTTTAGCTCTTTGCTAAGTGCAATGAGCCTGTTTAGATCATGTATATCTCCTCCTTTCCCCTGTCCTAGTGGGATGCTTAGGCATGGGAGAGACTTCCCTGTGTCACTTGTCTCATTGACAGCAGTGGGATTTGCTGTGTGCTTAGATTGTGGAGTACTTAAAACTAACTTCTTCCCTACCCCCTGCAAGAGTGAATAGACTTTTCCTATTGACTTCAGCTGTGAAAGTGAATGAAAAGAGGTTGCTCAGGGCTGTATATACACTTTCTGCTGGACATGCTGAGCAGTCAGCCTGAGAGGTTCAGGACACAGAGAAGACAGTGCTGGGTAGAAACCTATCTCACACCCCTCTCCAGCAGCTTCACCTTTGTTTGTTTTCCATCACATCCTTCTGAAAAATGTTTTGCTTAAGAAGAAAGAAGTTAACTCTTTTCTCACTGTCAAAAAAACCCAACCATTTTCTTTAAAACCAAAAGAAAGAAACAGGGAATTGGAAGATTTTTCATACAGTTGAGACTTTGTCAAAGCCCCATTTTCCTTTGAGAGGGGGAGAGAGGAAACAGGGCAGCAAAGAAAAAAACGTCTAACTCATGTCAGGTACATCTATTTAATTTCCCTTTGCTTCCTTCTGCTCTTCCTCCTCATCTTGCCATGCTCCCTCTGACAGAATGTCCCTTCCAGGGCCTTATGCTTCTCATGTTCTTAAAATTGATTTCTCCATAGCTATTTGTTCATCATTCTCTAAGCTTTGCCTCACTCAGCTGTTTGCCTCTGAACTTCAAGATGGACTCTTGCCACCATATTGTCCTTTAATACCCTTCTTACCATAATCATTTCTGTTCCTCTCTCAAGTTCCCTCTGACCAAGTCAGCAGATCCATCTGTGCTGACACCTCTTCATGGCCTGCCCTGAGTTAGAGCCTCAGAAGCAGTTGCAGCACTGGGGATGCTCGTGTGTTTGGCAATGCAAACAGGGGTGAGCAGACACTGCTCCCACTCCTCCCTCCCATGCCTCTATCAGCAGAAGTCTTCATTTGCAGGGGGATTTGTCTTGACTTCTCTGCCGTGTTTCCTGGCTCCTCTGTTCAAATCTGAAGTGGTGGTTTAGCCGAATTTGTTTTGACAAAAGCAAAAGATATTCCCAGCCAATTAAAAATATGATAATGGAAAGATGGGAAAGAAATGTGGCGTGTCCTCTGCCTGAGGGATTCATTGTTAGCTGTCACTGTGCTTAGAGGGATTAAAAGTACATGCTGAGGTCTATGTCAGATTGAATGTTAAGGTCCCAAGCTACAGCCATGCTCTCAGGAGCAGGGAAGCAATAATTCCTTACTGGTAGGGATGGAAGTATTACTTTGGTAAATTTGCTTATTGACTTGTATTTTCTCATGTGGGCATGTACATGTACAAGCAATTGCAACACTCATTCTATTAGCATCTCATGCCGCAGGTGATTGAAATCTAGGATTGCTTGGATAGCTTGTCCTCTGACATGGTGTTCAAGATACCTTGCAGTGACAAGGATGGGCCAAGTGAGGAAGGGATCACTGATGTTGGAAGTGATGTTGGAAGACTTGGACTTACATTCCTCCTACCATCTGAGATCCTGTAGATTTGTGTGTGTTTCTCTCTAGGATATATCTGGCAACATGGGTAATGGGTGGCTTGAATAGCTCTTCACCTCTTCCTCTTAGATGCTGCAATGGGTACCCAGTGTTATGCAAGCATTCCAAGCAGGTAGTCTGAGTGCAGCTCTGAGCTTTTGTGCTTCTGTTTACTGCCTGTGGAAGAGCTCTACATGCAATTCCTCCTATGGTGTTGGGTTAATTGGTGGCTGGAGCTGTGTAAATACATGAGAATTAAAATGGACTCATTAGAATTATCCAGCAAAGGTTCCTTTTGGCTGTGTACAGGGTATGCCATGGCTGCTAGAAGTCTGTGTCCTGATTTTTCTTGAGTGGGTCAGTAGGCACAGAAAACAAGCCATGGACGGTGTTGAGGTGGCACCTCAGGCTATTCTCAAGGATGCCACTCTTAGCAGAAATCAAGCATACAGAATAGAGCAGGTGTCAAGAAACTGAAGCTACATCCATCCTAATACTCCAAGAGAATGCTGTGCTGGAAAGACGGAAATCCTTGCCTTTACAGGCAGGATCTCTGATCTCTTCCTTTTTATTCTTTGTCTCTCTTGTGCTCCTCTTCACTACTGTCTGGTCGTCCTCTCTGTTTTCTCTCTTACCACTCCTCAAGGGTTAAAAGTCCCCAGAGTAGGCTGGAGTTGCCAATTGCATGAGAAGGCTCCTGCCCTGCTCACTGGAAACAAATCTGTTGAAACATCTGGAAGTCCTTTGTGGTCCCAATCCCAGCTTTTGTGTGGCTTTAGGACAGTGGCCCCCATGCTCCTACTTGTTCATTGCAACAAAGCCTTGGGTGACTTGGTTTAGTGTGAGGTGTCCCTGCCCATGGCAGGGGGGTTGGAACCTGATCATCTTAAGGTCCTTTCCAATCTTAACTATTCTATGATTCTATGAATTGTAAAAGCATAAGGTGAAGATTTGCCTAATTTCTGTACTGCTGGCTCGGGAATATTAAAGTCCTGGCATGTCCTCTAAGACATGCCTTCTCTTTACTACCTGGACTAAGAGCACCATAGCAAAATATGTGAAGATTGATGTAGGGAGTGATAGAGAGTTGAGTTGCTTTCTTGGAGGCAGCTGCAGGAGCATGTAAAGGGTTACACAAGACAGGAAGAAAAGACGGACTCTACAGCACTACCGCTTTTTAACAGGCAGCCCAGACTTGTAGTATCAGCACTTACTGAATTAATTTGCTATGTAGCACCAGAAAAACTCAAAGTTCTGGTGAATTCTAGTCTTGAGAAAAATCAAGAAAGTAATTACTTGGTTTGGTCATTAATTACTCACTACTAGACACTTTCAAAGATGCCATATGAAAAGCCTGAGGCACCTATTAAGAGTAGCTTTAATGCTATTGATCTATTTGTGTTTATTATAAAATTTTTCTTGTTTTATGTCACTTTATTGGACTGGAAGATACAGGTATGTGGAGCCGAGGGAGCATGAGCCATTCTGTTTCATGCTTGGATGCTGGAGTTGCCCTCTTGGTGGGGAAGGAATGACACCTCAGAGCATTCCTTGGAGGAAAGCCAGGCAGGATGGTGGATGCTGGGGACCCTGATCACTGCTCATCTACACAACTTGGGCTGTAGTTGGGCATGATGACAGATCCTTTGCCTTGGGCCAAACTGCTAATGAGACAAGCCCACTATGGGAGGGGAAGGAGAAGTGGGTCCAAGCAACATGACTTGCTCATGGAATTGCAGAAGGTCAGTGGCAGAAGAGGGAGTGGTGTCCAGATCTCCCATCATCCAGATCTGCACTGTTCTTAAACAGGCTAACTGGCTTTTAAATCTCTTTCACTGGCACTTGCATTACTCCATCTGGCTGGTGAAAGTTCTCCAAGCTTCAGTGTCCTGCAAACAGCTCCATACTTCCATTTATGCCTTCCTTCTTCTGGTTCAATACCATCATGGCCATGAAGCCTTCATTAGAAATGGATGTTACCTGGAAAAAAGTTATCTATTAAGTCATGGGGGGGGGCAGGAAAGGCAGGCAGAACACACCTAGGCAGAAGTACATGCTGCTTTGCTTCATTCTTCTATAGCCTCTGCGGTAATCCTTTCCTATTCCCTCAAACTGCAACAGTCTAGCTGCCATCCCTAAATGCTGTAACACGGACATGAGTTTAATCCTGCTGGCAAGTGAGAAAGATGTAAACCAACAGCAGCACAACTGCTTTCTGGTAAGCTGGAAATGCAGCAGGGAGCTGTGACAGCTTCTGGAAAAGGCAGGGTTGTCATTTGGTTTCCAGGGGGGTTCTCAAGGTGGACCAGGGTCTCAGGAGGTTGGTGTTGATTGAATCAGGATTTGTTCTGGCTTTGTTCCCAGTGGTGAAAGGTGCGGTCTTTCCATGTACAACATAGACAGAAAATGCCACCATGCCTTTATTATTTCTTTTTCCCTGTACCTTGAAGACCTGGAAAAAGCAATACACATTTAATAGTGCCAAAAGGATGCGGCTGCTCGGTTTGTGCCTCCTGGCCTTTCTCCTCCTCCTATCAGATTTGGTATGCAAAAATGGAAGCACACCCTTCTCACCTGTTTCCCACTAGGGGAAAGGTGGCCTTTAAATCATAATGTGATTGCACATAATGTTGCAGAAGGGGAAAATGAGATGAACTTTAAACTCCCCTTTTCTTTACAAATTTGTTCATGTCTTTCCTTGTAGCTGCTTAGTCATGCCTATTAGATTCACCACTTTCTGGAAGGAAAAGTGGAAGTGAATTTTATTATCTATTCAACATCTGACTCAGTGCCGTCCTGCCTCCTTTGTCTGGTTTAATCAGAAATTTGCAGAGGTTTTGATTGGACTCTTTTGATCAGAATGCAGAATCCCCCAGGTATGGGATTGTTAGCTCTCATTAGCAGAAGAAAAAGATTTTGTGTGATGGTGCACATCCTTGCATAGCTAATTGAAGAATCATCACAGTGACTTTATAGTCTAAAGTACTTTTCATGGGTACCCTAGATGCCTCCGACAACTGACCAGGTTGAAAAGGAGTAGGATAGAAAACAAAGAAAGGAAGGGACTGGTTGTTGAATTAATTAGCAACTGCTAAAGGAAACACTTTGCTTCTTTCTGTGCAAGGCAGCACAACTGGATGAAATTAAGAAAATGAAATCAAGAACTTGGCAAGTTTTACAGGAGGCTGGGTTGGTATTTGCATATCAAAAGTAGCCAGAATTTTTGGAACAGTAGCACACATTTTGGTTTTGCTCTTTGTTTGAAGAGTTAAATCACTTTTGGGTTATTAAAGACTGCAGAAGGAGACCTGATTTGCATATGTGCTGTCAGTAGGAATCTTATACTTCAGCCTGGCACATCCCCAAATTGGACACTGGACAAGATGGCCACAGGCCTACTCCCGCCTGTCTGTTCTTAGATTTGTGGTGATGGAGTGGAGGAAATAGAAAGGAATGGGCAGGAGGAAGAATACTTAATAGCAAAGAGGAACATCTCTGCAGTGGGCTGAGAGCCAGTGGGTCTGCACCAGCCGTGTAGGAGCCTGTATTCGGAGCAGGTCACAGAGCTGGATCTCAGCCCTGGCACTTCTGCAGCCATTTCAATTAATGTCATCATTCAAGGCAGAGCTTGGGGATAGAAAACCCACATTGCTGTGAAATGCGATAGTGTTGTGCCCTGGGGTGGTTCTTTGGAAAGTGCTGAAATATGCAGTGTGTAGAAGGTGTGTGAGGAGAACCTGATACCTGAGGGCTCCTTACTAGAGCCAGAATGGTGACCCACCCATCCAAGTTGAGGAGACCTATGTGGAAGCAAGACACATTTTCTTCCTCTTTATGCATTTCTTCTTTTTTTTTTTTCCTGAGCAGAAAAGTATCTAGACGCTGGAACAAATTACCAATAGATGCAATCAGTTCCCCCTCACTGGAAACCATTCAGGTGGTGTTGGATACATATGTAAAAGATATGCTCCACCAGAAGTCATTTGTTTCCATGGAGGGTGTTTTGCTAGGCATGGGTTAAATATGCCAGAGAACAACATTAGGTGGTCCTGCCCTTAAAATCTAGAGCTGGCCTCAGCAAGTGTGACCCCACCATGTGTTTTTCCCAGACTCTGTTCTAGTCAACACTTGTAATTGGATTTTCAAGTCCCTTATGCATACCTGTGCCCCTGTGTCAGCGGATGGGTCTTGCGGCCATGCTGTGCGAGGTCCTTCTAATGAAGATGGCTGTGCTTTATCCCAGCCACTTACTAGTAGGTCTGCAGTCCTGGAGGTAGTTTGGGGACTGTGCAGGAAGCTGTGGGGGACACCATACTGCAGCAGACTGTCAGTTAAATACAAGGAGGTGCATGATATTCTTTCTGTCCTTGCAGATACCTAAAACACAGCCTGATGGAGGCTGTGGGAGCTGTTTGCCTTATTTAACATGCCTTTTCTCTGTTCCTCTGGGGGATAAATGGGGCCCTGGGTAGCTCAGCCTGCAGCCTGGTGTGGTCTGGGCATTCCTGTAATATTCCTCAGTTGTTGGCCTGGGGAAGTGTGATCTGCCTGCTGTGTCAAACACAAGTAGCTTTTGGCAGAAGAATAGGGCTGAGTAATCACTCCTTCCTTTTTATCATCCCGTTCTCCATGTCTGATGGGGGACAGTGAGAGAAAAGCGTGTGAAGGAGTGAAAGGTACTCCTGAGCCATAGCACTGTTGCAGAGATACTCCAGCGCAGCAGCCAGGCACACACACTCCCCCAGCCTCCTGATCACGTTATTATATTACACCTGACATTCCTTTCTTCCACTAATATGTTATTTTTGGTCTGACAGCTTTATGAAGGAGAAAAGAGAAATGGAGAGAAAGACACGCACCAGGACGGACGCAGACAGTATTCATTCCTTACCAGCAAGGAATGGGTCTGACTCAGACATGAGAGGTCTGCTGATTGAAACATTTTGCTGCCTTCAGCAGCTCCCTGTCTGCTATGGAAGAGGGATTCCCAGATCCTGCAGAAGAGAGGGGAAGAGACAGGAATAGGGCTGGAGGGTCAGTCCTCCAGGTTCTCACCTTCCTGGCCTGAGATGCTCTCTAAACTCTACTGGGATGTCTATTTAGTGGGAGAAACCAGGTTGCTGTCTACCTTGGGAAGTTGCTGACATGATGGGCGGTGGTCATCTCGTTGATTTTAGTCATTGCTTTTAGTGCCTGCTTCTGTAGAGAAGGCTCTACAGACAGTTAATTGCTCATGGAGAGATGTCCTGCCTGGGGTGAGGGCTGGTGGAAGAGCAATGACCCCAGGGCATCAGGAGTCCTGATGCTGGTTACGTTTTGCAGAGAGGAAGACGTGAAATGAAAAAGCATGTGTGTGGGAAATGCCATGTCAGACACTGCCACTGGCTATTGTGTTTTGCCAGCAGGCAAAAGGAAGTGTATGTGGGAAGTGGGAGAGGCACGAATGAAGCCTCAGAAGTTAAGGGGAAAAATGTTCCAGCATGAAAATAATGCTGACCTGTTGTCTGCTCTGCATCGCATGATTCACCGAGTGACCTGGTTTATCCACAATGTTTGTTCTCATTGCTGGAGAGGAGGTTACAGGCTACTGGTCAGGGAGGGGGGGTGAGCCTCAGCAGTAGGACCTTTCTTGGGCTCACTGATCATGGGGAGGGCTGGCTGGGCACGTGTCAGCTGGAAAAAAAAATGAAAGCCCAACCAAGTGTCCTGTGCATCCATGTGCTTCTCTGCCTCTGGTCTGTACACTTTCCCCAGGATGCCTAACCTCGCTGAACACGTTCTGCAGCAATATTTGCATTGAGAAACCCATGTGCTGTCCCCAGAATAGTCCCTCTTGCTAATTGTGTTCATCTGCATCGCGCTGTCTATCAGATCGTGCTGGACTGTGTTTGTCTGCCAGGAAGAAACAGCTTCAACTCTCCATTCCCACACTGCCGCAAAAATGTCCCATTCTCAGGCATTATGGGAGAAAAGCTGATCAAACAGAGCAATTAATTCAACAAACAATACAATTAAGCCATGATCCCAGAGTAGTTTCCACACAGAAACAGAATAAACAGCCTTCCCAGCATGGATAAATAAACTCACAGATGGAGGCTTTTGTGAGCAGTGAAGTTTTCCCTCCGTAGCCTTCTTGAGTGCACATAAAAACAGTGGAGTACATAAATCTCTGGCTCCCCATCCTCATGGACTGGGGAGGAAGGAATGGTGCTCCTGCTGCAGGGCAGATGTGCGCTGGCTCAAGACCCAGGGCCGGGACCTGGGGACAGTGCAGAGGCGTGAGGCTACAGGCAAACACAGGCTGCAGTCATCCTCCATACATCCCCTCGAGGCCAGCTCTTGTCACAGTCCTGACACAAAACACACGGCTCAGAAAGCTGCGGAGGAGGAGAGCGACCTGCTTCGCACTTGGCAGGACTCGCTTGTTACTGCGGGAATGGATGGGAAGTCCCCTTTCTTGAACTGGGTTTCAAAACAATCTGGGCTGGTGATGTGGGAAAAAGAAGGTTTCTGCAGGGTCCTTGGGCAGTGTACAGAAAGCAGAACAGGCTCTTTTACCAAAGGCAAGGATAGGTAAATATCCCTAGGGATGCCACTGGCTGCATGGAGGGGGTGGGATCCAGGCTGGCTGCTCTGACCCGGCTGGAGACTGTTCTGGGAAAGACTTTTCCATTACCAGTGATCCTCCATCCTGTGTTATTGGAGTCAGTGAAATGTTACCTCCCTTGAGGGCTGGTTGATAGTAGAATGATCGGGGCAGTGTAGGGAAGGAGGATACGAGAGCTTGGGCTTGGAAGAGCAGCTGGAGTGGAGTTGTTCTGCTGGCATCGGGGTGGAAAGGATGGAAAGGACAGGCTTAGGTTATACTGCAGCTTGCACAGTATTTGAAGTCATTTCTTTTAGAAGCAGCCAAGTCGGAAGCAGGAGGCAATTGTGCGGTTTCAAAGAGGTGTGAAAAGCTTGCATGATGTGACCCTGTGGTGAGCAGTGGCAGCAGTCTTGGATGCAGATGTTCTGGGCAGAGAAAGGAATGTGTTTTTTTTTTCAAGAAAAACCTATATGTTGCTGTATGACCACCATTCTGCTGGGGAAAGCTGGCTGGGCACCAGGGAAGTGATGGGTGCTGCAGGTGACCTTCAGTCTGCAGAAGTCCCTCTGCTCAGCAGTGTGAGCAGGCATGGCAGAGGGGCTGCGGGAAGTAGGTGGAAGTCGCTCACCCAGCTAAAGTATCCCCAGAAAATAGAGTTCTTTCCTTTTTCCTGTTAGAGGATGTTTGTGGGGTTGTTCTTTCCCTCCTGTTTGCTGGATGCATTGCTCAGGAACTTGCTGAACACCCAAATGGTTTGATTTAGCAATCAGGGTCCCTAAGCAGGGACTTGAGGCAGTGAACCTGGCACCAGCCCCTGTCACTGCTGTTTGAGCCTTGGCAGGCTGTGTGCTAGTGATGAAATTAGCTGGGGAAGTCATTTCCAGCCTCAAGTTGGGTAAATCTGAAGAGTAGGAAAAGTTGTGCCAAAGTGCCTTAAGTTTAGGGGATGTCATGGATGTAACATACATATATAAAGCACATAGTTCAATGCCTGCAGGTAAGTGAAAAGGACACCTGAGTCAGTAGGCACCTTGCTAGTGCTGTGAAAGTTGTGCAGATGTTGTGCATCAGCTCCTATGTTTGTAACAAGGAGGTCCCTTTGCACCAAAGACAACAGTTGTTCTTCATGAGCTGCCCTTCAAATATCCTTGAAGGACTCTCCAAATGAAAACCTTCAGATGCTTTCATTAAACCCAAGTCCCATGATAAGGGCATATGTGCTATCACCTAGTCAGGGATTTCCCAGAGATGTTTGCTTGCACTGATGTTATTTTTTGGGACCTACCTTGCTGTGGCTTCGCATTTGTTGTTGCTTTTGTATTGCTGTTGAGTGTTAAGAGATAGTTTTGACAGTAGCAGAGCAGACTTTCTGAGCCTACATGTACTGTAGGTCAGGTTTTGACTTGGAAGAAGAAGAGGGAAAACATTCCTTCCGTCCTGAGTAGTGCCTCACATGGGCTGAGATCAGAGCTCTTCTACTTCCAAATAGGAAACAGCTGCCATTGTGCTCATTCTCCAAGAGCTCCTTAGCACTGGCCACCTTCCAGCTTCCTGTAGAAACACCCTTCTGTGAGTGGGGAGCCTACAGGTGGGACAGATGCTGTGACCCTGCCCTATCCCTGAGCCCCGCTATGGGTGCTGACACAGCCAAATCCTGGGAATGGAGGACAAGAAACTCAAAATCATCAAGCAAGTGTGTAAACCACAGCTGGCTTGAGAGACTTAGCAAGGGAATGGCCATGTTCAGATCTCTAAGGCAGATGTGTGCCTGTGCTCTGAGCTGGCCAGAAAAAAGCCATTGCTGCTGCAGTTCTGTGGTGCTCAGCTAATGAATTTCACCGAGAAGCAAAATACTCGCCCTGCTCTTGACGCCACTCTAGTTTGACTGCTTGACTTCTGGCCATCTCAAAGTGAGCTCATGTCTGCCAGTAAAAAGTCATGTGGTTGTGATGTGTCCTGTGGGAAAGGTCAAGAGACTTGCTAGTCATCACCACTGCTGTTAAGTGTTGTCCAGCTCAGCACTTTTCATCAGAAATCACCTTAAACCAGAGCTCATACTTTTCAGGACAAGAGTCTTGCTCATGGGAAGGCTCTCCATGCAGAGTGGCTCTTGCCATGTACAGGCAAATAGACACCAACCCCTTCTTCTCATGGGATATGGTTGGTTTCTGTGGCAGGAAGCCTGGGATGCAACTGATGATGGGGACCTGGGTCTGTTGGCACTAGGGCTACGGTGGGAACCCATTGTCCGGAAGCTGGCAACAGTCTGACTGAGAAAGGAGCTGCTCTAGACACTCTATAGATGCTAGTCTAGCAGCCTCTGTGTGGAACAGCAGGGTCTCTAGTAAGTGTTGAAGGTTGTAGTTATCCTTAGGGAGGCATTAGCATTTAGTTGTTGTGAAGTGCACATACTGATATCCTTGATGATATGTGGTCATAAATCCTGCTGGATGATGGAACCTGGTCTGCACTGGTGTATCGTCTTTCATCCCAAGGAGGCTTCATCTGTACAGAGGTGCTGTATTTGTCTACATTGTCCACCTGAGCTGTACCAGACTAGAGGCAGACTGGGGATTGGATCAGAAGACTGTGGTGCCCGCTTTGGCAGTCTGCTGCAGGGATCTTGGAGCAGAAGTCCAAGTGGTGTTGGTTTGCCCACATTTGGCAGTTGAGCTGTGTCTCCCCGACCCCCTGTCCTTGCCATTACTTTTCTGTTGTCATTTACAAATGCTGGGGCCCCTCTCAGCAAGCACTGTCACTACTCCATGCCAAAGTGCCTTTCCGTCTTTGGCATCCCTTTTGAGATATCTTTTGGACAGACTGGGCTTAGTGGCACGAAACAGGCTCAACTGAAATGAAATAATTTATGAAAGTCACGAGAGGATTTGGAATTAACAGTTCATTTCCTGCTACGTTCACAAGCTGCAGTTAACACAGACCTGAAAGATTACACAGTGCTACTTCTTCTCTCATCCCCTTGCTTCCTTTTTCCTTCCTCATTTCCTTCCCTTCTAAGATGGACATATCGTATGTCTTTTTTATCTCTCTTTCTCTGCTCATTTCATTCTCCATTTCCCTTTCATCCCTTCTCTTTGTGCTTTCCTTTCTGCCTCTTTGCTTCCCTCATCTCTTGTATTCTTTTCTTCCTCTTGCTTTATTCTCCTTCCATATTTAAACCCAGGCAAAATCAAATTATTTATGAAGGGCTGTAATTTATGGTGTGTTCTTAATGTCTTGGAAGACACAGATAATTTATTTAATGAGTAAAGACATGATAATTCACAGATGATGATTCCAGTCAGAAAATTAGTTTCATTAATTTGCTGTAAATTCTCTACCTTGATTTAGTGCAGGGGGAGTTTCTGAAACACAATGAAAATCCTTGCATTGTATTTTTTTTGTCATCACCAAACCAGCATGCAATTATGATGGCTTCTCCACCCCTCACTATCTCTGGTGCACTCCTGCTTTCTTGCTTGTGTCCTACTAACAGCAAGCTATGAATCATAGAACTATAGAATGGTTTGGGTTGGAAGGAACCTGAAAGCTCATCCAGTTCCAACTCCTAGCCATGGGCAGGGACACCTTCCACTAGGCCAAGTTGCTCTAAGTCTCATCCAACCTGGCCTTGAACACTGTCAGGGATGGGGCAACCACAGCTTCTCTGGGCACCCTGTGCCAGCATCTCAGCACCCTCATAGGGAAGAGCTTCTGCCTAAGATCCCATCTCAATCTCCCCTCTGTCAGGTTAAAGCCATTCCTCCTTGTCCTGTCCCTGCAGGCCCTTGTCAAAAGTCCCTCTCCAGCTTTCTTGTCGGCCCCTTTAGGCACTGGAGCTACTCTAAGGTCTCACCAGAGCCTTCTCTTCTCCAGACTGATCCAGCCTAGCTCTCTCAGCCTGTCTTCAGAGCAGAGCTGCTCCAGCCCTTGCAGCACCTCTGTGGCCTCCTCTGGAGTCACTTCAACAGCTGCACATCCCTCTTGTGTCGGGGGCAGAAGCATGTTTTTTTTTTTTTCAGTGTGTGTAAAGAGGCTGGGGGAGGCTGGGGACAGGAGATGGAGGTCACATTCCTGCTCCAGGAGATGACAAACCAAGTAGCAAGGTCTCAAAATGTTTGTTTTGCAAAGCTACATGCTGTTCCCTGAGCTTATGCCTGTTATAGTTGGCTCTAAGAGAAAATAAAAAAGTCAGTTTGCCTTTTTTAATAGAGTATAAAAGGTACTTTTTCAAATAAATTTCAAGGCAGACAATTTTACAGTAGAGTCTTGCTGATAACTGCAGTATATATAAATATTATAGGAAACCTATGGAAGTGATTCATGGTGTACTATTGATCTAATCAGATTTAACTAAGTGTTTGCATCATACCTTATTAATCACAGATAATAGGGCTCCAAGGACACCTTGCAGAATCAGGGCTTTGCTCTTTACAACAGTCAGTGTCCACAAATTCTGGCCATATCTTGCTAGGACCATTGTAGTCCAGGGAGCTTCCTCAGGGATGAGCTTCCCTACTGTATTTCTTTTTTTCTTAAACCAGGTCTACCAGCAGTGCTCTAAACCACTTTGTTTTGAAACCATTTGCTGTCTAACTGATGTCAGCTTAGGAAAATTTTCCAGCCCTTACTGGAAAAGAGCTGCAACATGGGTCAGTGTTTCTTCTGTACATTGTAATGCTGAATGGGAGGATGTGTGCCAAAGGGACTGAACAGTAAGCATGCAAAACACAGCAATGCCATGTGTTGTGACCCCATCCTCTTTCCCCTATGTGCGCAGGTAGATGAGCTGCTCTGCCTGAAGCAGGTGGGCAGACTGAGGAGCATCTGAGAGTCTGGTGAGGAGATCGACCCATAGAGATGTGCTCTACTATCTCTAGTACACCCAAGCCAACTGGCATGGCCACTGCTGAGGTACGTCCAGTACCTGTTTTGTGCCGTGATGAAGGCAGTGTTATGAGGGACAAGGAGGGATGGAAGCAAGTTACTGCAGGCATCTGTAAGAGGAGCTCCTCCTTGCCCTCTCAGCTATCTTTACAGAACAGTTATGATGCTCTGGGAACGGTAGACAAAGGACATGGTGAGATAGAGCAGGAGGAATCTGTGCAAGTGCTCTCATCAAGGTCAGATCAATCAACACCTCACATCAAGAACTGCATTAAGACTACAACTGACAAGAATCAATGGCAAGTTATGGTCAGTGTACTGTCAGTAAGTCCATGGGGCTGAAAAAGATTCATCCCAGAGAACGGAAGGAGCTAGTGGATGTTACAGTAAGACCCAGTTAGCCAACATTATTCCAATTTACAAGAAGGGCATGAGAGAAGACCCAGGGATGGGGTAGCCCTGTGAAACTTTAATTATATAGAAACTATAGACCTGTGAGTGTAACTTCAGTGCCTGGCAGGGATCAAAAAATCATCATGCTGGGCACTACAGAGAGGCATTTAAAGGACATCAGGCACAGTCAGCATGGATTCACAAAGGGAAAGTCCTGTCCAGTTCTCTTCAGTATTTTTATCAATGATCTGGATGCATTAATTGAATGCACTATTAGTAAGTTTGCTGGTGATACACAACTTGGAGGTGTTGTTGACTTTATTGAGGGCCAAGAGAACTTGCAGTTCTAAGTATAGTTTGGGACAGAAGTGGCTGGAGAGCAGCCCTGCAGGAAGGGATGTGGGGGTGCTGGGTGGCAGCAGGCACAGTAGGAACTAGCAGCGTCCCCCGGCAAGCAAGAGGGCAAACTGCATCCTGTCCTTGGGTGCATCAAAACAGCAAACCCAGCTGGTCAAAGGAGGTGATTATCCTGCTGGATTCAGCATTAGTGTAGCCTTGAGTACTGAGTGCAGTCCTGGGCCCCACCATTTAAAAGGGATGTTCAGGCACTTGAATATGGGTGGTCAAACACTGGAACAACCTTCCTAGAGAGGTGGTCAATGCCTCAAATCTGTCAAGTGCTCAAGAGGTATTGGGACAATGCCTTCAATGACACGTTTTAACTTTTGGTCAGCTCTGAAGTGGTGAGGTAGTTGGACTAGGTGATCAATGTAGGTCCTTTTCAACTGAATTGTTCTCTTAGTCCCATCTCATCAGTAGCATACAGAGGAGTCTGACAAGCAACAGTGTTAGGCTGGAGGGTAATGCTACTAACAGATATTATTAGCACTGGTGGTACTGCATGTAACAGAAAAACTGAGCACAAGTTGGGTTCCTATTTGCTCCTAACAGGTTAGGAATAAGCTTATTCCAGGATTCATGTTTTGAATATCTAATCTAATCCTTAGACAAGCTGTGTCATATGAGTCTGTTGTTAAGACTTGGTGGCTGCTTAGCTGATTAGAGTTAGTTGTATTTCTCTTAGTTTTGCCTTGTGGATTATGTATTTTGATATCCGCAGTTGAGTTGATATAAGCAGGTCTTGAAAAGATGTTTCAGAAAGTTATGAATGTGCATCAGATTGGGAGATCCCCTGCACTCCACACTTGCTAACTATGAAGTCCTGTATGAAGGATTGCACAGGGCTGAGCTTGGTTTGTGGAAAGTGAAAATTTACTCCTCTTCTGGGGTGGCTAGTGTGAAGTAAAATCCTCAATGAATTTGGGAAGGTGCTTGAAAATGTGGGATCAAAAATCTGATTAAATGTCCAAACCTTTTTGAAAGAGGTTGGTAGATTTGATTGTGTAACTCTTTCAGGGTCCTCTGATCAGCTCAATCAGCAGAGGCAGTCAGCAGGAGCTGATGAAGAGTTGCGAAGGTTGATTCCTTTCAATACAAGGTCCTGGAGGTCTGTCACCTATTTGCTGCCTGTTCTTGTGCTTCTTGAGCTTGTGATCACTTTTTTTCTTCCTTATATTACGTGAACCAGGCCCTTGCTCACCATGAGGGTGGTTTCTCATGGGTCCTTGCACCATGCAAGCAATGATAGGAGCCGTAATACTATTTAGCAGAGGCTCTGCTGAAGTGAGGGGTGTGCAGATCAAAGGCTTAGTTGCCATGGGTCATGTTTGGTGCTTGAGCCTATTCTTGGTGAGATTCTGAGCCACAGCAATTGAGTTTTGGCCTACGAGAGCTTTGCATAAGTTGCATTTGCCTCTCAGCAGCGTGTGTGCCTATGGTTGTCCTCATCCTTTTCCCTGAGATGCTCTGAGAGCACAGAGCTGGACCATCAAGTGGACCATGGTGCATCCTTGTCTAGTGCCTTTGGAATAGGAGCCTTCTTGTCCTCATACCACCACCTCATAGCTCCAGGCTGTTTTCTAGCCTGAGAGCAGTCTTCATGTCCTCTCCAAAACTTCTTTGGAAAGAGACAGGGGGTTTCCCTGTCCCAGAGAACCATTGTGTGGATGGGTTGTGTGTCCTGGGACCTGCATGCTGAGCTGCAGAGAGGGACGGGATGCAAAAAGTGGCCTGCATTCCCATTGTGTGTCTTTTGAGCTCCTCCTGCCCTCTATGTATAGGATCTGTGCGCTGGGTTTGAGGTTTGCTTGCTCGAAATTCAGGCCTTACAAGGGGTGGCATGTGGGGGGCCTGAGTGGTGGGAACTTTTTGGGTGAAGGTCACAGTTGCCTAGTGAAGGTTGTGGGTTCAAAGCCTACTCACAGCTCAGGAGAGCGTAATCTTATTGTGCTTGGCTCTGCTGCTGGTCATGGCTCACTCTACCCTTCTTTACTAGCACTCATGATGATGTGACTTGATTGCATTGTATGTTACAAGGAGCAAGATCTTGGCAGAATTTGTCTTCCCTCCTCCACACAAGTGATGAGGCCTCCCCAGGTGCTGTCTCAAGTGTACACTTGAGTGTTTGAAACCTCTGCTTGGAGCTCGACAGATGAGGAATGAATATCCCATGCAAAAATGTCTCGCCTTCCCCTGCCGGCAGTGGTTTAGCAGCACATTGGGACCAGCTGTACAAACACGGGAGCACGGCATAGCCATTAACACATTCCTCAGCAGTCCTCCTCCCCAGCACGTCCTCTCCATCTGTGGCTTTCTCTCAGTCGCTTTCACCTCAGGCCTTCAGATTAGCAATAGGGTCTCTGCCTCTGGCCAGGGGTGGATGGCCAGTGGGACTCTTCCAGAAGCAGTTGCTGCCCCATTCAGCTGCAGGAGCAGAAGGGCAGCCAGCTATGGTACTCTTGACTTCTGTTCAGCCCTTGTTTCCCCATGTAGCTTTAGAGGACTTGATGTATGACTTGGGTACTTTGGATTTGGTAACAGGCCAGCTACTCTTCTCCAGAGTGGTCAACAGGGTCACTGCATTTGTTTTCTGCAGAAAACTGAGTTTAGTCCTTTGCTCTCTGTGCCTGTCTATAACATTGCCATATCTAGAAACAGTCGGCTTTGTCTAATGTATGCTTAACAGCATGCACCACCTCTCTTGCCTAGACAAGGTCTCTATTGCTCCTGAGCTGGCAATATGGAGCTGCTTCAACCTAGAAGGAGAGAGGAGTGCTTGTCCTTCAGCTTGTTTTACGCTGCACTTGGTCTTCTTTGGGGTCTGAAATAAATCACTGTTTTCCTAGCATCAGCACAGCATCCTAACCTGCTACTTTCCTGAACACCCCTCAGGTGTCTGCCCCTAAGCATCTCTTTGTCACCAGTCCCTATGTGCCATGGTGATGTCTTGGGAGTCACTCTTGATGTGCTGTCTGCAGGGCGCAGTGTGCTATGGGGTGGCCCTAAAGGGTAACAGTGATTATACGTTTTTAGCCCACCCTCCCCTCAGTTGTTTTGAAATCTCCTTTCTCAAAGCAAGGTAGGCTTTGGTGGTTGTGCCAGTGTCCTCAGCAGCTGGGGACAGCAGTTGCCTGGGTGTCCTCCATTTGGAGGAAGCTCTTCTTTTCCCCATGGATCCTGCTGCACCTACGTTCCTCTAGAAATGTCAGGTACAGGGGTCTTCTTTCTTTCAAGTGACTATTGTTTTTCCAGCTGGCACGGCAGAAACTGACAACAAGGCATAGAAATGGCTTTCCTTTCCCTACTGTTGCAAATAAACAACAAGAGCTTCTGCCTTGCTGGAGCTTCTTGCCTGAAAGTGGGGTAGGTGGCTTGTAGAGGGGTCCACTGCCTCTCAGAGATGTCAGGCTGCACAGGGAGTTTGAAACACAAAGACCTGGGACTATCATGGTCCCAAGTGGAGCAAATGATCAGACAGACTCCCTGAGACAGGCCTGTGGCTTGCTCGGATCCCTACTGGAGAGGAAATAGGGGCCTCATGGGGTGGCTCAGGCTGCCTGCTAAATGCAAGTTCACGTCCTGAGACCTTTTTCAAAGCACGCAGAGGAATATCTGCCTAGGGATGTCAGTAAGTAGTGAGTCCACAAAGCACTCTGTTTGTGTTAATCTTGTATGGCACAGAACGATAGTGCTCAGCACTAGCTAAGTACTGGGCAAATATTAGTGTCTATTTTTTTTTTATTTTTTTTAACTTGTTGCAGCAGCTGGAGCTTATAAGCTACTTGTTGCTTATCACTGGAGCTTATGAGCTACTGCGTCTGTTCCTGTGGAAGAGCTGGCAGGAGCCTGGCTTTCTTCCTGGGCCACATCTATGGATTCCAGGACAAGATAGTTCAGTGGAGTAAATGGGAAAGCCCATTCTTATTTGTGTTTTGCATTTCTCCCCCCCCCCCCCCCAAGTTTTAAGGGTGTCCTGCTTAGTTGCTCCCCACACCTTCTACCCATAAAAGTGCCCCCTCCTGGAGGGGGTGACCTTGTGCCAGGAATTGCAGCAGGGTGCAGCGCACTGCGCTAGCATCTGCTCTGGTGTCGGCTGCCCTCTTCCTGCAAGTGGCAGGCTCTGGGATATGCCAAGCTGTTCGTTACCATTGCACTGCTCCCTACATAATGAGGTAAAATGAAAACACCTTCTCTTGCTGCAGCTATGTGATCTGGGAACTCATAAAGGCTAAAGCACTTTTAATTATGAGCTTGTTCCGATTATGCCCAGGCTCTCTGTTTCCTCCTGTAGAGCAGGCCAGCCCTCTGAGGTCAACATGAACTTCAGTTACAGAACTTCTGGCGCATGTAGCTAGGAAAATTGGAGAGTTTCCCCTCCTAAAACTAGGCACCTGCAATGTGTGATCTATTGCTCTCCAGAGAGCCTTTCTCCTGGCTATAACGTTGCTGAAAACAAACGCATTTGTTTCTGGACACGAAAGAGCCTTTCTCATTTTTCCTGTGTCTCTGCAGTGCACCAGGAGCCCCACATTCTCCTCCCAGCTGTGAGATGGCAGGGTCTGATGAAGCAAGGTGCCTTAGCCTTCAGTTAGTTTAAACTTCTCACTCCTATGCCCAGAGTTGAGATTCCTTAAGATAGACTCATTCCCTACAACCTGAACTACAGCTGATGTGAAAATGTACTCTGAGTCCTTTCTGGAGAGGGAACAGAGGGGTCTGCAGGCAGAGTTTCAATCTGGGAGACCCTCTCAGTTCTCCAATACTGCTGTCTTGGTGTAAAAGGACAGGTCAGGTGCCAGAAGCCTTGTACAAGGGGTCTCTACCAGCACTGTGAGCACAAAAAGTTCATTTTATTCTGGCTTGAAGCAGGATTATTGTGTAAGCTTTCGGTGGTGCTGCATCTCTGTCTCAGCACTGTTGCCCTGTGTTTTGCTGGATGCCAGTACAGCTGTAACAGTTATGGCCAATTAATTAGAACCGCTTCCCCTTGTTTTCCCCTTATAAATCACTTCCTCTTTAGTCAGCCCACAGAGAAAACAAGGGAAGAGTGAAATAAGTCTGAAGTAAAATATGAACCTCTCTTTTATTCCATAATTCAGACAACAGCAGTCTGAGGGACACCCAGGGAACTGGCTTTCTGAGACACTGCTCCATGAATTCACACTCTCTTTATGAGCCTCTTCAGTGCATAAAGTGAAGTTTTTAATGGCTGTTGCTGTTCCTTTTGAATGGCTGTGAAGTCTGGGTCATGGCAGATCAGAGTAAATCCCCCTCCTCTTCACTGCCATCAGAGTTAGCTTTTTCCAAACTGCAGAGCTTGATGAGGGTGGGTCAGCTCGGAGCTCAACCATGATGAGGATCTTAATCAGGGCTCCAGCCAGTGTGCTCACCCTAATTGGGCAAGAAGAATGGAGTGGTTTGTGTGCATGTGTGTGTGTCTTGTTTTGTTTTGTTTAAAGACTTTCAGGAAGTGACCTTAAGCCAGCTCCACAGGTAGGATGCTCTGCCACTGCCTAGAGGTGGGTCATTTCCATTCTCCATGGAAAATAGATCAGACTCTGATAACCGTGACACTTTGTACTTAGCTGTGATCTTGGCTTGGCCTCTTTACTATCCCAACTGAGGACTTTCGTCCATGCGTACCTCTCTGTAAAAGGTCACGGGTATGAGTGTGGTTTACCTGTAAAGCAGTCAATGTGAGATAGTTGATGGTGTCCCAAACAGGCAGGATGGATGGATAGGATGCACAGTGTCCTTTGAGTGGGTGAAGGGAGAAAGAAATAACCCAGCTCTGCTTTCCAAACACCTTTGGAAAGGTCCTTTGCCCAAGGGGCATTTAAGACTGCAGGGTGAAAGTGAGCCATATAATCATAGAATCGTTAGGGTTGGAAAGGACCTTAAGATCATCTAGTTCCAACCCCCTCCGTGGGCAGGGACACCTCACGTTAAATCATATCACCCAAGGCCTCGTCTAACCTGGCCTAAGATACTGCTAGCTGTAGATCAAAAACTGCCCAAGAGGAGTGCACAGGATTGTTAAATGACTGTAAAGCTCCAGCCAAGTAGAACTCTGACACTATCCCTCTGTTCTCTGCATCTTTCTTTTGCGTGTTCATCCTTAACCTGTGCTCACTATATGAATGAATGGTCTAGTGCCCCGAACCTCATGGTATCTCTTGTGTCTAGAGGAAAGCTAGAGGCTTCGGGCACATGGGTAAGCCTGAAGAACCTCTTCAGAACTGAAGAACTGACAGGTACCTCTTACGTGCTGCCCCCAGTAATACGTCTTTGGGTCTTTCTGTATGGAGTCTCCATAGGTTAACAGGCAGCAGGCCAGCAAACGCTCACAAATCCTATCTGGCTGACCTGGTCAACTGTGCTAACAGCAGTGATTCCTGCCATCAGTCCCAATAGCTCTGGAGAGGACCTGAGCAGATCTTCAAAAAAGCTATTCTGGTCTAGACTCAAAGTCCCACAGGAGGTAGAAGACATATCTATAATGCAGAGAGCATCCACCTACAAGATGGGTCAGATTGGAGAGCTTGGCCATTGGTGTCAGTGCCCTGGTGTGTGAAATGGTCAGACAATCTCCTGATCCCAACCCCAGGCTATTGATATGCTGCTCTTGGTTATTGCAGGATGCTGTTGAATGGAGTGACTGGTTCTTTCTCTAGCTCTTTAATTCTGAAGCTATGCTGTCTCCTGTTATCTGTGAGCTATTATTTCCAGTCTTTTTGGCTTCCCAGAAACTTTTGTAAGCATCCTCCAGCTAGCAATGATCCATGTAGCATACACACTTCCCAAAGCTTTCATGAAAGGGGATGTCTGGGCACTATGTGAACTACATAGTTTCTCTTTTATCCAAAATTTAGAAAGCTTAAACAAAATAGCCCCTTGGCATTGTTCCTAGGAAACCACTCACCAGGCAGTTGGAAATAATCATACAGATAATTCACTTCAATGCTGCCAATAGGCACATTTTTGTCTTCTCTATTTCAAAAGAAATTGGAAAGACAGGCAGTGTTACTGTCTTTTGAGAAAAGGCAGAGGGTTGCACAGGCAGCAATTCTTAAACTTCTTTTGTCTCATTAAGGGGAAAATGACAAACCCCAAACAAAACACCAAATCAAGAACCAACCTGCAAGCAGAAGTAAGTGAAGTCTGGTTTTTTTTTTTAATATAGAACAAACTTCACTCGTTGTTTTTTTGGTTGGTTTTTTTTTTTTTCTTCTGTAAGAGTATCCAAAAACTGTTTGGAGCTTTAATGAGAGATCTTTTTAGGGTTTTGTTTTGGAAAGGGGTCAACAAAGAAGTTTGGGAAGGAAGCAGGTTTTGGCTAACATGGTTGTATTGTTGCAGTCTTCCCTTCCTCCAGCCCCCCCCCCCCCCCAAGTTTTCATCTTCCAAAACTACAGATTTTAATTAAAAAAAAACAAAAAACAAACAAAAAAAACAACAAAAAAAAGGAGGGAGGGGGAAATTCTCGGCCTTTCAGCTCGGCAGCACATACAGACAAATAAATTAAAAAGTGGGAGAAGTGGAACTAACCCAATAATCCGTGAAAACCTAATTTCCCTCACAAGCATCGCTGACGCAAACATCTCCCCTCTCCCTTCCTCTTCTCCAGTTCAGGGGCAGTGATTGGAGAAATTGGCTAACAAGATCAGAAAATTTAATTACCGTTCTGCCTCCCCTTCCCAAGAAATTGGATGTCACACTTCCTTGTAGCCTGATTTTAAGATGTGCTGCAGACGGTTTTCACATGACTTGAACCTGACTCCCTGCCCTCTTCCTCCACCTTCCTCCTCCTGTTCCCCATGGAAATACCCATCCAATACAGCTAATCCTTGGACCAGTAGCTGAGATTTGAGAGAGAACATGACCGTATTGAAAGCTATGGTAAAACTCTGCCTGGCCTAAACAGAGCCAGTTTTGTTTCCTGGTGTTGGAGGGAGCATCAAAGGGAAGTAAGGAGGGGTTGGGATGCACCATGGAGTATCATGTCTAGGTGTTCCCCATCTGTTCATTTTATGCTGGAACAGGACAGGGTCAGACAGGGCTTTGGATCTGCATTATTCTTGCTCCTCTGGTTTTGTGCCTGGGCCACAGACAGCACAAATAAGAGTTTTCCTGTCTATTCAAGCTTCAGATCTCAGACACAAACTTTGTTTTTTATCCTCCTTGCTCCCAGGCTGAGACTTTTGTGGTGACCCTGTGGATACCAAAGAGGAGAGGCTGTTTCTGCTTGGCTGTCACAAGGGCCCGGGCAGGGCAGAGATGAATGCAGTGCAGAAGAGAGGCTTGCTTTGTAATGTAATTTCTATCATCGGAAAGGACCTCACTCGTGTAATTAACTAAAAAGGAGGCTGTTCTGCATAACACAAGCCTGCTGTATCCAGCTCAGCAGGACTGGTGACCCAGGCTTTGGTCGCCTGGCTGGCGATGTCAGCAGCATCCCTTGGTAGCTTAGCAGCCTCACTGGAGACAGCTGCTCTATTTATTTTAGCGTTTGTATTCCCAGCATGTCCTGTTCTGTGTTAACTGTAAGCCTGGCTTAGAAATTCAGTGCAAGCACCTTATCAGATAATGAGTAATGATTTATTGAACATATGGGTAAACAGCATAGATAAGATATAAATACACTTCAGAAATGCAGTTGCATTTGTAAGAATGCATACCAAATCAGCCCCATGGCTTTTGGCTCTGCTTGCAGCTGCCACAAAGGCATCTTCTGCATGGGCTGCCATGCATCCCTACAGGTCCCCCTCTGTGTGCGTGCATGCCCATAGGAAAAAACTAAGGACAAAGTGTGAGGGCAAAGTCATCTGCCAAGATATACTCCAAGGGATATAGGCATTTATTTGTTCTTGCTGTAGGAGTTGGTCTTGTGTGGTTTGAAGTGGTGTGAAGTGCATCCCCACTCAGGTAAATGTCTACTGCCGGGGGCAACTGGATGCAGAGCAGGCATCTGATGGCACATACTGTGCTTGTCTTGAGGACGCAGAGGTGCTGGGCCAGGAGTGCATGTGGCAGGTTTGCAGGTCCTGTGCTGAAGCCTTTGCTTCCATGGTTGCACATCAACTGGAGCTCAAGTCATGGTGAAATCCCTCTGAATATGTGCGTGTCTGATGCTATATTTCTGACTACAGCATGAACAGGCTGCATTATCTGAGCCAAAATTTGAATTTTGATGTGATTTTAAGCAAAATTGAAGGTGGTTCACTCACCCTAAATAAGCCAACACTGTGGAAACAGCATGGCTTATGCCAGCTGGGGTCTGAGATAAGCCAGGATGAAGACATGGGTCACAGTTGCTCTGTGTGCATGGTGCAGAGATGTCAGCCTGGCATGGGGGGCTAGTGCTGCCTTACAGAGAATGTGTTTATGTAACTGATCCCTTTCATGTGTATAAACTAACTTGCCACACTCTGCCTCATGTGTTTTGTGTGCTGCGTAGCTTACAAGTTTGTTTCGTGAGCACATGGGTACCTAATTTTTGCAGGTAGCACTGTCACTGCCTCTGGGGAAAGATGGAGGGTGAAACAGAGGGTTATGTATATGAATGGTGACTAGTGCTATTTGGGATGCCCTGCATGTGGAAAAGCTAATTTGCTTTCCCTTTTGAAGTAACTCATACTCAGCAAATACCAGCTCACAAGCCTTGCTTGGCTAGACTAACAGCTGCCCTTGCGCTGCTCAATGAGTCTGCCACATTTTTGCTGCTGAGTTTGCAGTAACTGCTGGTGGAAAACCTATTGAAGATCCAGCATATTATTGCTCATTTAAGAGTCATCCATAGCTGTGGCAAGAATCCACCTCTGTAATCCTCTGGGATCCACTTATACTCCTCTGTACATCTTCTACAACTGCCTAAAGTGATCTCTCCCTCTGCAGTGCTACCTGCTGAGATGCTTACAGTTCCCCTTTGCAGACAGAGTAGAAGGCAAGCGATCAGCCTGGCCTCTTTATTTATCCTCTCTGCTGCCTTTCATATCTGCTCCTTTACTTTCTGGCTGGGGCCCTGATGCCAGGAAGCCAATATTATTTGCAGCCCGCTCCCCCCAAGGTCACAGATGAATGATAGCTGTGCTTTTCCCACCTGCTTTAATCATCAGTCACCAAAGGCAGTGATGTTCGAATCCCCTAAATGAGAGGAAAGTCAAACCTCACTGAATGGATTGTTGCGCGTCCGAGCCACAGCCATGGAAGGATTGTAAAAGGCCTGGCTAACCCAGGGATATTTTAGTTCAGAGCCTAGCATTTCGCTTGTTGTGATACCAACTTTCAGAGGTTTGGAGGTGGATAGAGGTGGTGCTGGCTTTTTTCAAGCTAAGGTGTGATAATCCTTGAAGCTGCAGGGGGGTCACAGCTTAAGCACATATGAGAAGACCTTTTGAGTGTGGGGGGGTGGTGCAATGGATGACTGTGGGAATACAGCTATTGTGGGGTTTCCAGCTTTGGTGGAAAGATGTTTGGGGTTTTGTTTTGCTGCGTTGTTTGTTTTGTTTTTCATGTGCTGTGCAACAGTGACTGTGGCATTGCTTTCCTGAGGCTTTTGTGGAGACTTTGTGTTTCGCCTTATTTTCTTTCTATCTTTAAGGTTTTTCAGTGTCTCACTGTGTGAATGCTTTTCTCTCACTCCCCCTCTGTTTGTGCTCATCATCCTCTTGTTTTTCCTCAGCAGGCCCGGTTCAATGTCATGCAACTTCTGGGCTAAAAGGTAAATTACAAAAGCCCAGGGACTGAGAGCTTGATAAAGCTTTGTGATCCAATCCATTGGGGAATACAGCCACAGAGAGAATTCAATTTGCATACATTTCCTACCCTGAATTCCTCCAGTGCTATTAGGAGTCACGATAGCTAACAGTCTCTGAACTGTGGGGCTTATATGCATGCAGAAGTACACCTATTTGCTTCCTTGGACAGAGATTTACTGAAGCTTTTTTTTGTGTTATTGTCCACCCTACTCCCCTTCTTTTCTTCCCCATCAGAGGATTTTGTGCTGCTGTAGAAACTCTTTAATCTGAGTTAATTCTTTAGTGAAGCTTCACAAGACAATAGAAAAACAGAGCACTGCTCTGGGGAGAATCCTTCCTGCTCAAAAAAAGGTGGAAATCGTACTCACTTGGTGAGGTGGTACAGCCTGAAGGCAAAGAGCTTTGCTTGCTGCTCCCATGGTGTTATTTCAGTGGTGGATACCACGATGTGAGTGCTGCTCTGGGCAGGAGGAAGATCTGGGAAAGATAGGTTGCCTGAGGGTGGTTTGTATCAGCATGGGGGAGAATTTGGGTGATGATTATCACCATGGGGAGTTGCCTGGGTGGAGGGATGTGGGCCATGTGCATTTTCCTTGCTGAAATGCTCAAGGAAGCGGCTTAGAGATTACAGTGGTCTGAGTGGTGGGACAACCCCATGGCCTCCATTAGTTTTGAGTGAGACTCCTTCAATTTCAGCTGGATCCAGGGGCTGCTATTAAGAGGCATGACTGGAAGTTTTAAATCTGAGCTCCTCTTCTACAAAGTCTCTTGGCTTTCACATAACAAATCAGTGGATGTAGCCATGGATTCCGTTCCTGCGACATCAGACTCCTCTAGCTGATCTTCACCTTGGTGAAGCATCCACCAATTGAAGCTATGTGCCAGAGTCATGAGCTCTGCAGTATCAGCTCCCGTGGGAAAGTTAGCAAGCTGCATCTTGTTGGCTTGGTCTTCCCTCCTTCCCCTTCTTGTGCCGGACTGCTCCATTAAGTGATTACTCCACTGTTCAGCTGTTGCTTCTAGAGCTGAATGTGTCGAGTTAAACCGTGAGAGCAGAAGAAAGGGAACAGTGATTCTGAGTGCCAGGCTCGCATCTGAAAGATTACAGCACAATCTAATGAGCTCATTAATTTCATTTCATTAACCAAACAGTGCTTGTGGAGAATGGCAAATATTTAAAGAAGCGCAGCAGGGTCAGAAACACATTTAATTAATGTTGTCACATGATACTGAGAACAGGAGGGGGGAATAAATCCTGATGCTATATATTAACATCCATGGTGACTTCTCTTTTATATTTAACGTGCTGCTCGGGTTAAAGTCCTCTCGCTCTTGTGTGTCTGCCTAGCTCCTATTATCACCGTGCCTGAGCAGCTCCCTGACTTGAGTGTGTTTTCCCTTCCTCCCAGATTCTGTGGAAGTAAGGCAGTGCTGTTACCCTGTTTAGAGGGGAGCACTCAAGGGGGGAAGGCTCCACAGTTGTGCTAAGGGTCTGTGAGAGATGATGCTGGTTTCTCTGTAGCTTTGGTCGGCCATGCCTACTGGGATTATCATAGTAAATTAATTATAGTCCAAGCTTGTCAGCTTCCTGTAAATCCAGCTGGGTGCCCTAGATGCCACAGCATGATTGAAATCAGAAACACACATAAATGACAGGGAAGAGAGGGTCAAATACTTTCTCAAACCCTTTGAGGTCTGGTGCAGTTGGCTTGGTTATTTGTAGAGACCGGTGTGAGTTACAAGGCAGGTTCTTACTCCATTTTCCTCCATGTCTAAGGAAATCAGGATCTGGGGATTTTGGCATGAACCAGCTATGTATATTATTAAACTGTGGTGTTTAGGTCGGCTTTGTTAAAAGCTCATTTTTGCTGGGGGGAGGACATCCCGTTTGTGGTTCTGTGGTTAGGTCTGCTGTGAGCCATCTGATGGAAACTACATATTGCTTTTCTGATTGTCCTGGTACACTCTGCTTCTTTGGGAAAACTGAATGAGGATGGATACTCAGAATGCACCTGAAGGTCTGGGTGTCTTCACTTGACAAATTATTTCTGTGGTTTCCGGCTCAAGAAGCATCCCAGCTAAAACAATCTGAGAGGGGCTGGAACTGTATGTTTACCCTGAAACCTGCTGACACTCCTGTGTTTGTGCATGTACAGCTTTGCGATATGTTGGGATGCTCTTAACTCAGCTAAAGGGCCTTGCTTTTGGGAGGGCAGGAGGTGGCTCTGATATAGGGTAAGTGGTCAACTGAGCTTGCCTGGGATGTTGATAAGGCTAAGGTGCAGGACCATAAAAATTAGCTTGTCCAAGGAATTGTAAAACTAAGTCAGCTTTGCTGTTAATGGTTAATTTGACAGAGTGCTCAAAAGAAGCTGTGGCCTCTTGACCTGCCAATACTGCCTCATTTAAATCGATGGATCACCTACTGCAAAGCGCAGGTGTGAATTGTTTTTAGCTAAAAGTCTGAGCAAGATGGCTGCAAATGCCTTCCCGAGGCTGTGGCTGCCTCAGGAGACCATTTCATCCTGTCAGTACATCTCAGGGTTTCACCCCTTCCATTGCAAGCCTCTTGGAGCAGAGCTGGTGTCCAGGCAAGGTGTGCCTACGAAGGCAGGTCCGTTTTTATCTTGCCATAAAAGCAAATACACTATACTTGACCATATTCTTTAGTGGTGATTATATATACCAGCATTAAAAAAGTGTCTGCTGTTAATGCAGTATTGATAATGAGAGGAGTTCAAAGGAATGGTGTTTTCCGGCTGGCCAGGTAGAGAGCAGGCAGAGCTGGGGTGTGCAGGAAGGTTGCTGTCATTAATTGCTGCAGCCGGAGGAAGCAACTAGGCTGAAAGGCCGAGCATAAATCGCATCTATGAATTAGTCCTTCGGTGACAGCTTTGTCCAACAGCTTTCTCTGCATTGCCTGGCACTTTCACAGGCAATCACCAGTGGCTGGGGAATGGAGGAAGGCAAAGAGCAGGATGAGAGGGTCTCCTTTTGCTTTGCTCTATGGCAGCTTGCCCATTACCCCATTGCTCACCCCTCAGCCTGTCATTACTTGATTCTTCTTTATTGCAATAAAATGAAGCAGTACTGAGGGCTTGTGAGTTCATCCTGCACCACACAGTGCTAGCCCATGTGGCTGGAGGCCAGGTGCTTCCCGATGTGCTCTCTAGGCAAACCCTGCTGCTGCTGCACAGCTGGGATGGATGGGATGCCTGGCCAGTGCTGAAGTGCTCACCAACGCAGCATGAGGCTGTGCCAACAGGATGAGAGATTTGTCCTGCTGTGCTGGGGACTCACAGCAGTGCTGGTGGCCTAGATGAAGTTCCCTGGGAGGTGCCAAGGGGTCAGTTGCTGTTATCTCTCCCTAGGAGAAAGGACAGAGTGCCCATTGTTGCATTGAGACTGGATTGTAGCAGAAACATCTGCTGATGTAAATTCCTGATGTTTGTTTGATTGCAACCTTTCTATTCACCTGGATGGAAACTCTCTGCAATGAAGCAACGGAACCTGTGTCCTTGGCTGGCAGATGATGTCTGCAGGGAGCCCTGGGGCTTGTACCGGATGAGTATGTGATTAGTGCCTAGGAGGTATATCATAACAATTTCCATGGTGAGTTGGTTGCAGTGTCCCTTCCCGTTTCTGACATATGGGGTTTGGGCAGGTGCAGCTTGTGTCTGGTGCTTGGGTGGATGGTCCTGATATCCAGCCCAGCATGGGAAGAAGCAAAATCCCTCCCTGCTACAGGGTCTGCTGCAAAAACCTTGGAAAGAGCAATGGTACAGCATGACCTGGGGAAAGCTCTCCCCAGGTCCAGCATAGCCGTAGGACAAGAGAGGTTTTTGTCTGGGCTGAAGTCATGGCCCAGAGCAGGAGGTGTGAACTGTAGGGAGCCTGGCATGGCTGAGATGGGTTTAGCTGATCTTGCCAAGAGCTTGTGATATGGGGAGGCTGATAGCATTTCTGTGGTCTTGGTGACATGCTTTGACCTTTCTCAGGACAATCCATTTTTATCCTGTCTTTGGAACTGGCAACCAAGCCATCCACTGCATCCTGCTGATCTGCTTCACTCATGCCTGGGAAAAAGAAAACCCATCCTCCTGCATGAAATCACAGGGACAAAGGTCTCTGTTGGCCAAGGAAGTAGCTGTGCCTTTTGGTCACCGTTTTGCAGTGATGCTGCTTTGAGGATCATCGTTTACTATATTGCCATTTGAAAATATCTAAGCAGTGCTTCCCCATCGCTTCCTGGCTCCCTAAAAGGCCAGGTCACACCAGGGATGTGACAGATTGGCTGGTGACCTGGAAGGATATCAAATTGAAGGATTTAGCTTTCGGAGGGGGTTTGTCTGGGGAACTTGTGGGTAGGGAAACAAAAAGCTTTCCAAATACCAATGCTGTCTGTTCTGCTGCTTCTCAGAAGGAGAAACTGGAGTGAAAGAGCACCTGACAGCAAAATGCTTCTTGAACTGCAGCTATTTCACATAAATCCCTTTCTCAGCCTCTTTGACTAAGTGTTTGACCATCTTTGAAGGTGTTACCTAGTTCACTGATGTCATCTATGAACAGATTTTCTTACCCTACACTCTGAAATTTGGACCATGGCCAGAAGTTTGCTTATCCTTTTTGTAATTGAGATGCTTGAATCCCTGTCAATTGACCAGCTTGTGAAAGTGGAACAAACGTTTCTTTTAAACCTTTCCAGCCATATTGCAAAATCAGAATACTTATGGGATTGGGGGGGGGAAGCCCAACCCTAGCTTTGCCAGCAGAAAACTGAAAGGTAAAACATAAACCCAAAAGTGTGGAATTCAACAGAACTTAAAATAATACTGTTACATGTTTTGTTTGCCTTTCCAGAGAGAGAGATATTCCTTGCTCGTGCAAAGAAAGGCAAAGATTTTTTTCCCCAGCTCTAGCAGTGGCACCTTCTGCTGTCAGAATTGATGGCTTAGATTCTCAAGATACTTCAGGTTTCAATATTTATGCTCCTTAATTGAAGTATTACAGAAACTACCGATTTTTTTGTTTCTTTGCACATCCTTTTTGTTGCTTTCCATGGTTCAATGGTTGCCTCTGTGGGT
This sequence comes from Pezoporus wallicus, assembly GCF_028554395.1. Lineage (NCBI taxonomy): Eukaryota > Metazoa > Chordata > Aves > Psittaciformes > Psittacidae > Pezoporus > Pezoporus wallicus. The sequence goes on from NW_026642342.1 coordinate 1,276,698, forward strand.
GAACTTGGGGCTCTACCCAAAAGGTAAACAGAAATACTTAAGAAAGCAAGTCTAAATATAAATCTGTCAAAATCAGACTTGCTCTACAGTGGCATTAAAGGAAATCAGTTGATTGCTGGTATCCATGTCTGAAGAGCTAAGAGAGGGGGATGGGGGGTATATCATGGTTGTCAACATCAACAGCTGTGGTACCAGGTGTCCATTATGGATGTGGAGACAGATCATGGAATCATATTATAGAATGGTTTGGGTTGGAAGGGATCTTAAAGATCATGCGGCCCCTCTGCCAGATCAATGAACTGTGAAGAGAAACCACATGGGTGGAGTCCTGGCTCTTCAGAAGTATGGGGCAAAAATCACAGAGGCTTCCATAGGTTTCACCCTTGGGGGTGAAAGAAAAAAAGGCATTCTTTTTCTCCAAGTTGGCCCAAGCATTTACTCGTCCTCCAACTCAAGTTATCAGTTGTCAGCAGTTTTGCTTTTCAAGAGGTGCCAAGTATGTGTCTTCTGAAAATCCAGCTTCTTTACTCCTAGGAAATGTGCGCCCAAATGCACAGACAGCTTTTGAAATGCTTGACCTTGCAGAAAACCACTGACAGTGGTTTTCCAACCAAAACTTCGCACGGTTTTTGGTAGCCTGGAACTTGGTCCATAAAACACTGTGCTTCCCGTCACATGGCTCTTCCCATGCAGCTCTCCTGAGGCACTCTGGCAGTCATTTCAGTTCACAATATGTTGAGCTGTGCCTGAAGAATTTTAATTTTCACTACTTTTTTTTGGTTTTTACCAATGGAGAAAAAAAATCTTTTTTGTTTCTTAGGGAAAAGTTCAGACAAAAAAATGGTTTTCATTAGAAATTCCCACAGGGAAAGAATAGGAGACAAAATCCTATTTTCTGACTAACTCTTGTTTCAAATACTGAGGCAAAGTGAATCTTTTATAAGCCCTTTTAGAGGAGGTATTGTAAACAGGATTGTCCATTAAAATGGAAAACGTCTTGCACATCCTAGTGTGCTGGGCCATTGTTGTATAGAGGTTGCTACCACTCCACCTCTTCTGATTAAATACTAATGCACTACATTTAAGCAAAGCCTTCAGGCAAGCTTTCCATATTCATAAGGCAATGGCTTTATCAGGAAAGGAAGCATTTTGGGGAAATGTCAGTATGAATATTACAGTCTCTTTGCTCTTTGTATTGTCCCCTAAATCGTCAAAGTGAAGTTGTAGTAGATAATGTGCAATTATGCTGTCACTAAAGTTTGCAGAGCCATTTGCAGGAGCTTCTGAGAGAGATCCTTCTAGGCACAGAGGGGCTGCATGCTTCCGTCTCTCTGCAGTGCTTCAAAATGGACTGAAAACTGTTTCACTCTGTGTGTGTGTGATGTTTGGGAGTGAGGCATTCTCGCTGTCCTCCTTGGTCATGAAAGCATGACAGACATTGTGACTGGTGGCTTCCAAAGGACTGAGAATAGGAGATCTCGATAATTCACATACCTGCTTTCAGGAATGTCCTTAGGTCTCCTGGACAGTCACAGCCGCCCTGACTCAGAGGCATCCAATGCCATCCTAAGGACACAGCAGCAAAGCTCCTGCTCCTCTAGCTGGTGTGGGTTATCTGGTGGGTGGAGAGCTGGGCATCCCATTTTTGAGCAACCTGCTCTAGTGGAAGGTGTTGCTGCCCATGGCAGGGGGGGTTGGAACTGAATGTTCTCTGAGGTCCTTTTCAAGCCCAAACCGCTGTGTGATTCTATGACTCTATGTTTCTGTGATCTTGCCTTGCTATTCCTTGCACAGGGATCAGGTCTGGGACAGTCTTGGGCAAGAGGAGTTTTTGGGCTCAGGAGCTGAGGGTTTTGCACACCTCCATGCTGAGAAAACCCTTCTCTCATCACATGCTGTGTTTCTTGTTTTAAGTACTGACAGGTTCTGTGGAGGAATGTTTAGCAATAGCATGGAGGCTGGTGCCTTGCTTGCTGTGGTATTTTACAGCCCTGGGGACAGGCTCCCCTTGCCTCTCTTGTTTTTGTGAGTGATATTCCCATTTAGGGATAAAAAATATTTTTGATTCCATTTATTATTTATTTCTCCCATTTAATATTTAAACATGCTCAATCTTTAAACCACATGCTTTGTTATGGCCAGAGCTAGGAAAGCTGGTGAGCCAAAGGCAGAATGGATAAAACACAAGGATGGCTGGTGAGTATGGGAGAGCATGGTGGGGAATGGGTTTAACTGCCTTGTTGCTGCTAGGGTGGGTTAACCTCTTCCTTGCTGCTGGGATATGCAAGAGTCTGTCCTGATATATTTTCCAGCTGGAATAAAGTAGGTGCTGAGTGGCTGGCGCAGCAGTCTGGAGTTGTATTTAGTTAGCACCCATATGGGCTTGTACAAGGTGTCGCCTGCTGCAGCCAGGACCTGGGACTGCTGACCCAGTAGGTCTCTCCTTAATTCTCTCTTAATTTTCCCTCTCTGAGAAGGCAAAATCCACTTATGCTTGACAGACCTATTTGTACAGCAGTATGGAGCCAGGCTGATGTGTAGCTGGGATCATTTGAGTTTGGAATGAAGCCTCTTCAGAGAGTTTGGGAGACCTTTCAGCAAGGGGCTCCTCTACCCTGTGCTGTGCTTGGAAGCCACTGGTTGGGCTGCTTGGGGCTGTACTGAAGCTTGTTTTCTGTTTCTCCTAGGGTACAAGGCTGATCTGCTTGCTTATGTGATGCTGGGTATAGTAGCTGAGCTTCATATACTGGCTCCTGGTAGCAAAGATGAAGCTGCTGGGCGTGAGTGCGAGAAGGTCAAGGAGCGTGGAGGAGCAGTGGGTAAGAAAAACCTTCTGTTGTCAAGTGAAGTAGTCTTATTGCAAGTCTTAATGGTATTTACTGTGCTTTCCTAGAGCCCTAGAGCCAGATTTTGTGTAGTTCAGCTGTCACTAAAAAGCAAATGTACATTTCTAGCTCTCGTGGCCTTGTTGACATCCTGGGAAATGAGATTCCTGAGCGTGAAAGAGCCCAGCAGGCAAATACCCACTCCCCAAAGTGTGCTGTCTTCAGGTACTGGAGCAAAACTTGGCAGCTTCAGGAGTCCATGCTTGGGTTCATTGGTACTGGACATCTACCCAAACTCTCCTCAGTTTGTTCAGGCTGTTTCCAAGGCCCACAAGGCTTGGCCTGAAAAACTATTATTTAATGGCATTGATCTTGGTGATAGTGAGCTGTTTCATTTAATTGTTCTCTCTTTGTTTCCGGGGCTTTTTCATTCATTCTTTGCCATACAATCCTGTCCTTGCTATTGCAGCCTTACCAAGATTGTCCCCATCTGTGGGGTCCCTCTTGCTGGCATGGCAGGATGGTGCCTGGGGAGCATCTCCATGAAGCCCCATCTATCCTCACGGGCAGCATGGGACATGTTGTATGTGCCAGGCTTTCTACTGGCAAAGGGAAAATAGCAGGACTGTCAGGATGTGGCTTTTTTCTAGGGGATGGAGAGCAAAAAGATATCTAGGGCATCAGGCACAGTAAGCCTGCTGCTGGGCATAGGGAGAAGCCTTTGACTGAGAAAACAATGCCTGCTCTCCCTTCTGCTGTCTCTGTCTGGGACTTTTTCCCCTGTTCCCATTAAGATAATTAAATCAGAGGTTATGATTGCGGGTGGGGGGAAGAGAAGTGTCAGACAGCCCTCCCTGGGTGGGGTCCTTGTACCTTCCTTCCTCCCACAAATGCCACCTCTGAGCAGGCATCCGGTCTCATTCCTCCTTTATTGATGAATAAATAATTGTTGCAGCAGAGAATAAATCAAACGGCTTTCACTGCTCTGCCAGCTCGTTACTCTCCCTTTATCCAGCCCTGAGTGATGCCTGGCAAAGTGTGCAGCTTTCACAGCCCTCTTCCCTCCCGCTCCCTATTGTCCTCCTCAGTGCCTGCCTGAAGACCTGCCCCCTGCTTTAATTCCCTGCTGGGTGATGCTGTCTCGGGCCACACAAGTGAAAGCATTCTTAAGGCTGAACAAGAATTCCTGAGGGAGGGTGGGCAGTGAAAATGGCACAGGGGAACCATTCATTATTCTTTAGAGACTCAGATGCTTGCACTGTTTGGGGGGGGGGGAAGGGGGTGGAAATCTGCTCTGGGATGGCTTTCTGTGCATGTGAGTATATTGAAAGATGATGGGTGCATAAGTGTGTGTGCACGTGGGGATGCTCTGTAGCATATGGCAAGATTTCAGCAAAAGCAGCTGTAGATTTACTGTTCTTGTTCTCTCTAAGCTAACAGGTATTTGCAGGGAAAGATTTCTTGTTTTATATCAGTTAAAAATAAAATTAGTGGGCAGAGCTGAGCTGTTGTCCTGGGCACGTTCTCGTATGGAGCTGCTTTTTTCAATGTGAATGTACTTTCTGACAGCATTGGTCTAAAAAACAAGGAGCAAAACTTTCTCCTGACCTGATTGCACCTACACAGGGGTGAGAGGGTGGATCTGGGGATATCAGGAGCAGACTGGGATGCTCGAGACTCAGGCAGGGATTTGTTGTATTTCTCAGCCCACAGCTGATTTCTGCTTTTCTCCAAGCAGAGCTCTTCAATGCCCTAGCACTTCTTGCCCTGAGAAAATGCAGAGCAGGCTGCCAGCAGGATCAGTGCCGGTGTTAAATCCATTGCTGGCTGGATTTTCCCAAGGCCCATTGGATGCCATTGTTCAGTGTATGTGCCTCTCCTCCATACGTGCGATGTGTTGGAGACGTCTGACAAGTAGGTCTCCAAGCATTCCAGGCAGGTGTGAGGGTAGCAGAGGCTGTTTGCATCCCATGCCCTTTCCGCTGTCCTCCTGTCTGTTTGCACAACAGCACAGGCCAGCATGCTCAGTGATTCCATGTCTTGTCTGCTGTGCTAGCTCTGGTCTCTGCTGCACTAGTTCATACCATTTGCTGCTCATGCTGTTAATGCTTTTGCCATAGCTGTTGGATGAGAACAGCAGGGGCAGAGAGGGATGACAACACTTGCTAGAAAGGTAGCACAAAAAAATGGGTCTTTGTGCAACAGCACCCTCCCTTTTGGCCTGGGGTGTTACTGCCAATGCTGGGATAATATGTGGTATTATTTAGGCACCAAGTGCATGGAAGTAGTAAATAGGATCAGCAGATTGGAGAGCTGAAAAGGGATTGTGTAATGCCGAATCATGCCAGACCAGATGTATGCTGCTGGCTGTCCTTGAACAAAGGCCCTGGTATGGCAACCTCCAATGGACTAATGATTGCCCAAGTGGTTTGTAGGATGGGTGGAATAACACCCAAGAAAATAACATTGGGACAGATGAAAGGACACGTGGGGACTTTTGCCTCTGCTAATATTGGTGCATCCTAGCTGTAGGGATATTTAGTGTTTTGTGGAAGGAGAAGTTGCAGCAGCAAAAAATGCATAGGTCTGCAAACCTCTCTGATCATGGGTATTCAATAGGCAACCCCAGCAAGGAGCAGGTCTCTCAGAAACCTGGGCAAGCTCCTAAAGCTATAACACAGCCACCTGCCAGGCTGGAGCAGCAGGCTGTGAATTATATGTGGCCTGATCTGACAGTGGGTTTGTGGGTCAAACCAAATCTGGACTTTAACATACTACCTTATCGTACCTTTCCAAGGAGGAGGAGTGAGATACTTGTCTGTAATCTCTATTCCTGCTCAGCAGTTTTGGATATAGCTTTGCAGTGTTGTATCAGTATTGGTATGGCTAGAAGGGGTACTCTGGGAGCGGCATCTAAATTCAGAAGCACTCTGCATCTTTTTTGTTTAAACACTGCTCCAATCAATTTTGAGTTAATTTCTCTTCTGCATTAGCCTTCAGCTTCAGGAAACACAAGACACACATGATGTCATTGGTTGTGTACTATCACATGCTTTCAAAATGCCGTCAGACTTGCTAAATATTCAGTGCATATTTTCTATCTCAGCAGACTGTGTTGGCTGAAACTGCTTATGCAAATGAAAAGCTGTACCTCTTCAATAGGTTATTATGAGCTGATCCTGAATAATCGGTGTTGAACTGAGCAGTAGGTGGGAGAAGTCAGCAGAGGCAATAATTAATCAAGTGGCTTCGTGCCTAACCTGAATGTAGATCCCAGAAAACCCTCTCTGAGGGCAAGAAGGGCTCCTTGGAGCCCTGCATTCATGCCTAACCATTGCAAATGCCTCGCAATAATGCCTGTCCCATGCACAGCTCAAGTGATGCAAAAACCTTGTTTAGGTTTTGCCCAGTGACTCCCAAGGGAAGCCTGTTGGAAAGTCTTTCTGCTCTGAGCCTCTTAGCACGTATTTCTAAACTCCAGCTTATATTAATTCACAGCTGCTTTGTTCTCATTTGTTCTTCAGCTGAAATGGCTCTTTTTCACCCTTGTTTCCTCCCTCCCTTTTTTCCCTCTCCAGTTCTCCATGTATTTCTAGACCACAGCCATGTCCCTTCTTGGCTTTTGTTTTGCCAGACTAAGTGAGCTGAGCTCTTTTCATCTCCTCTCAAAAGGCAAAGCTCTCTGTTTCTTGTATCACCCTTTATTTCTGCTGCTCTTTTTGATCTGAAGTGGACCCAGCCTCCTACATCACAGCTTTGAAGGATGACAGGGCCCTTCCCACAGAGCCTGGGTTGGGATAGTGGGTGTAAGAGCAACGGGCCCTTTTTCTGGCCACAGCGAGCAAACCCCAGAGGGAAGCACAGCACTGCCAAAAAGAAGCAAGGAGGAGCTTATTTTGCCCTCAGACACGTTTCTGATAAAGGGAGCATTTTTCCTGTTGTAAAACAGGATATATGCAAAAAAAAATGTAGAATCGATTTATCTGGGTGGCTTGTTAAGAGTTAATCGATAAAATAACAGTTGCTACCTTATTACTAGAAACTGGCTGATTAAAAACTTGATTAATGGGATGATTTTTCATGACTATAATTAAAGCACTGCATGGCTTCTTGTGTAATTGATATTTAATGCTTACATGGAAAGCTGCTTGTCTATAAGAAACAGGGGTGGGTTTTTTCAGTTATTCACCTGTGGATTGGCAGAGGAGAGGCCAAGTGGCTCATCTAGCAGTAGAGAAGAACAGAGAAGAAGATGGGATGCAACTGGTCAGGACCAGAAAGCAACCTCTTGATTGAAAAGAAGAAGTTCAATGTTGCATAACTGTGCATGGATGAAAACAGCTAAAGTGGGGTCTATAAGCATGAGAAAGTTTGGTTGGTTGGTTTTTTTTTCATGAGAACGGAGGTCTCGTTAGTTTGAGCTGTGAAGAACCAGTAGAAAAGTTAACCCAGAATTAAGAGGCAAACTTCTATCAGATAATAATATGGAAACAGGGTGTCATCCATCCAGTATCCTCTCTGACACTAGGAATTAGTGCACAGGAAGAGATACTTAGTGAAAAGCTAGAAGAAACGTGGTAGAAGCACAGTTCCAGCTCTGAAATCTTTGTCAGGGAGGCCTCCTCTGCCAGAGGTGGAACCTTTCTGTTTAATTGTCCTGCAAGAACTTTACTTATGGGCTTGGTCTGTAAAGTTTTGGACCATTTCCCAAGCAGAGGGAGTGAAGCTTCTGCAGCGTTGAATGATTTTTCTGAAAGATCTGTTCCAGTCCAATCAGCCTTATGGGGAAGACTACTTTTGTGTTCTGGTGTTCCTATGTACCTTGTGCTGCTCAGGGGAACTATCTTGTGTTTCCAGGGCATCACAGTTCATAATCTCAATGATGTTCCCTGGCCTTGAGGTCCGTTAAGTCTTCAGCTAAAACTAATGCACTGAATCTCTGTCCCTTTGCCTTGCAGATCCTCTGGTGGTGCTCATGGCCAGTGTGATAAAGGCATGGTCCAAAACCCGTGCCAACTTTTGCAGGTTTTGGGCAAGTGTGAAGGATGTGAAGATATGTCATGGAGATACAGAGCTATGCCAAGTGTTCACGTACGAGTGTTCGGACTGTAGTACATGTTGTGTTAAATGATCTTAATTAGATTAGTGTGACATGCTGTATGCATTTGCTCCCCTAAAGAGAAGATATTTGGTACTTACCACCATATTTTCCATCCCTTTTAATTAGCAGCATTAAACTGGGTTTCCTCCACTGAGAGAGGGCTACAGCCCTCACTACAGGCAAACTGTAAGTGATCATACCAATGTATAAGCATAAGGCTCGCTCCCTTGAAAAAGTAAGTCTAAATCTCCATACATCCCAAGTTTTGTCTTTGTGTTGGCCAGCATGACTGGCAGTTGTGATGGGAGATCAGGGATGGGCTGAGGTGTAGCAGCAAGGCTGCAGGCAGCCTTCCATCCCTCAGACTGGCATCATCCCTGCAGGGAGGTCGCACTCAAGTCTTGTCCCGTGTTGAGTGCTGTGCTCTTTTCTTCAGCATCAATCTGTCCATTGCTGTCAGGATGGTGGCTTGCTTGGGGTGTATATATGTGCAGTGAATGTCACACCCCTGCAATTGAATCTACAAATCTAATAACAATCAAAACTATCACTGATGCATTATTAAAACTTTGTTTCATTTTTCTTTTCCTATGAGCAAGAGCCAGAGTATTTGGAGGTGGGTAGACGTTGCTAAATTGTGTTTATTGCATATCTGTTGGATATATAACGTCTGTGTGACCTCCCTGAAGAGTTAGACAAGCATTTGCACAATGTAATAATTCTCACTTAGAAATGCATACACATACTCTGATGCAATGAGAAGAATTTTAGACCTCCCATGCTGGGTGATAGATGTTGCTGGGGTAATTCAGCAGCTGCCCAGATCCACAGAAGGCCTTCTTTTATCTTTGAGCAAAAACGTTAATGACTTCTTACAGAATGGCAGAGGTATCAGTGGTAGGTTTAAAAACTGATAGCTCCGGTGGCTTTTGAGAGATGCTCTGGAAGTCCTTGATGGCAGTAGTCAGGCTGCAGCCTCTTCTACCTTGTAGTCAGCCAAACAGCAAGAAATCTTCAGGAAGTTTTCTTGTCATTTTTATTCTAAAGTAGCATGATGAAAAGTGTGAAGTATGCCAAATCTGCCTTGTCATAATTCCATTAAATGCTCTTTTTCCTTCTGTCTTATTTTCTTCTCCCCCCCCCCCCCCAATTTTAAAATGTAAATGATTTTACTGTGACTTCAGAAATTCCACCAAACAAACATTTCCATGCTCAAGTATTGTCTCAGAATGCTGACTTCTTATTTTGGTGGAAAATATTTCATTGTCTCACCATGAGTTAGGAGATGGCAGGATTTTTGCGGGTTGTGGTGTGTGATTTAGATTCACAAAGGATGACTTGTTCCAAATTGTCTTTCTGGGAAGGGATGGAACTTCCCAATAGCTCCTGCAGGACTTTCCATGGGCAAACCAGGGGGTGAAGCTTTACTGTACTGTAATCGTATATAACACGCAGTTAACCCTGATGTAAACATTCCTAGAAGACTTCAGAGGGAAACAGACCCCTTGGACTGAAATCAGGTTTCATGTAGAAGATACTGGTACAACTTTGGCAAATAGAGTCTGAGTATACCTATGGTTATTTGGTTACCTTCACCACTCTCTGGCTGGCATCATTCCAGGAGCTTGCTTTCACAGTCATCGGCTGCCTGAGGGACCAATTCATGTCACAGAATTTGCTCCTTCCTTAATCTTATTTGAATAGATGGCAGATACATGGGCAGTAGGTTGCCATTGCCTCTGTTTGCTTTGCTAGTATCAGAACAGTCTCAGTATTGCTTACTCTGGAGTTTGTGTTTTATGAGATCAGACTGCAGATTGCTATTGAAATGGGCCAGAATCCTACATTTACCAGTTTGGCTTGGGAAGGCTGTTTCCCAAAAGAGAAACTTTGCTGGAACAGTCATGAATGTAACCTCAGTTGCATATGTGTCACCTGTAAAACAGTCTGACAGTGTGCCTGGTGTGTGTGCAATTGCCTAGGGTCATGAGTGCAGCACCTTTCTTCTGGTGTTGGCTTGGGTCTATCTGCAAGTGCTTCAGGAGGTGATCTCTGACTGGAGAGACCCTTGCTATGGAAAACTTTACTGGTACTGCTATCAATTAATTAGTGATGAGAAACAGGTTCAGAGGTCTCCCTAAAATACTTGCCATGAGTTTGTGCCTCCCACAGAAACCTGGGATGTTGCACTTGGGCTGTACCTCACCAGAAGTTGGGTGAGTAGGCTGAGCTGGTTGTCTAGTACTGTTATTTATTGATGTGGTCTCCTTGAAAATGTGCTTTCTGCTGGGGAAAAGAGAGTTATTAGTGTCTTTTGAAGGAAAGCAGGGGAAACCAGACAGATTACAAAGCTGGACTCAAAATCTGTCTCCAAGATGTGGTTTGCAATTCTTGCAGTGAGCTCTACTGTGTCTGTTGGTTACCTTGATCATATTAGTGTTTATCCCCTCATTTTGAGTTCAGTCCATGGACATGAGCATTCTGATACGAAGTCCAGATGTTGGAGAGCAAGTGTGTCACCCTGAGATAGCCCAGAGGGCTCATCCAGGTACTTGAGTTACTGTTCTGTGATGAATTGCCATGAACCATTTTGTCCATATACTCAGATTTCCATGGCAAGTGGGAGGTTATTCGGCTTTGTGGCTCGCACATGGTCATGGGTGAGCTGTGCCTGTGTGCCTGTAATCCAGTAAAGTATATATGCATTTGCAGTGTTGTCATTGTCTGAGGGCCAGCTCAGAACAATTTAGGCATGTCTTCACTTGGGAGCAGTGACAGGTGAGGAACGCAGCAGGGATAGGACAGCCTGCCTGTCTCTGTTCTTTCAGCACTTTGGCAATGAGATGGGAATTTCTTGCTGATCACAAAGGGGTGGGAGGGAAGAATAAATTAATTAAAAAAAAAGTCCAGCTACTTTACATTTTCCAAAGTGCCCATTTTCTTAACTCATCCTCCAAATTATCATCTCATTAGACTTATTCTGCTTCCTTGATGTTATTGTTGTTCTGTTTATCCCACATCACCCAGCGAATGTCTTCCATCTCCTTTCAGCCAACTTGCACAATACATTACAATTACATAATTATGCCATTGTAACCAAATAATTAAGTTGCACATTAAACACGCATTAGAGCTCACAAAAGAAGGAGCTTCAGACATGGGCATGGAATAGGAGGGAGTGAGCCATTCAATATTGGTGCTAATTGCATCTTTCTGTTAAAGACATGGGGACTCCAAGTTTGTGGTCCCAGGTGGCAAAATGGCAGTGGGCTAAGGCTGCTGAATTTTAAATAAGCAAGCAGGTTTAGTGAGCAGACTTCCCTGTGGAGAGAAACAAGACTCAACAACCAAAGAAACACACATAAAGAAAAAGGGAATAATTGTGAATTCAAGTCCATTGAAATCTACTTTAATTGAAGCTCAGAATCAGCTCTGTCAGAAGGAGGATGTATGTCCATTACTATCAGGGGACTCGGTTGGTCTAGCATGAGAAGGCTGTGATGTCTTTGGGATGTCATTATTTTAATAGCGGTAGGGGAGGAGTGAATGGACCTGTGGATAAGTTTCGTGGGGGGTTTTGTCCCTTTTTGTGTTTGTTGATTTAGGTAAAATAGCACCAAGCAGATGCAGGTCTGTGTTTTGGCCTCATCCTAACTCTCAGAGCAACATGGCAGAGGGTGGTTGGCTTTGGGATAGGTCCAAAAGGCGAAAGCTCTGGGGCTAGATGGGATCAGATTCAAATCCAGCTCGATGGGATCTAAGACAAAAGATGGCCCTGGTTTAGTCATGTCCAGACTAAACACCAGAAATCTGCTTTTTGGTACAGTTTTGAGTGATTCTCTCAAAGGATGCTGTGAGTATTGAACAAAATGCCTCTGCACCCTTTATCTTGTACTTGATGTCTATCATAGCTGGGAAGTGGGCTGGTAGAAGAAGCTGAGGTGCTTTTCACCAGGGTTCAAAAGTGGGATGGAGAACAAAGTGCAGAATTCACCTACATCTCTGCACCAGTGGCCTACAATCTAGGGAAAGTAGAGATTAAATTCAAACAGAAATTGCGGGCATGGAGGAAGGACTTTCTGGGGAATGAGAGTAAATGTGTGCCCAGTTTGATACGCCAGCTTTAAAGGGTCTGCGTGGTAGGTCTTTGCCAGTAGGATCATGGGCTCCTCCTAAAACCTTTGGTTAATAATTCCCTAAGAATTTTTTTTAAATGAGATCTTTAATCTTGCAATTAAAAACCAATGTTTGTGCTCAGTAATTGCAGAGATGGGAAAAGGGATGTTCTCTGATGCATGAATAAGCTTTAGAAGGAAAAAAAAATATTTATAAATCAGGAAACAGTGAGATGCAGCAGCCTGCAAAGCTCCCTCCTTTTCAGTGACCTAGAGGACAGTGTGTCAGTCTTTGGCCTCTTGGGAAATCAAAGTGGCTGAGCATAGCAGGAACCAACTGAGAAGTGAGGAGTGATGAAGTGGTCCATCATGCCACTTGCCATTGCTCTGGTACTATATCTATCATACTGCTCTAGTGTTCAGGTCTTGGGGGACGTGCAGAGATCTGGATTTCTCACCATGCTACTGTCTTATCAGTTTATTCTAGAGATCCTGACTGATCTATGGTCCCTCTTCTTGCTCAGAGCTGTCCATGTGCCATCACATAAACCATGCCTATCCCAGGCAGTCTGCTACATTAGTAAGGAAAAGGGTAGTAGCAACATCTCCACTTCATGGGCTGGGAAGTGAAGAAGACATGAGGGCAGAAACTCCGCCTCAGATGCACTTTAGCACTGCAAATCCCTAAATCTTGAGAAGAAAACCCAATCCCAAACATTTTCACAAATCCCTACTTTGAACAGACATACACATACCTAAATAAAAAAAATGCTGAGCTTTAGATAAGAGCTCTTTGCTGTATTAAATCTGATTTACTGGGTTCCTGTACCACATATAGACTTCACAAAATGCAAATGATGCAGATTAGATAAAATGGTGCTTAAAAGGGGAAAAAATGTCCAACTATAGAAAGAAGATGCAATTCGATTAGCAGACCCAAGGCTGTAAGTGAAGATCGAGTGAGCTATAAACAATTTAAGGCTTGGGAGAAGGCCAGCACTGGCTCGGTATTCATTTGTAGTCCAGAGTGCTGTCTTTCTAATCCACTAGGAAACAGCAAGGAAGAATAGGAAAAAATCTTGGGTAGGGTGATATTTCACACTGAGAACTCATTGTTTCATCTTCAAAGGTTTCTGAGCATATTCATCTAATACTGTATATATAGTTAAAAAAAAAAGTATATATACATATGCACGCACTAAAATACCAGTGCTGTATATTTCTACTCCTGTTGGCCATTTGTGTGCATCTGTCTTGTTTAAATCTTGTCCTTTCCATTGTGTCCACACCCAGATGGATTCCAGGAGATACCTGAGTGAACTACCAATGTGCCTTGCAGCACTGCAGTTGAAGTGTGGCTTTAAAAACAATGCTTCCAATCAGCTGATCACTGACCTACTCCTGCAGTGCCTTTTTTCTTCTTTTTTGTATGCAGTTAGAGTCTGCTTAGGGATTTTTGAGAATTTTTCTGGGTGCATGAATACATTGCTTGGCTTCTTTGAGCTTCCTGTGCTGCTGAGTGGAGAGGGATGCTAGGGGATCTTGTGAGAATTAGTATTTTCTCACAGCACTGGTTCTGGGAATTGAGTGTTTCTATAACCTGTGCTAAAGAAAAAAGGGCTGCTGAGGGAAATAAAATAATTAAAAAAGCCTTAAAGGTGGATGTTGAATGTACTCTGAGGCTATGAAATCAGACCTGCTTATCCACAGGCTTTTTGGATAGTGAGAAATGGGACTGGATTCCCATGGGGGGACTCGCTAGGCGTGGCTGTGCGGATGTCCATGAGGACTGATCTTCAGGTCTCTGTTCTTGGGGATGTTCACAAGCTTCTCACTTCTTGAGAATTTCCTTTTCAGACAGAAAAAAAACAACCCCAAACCAGCAAATAATTAATAATTGTCTGACATGGCCATTTGCTTTCTTCTAGGGACTGTTTTGGATCTTGTTTAACAATGCCTATAGATTTGAAACACCAAACCCCTTTGCAAAGCAGAATTTCTGGTTGCTTGAATGGTTTTGATTCCCTCTGTAAATCTGCCTGGACAGACATTTTTCTCTGCTGTTCTTTATTTTCTACCCTGATTTCTAACCTGTCTCCTAATTTGTTTTATGTTTCAGTCCTTCCCTGGCGATGGCAACATCTCCTAATACAGCGTGGTCTGCCAATTCTATTTTTTGGTTTTTACTTCTTTTCCCAGCTCATTAATGAAGAGGTGACAAAAGACAGGTCTAACAGTGATCTCTGCTGAACCCCAGCAGGCACATCTACCCATCTTGACAAGTTGCTGTTTATCACTTTGCCTGGTTTATGGTTCTTTACTCTCTTTCTGAAGCACACATCATCTCTCATGTCCAAGATAATTTGAATGGAGAATCAGAGTGAACTTTCAGGGGATGCTGGATCAAATATCTTTCTAAAGCTGAAATACAGTTTTATACTTCAGTTGGACGAAGGGCTAGATGATGTTGACTAGGTAGAGGCTGAAAAATCAGTGTTTTTATTATTTCAGGCCATCTTTGCTCTTGCACAACCTGCTGAGGACAGCTCAACGCTGGGAAACTCTTATACAATGAGTCCCCATTGTGGTGCTCTTTGTAGCCGCTGTAAGTGGCACTGGCTATGGTTCTGTGTCTTAATCAGGTGAGCCTCCTCCTCCATGGCAGTACCTCGATGTCGATCACAGAGAATGGGCTGTCCAGGTGGAGTGGTAGATGGGGACCCTCTATGTCCTGCAGACATGAGATGCAGTATGGAGGAATTGATGGCCTTTAAGCAAGCAGAGTTAAGAGAAAAGGTGATAACACGGTATTATCCACCCATCACAATCTCATTTCTTGAGGGAACTGGTCTGTAACAGCCCCATTCATTGACAGCCCCTTTGGGGTGTGGTTGCCTTGAGTGGGGTGAGGGCAAGACAATAAATTTTGTATGACAGGTTTAAAAAAGAAGGGTGCTTTAACTTCCCTCCCCTCCCTTGGCTGAGACAAGGCTTGGGCACTGGGAAGGAAGCCTTTGCCTGTCCCTCCTTAGACTCAGCAGGATGTCCCAGTGTGACTGTGCTCCAGAAACAGCCTCTGCTCCTATGCTGGGATTTACCTTATGCCATCTGATTATTTTTCCCTCCTCCCTAATTGGTTCCGTTAATTTATTGTGGACAGGAGCTTGTTCTGCCAAGTGCTAATTGCAAAGGTTATTGTTTCTGCCCTTTTCAGAGCACAGCAGGAAAACTTTCAATTCCATCATCTAAAAAACAAAGACACACAAAAAAAAAAAAGACAAATTTTTTTGGACTGGATGTAAGTCCATCAGCCCATGCAGTGTTTGTGCCCCAGAGCATACACTGCTCTGTCACTGCCTTCCCATTACAGAAGGAAGCCTCCTGTCATTGGGATGAGGGCTTGGGTTCCTTATCTTTGTCTCTGCAGTAAAGCATCACTATGAATGAAACCTACTCTTGAGCGCAGGTGTCCTTCATCCTTTGAGTTGTTCAGCTTGGGATTTTGGAAGTAGGATGGGTGCATTTCAAAGGCTGGAAGCTGGTAAAGTGATGCTGTCACCTGTGTGGACATCCTTCCTTTCCCTGGACATGTTTAGAAGCATTTTTCCAAGGGGATAGCCTGGGCTGGCACAAGGTAGTGGCAGCTTGTTCCCAGCTGTGTTTTTTTATGGTGTCTGGCACTGTCTTCTCCACCCTGTAGGTGATGTGCAAGTTGTTCATGGATTAGCTGAGCTGGCCATAGCTCATCCTTGCCCTGGGGAAGGGAGCTAGACACACTTTACTCTGGAAGGGTTTTCCCAGCTGAAGAAGTTTGGTATCTTGAGTGAAGTCTCTAAAGCCAGACTTTTTCAAAGCATGGAAAAGGAGGAACAATTACTTCGTGGCTGGCTTTTCTCTAGAGCTGCTGTTTGCTAACAGAGCTTCAGCATCTGCCTGGTTTAACCCAGATTTTATGGTGGCACCAGTCATTTAGCCCAAGTGCGTGGCACTGTACTTCTGCTCTAGTTTGAAGGTGAAAAGCCTAGAACCTTTCAGGGGGGTGCTGCCATGCTGTAAAGCTCACCTCGGTTCTCCATCCTGCTGGAAAACCTGGTGGAGCTCCTCCTCCTTTACTTGGCCATAGATGTTCATCCCATTCACAAGAGCATGCTTTCCTCATGTTTTCTGTGGTATCTGTCCCTTGGGGCTCTCTATTTTCCATTTCAGACTTTGTTCCTGCTGCAGTGTTTATTCTGGCTTGTTTCCTGTTTATCACAGATCATGGCTGGAGTTTGTTTTTGTTCAGCAGCTCAGAAGCTTTTGGAAGTGGCTGTTTATAAACAGAGAGATGTTTGGAACCAAATTCAGATCCATAGTCAAACAGTTGACTCCAGTGGGATTTTATAGTGGTTACAAGTATGATTTTGCACTTCTTCTTCTCTGCTGTGCCCTCTGTCCCAATATCCTCCTTGTTCAGTGTTTTCATAATGCTCAAACTTTCCCCATCCTCTTCAGCTCCTGTCTCACTCCCAGCAGCTACCATCCTTCACTGGGCAGATATGCACAGGGTACCAGGTTAATGACACATATCCTAATCTTGTTTAGTCTAATGAAACATATGATAAATGCATGGACAGTATTTAGTTACATCTACATAGGGAGTCTGGATTGCATCTGTGGGTAGCACTTTCATGTGAAAGAAGTACAGTTAAAAATCTAGATTTTGGTGAAGAAGTATATATATCATATTAAAGAGCTTTCTGAGCTTAAGATGCAAAGGAGAATTATATTTTATATTGTAACTTCAACAGCTAAGGAGCTGTATCTCAAAGTGCTTTACAAAACAGTGAGGTAGATAGTGGCAGTTCAGGCAATATGTAGGAAAATGTGCCAGCCATATGTGAAGCCATATCTCACATGCAGCCTTGGAAGTCATTTATTTTTATTGAAGGGTTGAATTTGCCAGGATCTCAAGACTGTCTTCTGCACTTTTGAAGAAGTGCCATGCTGTCTTTAATCTACAAAGGCTGGTGACAGGAGGGGAGCAAGCACTGCCTCACCAGGTATCTCCTGCATCTTCGCTGTTCTGTGTGTTGGAGAATGCAGGCTGGGCTCAACTTCAGCACGTAGCCTTTTCTATCCATAATGAAGGTTCACTTTTTTCCTGTGTGTCAGTCTTCTTTCCTTCTGTGTTCATCTTCGTGCTTTCCATCTGTCCTTCTGCCTAGCCATCCTTCAACACAAATTCACATATCTGTTTTCTTCCCAAATTTTGGCTGGGTTTCTCTGTCTTTGTGACGCATGCTTTTGTAAAGCCTCATGCTAACCTAACCAGTATGAAAGCTTGGCCACGTCCAGCCGCCTGTGAGAACCAAATGATGCAGCAATTTTATCATGATGGGCACCACACGTGCATATTTTCCAGACGTCTCAGGACTTTTCCTGGGTTCTTAAGGTGTGTTGTGAATGTCATTTGTAGGAGAAAGACAGCTCCATGTGGTGTATTAAATGTGTGTTGCTTCACATGCCTCAAATTGAGCAAAAATGATGGTAGTCAGAAAAAGATGATCACAAAGAAATCTTTCTTAGTTATTCAATTTGTGTAGTATCTTATTATAAGGGAAAAACAACTGTTCTCTGCCTTGTAAAGGTTAATATAATAATAAGCAGATACTGACTCCTATTGAGATGAACATGATGATTTATTGACCTAAGAGGTAAATAGTCAGTGAAACAAAGCCAGGGTCAATACTTACCATGAGGAAAATAAATTCTTGTATTTTCTACAATGGGGAGACCATAAAGAGCAGTCACCACTGGTCAGCTTTGGCGTTGGCTGTTGCTATTTGCAGTGAGACAGCTAAATATGGTAGGCTGCTAACAGGTACTTTGCCTTGTTTTCTTAGAGAAAATGACAATTTCAAAACATTTCTTTTTGGATATTTGTCTTCTTCAAAATACTTTCTTAATTATTTGAAAGTGCTTTCCTAAAAAATAACCAAACAAAAACTCCGAAGGGTTACAGCAGTTTTGAATTGCTAGATGCATTTCTTGAACAATTGTTATAATTTTATTGTTTTATTTTACTTTATTAGAGCAACACTCAGTTTCCAATTTCTAAACCTGGCAACTTTAAACCAAATTGGAGAGGGTTTTTTTTCTGCACACCTATTCATTTTGATTGCAAAACCATTTTTCATTTATAAAATGCTTCAACATAGAAATGTCAAGCAGCTCTTGTAGTTATCATGGATATAGACAGGCTCTGAATGTTGGCACCTGCTGCAGTGAGTGGCATCCTGCTTTTGCTCTGTGATGGACCACATTGATGCTGAATGGATCATCACAGAGCAATAGGATTTTGGGAAAAGGGAGATTCAGTGGGTCTGTACATATGGATAATTTTGTGTCTGTTTGGGCTGTGATGGATAACATTCTTCTACAGGAAGTGTTAGGTGTGTTTTCCAGTCTGCCATGCAATGTGCTTGGGATCACGGCTGTTTTCTCACTGAATGCACCCAAAACATGATCCTGTGAGATGATGTCTGTCAGCTGCTCTCACCTGGGTGAGAAACTCCTGTCTTGTAATATGTCAAGGGCTTATTTTACTGGTGATGGGATGGTAGGAACTGTAAATACACTTGGTTTGGGGGGGGGGTGGTGGTATGGAATTGCACTATGTATTATCCAAATTGAGCAAAGTGACATGAACAAGGATATTATTTTAGAAAGTTTATCTCTTTTGTATCTATGGTGACAAGATCCTTATCAGAGTTAAGACAGACTCACAGGCTGTCTGCTCCCTGTTATCTCAGTGTAGGATGACAGTATAAGTATCACGTCTAGAAATGTTATCTATCCTTTATTATTTCACTTGTGAGGGGCTAACAAGAATGTTATCAGGGTGTTTACAATCAGAACACGTGCAGCTCAAGTGATAAAAGAGAGAACAGACATCTGATCTCCAAGGATATGAAGACAATGCAGCCTTGAGGAGGAAGAGATGGATCTTATTATTGAAAATGGTTTGGCAGGCTGGGAATGGACAAAGAAGCCTGGGCGACTGTTCAGACCATAAGCTTGAGAGATGTGTTTTGGGGGGAGGCACACACACATATAAGCAGAAAATGGAAAGGCAGTCATATCAACAGCACTGTCAGCTAAAAGAAATATTTTCCAATAAATTTCTTTACATTTTTTTCTTTACTCTCTTCTCCCTTGAAGGAGTGATACAGCAAGCTGTCAGGACCAGCAAGTGGAGCTGAGTTGCTTCAAGTCAGTCAGAATCTGAGAAAGCTTACCCAGGCTTGGAAGGTGGAGAACAGGCAGCTGCCAATGTTATTTATCAGGGAGTTCATTTAGATTGATTCCTTACCCTACTTCTGTCAGTGCTCTGTTAATATAAGGAGTGCACAGACACGAGGTTAGTGGTGACCACAAACCTTGTCCAAGATCTCCTTAGGGAAAGAGAGGCTAAATCCCTAAAGGACTTAGAAATCTGACCCTGAGATGCTTCTATTGTTGTTAATTGAGAGGAGTTCAAAGATGTCCTAGACATCAGATTCTCATTAATCTACAACTTGAGCAAACCAGGTGCAAAATGGTGTCAAATTCTGCTCATCTTACATGAGTATTCCTTATTTGTTAAAGATGGGGTTGTACCACACCCCGTCCAAATCCAGGTCTTACCCCTGGAGGTGTTTTTGTTCTTGGCTAGAGCCACTGTCTGGTTTTCTCTTCTGTTTCAGAAATTATGGTAGAGGAGAGTTTCATGTCTTCATTCCACTCATGATGTCAAAGTTCTCTAAGCCAAGCTTTGTGGCTTCTATCACACAAAACAATATGTTTGTGTTTTTTTTCCTATCATCTACCCTCATTCGTTTGTCCTATGACATGATGAGACACAGAAGCTTATGCCCTCGAATGGAGAGCCAGCAGGAGGATCTGTAGTGGTCTCTGGGCCAGGAAGGGATCCAAGCTCAAGGCACCATATCCAGTGCCAGGTTTCCCACTCTTGCTGGGGAAGGAGACATGGAAGGTGGAAGGTGTTTGCCAGGTATTCGGAGAGGCAAAGGAGGATACAAGTGGTGGGCTACTAGTGACAACCCCATTTCTGAGCATCTCAGCTATTTGGACTGTAGGGTTGGCTGAAAATGGAAAGTAGACAGCTTCTTCAGATAATGGGGAGGAAATGAACATGAACTTCTTGCATCCAGAATTATTATGCATTAGCCTGTCTGCTTGACTCCATATTCATCTTGCTTTGGGTATCACAAAAAGCTAGCTGTTTCAACGTGTCTAAATGACTTTCACATCACTCTCTAATAGCTGTCAATTACCTGTAACTCTTTTTCACCTGTGGGAACTATAGCAACCCCTCTTTCTTGTTTATGAAAAATAATCTCCGGATGTGATACATGATAGCATTTTTTTTGTTTGAACCCCTAGCTTTGAAGGCCAGTGGGGCCTTTTTGTATGGTAATATATGACCCATTGCTCCTCTCTTGCCCTTCATCTCTCACACCTTTAATTGCACTTGTGTTTCTGAAGCATATGGAATTCATTATTCAGCAAACAATGTCCTTTACAATATCAGCTTAATTAACTGCTCCCCTCTGTGTTTTCTTGCTCTTATCCTCTCCAAATCTGCACATGGAGACAAGCTGAAGGCCCCCCACATGCATCAGTGCCAGCCAGTGAGCCATGACCAGATAAGAAGAAATGGAATTCCTTATCTCTTTTTTTAATAAATACATACACATGCACACACAAACCTGGAAAAGGTCAAGGTTACTGGGAAGGGAGAAGGTCCTTCAAGACAACAAACCCCCTTCTCTTTTTAAGTATCCATAGCAACTGGATGGAGCATCATGGGATGTCAGGATGAGAGAGGTCTATTCTTTTCCTACAACACTCTTTCCGCTTCATTAGACTCTTTATCAAGTATCTCTGCACTAGGCTGAGTATATGTTTTTCTGTTGAGGAGCAGCTCAGATGACTCAAAAGCATGCTGACCTTTTCAGTGGGACTTTGGGAGTTCCTTGTGGGAGTTGCATCCTCTTCCCTTGCCTTCCTCCCCCACAGCACACTTGTCTCCAGTTCACACGACCTTCTAGTCAAAACCCTGTGGCTGGTGAGGTATGAAGGGTTTCTTTAAAGAGAGAAAAGGAGCAGGGGAAAATAGAAGAGTACGAGAATGTCCTTCACTGGCACTGGAGGTGTCAAGACCTTAGCTGTCAGAGCTGTGCATCTGCAGGGAAGATTAATGACTCTGCTTAGAGGAAATCCAAATAAAAGAGAATAAATACCAAGTGATTGTGTGGGTGATGAGGGGAAGGGTAAGAAAGGAGCAAGGGAGTGTGACAGGGTAGAAGTTAAGTATTCCTGTCTTGGAAGTGTTTAAGTTCCCAATGGAAGAGCAAGTTAGCATAGGAAAACTGTGTAGATTTAGTATTGTGGTCTTCAAATGGTGTGGCTGCGTGTATTAGTCTACGACTGTGCTTATAAAACACTCTTAGTTGAACTAAGGCGCAAACGCTATATTTTTATCTTAGCTTCCCTGAAAAAGCATCTGTCAGAGAGAAGGCTTTTAAGCTTCTCACCACATAGCCTGCTTCATCCTCAAGGTGTCTTGAGTTCCTTTGCAAATGGGTGCACTGTTTTTTCTTTAGGAAACTTCAATGCCTGTGTTATGTCTGCAGTGGCACTGAATGAGGCGCAAAGGCCTTGATTCTGCAATGGGTGTGAAGTGATTTAAACCTTGCTGTGGATGGTGGGATCGCACTTACTTGCACCAGAGGTGAAGCTGGACCTTGGACCTGGCCTTCCTGAGAGAACCAGGGCATTGTTATTGCCTTTAGCTTTTAACATGATCCTCTGGATTTTCACTTCTCCGTGAGCCATTAAATGACAGTTTGCAGCTTAATTCGAGCATCTTCACACCATGAGTACTCAGCTGAGCATCTTACCGCAGCAGCTCATGGTGTGAAACTGTTTGAAACTGTGTGAATTGGGCAAGGGAAAGGCTTGTTAGTATGGATAACTGATTAGGCCAAAGTCATTTAAATAACTGTTTCCAAAGAGCTTTGAACCTGGACACCCTTAGACTGTTGTGCTCCTGAGCTACAAGATTTACATGGGTGTTTTTAGGGGGGAAAGCCGTTAAAAAGGGCAGAAAAGCACTGCACTTACAGTCAATCAGGTTATGAATATCCCAATCCAGCTGCTTCAATCCTTATAGGAGTAATTTTGAAGTGGGAAATCCCATTAAATCATAATAGGACTCTTAAGTAGTTCCCTCTGATGAATTTGTGGCACTCTGCAAGGTCCCATAATTCCCAATGTACAAATGAGGAAACCAAGGTTAAGTGGCTAAGCCAAGGTCATGTAGCAAATCGATAACCACTCCAGCCTGTGCAGGCAGCACCTCTCTCATTGACTTCATGCAGCTCTGGCTTCAGCGAGCATGCTGTCAGTGCTTGCCAAATGGGATAATCATCCCCACCAATGTCCCAATTCTGGTGATGGAAACCCAAGGCCTGAAAGGTTGAATCTGGTAAACTGGGTCTGGGGCTCACCAGATCCCCTGGGAATGAGTCTTCACTTGTGGGAGTGTTCTAAGAGAGACTGACCCTATAAAAAGGCACCGTCCTGCAGCCATGTGGTGCACCCCTGCACCCTGGACCCCAGCAGACTCACTGACCACAAGGATCCAAGGAGTATAACTGAAAGAATTTCCACTGACTGACTGAGAAGACATCGCTGGATCCAAGGGATGGTGATCCTGTTTCTCTGTTTTCTTCTTTATTTCCTTTCTCCTTTTCCCCTTCTACTTCATATCTTCTATAAGAACCTGCCACCTCCTGACACAGTTTTAGGGAAGTTTACAATAAAATGAATTGTTGTTTCATTTTCAGCCTCGGGAGAGCCTGTGGTTTCTCCTGTGAACTGTGCAGAGTATTGTAAAAGATCAGCTCTCCTTTGACACCCCAGTGGGATGGGACAGTTTCTTCCTTCCTGCATAGAGACTTCTCCCAGTTCCTGCTGCTCTTGCTCCCTGCAAGAGCTGGGCTTACAACAAAAACTCCCAAATCGTCACCTCTTGCTCTTCTGCATGGGAGAGGAGAAGGTCTTCGGAGTAAGGTGGGTGCACCTTACAATGTGATGTCACAGCTCTGCTACCTTCAAGGCTCTAAGGAAGGTCTCATTGCCTCAGGTGAGGCTTGGCCATGCAGGCTGGGGTGATTTTGTTGGTCTTCTACTCCAACCATTAACTGTCCCTGACAGACAGGTCTCTCGTTCTTAGGATCTTCAAATATGGAGACTTAGCAGTCTCCTGGTCCCCCCACTGTCCCAGTTTATCCCAGTGCCCTCTGCCATCTGTCACAGTACCATTGCTTTCCTATGGCATGTCAGGCAGCCCTCTGAATCCCGTGCACTCCATCTGTGTAAGGTGCTCTGGTTGCGCTCCACAGCGTGCATCTTGTCATCTGTGGCATTTGCCTGAAAATGCAGTGAGAGTTGTGTCTCTTGCAGGTGGTGCCATGTTGGGGCAGGAGCATCTTCCCTGTGGTGGCGGAAAATTGCCTTATGCAAGACCTGTTGGCTGTGATGAAGGTGAGCCTCTGCCAGCATCTGTGGGAGACTTGTCAACCTGTTCTCCTTCCTCCCTTCCCGCTGCTCAGCTCTTATGCCTGTATTTCAGCTTCCTCTATTAATTTATTTTGCTTAGGTTCATGGAGGGGAATGTACTAATATTTTGGGGGTATTTCAGGAGCACATACTCGTGTGTTCAATCTAAGCTTGCTTCCTGTGTGGCTGGTCCCAATGAAAAGTGTTGTTTTTCCCAGAATCAGGCTCACTAATTCTGAGTCCCTTGGGTTGCTTATTCCAGTAACATTGATGTTCACTTACATGAGTCCTCTTTATCTCTGGTTACCATTCCCAGCATTACTAGCTGGAGTCACAGAGAGTGAGAGATGCAGGATATAGACATCTACTGTTGCCCAAGCAGGAGTGTTTGACAGTGGCTTGCTTCCCTTTTCTTTTTCTGCACCTTTTCTTTAGCTAATTCATAGCTATTTGATTGTGGATTCTGCTCTTGCAGTTACTGTGACACAGTGCTGATGATCTGGCTGTTTCCTTTCCCAGGTAAATGGTACAAAGGAGCAGCAAGTAACCTGGAGCCTGCTGTCTGAACAAGCATGTGTTGGGATAAACCTGCTGCCAAATGGCTTCTCTATGTTTTCTGTGGTGCCTCCTGCAGCCCCATGAGACGGTTGTCTGGAAGGCTGAAGAGGAGAGGTTAATTATAAGGTGTTGTTCTCCATGTCAGGCTCCTCCCTACTTTGCTGTTAGGTCTCTTACGGATTGCCTGTATTTCATGTATGTCTTTCTCTGTTTTCTGATCAGTATTTCTATGTGTGTTTGATACTTGCCACACCTCTGACATCCCTACTCCCATTCAGCTTAACCTGCAGAAAAGGAACTCTCAAGAGTACTACGGGTAGAGTTGGGGCAGGAGGAACACCAGCAGACTGTCACCGTCTCCTGTAGATTTATGGTTTTCCAGCTACTCCAGAAAGGCCCTGACCTGACTTTTGCATTGTTGTCCTGATGTGGACCTGCATGGCCAGCACTGGCCTCCATGCTTAGCCTTTCTCCTCAGCACGGCACTAGATCTGGTATTTGCCCATTATGATGGGATGATGGATGGGAGCTCCTGCAGAAGAAAGCTTGGTCTTGTATTGTTCCTAGAGGCTATCCAAGCCTGGCTTCGAAGCTGGCAAAGTGGATATCTTGTTTTGATGCTTTTCATGTCTTTGGTGGGCAGTTTTTTGATTTTATTTTGGGGTGAAGATCTCAGCATCACAGCTGATGCTGGAATAGCACCCTGAGAGAGAATCATCCCTGAAGAGAGCCCTCCTTCAGCAGTGCATGGCAAAGCACTGATATTTCAGGTTCAGTGGGAGGCACGGGAGATATTTTGGACTGCAAACTGTGGCTTTAAAAAGAATACTCAACAGTGGTTTGAGGGTTTCTTTGTGAAGACTTACTGACTTTGGATATATATTGTGTCTCTTTTTGTATGCAGGCTCTGCAGCAAGACAGACTTGTTCCAGGGATCATTATGACCACAGGTATTAGCTGTTCCTTTTGTATAAGGGGTGACTTTAGGTCCCTGTTCCCTGCCATCATGCGGTTTGGTTTCGCCTTCATTCACATCAAGGCATTTCTGACAAAGCTGCTTGTTTTATATAGCAGTTGTGTTGTTTTAATGCAGCTGTAATGTGTGTTTGTCCAGGCATTGCCTCTGGGGGACAGGAGGACTAGGAAGGTGTTTTATCAGATCATTCACAAGTCCTAATAATCTCCGAGTCTCTCCAGTATCTTCAGATGTCAGCTGTGCTGCTTTTGCTTTGCGGGATGGGGTTGTAACCTGAAGATGGGAAATTGCTTTTGTATGATTGTCTATCTGTTTCATTTTCATTTTAGCTCTTCCCTTCTGGCAGTTTCCAGCAGTCAGAGGAGAGTTATTCCTTGTATGCCAGTTCCTTAATCATGTGTGGGGAGTTCAAACATACAGCATAGTGGCATCAGAGAGGATCCTAGCTGCTTGGAGCGTTGCTTGTACTACTTACTGGTGGCACTGGAGATCTTCCCCTGCAGTCTGGACCCCAGGAAGCATTCCTGTCCCTGCAGCTCTTGACTGCCAGTGTAGAGATTACGGTAATGCTGCTGCTTCCCTGGCTCAGAAATGTGTGATCTGTGTGTGTTCTGCTTTCAGGGCTAGAGTTTGCTGACTCCTTTAGCTTTTGACAAAGGTCACTTGTTATTTGGATGTGAGCTCTCTGGCCAGGGGTGAATTTGCTCAGTTGCATGCAAACGTTTTGTTTGCTAGGCTCCTTTGCTTTGCACTTTTTCCTGTGATGGAGAGATTTCTGGATCAGAAACGTCTATTGCTCTCATAGTATTTTTCATTCAATGCAGTGCATTCCCAGTATATATTGCTATTGTAATGTGTTGCTGTGTTGCTCTCTTCTTATCCAGTTTTGGTTATAGCATGGTAGAGAGCCATCCCACTCCTTCAAATACCATTTGATATTTTCTCATGAGTGGATTGTGGAGGTCACCCCCTCTTTCACTTTCTTGTTGCATGTGTGTCTGCTGTATATTCATTTCCTGCAACTTTTGCATTGAAGTGTCATGAATGAAGTTGTATTTTAGGCTCATGTAGCAGCTTCTGAACTGACTGTACTGCTTAATATTTCAGTCTCTCTAGATTCTCTTGGCATTCAGCTTGTGACTTGTATTGTCTTCATGGCATTGTGATTGGTAGAGACATTTTAATTTGGTTGTATTTTGTTGCACCTTTGTTTCCTTCCTCACAGCGCATCAGTCTGCTGTGCAGCATGTTCACTGATGTTATGCTTCACCATCTCTTTGCCTGCTTGGTTGTGAACTGCTGAACTCAATCTGGAAAGGGATAAAAGCCATATCTTTGAGCTGTTCCAGTCCATGTTCTGAACCAACATGTGCAATACTGTGTTGTCTGAGCAGCTTCTTGCCCCTTCATTAGGTTAATTCTAGTAATGCTTACAGTGTTTAGTGTAATGCATAGGGGTTTTCTTATTCCTCAGTCATTTCTTACAAGTCTCCATTCAGGCAATTTCCTGTTGCTTTTTACTTTATTGTGTTTATTTCAGTTATTCTTGAAGGCCACCAGAAAGTTGGACATCATGGAGCTAAACACACACCAGGGTAGGGAACAGAGGTAATCCAGACATGTGTGACCCCCAGAGTTGGGAAAGCCCCCATTGCAACTCTGACTCAAACTTTGAGATGACTGAAGGTTCTGGACAAGAGTGAGGAGACTGATATTTCTATATCCAGGCTGTGTTCTTGCCAGGAGCAAACCAGGCAAATAGCAACTTCTCATTCAGCCCCAAGAGCTGTTCATTGCATTGCTTGGTGCAGCAGCCTTCATCTCAGTTCTCCCTCTTGTGTTGGGCTGTGTCTTTGCTTTCGCAGAAGACCCTTGTGTGCCTTCCCTGAGCTGTTGTCTGAGTCAGCTTTGTCTACTGCAGGCCCTTGCAGTTCAGACTCCGGCAGATCATGTGTCTTCGTGGCATTTTCTGGGTCTTCCCTTTGGGCTTTTGCATCTTTTGTGCCTACTATACACAAAGCAAAGGGTACTTTAGAGTATTTTTCTCTGTGGTAGGCTTGTTATGCTGTTGAGCAGCATGAAGGCACATCTAGCATCAGGTCTACAAGAGCAGACATGACATCTTTTGCATTTGAAGTTTATCTGGGTGAAAAATGGCTTTGTCGAGCCTATTCAGGGGTTATGTGTTTTTTTTTTTTGCTCAGCTTGCCTGCTGCCATGACCAGAGGTTCTTGTAACATGAAGCAGCCTTTCCCCACCTTAGCAGTGTGCTTGCTGTTGCTTTTTCTCCTTTATCCAGCCCCTCTTGTAACTCCTTATTTTTCCCATAGTGAGCTAAAGAGCGTCCTATTGCTGAGCACAATGTCTTTCAAAATCACCCACTCAGGGACTGGATTTGGGGCTCCTTTGCCCTGTTTGTTTGGGTTTTCTTTCTTGCCACTTTCATACCATTCCCTTTCATGTACCTGCAGGAGCTGACTTGCTTCTGACACTGAGTTTAGTCTCCAAACATAAAAGAAGAGAAAGTCAGGACAGAAAGATATTTAGGCTTTCTTCTTCCTCCACACCTGCTGTTCTCGCTCTTCAGGCACTTCCTAAGGATAGAGTTCTCCAAGTTCCCAGTCATTATCCTTTATATAAGCATAATACAGTACTGTAACACTTCCTACGGGGAAGCTATCTATTGTAGCAATTTGTAAAACAAAAGCTGGATTGATCCTTCTCCCATTGCTCCCAAAAAAAGCCTCATGCTGTTCCTCAAATGGGAAGTCTGAAAGCCTTCATCAGAGTAGTTCATTTTTACATGACATTTTTACACTCAAGCAAAACTGAAAGCAAGGCATAATTTGAAACAGCTAAGCTAGCCGTTAGAGCAGAACCACACAAGTAAAGTGCCTGGGATGATGTAGTTGAATACGTTGCAGTTAGAAAAATGACAGTGTACAAGGAACAAGGAAAACTAGACAGATTAATGTGAATTAGTAACCAGCAGACTTTCAAGGCAGAAAAATCAAATTGAGAGAGTTATATTCAAAGGAATCAGGTAAGAAGTACACTAAATTGTACCTTAAACAACAAAATAAGCACCTCTGCCTCCAGGCAGAGTGAATAAAGCAGAGGCTTGGGACGACGGAGACCTAGCTCCCAGTTGTGTCCCTGCCAATGGTCTTTGTGACTTTGCTCAGATCACCATGTCCTTGAGCACTAGCTTCTGTGCTTGTGCAATAGAGCAGGTACCTGACATAAATGATGCTTTTTAGGATCAGCAGATGTGACTAGGTCCAAAAGAGCCAGCTGAAGGTCCTTTCTGCCTTGGCACCTGTCATCTTCCAGGGATATCACTGATGGCTATTGTATGTAGCTGGTTCTTTGCTTATTTATTTTTGACCAGAAGGAAAAGGGCTGTACAAGGTGTGAAATGGTTTTAGCTTATGTTGGATTTTTAAAAATCAACTGTTCATGATTATACCCAGGAAATTGAGGCAGAATAAATATACTTCACATACAGTGGTTCTCACTGATCTCAAACCCTGCATTTTGGACCAGATTCTTGTTCTTGAGTTGTCCTGCCCGGCCGGGTACCTCCCTGACAGTAAGTAGTGAGCAATATGAACCATGTCAGAAACTAAACAAGATTTCCAGTGGACTTTTCTGCTGAGTCCAAAAGAAACCAGGGTTCATCTGACTTCCCCACAGCTGCTATTCTGGTCCTGTTCCCCTGAAGCTAAGTATTTGAGCTGTGTATGGATGGAGTGGATTTCATCCTAATGACTAATTTGCTAAATGGTCTTCTCTGTTGTTACCTTGCAACTTCACCAGGCCTTCACCTTGCTTTGTTGATCTCTAGCGGATGTTAATGAAATCAATGGGCTGAAAGGTATCAGGCAAACACAGGGACAGTGGGAGGTGGTGGCTCAGAGCAAACATGTTTGGGGTTTAGCTGCATGGGGAGAAAGAGATACAGTTACTCTAAAGAGGTGAAAGCCTCTAAATCTAGAATGATGAGGTACTAGCCGAAATCGGAGGTATTCAGTGTCTTAGTGGAGGTACACAGACCTCACAGTACCAGGGGAGGAGAGTGGGATTTTGCTTGATGCCAGAACGTGTTACACCAAATAGAAACTGGGAAAGGTCAGTGAGACAAATTCCTTTGAGCACATGAATGGAGGACTTAGAGAAGAAATGAGAGCTGGTCTGGGAAACAGCTGTGAAGGCAGATGGGAAACATAGTGAATTATCCCATGACTTTGGTCTCCTACGTGATCATCCCAGCTCATGGTGCTCCATGCAGCAGCCATAGCCAGGCCCCTGGTCACGTTTTTCCAGCTGCCTGTCAGGTGATGGATCTCACATTGGTTACTTGCTAATTAATTGTTACTAATGCTTCATGATTTCCAGGCAACTTTATTTTCAAAGGCATTTTAAATCTGCCTGGACCTGTGTAGGTTCCTGCTGTCCCACTGTACCTAGAAGGGGAAAAACTACTTCACCTTCTACTTCAGTCAGTTGGTTCATCCCTCTCTTACACTAACTCAACACTACTTATTTTTTCCATAATTCTGGAATACTACTCTTCTCTTTATTATGTAATAAATGTTATCCTTTTTTTCTTTTTCTTGTTAAAGGCTTTATTGTTGAAGGTGTTCAGCCTGCCTAGGGATTTCTATTTCACTTAGAAGCCTCTCAGATTTCAACCTACTATCCACCCATCACAACTTGTTTGCCATGAAAGGTGTTACCCTGCCTGCTTGGTTGGCAAGTCTGTGATGTGGCTTTATACAGCAGCTCTTAAGAAAACCTTTGTACATCGTGCTCATCAGGGGTTTGGTTGTTGGGTTTTTTTGTTGGTTTCTTTCTCCCTCCCAGTTATTAGCTTTGCTTTATCCTAAACAAGTGTTCTGGCTGCTCTAAATGTTGGTTAAAATCTCATTGAGTGCCTAGAGTTTTACAGTGCATTTCCTCTTGTCTCTTCCAGCTATATTTTACTGTGTGATCATTTGCTGCTTGTTTTTGGAAGAGCTTTTCAGTGACTTAACTTGGGAGTTAATACTGACCTGCTTCCTTGGCTTCAGCAGCTGTTTGTGCCCTGGTGCATCCTGATCTGACGTTAATGCTGTAATGAATTTTCTGTCAGCCTTTTGCAGTCAATAATTTTGACTGTTGCTGTAAGTCATTCATTTCTGGAGCAAGCTCCCCTGTGATATCCTGAGAGTGAGATGAAACATGCATCTGCACAAATAGTTGGTCTGAGTCCTGATGGGGAGGTTCTTAGGGGGTGGAGAACAACTCAGCCTATGGGGCTTGCCCAGGACAGTGATAGCTATGAACTCATGTTCTGACATTTTAGTTGTCCTAGGAGACTATTTTACCTTTTTCAGGATGATTTAGGAGGATGTGTGGTTCAGGATTCCCATTCGAATGTTATTTATCAGTTTTGTAGTATCTTCCAGGCTGTTTTCTTCAGCACCGTGTGCATTCTCTGGGGACAAAGGAAACAAATGAAGGAAAATGCTTGCAGAAGTGATAAAACAGGAATATGACTAATACCTCCTCTCTCTCCACAGTGTTTTTTCACAGATCAAAAATCAATTAAGGCTGAATTTCACTGGGAACTCTTTAAACGGTGTAATATTTCATTAGAGATTATTGCAGACTTTCACATTTGCAGCACAGGTGTGAATTACAAAATTAGCCCGATTCTTTTAATAATTTCCTCAGAGGTAACATTGCTCCAAGCACCCTGTGTTTAGTGCAAGCTGTGCAGCTGCTGTTGGAAAAGGTGTCATTATTGTCTTCCCCCACATCCTGACAGAGACCTAAGACTGAAGGGTTTCTTAGTGTGATGGCAGCCTGGCTGGGCACAGGGTTGTAGACTGGAAGGAGATGATAACTGAAAAAGCTGGGACAATTCTAGGCAAAATAGAGACTTAAGATGAGTGGTTTGGTTGTTTTTTTTTCCCCTATCCCTTCTTGAGTTGTCTGTTACTAGCATAAGCCTTTCTCTTTGTGAAATGTCCCTTTATTCTATAACTTGCCACCTCCTTCCTTAGTCCCTGGATCTGTTCCTTCTGCTGTCTAAACCCCGCAACACTGGTAGTGCCAGTGCATTTTCACCAGCATCTGGATTCCTAACTGCCTAAGTCCTCTGGATGCAGCTCTCCTTCTAAAATCTTCCTTTCCTGAAAGCCTGAAGAGCTGAGCAGCACAACTTCCTCTGCTCCAGTCATTATTCCTCCCTAGAACTTGCCCTTTTCAGTATCCATTTGCTACGTGGTACATCTTTCCTTATTCAAAACCTGGCTATCGATTCTTATTTGGGTATCATCTGTCTTACTGAGACTCAGTGAGTTAAGATTTGGAGGGAGAGGTATCATCTTGTATAAGTTCAAGAGTGATAAACTTGTGTGAGAGTGAAATAGGTGAGTTTTTGGGATGCACAAGGGCCACTTGAGATTTCTTCATGGTCTCGATATAGGGTGTTTGCATATCCAGAAGGCTGACTGAGCTTGTGCTTTGCTTGAAGATGTTACCTTTCCCTATAAACTTCTTCACCTTCCTCTTCTCCTGAAACCATTACAGCTACAACAGCCCAGCTGCAGAATCTTAGCCCTCTCCTCCCTTCCACTTGAAGTCAATAAGACCTGGATTAGAGTCATAAGAGCAACCTAGACAACACATACATCTGTGGTCATCTCATTTACCTACCTCTCTCTTTTCCATTCTTGTCCCCTAACATTAGTTGATTTCTCTGTATTCTTTTTCCTTCTGCATGGCTTGCCCTCCTCTGGGAGGGTGTTGAAGATCAGCTTGGTCAGGTTGATATTGGCACTGCAGGGAGGTCCCAGTAAAGACAGTTGCCAGGAAAAAAAACCCAAACATCTGCAGAAACCCACTGGCCGTTTTTGCCTTCCCAGAGAACAGTAAGAAGAGGCAAACGGTTATACTTTCCTTGAGTACTCTTGTGGGCTCTAATTATATTCTTAGGATATTTTCTGTGTCCGATACATCTCATCTGTCTTAATAATCCTTGCTAGATCGCTCTTCTAAGTATTTGCCCAGCCTTGCCTTGAGCCCCTGTAAACTTTTCGCATCCCCATCTTCTCATAAACACCTACCACATTTCACACAGCGAACCATCTCCTTTCATTTGCTGTGGGCCTGTTTGATTACTTTCCTTTGATACTCCTAGTTCTTGGGTTGGACAAGATGGCTAACAAGTAATCTTCACTCACTCCTCCAGTGGACTCAAGATTTATTAAATCCTCCTTACCTGCTTCTTTTGTAAGCTAAAACATCCCAACCCATTGAGCTGTTCTTTACAGAGAAGCCATTCAGGACCTTATATCGTAGTTGCTGTCCTTCTGTGAACCTTCCCCTGCTGTATTTCTTCCCTTTGCACCTCTATAACTATGTGGTGACACTATCCATGTAGTTTACCTGACTGCTAAATGGAGTTTTGGGGCACTTTGCTTTGCTTGAGTGACTAGAATTAGCTGTCTGTTTTGGAGAAGCCGGCCCTTATTTTCAAAGGCTTTTTATGACATGAACGTTTTCAGTAAAACAGCAATTATTATGAATCCTGAAAGAGGACTCTTTGCAGCTTCCAATTACAATTCTGGCTGCATCAGATTTGAATGTCATTTGCTATTTAGGGAACATTTGAAAATGCATTTTGGGACGTGTCTTTCATTTCATCTATGGTGGCTAACATTATTTCTAATGCTAAAGGAAATTAAAAAGTGCTTCCTGCTTAGAATCAATTAGTTTTAATGAAAAGGTAAAAAAAAAGTTGCTATATACTGGCCACATGGCAGCTTCTCGTGTAGGGAGAGGATCTGAAAGTAGTGCCAGGATGGTGTATCTGTGCTGCTTTGTAAGTTCAGCTGCACGCAGAATGACTTTGTATAGCTTTGATGGCCTTTGAAATGGGAGACAAGATCAAGCTGCAAACCAAGCTGTGTCTGCTCTAAGGAATGTCCTAAAAATGCTCAATACATCTGATGTGTATGCAGACAATTCAGTTGAGATGGGCTGATTAGGTCACATGCCATTTATTCTTTTTGCCTGTTGGAAGTTCAACAAAGTATAAGGGCTAAAGGCTTGTCAGATTTTGGGGTTTGGGAGCTGTGGTTTCAGGATCTTCTGGTTTGGGAACTTCCAGTTAACTCACATTATGTGAATTTAACTCATATCAGATGCTGGCATGGTGCTTCACCTCTGTTGGATTATCCAGATCTCATGACATGGAGTTTATGCTGGCCAAGGAAAAGGAGTCGACCTAGCATAAAACCTGCCATGACACAGTCTAATCAGATCTGAGCCATCAACAGAGCCTCAGCTGAGTCAGTACCTAGTGTCCCATTCAAGGGGTGCTACAGCAGGATTCAGTGCATTCAAATGATGCCTGTGGGTGCTTTCTTGTGCTTGTGTTTATACCTTTCTTGTTTGTAAACATGTGCAAGTAGATAGAAAGAAAGTGGTATAGTGAATTCCAGCGTTAAGTCAAGTGACTACTGGATTTTACCAAGAGCTCACCCAACTCTACTAAAAAGTCGGTTGTCATGTGTTAGTTTGGAGCCCTTTGGTTTGGCCTCAGCTGTTTTTATTCTCTTTATGGTATTTACTGAAAGAAAAAGAAGAAAATAACTCCAGGTGGCATTGTGCAAAAATTGCATGTTTAGAATGAGAGTGCTGCATTTTGACTTTTTCTCAAACTTAAGTGTGATACCTTGCCCCCTTTTAAGTCAAGTACTGGTTTAGAAGAGTAGAAACCAAAATGATAATCCCCCCCAAATCAAAATCCCACTGAAAGCAAACTCTGCATTGCACAGTTTTCCTCCTCTCTGTGTGGAGAGAGGTGGTAAGAGGAGGTTGGGACAGGAGGATATGAAGAAGGTACCATGTGTGACAGATGTTAGTCATGTTGTTTGACGCTCAAGCTGCACTTAGTGCATCAGTGAGGATGAGGAAATGTAGAAACTTAAATAGAACTTTAATTAAACATAACTGAACATATTCATCCAATCCAGGGTTTGTTGTTTTGTTTTTTTTTTTTAAGACGCATATTATTAAGGAGTCTGGTAAAGCATTTTATTTAATGTCTGAGTAACATTCCTAACTTGATTTGTATTTTGGACTCCCAAAAGCTGCTTGGCTAGGAAACTCCAGAAACACTTGAATTTATTTGAACTGCATGTCCTGGAGCCTTGCCTTGATTTGGATGATGCGTTTAAGCTGAGGGGAGACTGAAGAAGGAGGCCTGGCCATGTGTTTTGTACAGTAGGTTTTGCAGGCAGAGATTTAGTAAGGGAGATTTGTTACTTTTTGTTCAATGTTACTGTTATTTGTATGCCACTTTTCAAAGCCTGCATGCTTCCTGCAAACATCTTGGTGTACTTGCAGGCCTGTCTTGTGTTTTGATTTTCGCTTGAAAATGGAAGGTAGAGTTAAGGTTATTGCCTCTTTTAGGCAAATAGAGATATTTACAAAGCATTCATCTGGGCATATGTGTGTGACCCAAAATTATGCTGCTTTTCACCCCGGAGTGACCAATAAGTTAAAGCTTTCACAGGTGCATTTGTGTGTGGTTATAAACCTAGCTGAAATCTAGAGCTTGTGGAGGTGATTAAAAAGATTTAATCAGATACTGCATTAGGTTGCACTGTCTTAGTCCTGACATCCAGACTTCAAAGAGAGCCTTTGGTCTGGGTTTCCCAGCAGTACTGCTTCCCATGATGGGCTGAGCAATGGGGTGTGAAGCAACCACCAGCATCCAGGAGCTGGAATGTCCTGCTCAGCCCTGAGGGCTGCCATTTGTTTCTCTGTTCAAGCCTTTCTTCCCTCTTGCTTGTTTAAACGTTGATAATCTCTTTGGTACAGTGGATATTTGTTGTTGGACTTAGCTGTAAAGCTCCTGCAAAGCTCAGGGTGAAGGCAGGGAGCAGCTGGCAAGCCGTTCCTCTAATGGATGCAGTTAGCCCTCCCTGCCTCATATTCTTGTGTCCACTCACCTCTTTATTTTGCTTCCTTTCTCTTCACTGCCATCTCCTTGCTCTCTTTATTCCACTTCTCACTTCTCTGTTCCTAGCATCTGCCACTTGGATTGAAGAGTTCCCATCTGCTCATCACCTGATGGGACACATCCCTGCCCAGAAGCTGGGAAGAATTGGTAATAAATAGGAGAGATGCAAAGATGCAAGAAGCAAAATACATGTAATTTTTTTTTTATTTCAGGCTTCTGATGGTGAAAATGGCTGACAAATCCAATTTCTGCTGCTCCCTCCCTTTGTTTAAGTGAAGGGGAAGAGTGTGGCTCTGGAGGATCAGTCTCATTTTGTCTGGCCTTTATGCCATTGTAGGGAGGTCCTCAGAGAAATCGCGTAAAAGCATGTGCCTCATGCGAGTACTGCCTTCTGTTGTGAATTCACAGCACCTCGTGGTGTGTGCCTTTCTCTGAGCAGGACCTGAGTGTCACAAGCCAATGAGGGAAGAGCCACAGCAGAAGCCTGCTGGGTTGCTGCATATTCACACTGACTCAAGATACCACCTTTCTCAGCTCTCGTTATGTGGCAACGTTAAATATGACCACGAGCATCTATCTAAAAGATTAAAGTGCATCTGGCTTTTTCCAGCCATGCAGGTGAATGAAATTTTCCCTCCCTCTCCAGCTCTCCATAGAGACCAGCTCCCTGCTGCCTGGGTTGCCAGCCAGCCACAAGCTTAATTGGGGCTGTCATCAGAAGAAATGAGTTTCCAGATGAGCTGAGTTCAAGCAGGTCTGGATCTGAAGCGTGCAGCTGCCCATTCCCTTTTGTCACCCTTTCCCTTCTGCCTTCTATTTTTTCTTCTCTCTTGCCTCTGTTTCTATTTTTTAATGTTTTATTTTGAGGTTATGAATGCGAATGTGCTCCCCTGATCACAAGGGGTGAAACTCGGTATCCAGGTAATTTCAGAGAGGCACGCAGGCAATGCAATACAGTGCAGGGACCTGCTGCTTGAAGGGTGGTGTAATGCTAGTATTGTGAAGCACTGGTCGGGGGCATTTTCCTTAGAATCACAGAATCAACTTGGTTGAAAAAGACCTCCAAGATCATCAAGTCCAACCGTTACCCCAGGACTGCCAAGTTCTTGGAATGGAGCATCTCCTGTCTGCAGCCAGGCTTCTAGAAAAGGCTGGGAAGGAGAGAAAGCCTGGTGAAATTAATATCTCTTACAGTCTGTGTCCTAGCATCTCTATGTGTCATCTCACTTCAACAGTGTCTAATGCTGTGCCCTAGACAGGGTGGGCTGTTTCTATAAGGCCACTGCTCTGTGTGTTGAGCACTTGTACCATCTCAGTATTTTTTCAGTACTTAATCTCATGTTGTCAGGTTTTAAAGGCTGGGCTTTGGTGGTGTCCTGGAGTGGCCAGGGCTGATCATTCCTCTTTCCGACTCCCTTCTCAGTGCAGTGCAAGTGTGATTAATTCCTCAGAGCACCACTGCTTTCAGTAGCACTCTAAACACTCCCAGTGTTCCAGAGCCATAGTAATGATTGAAGTGTGATAGGACCTCCATTATGCCATGGAGCAATCTCTTGCCAAATGCCTGTGTCCTCTAGGTTTGTCTGGGGCATAGAATGATCTTGAGAGGTTGAGCTGAACAAAACCTCTCAGAGACTGCAGATTTTGGGCTACAACTCCAGTACCTCTACTGAGATGTCCTCCATACCCTTAAAGTACTGAAGTCAGCGAGTACTGCTGTTTATCCAGTTTTTCTGAATGTACCATGTAGCCGCATCAGTGCTGTCGACACTAGCTCAGGTCACCAGATAATACAGCTCCCTCTCTTAAAGGAGGTAAGTTGTTCCCTATTCCTAATGTCACTTGGCAGTTTCCTTCCCAGACCTCCTGAAGACCAAACGTGATTCCCTGTGCGTCTAGTCTCACAGAAAAGGTCAAGGGAGGTAGCAGAAAGAGGCATGACAGATGGAGAGACCACTCTGCGCTGTGAGAGAGCTGGCAATTACTTATTGATCAGCTCAGGAGGTGATGCTTCGGCTTTTGTAAGTGACATTGGTCTGGAGGGGGCTCCAGTGCAGATGCTGTGTGAGCATCTGCATTAGAGAGATGGGTTTTTCTTGGTGAGTAGGGTTGAGGAAGATAAGGGTAAATCCCACCCCGGGCTTTGCTGTCTCTCAGAAGTCTCACTTAGCCTGGTGCTGACAGCTGTGTTATTAATTGAGTGAGAGGAGGTGAGGTGAAGCCTGGGCTCTCCTCCTTTACCCCCATGTCAGCACAAAGGCCAAGCCATTGGCAGTGAAGAATGATACCAGCAGTTCAGAGCTGTGTTATCTTATTCCTTTGAACACTTTACCCTGCACATCACCGAATCTATTGAGGGCTGGACTGTGGTAAACAGGGACAGTGCTGCCCACGGCAGGAAACCATTTCCCTCTCGGCCCACTTTGACAGGGAAGCAAAGCAGGGCTTCTCCCACCACGTGGGGATTTGTTCTAGCTAGCAAAATTCATGGTTTGAGAGGCCATGGAGCCAAATGCCACCGATAGGTTCCATAAAGGGCTGGATGATTTTATGGCCAATAATAACATTTGTAGTTATACATGCTACAGTAAGATAAGGCTAATCAATTCTCATGCTTCAGGTCAGCAGATGATTGCTGCAGGGGTCAGGAAGGAATTATTTCCTCACCATTTACAGCTTTACTTATTTGGCCAGATGCATTAAGAGCCTTTTAATTATTTTTTTTTCCTCTTCTGTCCTCTGAAGCATATGGAATTAAGCACCTCCAGAGACAATGCTCTGCACTGGTAGGGCACCAGCACTCTTGTCTGGCAGGGCAAATCTTGCCTGCATTAATGAACCCTTTTAATGCTGGGATTTTTGCTGGCAGTTAGCAGGGTGTTTTTTATTCCAGAAGAGGATATTTCATTACAGCTTCCTGATGTAACTTGGGGGAAAATTCATTTGGTTCTTCAAAGTGAATAATGTGTTTAGGACCTGCTCTCAGCTTGGGGCCAGAGCTGGATGGGAATTTTCCACTGCAGTGGAAATGCTAATTACTGGGCATAGCAATTTCTGTAATTCTTGATTTCTAGCTTACACTGTACAGAAAAGCTTATAAACAAGCAACCAAAACCCCAAAGCTGGGGCAAATCCAAATTGAAGAACTTTGTTTGGGATTGAATCATATTCTTTGCTTTAAATGAACCGAAACCTGCAGTTAGTAAATTCAATGCTGGAGAGCTTCTGCCAGGGCTGGTTTTGGGGAACTGTGATGCAGATGCTCTGTTCCTTGGCATGGGCTGTCCTCCTTGGAGCAAGCTCCTCTTTACTGTGCTCTCTAGTGTCATGCCCTTAGCCAGGGGAACTGAACACTCTGGAAAACAGACTGACAATCCCAAGCTACGATTCCTATGACTCCACACAACTTTGCAGAAACACACACCTTACAAGCCCATCTCTGAAAGGATCTTAAGGCATCCCAAGTTAAGATAAAACTGAGGTTTTCTTGATTCTATTCTGAGTCTCACTTTGGGGGAAACTCCATTACATCTGTCTGAGTTGGTTAAGCAAGCAGCAGCACAGAGCTGTTTGGGCTTCTCATACCATTTCCTTGCTTCTGGCTGGAGCCGGGTATGTTATAATCCACCTCTGCACCAGCTCAGGATTTGTCTAGAAGCACCGTTCTCTTTCATCAGGAAAAAAGACACATGCCATCCATTTCAATGAAAAATGCATAATGCCTTTTCCTCTTCAGAAGAAACCTGCAAGAGAATTTTTCATTTCAGAAGCTTTCCACTGATGCTTTTTTACCAAGGAATATTTTTTTAAATTATTTTTTCCATTTGACTAAAACAAACATAATTTTAAAAGCAGAAAATCTGGGATGTTTAAAATATTCTCTTTAAATTAAAAGCTCCAGTTGCTTTGTGGGACTTTCAGATGAGCTGAAATTTGCCCTGACTCAGACTGGAGCACTGCAACCCTTGGGCCAAATTTCTTCTCTACTGTATTTTTTTGTTTTGTTGGTTTGTGTGGGTTGTTTTTTTTTTTTTTGTTTTGCAAACTTAGGAGTTGCTGAACTTTTGTCTGACTTACGAGAGCAAAATACATAAAACATCTCCCCTGCTCTTCAGGACAGCAATAGTGTATGCTTCCCTACCCTAATTTGTCACATTTCTTTTAGCAGGAAGGGAAGCTCCAGGCAAAGCCTGACACTGCCATATATGTTTGACAAGTGGGTTTCATAATTTGCTCCAATCTCCCTGACTTGTAGCCATTTTTGGCTTCTCTTTCTGCCTTCTGTCTCTGGAAGGGCTGTCCCCATCCAGCCTCAGGGCAGTGAGCTTGATGTGGGAAAGGCTGCCTTGCCTCTCCTGCTCTGTCCCCATGCTGGGGTAAATGTGAGGTGCATAATGAGGTGATTAGAATGATTATAAGAAGACAGTGATGTGACCTGTGTTATCTCCTCTGGGACTTCGACCGAGGTGACTATGTGGGAGACTGGAAGTTGCAACAAGGTAAGAAAGAGGAGGGTGGGAGTGAGACTGGGGAGCCTTAACTTAGGCTGTGATGCTAAGGAAGGTCTTAACTGACTCTGTGGTTAAGCTCCTCTTGAGGCATCTTCCAACTTGTGCAAATTGTCATTTTCATTCTTTCTGCTTATTTATTCTTGCTGCTTAAAATCCCAGTCTGCCCCAAGAGTGACTGGGGTCCTGGGGAGTGTTGTGGAGATTCAGACCCTTCCCATAGGCTGGACCAGGTGAAGAGTTTCCATCTCAGTTCTGCAACAAATGCTTCCCAAAAAATTTCATTCAGCTCATCCATAGGTCAAATAAACCCTGCAAAAACTCCACACTGAGGGAAAAATCTGTATTTTACCTACGAGAATCTCTGCCACAGGATTCAGCTTTCTGAAGTAGCTTGCTTGGGTTGGAAAGGGTTGCAGGCAGCTCAAAGCATAAAGATTTTAACAGGGAGAACATTACAAGGGCATTCTCCTAGCTGAAGGCAAGAGCCTGCTGGGCTGCTACGCTCCAGTGCCTTGCAGGAGAGATGTATCCTTCTGTCCCGGCTTCTGTCTCCCTGCGTCTGAGCACATCAGAAGTTTAAGTGCACTTATTGTCAGAGAATATCTCTGAGGGGAGTTGGTCCATTTCCCCCATGCTCGCAGAAGGGGTTTTGGATTCTGAAGTGGTGCCTGGGACAGCAGTGACCCTTGCAAGCTTGAGTTGTCATCCTGAAGTTGTCAGAGATGCTGGGCTGTGTCTTCATCTGCAGCAGTCATACATCTCCTTTTGCCTATGGAGAGATAGAAATAAATAAATTGGGGGTTATTAATCAGAATAATTGTAAAATTTACACAAATCACTGCCCTCTTTCCCAGTCTATAATCACTTGCCTTCCACAATTGATCAGATAGTGCCAGTCAATATTTTAGTCTTTTTCAGTACCAAGGCGGCAGTACTGTCGTTTGTGCATTGGGCAGGGGTAGCATAGACCAAGAAATCGTTATCGCCATTCTTTTAATACAGACTGGGAAGAGTGAGGTTCAC
Source organism: Pezoporus wallicus (assembly GCF_028554395.1). NCBI lineage: Eukaryota > Metazoa > Chordata > Aves > Psittaciformes > Psittacidae > Pezoporus > Pezoporus wallicus. The sequence continues at coordinate 1,317,438 of NW_026642342.1, forward strand.
CTGCTACAATGAGAACTTCTGAAAAATGCACCAGGAGAATGGCAAATTAAATCTTTCAGCTGTGTTTTGCTTTTGCTCTGCGTTTATTTCCTATCTGGTTGAAACCTCCTGCAAAAAGCTCTACTGGACCTGTGTGCAGGGAGGTCTTGGCTGAGATTCAACCACTGTAGCTTCGGTTCTGCCTTGTTTTTGAATCTAATATTCAAGTTATAACTGAGCTCCCTCTCAGCAGAGCTGCCTAAATAGGGAAGAAGAGAGGGAGATTATACCTGTTCTCCCAATTGGAAAAAAATCTGCTATTACTAATGAAATGTTGAGACTTCAAAAATGCAAGTCAGTTCTTCATTTTGATACTGCAGAACTGCCTGTATGGGTGGGAGAAGCAATATGACTACTAATTGTACACAAATTCTCAATTTCTTTTAATTGTTTCCATAACCTGATTTACTTTTGAAATACTCTGTGGATGCTTTGCTTATTTACTGTCTCTTCACATTACTATCACTTTTCCTGCCCTGACTGATGAAGCACATTCATCATTTCTTTTCATTTGGCATGGACAGGTACAGTTGGTCTTAATATAGGAGCCTGCTTAGAAAAGGAGCTTCTGGCAAAATGGTTAATATAAATTTAAAACAGAATAAGTGATCTATAGGGAAGAGGTAGAAGTAGTTTGAAACTGAATAAAACACCCTATGAACATCACTTCAAGAGCAAGGAGGAAGATCTAAGCAGGATCAACTTATTTTGTAGATAGGGTGTCCTGGTTTCTGCTGGATTAGAGGTAATTTTCTTCCACCTTTCAAGTTGGAAGTGTTTTCAACATTATTCTCATATTAAATTCAAAACACAGCACTGTACCAGCTACTAGGAAGAAAATTAACTGTATCCCAGTATAAACCAGGACGCAGGGAAAGGAAAAGTTTGGGCCAGTATAATGGGAGATCAGAGAACAAGTATTAAGACTGTGTCTTGCCTTGGTCCTTTAGCCATTAAGGTTCCAGTGAAATACCTCCAGAAGCATTTCTGAATGGCTTGAGTACTTCACTTGGACATTCAGGCTTAACTAGAAGGTGGCATGTGGGGTGCAGCCACAGTGTCTGCATAACCCCTAGTGCACAGCACATTAACAGACACAGATGCATGCATTTATCCTTGTGTGTGTCAGGACAGCAGGGGAATACAGCTCAATTTCTATGGCATCAGAGGAAGATGTTGCTAACCTGGCCCTCTTCAGCAATCCCTTTGCTTCCCTTCCATATTGCTGCCTTTCTGCACATTTTGGTCACATGTTGAGCCTACCTGTTATGCCTCAGAGATGTTCCTCCTGCTTCTGTAGGTAGCCAAAAATACTTGCTAGCTTTCTCTCCTTTTTTGCTGCATCCAGAGATCCAGTCAGGTGTTTCTTGCTCAGCTGCATGCCCAGTTCTCTTCTTCTTTCCCACCTATTGCAATAGCATTTCTTCCTCCTGTGGAATTGTTGGACAGCTATGCTCAGCTACAGACTACAGCTATTGTCCTCCTTTGCCCATGCTTGCTGAAAAAGAGGCTGTAACAGCTATTTTAATTTCCTCAGGTTTAGCTTCAGCTTACTGCTTCTTGGCTTGAAGGACTCTTACATAAATCTAAACTAATCAGTTTTCGGCCAAGATTCAAGACCTATTCTGTATCTTATTTCCCATATGCTCTTTATAATGTTTTGTCTCTGGACTATTTTTGCTTCTAATTTTTCAGTGAAAGTAACCTAAACTGGCTGAAATAAGTGTTTCAAAGATGACTTGATTGTAAGCCAGTGCTGGGGGCTGCCTTATATAGATGTTTCCTAAGCATTTTCTTCAGAAATAGTCAGCCCAAAAGCTGGTCTCAGAGGAGGGTCGTGGATCAGAGTTATCAACACAGGTTTTTATGAATCATGAGACTTGCACTCAAATTTCAATTCAAATAAAATATGCCAATTGAAGTGTATCTTTCCCTTGTCACTTCTGCAGAGAAAGATTTTATTAACACCAATTGCATGGAAACAGGGGTCAGCTGCAGTGCCCCCATGTAGATAAAAAGACATTAATGCACTTAGGCTGTGACAGCAAAGAGCAGCTGGTTTTATTTAATGTTCCTTCTAAATCCAGTGGGAGTTTTGAGTGAATGCTGCTGGACTCAGGCTGAGTTCAATGACAGATCCCTGGGGCAGAAAGGCTGTGAAGGAGCATTCTGTGGCACGTAGTGTTGGTAGCAAGATCTTGAGTGGCTCCAGTTTATGTGGTAGCATGTTGTGAGGACCTTGGGATCACTGGAAATGAGTGAAGGATGCTGGATCTGAGGACAGACAGATGATCACAGGCAAACCCTGCCCAGACACCTGCCAAGCTGCAGTGGCTGGCTGCTGGCATACCTAGTGTCAAAGGGCTGGGAGCATACGTGGGGTTATTTCTACCACTCACTTGCCTGAGCTCGAGCCTCTGTCGTGGTTTGTGTATCCTGGTCTTCTCTTTCCAACAGATTCATTTTTCACTAGCTCAAATTACTGTCAGAGCTGGAGATGAACTATAGCCTGACCCAAGCAATGGATATGGAAAGCTTTGGGAAAGGACTGTCGTTGATGTGGGAACATGCATCCACAACCCGGTCCCGAGTCCTGCTCCACTGTGGTTTCTCTCACAGGGTCCCTAAGCAGGAGAAGGGCCGTGGCCCTTGCACAGAGCACAGGGCAGGAATGCACATTTCCCAGTCCCATGATACAGTCCGCAGCATGATGTGATGCTGCTGCGACTTCCTCCATTGCAAGCTCAATCACAAGCCTCGTCTCATAGCACAGGACAGCATTGTTAAAAAGGCCAAGGTTTTAAAGCTCCGCTGCTCACGCTGCTCCTGCCCGGCGTAGCCAGCTGTGATGATGGATGTATCTCTCCATCCTCGGCAGGAATTGTACAACATCTCATGACTGTGATGCCTGATCAATTAGTACATCTCCTTCCATCAAGCAGACTATTTTGACGAGCCTGAAGCCGGCTTCCTGAGGTGTGGGCTGCAACCTGCCTGTGTCTTTCGCAGCACATGCACCATCTCCCTGCTGAAGAGGATGGAAGCTGCTTCTGGAAAAGCTTTCTCCTTCTAGGTCATCTAATTTGAACCTTTCTACTAAATAGGCTGCTTGACATTTTTTGATATAAAGGTCAACATCCTCTGATAGACTCCAGGATTTTAAGGTAAGTGGAGGAAATGGCATTGGTAGGCTGATTTTGATAATGATACTAATCTTGTATCTGATCTTTGATAACGATTCTAACCCTGTCAGTGTGCTGCTCATATCTCTGAAAATGTGGCTGGTGTCTTTCTTTGGCAGAACCAATGTTTATTAGCACAGAGGAGCTTTACTGGAGACTTTAACTTGTGCAAGAGCTGCCATACTGAATGCAGAAAAGGAAGCTTGAATTGTTTTTAGGTAAAAAATCAATGAGAACAAGTGGTTTTGGCTAAATATGGTCACAACCTCCTGAGACAGCTTTCCCAAACTTGATATGTATTTGCTGGTTAATTATTGTAGTGATGAGTACACATTAGACACACCAGTCAAAATGCATTTACAAGTGGGGACTTTTTTGTTTCAGAAAACATCTCCAAATGCTACAAATCTTTTTATTCAGACAGAGGAGGACAGAGACTACCTTTTATTTGTGCTACTCATGAAGCCATGAGGTTTGGGAAGCTTTGTGCTCTGGGAAAGGTGAGAAGTGGTTCAGTACAGGGTTGCATTGCATCCTTATAGGGTGTGGGCGATAGATTGTGAAGCACCTCTCATACAGTATGTTGGGGAAGATTTCTGGCCATTGTGTAAAGGCTTTTAAAATGCACAAGGTAGAGCAGAAAGAAATACGTTAGGACTGAGAAGGTTTATCTATCCTTCAGACCCAATGGTTACAGTGCTGGGGTGTGGAGATTTGGGTTTAGACCTTGGGCTCAATGGCTTTGGGACTTTGGTCTTCGAGGCCAGATGCTTACTATTAAAAGCAAGGCTGCAAGCATGGCAGGGAACAAAAGCTGCTAGCTTTCCTCCCAAGAGCTGTTTGGTCTGTCTGGAAGATTGGTCCATAGTACTGAACTGGTGACGGCATCGCGATTGCGGCAGCAATCTTTTGAGATCTTCCTGAGCCTGGAATAGGAAGAAGGTCTACCTCAGTAGACCCTTATAATAGTTATGTCAGTGTGTGGTTGCACAGGACACATGGGGCTGATGTCTAGAGAGAAATGCCCAGATTAAGACTGCAAAGTATGTTCGGGGTTCCTGAGAGGACTCTCACAGCAGAGCTTTGCCTTACCAACCCTGATCTCCCAAGGATTCTTCAGGAGATCAGAGCTGGCAGCGTCTGGTTTCCTGTGTATTGCTGCCCTTCGTGTTTTGCTGTCTCCTGTGAATACTACTTTAAATTTCCCAATTTAGGGTGATACAATAGTCTTTTAAATGGTCCTCTGGTTCCAAACACGATACAGAGTATCATTTTCCAGGTAGTCTTAGAGCCAGGTAACTTGCACTTTTCTCGTCTTCTCTGTAAATGCCTGTTGTTTTTTCTCAAGAGCTCCATGTATGGTGTTCTTGGAACCTGACTTATCTGAGTTTGCTTTCTCCTCTGCACAGTTTGTGTCTCTGCATATTGTCATGCACTTCCCACAGTCCCAACAGCCTTTATTCTCCTGGCTTATGATCTGTTGCTGAAAGCTGATTAACATCTCTCATCAGGTGGATCGGTTATTGCTCTGTATCTGGCTCAAGCCAAGAGGCTGTAGATTTTGGATTTCTTTGATAAGGTGCCAAAGTGTCATTCTGAAGTCTGAGCCAAAGCACTGAGTAATGCTTTTCCCATCTCCCACCATGGTAGACTCTCAAATCCCAGTAGAAGCAACTTAATTCTATTACTTGGCCACTTTCTATCAAGAATTATCAGCCGTATCAGAAGATTTGTGTTTCTTTGCTTTCTTTGTGTTTGTTAGGTTCTCGCTATCATTTGTTCCCTGTAGAGAGAAGTATAAAACTCCTTCCAGGTGACATTTGCAGAAAAAAAATCAATTGTTTATCAACATTCCAGCAATCAATAAGTGCAGTGATAGGTGCAACTGTCTCTATTGGAGCTGAACCTTGATTGCTAAGCAGCCAGCTTTTTTGCTAAAGCCGATTATGCCTGATGCTTGTCTGTACCTGTGTGGCCAAAGCTTGGAGGTGATCTCAGAGCACAAGTCTTCAGAGGAGCAGAGAGTTGCCTTTTGCTCTCCCAGGCCCTTCCCTTCCCCAAGACAGTGGCTGTTATTGCTCTGTGCTCATTCTCTCTGATCTCTCTGCTGTCTAGCTGTGAGAGCTCTCTAGATGCTTGCACAAATGTGATCAGCAGTCAGGAAGGCATCTGGTCTTTGGGTATTTCTATACCAAGCCACAGTTTCACAGTGAAGAGGAGAGCCATGGAACAAAATACCCAACCCAGTTCCTCACCCAGAGGTGAGGACATCTTTGCTTACAGACAAGCAGATACTACTGCTTGGAGGCAGTGTAGTACAGATACAAGCAGTATAGTATAAATACAAGCAGTAGTATCTGCTTGTCCCTAAGTATCTGGGCAAGCATATTATGGATAGGCTTGTATGCTTGGCTAGACTCTCCTAGTCTCTCTAAGACCCTCCTCCCTTTTTCTGAATCATCCTAATGACTGTATTGTTTTGCCACCCCATTCTCTGGGCAAGCATACTGTACTAGTAGGTATCTCTAGTCATCTGTTGTCTTCTTCCTTCTGTGTTACCTCTACCCAACTAGTGCTGCTGGTGGGCACAGAGCTGTGTCCTTTGCCTGGGATACCTGCAGGCTTTCACTTTTGCTTTAAGCTGTTACTTGTTACCTCATTAAATGAGGGAATTTAAAGATGGCCCTATCTGCACAGGGTTCCTGAGCATGAGCTCCCACATCTTAACCAACTTTGAGGTCTCCTAGTGACTGCCATGTGGCTAAGATACCCCTTCACAAAACTGAGGCTAGGAGCTGGAAGAGTTAACATCAGCAGCTCACAGACACGCTGGAGAGTTACATCATGTTGCTGTGGAAACTAACTTTCTGAAACCACAGTGATATATGGTAAAGCTTTGGGTCAGCGGGTAATAAATTCTGTTTAAAAAGTGATTTTTTCCCCATCTGCTGATGTAAACATCATTAAGAGAAATGACGGCTGAGAGATGGATTTCTTTTTATATCAATTTTCAGACAAAGAAAATAATTTTTTTATAATAAAAAAGTTGCTGGAAATCAGAGAGTGCTATAAATAAAAAAATAAAGAAAGAGCACTGGTGATGGAACAGAAATTTTCTGTGTTGATTGGTTTACAGCTCTCTGTGATTTAATGGGAACTTGCAGTTCCTTGTGGGAAGCTGCAGCAGAGCCCTGGATGGGCTCCATAAGGTGATGCTTTGCAAATTGTAACCTGGATCTCAAACTTTTGAGGACTTCAGCTCATCATTGTCCTGTGAGTATCCTGACATCTGCGCTTTCTTGTCCTGCCCATTGCCATTGAGAGGGCATATTTCCAAACTGCCTGCACTGGGTCACAGACTGCCATGCTACCGATGGGTAGCTTACCATTGCTAAGCTGTGGGGGTTTTTGGGTTTGTTTTTCACCCTTTGGGATCCAGGAGGGCGTGGACGGAGGCAGCAAAGCTATGTCAGTTTACACAAAGCAGTGTGACAGTCCCAGCTAACTCCAAGTGTGTTACTGGGAATGCAGACAAAGGTGTCACCATGATTAATGGGGTAATTAATAAGCAATTAATGTGCTTTAGAGCTATACCTTTTATCTCGGCCATCCACTCAGCACTGATCCACTTTCTCTGATGACTAGGGCTCAGAATGGCTTGGGCAGACAGAGATGATGCTTCCCAATTTCCTCCTTGATGCCACCAACAGCACCACTATGGCACTCCGAATTGGCACATCAGGGAGTCTGCTTTGGAGAGAAAGAAATTTGGTTTGTTTTTTTTTCCACTAACTGATGTGATTTAAAATGATTCAGTGGTTTGCCCTTGAAGTGAATGCTCTGAAATATCCTTCTTTGGCAGCTTCTCCATTCGCATCCCCAGACTCTCTGAAACCTGGCCCATGTGCAGGTACCCCACCTGGCATCACAAATTCACATTTCCCTGACCTACAGCATTGCTCTCAGCTCGTCCTTCTGCCTCCTTGCTCTCCCAGCATTTTTACAGCTGACCCTGTTAGCCCAGTGTGTTCTCTCAGTTATATTAAAGCTTATCAAGGTGTTACGCTCATGTCTAGAGCTGAACAAGAAATGTATTTTCTATTTCCTGGCAAAATTCTGGCATTTAATTTAAATAGAGGTTTTGTTCAAAAATGCCCTTGTGAAACTATTTAAAAATTTGTTACATATTTTGAGTTGATTTTGGCATTTAAAATCAATCTGTGTGTATATATCAATTCCAAGTGAAAAGTTGCTTTAGAATGAAAATCAAAGTATTATATGCCCTCATATTCAGGAAATATAATGTTTTGATGTTATCTAAACTTTCAGGTAATTTTTTTGTTTGGAAACAAGAACATGTTGGTATTGGCATGCCCAGGTGAGTTGGTTTTTTTTTGCACGAAATCAGCATTCTCCTGATGGAAAATCCCCAAGCAGTTCTGGTAAAAGCAGCCAAACCTTGCCCACATGCCATCCTTTTTACTACTCAGGCTTAAGGCTTGTGCTCTACGAGCAATCCTAAAGGCTGATAAGTAATCAGTGTAGCTACTATAGAGAATATCATAGTTAAATGTAATAATGCTTCAATGTTTGTGAGCTATGGGGATAGTCACAGAGGGCAATTGATAAGTAATGCTGACCAGGTCAACAAGAGGCAGAAGGTACCACAGCTCTGACACAGCAGAGCTGTGAAATTTTGCACTTTGTCATAGACAAATGGAAACATTAGCAGGAATGAAACCTCACTGGTTGCTTCTACAAAGCAGAGGAGGGGAAAACCAGATGTGTGAGATTTCAAGAAATCTCATCCCCCAAAGGCCAACACATGTGTCATTTGAGCTTGGTGTTTCAGGATCCTAAGTGATTGAAGTTGCCTCTGTTTATGAAGACCAGGTGCATTTCAGAGGAGCAGCCTGTGTGCTGCACCCATCCGTGGGATAGATGCTCACTCAGGAAAATGCTTCTCTCAAGTGCTTGGCTGAATTTGCTGCACACTGGATGTGGTCACGAATATGGAGACCATGTTGATTCAGGACCATGGTGCCAGTCTTGCATGGTATTGGAGGAACTCATTCCTTATTGCATCCTTGTTTGTACTTCCAGGAATGGGGTTATGCTCTTGCCCCAGGAAGCTCTCCTCAAACTGCCTGCATTTTTAAGTGCACTTATACTCTTTTGTTTCTCAGGCCCAGCCTGGCACGTGGGTATTTTAAAAGCCACTTTTAGCCTGCCTATCTGCCAACACAGCTTGCCTACTGTAACCAACCCATTCATGCCGGCATTTACTGCTCCTCCAATATTTGTGTCAACTGTGAACTTTGCTGGCATCAACCTCATGTTTTCCCTTCCAGACTGTGGAGAAAAATCTCCAGCATCCCTGGGCTGGGAGCAGAGCTTTCTCTGAACCCTGCCTGAGCTCCCTGCTCCCTCCAGAGTGAGGCACTGATCTTTGGAGGGGTCAACATTTCAAGTCTAGGGCCCTCAATTCTTTTATCTCCTTTTTGTCTGCCCTGCAGGATTACAGGACACGTGCTGGGGAAAGTGTCTGAGTTGTGGCCTTAGCTTGCCAGCAGTGACGAAGGGGCGAATGATCTTTCTGTCAGTGCAGTGCAGGACATCGCGTGCTATTGATTTCTTTAATTTATTTTTTTATTAAGCAGAACTCCATTCACAGCAGTGCAAAGCACTGCTTTAAATATTAATGCTTTCCCCCACTGCTCTCCTTCTCTGCCCCTGTCTCCTCCTGTTCTGCTGCAGGTGCCTCAGGCTGACAGGCAGCTGGAGGGTATTCCCACCAAATGATTAGCAGGTCAAGGACAGTGCATAAAGCACTCAGCTGTGCCCCTTTAACATGGAAGCAACTTGACTTTTATTGCCAGTGCGAAAGCATCTACAAACATAGATTTAGCATCAGCCTCCAGGCTTAAGATACAGCTGTTATATTTTTCTTTCTCCCTTTAATTTTTTTCCCCTCTCCTTTGCACTAATGTAATGCTTATTTAGGAACTGCAGCCATCTGTGTCTGCTATGGATGGCACTGTTAAATTTGCTATTGCTTTCTTTCCCCTGGTTTGATGAGACTCCCAGTGCATAGAAAATTTCCCAGGACAGCAGAGACTTTCTTTGATTGCTTTTTTGATAACCTCCAAAGGAGATTGTTCACGGTGCTCTTTCCCTGCTGGATAAAGATGGACAGCCAGAGAACTGAGGATCCTGCCTTATGTTGGTTAACAGGTTTATAAGGAGACAGCCGTAAAAAAAGGGTTGATGAAGTTAGAGGTGGTGGCTTTATCTGCAAATAAAAAGGGTGGGAATGAGGGGAAGGGCTTTGACCGGAGCTCTTCCCATTCCTCAGAGCAGCTTGCGGTTGATGGTGAGACGGCTCACGTGGGAACTGGGACAGTTGCAGTACTCCAGGGAATTTTTTTAGTGTCTTTCAAGTGGAATAATTCTGCCTCGACAGATGGACAGGGACCTATCCCAAGTCAGCAATCTGGCGAGCAGCATGTGCCGCGGGAGCCTGTGGCACAGCTCCGCTCCAGCCAGGCAGAGCAAGGATGGGTGTGTGGCTTTGCCATCAGGCACTTGGCTATTTTTGTCAGGCGAGGCAGAAGCTGATATCTTCCTGTTTTGTCACTGAGTTGCTTGTAAATGGCTCGTGTTCGCCCTTGTGAGGAAAAGTATATCTCAAAAACATCCATGAAGGGACGAAAAAACCTCCCTCACTTGGGCATAAGCCCTGTAGAGAGACCTGCTCTAGACAGAGCCTGCAGTCCTACAAATTCTTTATCTTTCAATCCCCCTCTCTGATTTTGAGAGTGTTTTCTATGTCATCTACTCCTTCTATGTCAACTCTTCTCCATGGGAATCATAGCTGCTCTTTGACCTAGGTTCTCTACCCTGCTGACTGCCCTCTTCATGGGAAGGTTAATGACAAGTTTATCTGAAAATACTTCTACGTCTTATGAAGACTCGTGGGGCCTCGGCGCTAGGTGGTGGAGGTGCTGCTTTATGGTTTATAGGTGCCAGGGAAATGGGTTGTGTCTGACCATAAAACCTTTGGCTGCATATATTTGGGTACCCATAACTGTACCCTGGCCCGTGTCTCTATTTCTGCTGTCTGAAGTTTGTTTATTTGAAATGCACGGAACAAGATATTGATCAAACTGGTGATAATTAGCCCAGTTCAAAACCATGTCAGGGACTGCTGCAATCATGAGATGGTGCAGTTGGCCAAGGTCTAGACAACAGGAAATTTGGTTTACCTTTCTAGGATGCCTGAACGTCCCTGCATGCCTGAAGTTCACAGGCTTGATGGAAGCACCTTGGCTGCTGTCAAGGCTTTTACTGATGCCTCTCCATTCTTCGAACCCAGGCAGTCAGGAACATGTGATCATGCCTTCCATGCTCAGATACAGATCCTGAGATGTGCTGCCAGCATCCGGCAAAGAGTATGGGGTGTTTGGCTCCCTGAGCTGGCGGTGTGGATTAGTACCTGCAATGCCACAGGCACTCACACACCGCTAACACGTGAGAGCCTGCAATATGTTTCTGCAGCTGTCAGCATGATGAATGGACGTTATGTTTTATTTCCTGCTTTATCAAATACTAATTATGTATATGATAATTCTAAGCATCATGGCTACTTTTGGCTCATTTGGTTTTTCACTCTCCAGAGACATAGCAGGGTATTTCTTCTCCCTCCTCCCCTCTCATTCTTGAAATTCTGTTATAATTGCTTCTCTCTGGCTTTTGCTTGAGGTTTTCTACTCCAAATGGGTCAGTGTATTGATCCTGCACTTTGATAAGGTCAGAAGAGATCAGCTGTGACATTTCAAAAGAGACTTGCTCCTCCCCTAATGGGCTTAGTCATCAAAGAGTTTTACAGGGGACAGGGCAAGGGAGAGATTGAATTTAAACTTACATATGTTTATTTAGGCAATCTGCAAGGCTCTGAATAGCGGCAACATTTGAAAGACCAGAGCATCTGATGCATGGGTTGCAAACTCTGCATATGATACTAACCATCACAGCAGAACTTCACTGAACCTCAGTGTCGGTGACCCACATTACAGCAGATGCTGTCCAGGTAACTGGATGAGGTGGCATTAACTGATCACATAGGGTGCAGCAAAAGGCAATCCCCATACCCCACTTTTGGCACATCTGTAAACCCTGGGCTGCACCTTCAACAGGGTGTCTCCAGCTACAGTTAATCTCTGATCATTCAGAGGAAGGGAAGGGAAAACAAACCTAAACCAAGCATACAGAAATAGCAAGCAACACCTGTCTGGCCAAATGAGCCTGGAGGAGGAAAACAAATAAATGAATTCCTTCCTTATGTCTGCAGGCAACCAGCTGAGGTCTTGGGGAATGAGATTGGACTGCAGCTACTGGCTTAATGAGGAGCTCCGAGGCTGAGCAGATTATGCAGAATTTCCTGTTCTTGTCGTGGTTGAGGGGAGAAGGAAGGGAGCAGGGGCACCGAGGTGTGCCCTGCGCCATCCAGCTCCACTCCCTCCAAGCCTGGGGTTTGGATTTCCCCCTCCAGCTGGATTAAAGCCTAGCTGTTCAAAAGTTATCTGCTGCTGGGCTAATGATGTCAAATGAAGACGATCCACACCCTTGTGAGGTCCTCCAGTGTTCAGTTTCCCTCCCTGCTGGGAAATTGCACTGTATTTTGGGATTTATCTGACCTGAACTTCCAGGCATTGAATCTCGCCATGTCATTGTCAAAGGCCTAGGAAGTCCCCTGCAACCCAGGATATTTCCATGTTTGAGATGTCTAGACACATTGTGATCTCTCAAGCAACTCTTTGACAAAGTGAACGGGCTGAGTTATGAGTTTTTCCAGCTCTCAGACGTGTCTCTCTGGCCTCCGTTTGAATGCCCCTGGTGTCTCCTCTCCCTGCATGGACACCAAGGGCTGAGGCACAGCCTATGGAAGAGAAGGCTGGTTGCACATGGTTGAATATTTAGCAGCTTTGTTGTCACCCCCATGTCCTGCTTGGCCAGTCCCAGAGGCAGTACCTTAGGAGGGTTGAGCAGCTGGTACTGAGCCCAAACTGACAGCATCCTGTGTTAACCTCTTATGGTCCACACTTGCCTCACAGCTCTCCTGGAAAGGAATGTATTGATGTCCCCTGCCTCTGAGTGGCTCATGGTTGCTGAAGAAGGGGTAGTTGTATTTTCTGCCTAAGACATCCCTACATCTCCTGGAAAAGCTCTCTGAATGGAGAGCTATGGAATGCCCTGCACAAGAGCTAAACTTCAATTTAAAATGTTGAAGGGTTTGGTTTTGTTCTTTTTTTTTTCCATATGGAGTCATGTAAACGGAGATAAAAGAGGGGCAAAATGGTGGGTAACAGAGAGAGCAAATGCAAAGGGGCAGGGAAAGCGCAGTTCCTATCCCTGCTTGGATGAATATTCACCTCCTCTATGGAAAGCATTTTTAGTCCTTGCTGCAGTCAGTGCTTTCTGAGGTAATTTCCCATATTGTAAGTAGCTGCAATTTGCATTCCTGGTTCCCAGAGGTGTTATCTTGCATTTGGTTGCATCAGAAGACATTTTTCCCCAGTAATGTACCTAGGCAATGTAGACAGGGGTGAGCAGCTTGTGGTGAAGGGACCATGTACGGCTGAACAAAACAGCCTGTATGTTATGTCACCTGCTTGTTGAAGGTGTACAAATGCTGATCCACTTGAATCCATGGATCAGGGGGCCCTCGATCAGGGGTAGGCTCTGTTGGCACCTAATAGAATAGGGTGACTAAAATCTATTTAGTGGCTCTGTAATGGGCCATGAATCCTGCCCTTTGTATCTGATCTCATTTAGCCTACTCTGTAGCCTACCCTGTTCTCATCATTACTTATTGCATGACCTCTCTTTCTGCTGTCTATAAATGTGCCCAGCAAAGAGTATAGCTCCAGCAAATGGTGGATAAAATGCCGAATGATGTGAACAGGGTGCAGAGCATTGGCATTGATTTAAACTGCCTGGAAGTACCTGTCAATCCCAGAGCAAAAGCTTTTTGTTGGTGTTTTTTTTGGCCGAAGAAGTGAGGTCATAAAGTTTTCTGGATATTCCAGGCAATGGCAGAACAGTTCCATCAGGCTCTCTTATCAGATTCTCTTTGTCTTGTTTATCTTTCTCTTCTCCATCAGGGTAGGAAGTGCTTTCTCTAAAGGGCTGGTTATGCATTGCTAGAATGGGCAGCTGCAGCCTTTAACAGAGTAAGCAGACATGACACTGTGAGGTAATGCAAAAATTCAGCTGCTTAATGAAACATCTGGCCTCCAGGTCCTCCCCAGATCCAGTCCTGCACACCCTCGTGCCTTGAGGCTCACCGTCAGATTCCCCAGGATGGGAAAGATGTGTTTCTTGCCTGTCTTATGTACACAGACTTTTTTCCATGGAGGATTTCCAAGGTACCAGTGTCTGAAATGCTTCTGGCTGCTGCTTTTGGAAGCACTAGGTAGACATCTGTCAACTTGAGCCCACAGAGGGAGGCTAAAGGAAGGTCACTTATTAAAAAGTCACTTTAACTAACTTTTTCTCACCTGGGTCTGAATTATCTTGAGGAACAGAATAGCTTTTGGTATTCTGGCTGTGATCCCAGCTCTAGCCCTGCAAATCCTGTGTAGCTCAGTAAAGGTAGAGCAGTCTGAGAAAGCAGAATCAAGCAGAAGGTCTGGGGTGTTACCAAACCATGAGGATGGATTAAGTTTTGTGCCATTACTCAGGTTAGTGCTTTGCAAACACTATTTCCAGACAAGAAGAAATAGCTCCGATAAAGTTTAAATGAGTTTAAAGTCCGGGGACGAGGTCCTTAGGCCTTGGAGTGGATGCAGCAGGACACTTGAGTCCTCAGAAGTGATTCTGAGATATACAGCTCCTTGTTTCTGTGTCTGTCTGGGGTATTGTGTGAGCTGGGCAGGCACAGGGCTTCCACCGTTGAGAGTCTGAGGTATGTTGGTATTGCCAATCTGAAAAGTGTTGCATGGGCTGTGATGGTACCAAGTCCCCTTGAGGACCTTCCCTCATGCTCCTGGATGCCTGTGGCGTAGCACAAGCTGCATTGTTAGTGGAGGTGCAGTGAGCTGCAGGGTTCAGGATGGGGCTTGGAATGCATTGGGAAGCTGGTTTGCCAAATGTGGCTTTCGGTTCAGTGCTGATGGGGCCTGCTAAAAAGTGTCTGTGGGCAGGCAGTTGATCTTCATTTCCTTTTCTTTCACTCTACTACTGCTCCTGTTAACCCTCTTCACTGCACTCACCCTAATGGTCCCTCTCTTGGTTTATGTCCTTCAAACTCTTCCTTTTAAACACTTAGTCATCACTTAGCTGAACTACTATATACAAATATAGCTCTTTTGATCTTCCTAAGTAAATCAATACCTCATGCCCTTTAATCTTTGTGTAGGGGCTTTCTTTCAGCTCTCTTCAATTTACTCTTTGAAAGTGTTGTCTTTGGGCCTGATTCTCCACAATTTCAAATTTCCCAAAGCCCTGACGCTTGCCCACAGGCAGGAATACGTGGTGGCTCCTTGTCACCTCCATTTATCTTCAGTGGCACAGTGTTATGTACAGAGCATCTCCTGTCCCCTTGGACTTGTGTGGCCCTTCACAAGCAAACTCAAACTGTATCTAGAAGTGAACTGTAATGTAGCCCAAGCTCATGTTCCCATGACAGGTCTTATAGGACACTGCAAACTAAGGCAAAGAGCCAGCCTCAGGGTTGCTGTGCCATTTTGTGGTGAAGGGCAGTTGTTCCATTTGTGTTATGGAAAGGAATTTCTGCAGAAGTTGGTGGCTGTAGAGATGAATCCTGCGTTCTCTGCAATCATACAGCAAATATGTGACATGGGTACAAGCAAGAGGAGTAAAAGGAAATGAGCTTCAAGTAGCAACTATTTATCCCTTCAGAGTGGGTAATGTGGGCATCACTTCCTGAGCAACACAGTGCTAGCCCTGCCTGGCTGCTGCTGAGGCATCTTCATCCATGACTGGTGAGGTTAGATTGCAGGCTCAGCAGGAAGCTGGACCTCAGATACCCTCCCAAGGCACATGTGGGGTGAGAGGCACTTGTTATCACTGCGGCAGGGGATGATTACCTCTTGTCAGCTGCTTGGCTGGAGCCACAGGAGCACCAGGAGTGTCTTGCTGATGTACAGTGTGGGAGGTAATCTTGTGCCCTGATTTAATGCAGGTGTCAGACACCGAGTCCAGCTCACACTTTATCCCAAGTGTTTAGCCTGTTGGGTATGTTACATTTGGTAAATAAAACTGTCACTGAAATGGGTCTTGAATGTGGCTTTAGGGCAAGAATTAAGGCTCTCTGTAGGGCTTGAAGAGACCATTGTGCAATTCCTCCCCCTTTCCTTGCCCTGACTGTTACCTCCAGTTACCCTGGGACTATTCCACCGTTGGATTGGGAGCGCTGGGAAAGTCATTTAAAGCCATTACAGCAAAAAGTCTTCCCCCCTCCCTTTCAAATGAAAGGTTTATAATAGCAATAAACCCCTTATTTTAGCATCTTGTTATGGGTCAAATAAAAGCTTGCCAGAGCATGAGACAAGAGAATCTTACCGCTCTGCTCATCTCCAATGGATAAATGTAGTAGTGCTATCATGGGCCATATAGCTTAATTAGTCACTATTCTCTGCTGTTCTTAAAAGGAAAAAAAAAAAACCAAAACCCAACTAAAAACCTTTGCAAAGCCTAAGCAGGCTGTCCATATCATATTTCCTGTGTTCTAAGAGGTGTTAATGAATTCATTAATCACTTAATGGCAAGGAGGGTCTTTAGGGACCAGCATCACAATTTACTGCTCCCAGGAGGCAGACTCTGTCACTGATCTAAAGTTTCAGCTCCACTAATTTGTGCCAGCACAGCCACTGAGCTTCTTTCTGCCTGCAGTCCTCCCAGCATTGTGGCTATGAGAAGCATCGTAACGGTATACCAAAGTGACAGAGCCATGCATTTGCTGTGTAAAACCTTGCAATGAATAATGTTCTGGCTCTGAAGTGTTCAGAGGCTGAACAGGGCAAAGGAAACATCTCCCCACCCTTGTGGTTGTGTTGCTTTCATGTCTTTTTTCCACTGGGACAGGCTTCCTGGAAAAACTACTGAAAAAGCTCCTCCTTGCTATAGGCTTGGGAGTGCACAGTGAGGCTCAGAGGTTTCTTGCTCACTTACAGGAAATACAAGCTATGGCAGCGTGGCTGTATAATTTGGCCTGGGACTGCAGGCTATGCCGCGAAATGAGTCTGTGAATCTCTTCTAATTGAAGAACGTCAGGGTGATGTATTTTGACTGAAACTGTCAGTTGAGACGTGAATTTGAATGTTTGCATTTCTGTTCTGCAGAAAATGTTGATTATTTCAGTCTCTCGCCCTTGTTGCAGGAGAGTGGCTGGTGCCAAAGTTCCCTACAAAATGGCTCTTTTGGCTAATCACATGGCAGTTCATGGAGAGGAGGACGTGAACAGAGCCCTCCTCTCTGCTAATTCCCTTCCACCAGCCTGTCATCACTTTGCAATTTCACCTTTTTAAGTTTTTTTCTTCCCTGCTTTTCTGTTATCCTGTTTAACTTCTGCTCTGATTTCTCTTTCCTTCTTTCCTCTCAGTCTGTTACTTTCCCAGACTGGAGCCAAGGGAAGCGAAATACGTAAGACTAGGGGTAACAGTGTGGGCAGAGCTGTAAGCTCTCCGTGGCTGTCTGTATGCAGGCATTTGCTCCCCATGCCTGGTACCCTCTTGGGATTCGCTCCCCACAGTTGTCTTCTTTGCTCAACAGTCACTGCAGGGACGTGTTTAGATGAAAGGCAGGACAGAAGCTACATGTCAGACTGAGAGGAGAAAGGAGGGAGAGAAAGTAGGAATACAAAACCACTTCATCATAGCAAATACAAAGGGAAGCAATTTCAATAAATGCCAGATGGTCAAAATTAAGCAGAGACATGTAGAACTCTACATGTCCAACTGTTTACTTTGGCAGGGAGCTTCCAGCTTTTTAAATGAGAGCTTCCCAGGCCCCTCTTCTTCTCCCATGCTTTCTTCATCCACTTTGCTCATCCTCTGGACCCCTCTTCTTACTCCACCCTTCTCCTTCTCCCTTTGGTCTCTTTCTTGGCCTCTCATCTCCTACTGCTGCCCATAATTCACATTTCACCTCAAATGCTGCCTTACATAGAATCACAGATTTGTTTTGGTTGGAAGGGACCTTAAAGCTCATCCAGTTCCAACTCCCTGCCATGAGCTGGGACACCTTCCACTAGACCAGGTTGCTCCAAGCCCCGTCCAACCTGGCCTTGAACACTGCCAGGGATGGGGCAGCCACAGATTCTCGGGACAATCTGTGCCAGCACCTCACCACCCTCACAGTAGAACAATTTCTTATTAATATCTAATCTCAGTCTCCCCTCTGTCAGTTTAAAGCCATTCCTCCTTGTCCTGTCACTACAGGCTGTTGTAAAAAGTTCCTCTCCAGAACATAAGAGCAAAGGTTTATCCATGCATGGAAACTAGTCTACATCTACCGCAAAGAGATGTCCCCATTCAGTACCAGGCTTGTTGAATATGGGATCTTACTTCATGGCCAGGCAGATGGTGTGCCTCCTGCTGGGGTATCAGGATGATATCTGCATGGGGCAGAAACATTTGAGTACCTCAGCTCTGGGGTTGTTCTTCCCCTGGGCACTGTTTTTTAACTCTCCTCCCTGGGGACTTGGGTCAGCCTTTAGTTTTCTGTTTTGGCTGGAAAGCCAGCAGGATGCCTTGCAAGCAGAGGCCCCAGCATGCCCCACTTATGCCAGCGAAGTGGGGGGGACCTGGCATTGTTCAATTTGAGCACCACCACACGACACATTATTCCAGACAATGCAATCAGGAGGGCCCTTGTGCACCACAGGTGGAGAGATCCAGCTAGCTATGGGCTCTTCTGTGTGCGCATGTGCTCTCTGCATTCGAAACATTTATTATTCTAAATTGCCTTCTGCACATTTTACAATAATTACGACTAGTGTTTGCCTTGTTATCGCCACAGTTACTAACAAGAATGCCGTCATTATTCCAGTCATTAGCAAAATGGATGTTGTTGTCCGGAGCTGCTGGCTGTGGGAGTGCTTTCAGGAGGAGACTCGTGCTCTCTGGCCTTGCTTATTCCATCTTTCTTACAGGGAGATGTTGTTGTTCTCAGTAGGGTTGAACCTAAGGGGGTGAAGAAAGAATGGAGATTACATGGAGAAGAATTGGTGTGAGAAAGTGCTGGTGGGTGTCAAGTTTAGCAGCAGGAAGCTCAGAGAAGCTGCTAATGGCAACATCAGTAGAAACCAGAGAAAAAGCAGCCATTTTCCCATGCTCCTTCTGTGTCTTGTGTGCCTTAGGTCTGTTCCTGGCAGTACAGTCTGATACCTCTCCCTTTAAACCCACGTTTCTTGGACATGAAGAGATGCTTTTGCTCTGACGATTGAAATACACCAGTGAAGTGGAAAAGCCTGGAATTCAGCTGACAGCGCTCAACTGCTGCAAGGTGAGTCCAGCAAACCCATTGCCTACATGGTGGCACCTATCTCATTAGCAATTGGAAGCTATAGCAGAGATTGCGGACCCAATGAGCCTCCCTTGATAAATCCTTGATAGAGGGTTGGGTAGATTACTGTTTTCGATAGGGGTATTTTTTATTGTGGCCTCTCTCTCAATATCTGACAACCCTGAAATATTTGGAAATTCATTTAGACTTCCCTCATATAAGGGTGAGGGATATGGGAAAGAAATTGTACCCCCCAAAACCTCCTGTTTTGCCTTGATGCCTTTTGTTTCATGTCCTAATGAAAATGTTGGACTTTAGGTTTCAACTCTTACACACATTTGTCTGGAAATCTCACCAAGCTCTTTACAGATGCTTGGTGACCAAATGAAGCATTTTGTTTAAGTTAAGAGGTTTCATTCAAACGCAAACGATTGCTTTTCTCATTTTAGTAGAAAAGGAATTTATTAGAAAAAGGAATTTTAGTAGAAAAGGTATTTACTAATTTTTCCTCAGGTTTTTAAATCTTTGGGGAACTAGACCGGTTAAATCTGTCTCACTGTGAATCTCCAGGGAAGGTCTTATTAGCTTGGAGTGTTAAGGCAATATGCACAAACACAGAGGCAAGTAACAAGTGAGGTTTCTTTGGGTTTCTTTTCTCCAAAATATTGATATTTTGCACCACAGTGCAAAAATTGTCACATTCTCCCATGGTTCATTCTCACAAGGCTTGGTTTCTCAGTGTTTAAAACATGCTCACATCTTTGCAGGACAACCATGTCCTTGGTACATTTTAACTATGGAATAACATTGGTTGTCCTTGCTTTTATAAGAAGCTAGGGAGAAAGTTATTTATGATCTTATTTTCCTCCTTTCTAAATGCAAATTATTAATTCAAGGGAAGATGTGTAATTGTTTCCTGATATTAGGTATTTTTTGGTGTGCTCACATCTGAATGCTAGCAAGCAGGCCTTTTTTCCATTACACTTTGGAAAGAAAAACAAATTTCAGTGGGCCTGTATTTGTTGAATACTGATTAAAGTAACTAAACAGAATTTAGAGTTTTCATGGGAAATAAGGTATAAAATGTGACCTACTATGTTCAACTATTTCCTGTATCTTAGAAGGCGATCACCAGATTAAATTGTAGCTATGATAAAATACAACTCATAATGCAAATCATAGAATAATGTGAAAGGATTTATTTGTGTTCTACCAAACCTGGAATACAGCAGAAGTAGTAATATACACATGTAATGAATGACCCAAATCTGCTACAAAACAAGTCATGCATGTGTATATCAACTTACCCCAATGTATGATATTTAAAGGGTCTCCTCCTAGTCCTGAGTAAAACCAAAAGAAAAGGTGATCTGTGATTTCTGTGGAAGTCAGTTTAAGCCTGGGGATGATCCTACAGGAACAAAATTAGGACAGTTTGGGTGATCCCATAGGCCACATTCACAAAGATGCCTAATTCTTCTGGTTTGTGCCATTAGGAGGAGACAATCTTGTTCTTCAAGAGTTATGGTTCCCATCAGGAAAATCTGTCTTTCCTTGTATCACCACTTTTCAACATGGGAAACCTCAAGTGGCTTACTATAGCTTGATTTCAGCATGCTGTTTGTCCTGGGTTCAGTAGTAGCAGTCATTTTTCTCTTTCTTAGTAGCTGGTGCAGTGCTGTGGTTTTGACATTTGGCCTGGGAACAGTGCTGATAACACTGATGTTTTTAGTGGCTGCTCAGTAATGTTTATTCTGACCAAGGACTTTGTGAGTCTCATGCTCTGCCAGGGAGGAGGGGAAGCCAGGAGGAAGCAGAGACTGGACACCCAACCCAAACTAGCCAAAGAGGTATTCCATACCACAGCACATCATGCCCAGGCTGTAGAACTAGGGGCAGTTACCTGGAAGGGCTAGAACACTGCCAGGGCTGGGCTGGGTATTGGTTGGCGGGTGGTGAGCGGTTGTATTCTCTTCCCTTGTTATTTCCCTTCTCATTATTATTACTGGTGGTAGCAGTAGTGGTTTGTGTTACACCTTAGTTACTGGATTGTTCTTATCTCAGCCTGTGGGAGTTACAGTCTTTCCATTCTCCCTATCACTCCAGGAGTTGAGGGAGGAAGTGGGGGAGTGAGTGAATGAGGTGCGTGGCTGGGCTTAAACCGTGACACTGTTGATAGGCATCCCTATGCTATTAATTCGTATGACCCAAATCCAACAGATACCATGCCCATGATGCCTAGACATCTAGCGTCTTGTGGTGGCTGAAACTCGGATTAAGACTGAGACAATGCTGGGAAGTGGGGAAAAGAGGGAAACTATGAATTACATCTGCAGCTTTGAAAGAGGGCTAAATGGATTATGGGCTGCACCAGAGAAAGGAGAATTGGTTGGACTGAAGGCAGCGAACTGGAGTTTTGTGACCAAAACTGTGACTTTTCATGTGGGCCTAACCAGCGTCTGCTGAGAAAGACCTTGCTATTTTCCTGACTGTATTGTATTGGTTTTGGGCTGTTTTAGTTCGCTGATACCTAGAGGTCACTTGAGAAATGGACCTTGAGCAGTATGCTCACAGAAGGGCATTTTACATTGACAGCTTGCTGTATCTCTGTGTTGACTTTAAACCACCCAGCTCTGTACCTAGCTGTGATTTCCCACCACAGTACAGGGTTTAGAGTGAGTCTGGATGCTAGTGAAGAGCAGACAGGGAGCTGTGCTTGAACATTACTCTGAAAGAATAAGGGATTAGTGGTGGCTAGTTAATCATCTTCTTAATATGGTCAGCTGTTGCTGAGGGAAGTGTGCAGAGCTTCAGCCTTCTCAAAGAGTCCTTCACTGCTTGGCTGTTGCAAAAGAGGGCAATGGTTTGAATTATGGCAGGCTCAGGGCTTCTACAAGATGAGCTCAAATGCTCTAACAGTGCATTTCAGTCTTCAGAAAGCTCTAATTGATCTTTGATGCAATAAGCTCAACTCTTGAATCTGATAACTCCATCTATAAATCTGATAACCTATCTTTGTTGATAACCTCAAGTGCTTGAAAGGAGACAAGACTAACGTTTGTTGGCAGCATTTGTCTGTACTAAAGACCCTTCTCCACTGCTGTCCTGCATGTCCTCTAGTGTGCAGTGTGTGGACCATGGCCCATAAACATCTGAGCATGCCCTTTGAGGGAGGTTGGAATTGGTGACTTCAGTGTCCTGTGCCAACCCAGGATCTTACTGCTTCTGTTGAAGCAGTAGTAGAGTTGCTGGACTTTCTGTCCATCTCTGGTCAGAGACACTGCTGAGGAATTATAATTAATTCAACAAGACAAAGAAAGCAAGAGAAGCAGAGGGATTAAAACTAGGGTTGAGTAGCTGGGAGTTGCCATTGCTCTTGTTTATGCTGAGTCTCTCCATGGGGAATGTTCTTCAGTTTGTCTCAGCATGCCGAGAGTCCTTTAAGTGAGAGGCTGCGGTTTACAGAGTCAACAGATTTAAGCAGGCTACGAATATTAATTATTAATTACTCTTGGAGAGTGCTATACATTAGATTGGTGAAGTAGTTAACATCTCTGCCTCCTCCTCCCTGCAGACACACTCTTGCTGTCAGATTTCTCTCCCTGACTAAGACCCCAGTGCTAGAATTAGGCCAGAAACTATTTTCCAGTTGAGTGGCTTTTAATGGGCTCTCCAGACTTGCTTTTTGCATTATCTGAGTGGAGTGGAGATATGTGGAGAGGCGAGACAGTGGGATTGATTCATACTGTAAGAAGTATTAGGGTTTTAACTAAGTGGGGCTTGGTGCTGCTCGAGGTTGTATCTCATTCTCCAGACGTGCCCACTAATTACCCACAACATAGGGCAGGGCTCTGCTCTGGAGAAGCCCATTTGTAGGACTCCTAAAGGAAGTTGTGTTTTTGATGAAAGGCACAGCTGTGGCCTTTTTTGAGTCATATCTTGTAGAGAGAGCATCTTATCAGGGGCTCAGTGTCCCTTGTCCCACCTCAACTGGGCAGAATAAATGAAGTGATGGTTTGTGTAATGAGGTTTGGCTATTGAGGCATGTCCCGGCTCTCTGCAGCTGTGAAGGGGATGTTTGAGTGTTGCTCACAGATTTTAAAGTCATTAAGGTACAGATTCCTTCCCAGGATGTTCCTCTTTGTGTGATGCACCATGTCTTGGTTGGGATATGTGCTCCGTGAAGTTCATACCTTCTTGTAATCTGAAGTTTTGTCCACGTGAAGGGACTTGCCATGGGAGAGGAGTGCCACAAGGGAAGGTACTTTGGTATTATGTTGGGGGGGTCTCCTGCTGAGCTAAGCCAGTCTGAGTCTGGGCTGGTGGTGTCTTACAGCAGTGGATGGTAAGAAACATTCCAAAATTAGAAGTAAGCCAACAGCAAGCTTCAAGTCCTCCCTGGTGGCTTCACTGCATGCTCCATAGCTGTGTGAGGAGCTCAGCCCTGCTTCCCTCTTCTCCTTTCCCTCACCCACGCTTCAGACACCCATCTCAGAGCAGTGGCCTGGCTATGGAGCTGGGGGCTGAGCAAAACTCTGCAGGTGAGAACCCAAGCAAAGGATGAGCCATGAGTATCTGGGGAGATGCAGCTTCCCATTGACTCCAGCTCTTGAACTGTTTGGGTTCCTCCACCTCCCTGGATGAGTCCCTGGCATGGCAATTTGGGATAAAGCACAGTCCTAATTACAGGAATCACTCAAGCAGCAACAGAAAGGGCAATGGAAAAAGGGCTTGGGAGCTCCTTCTGCAAGAGGAAGGACTATTGTGATCTGTTAGCAACTGACTTGTTTCCAAACACCTAGTACGCTTTGTTCGTGCACTGTATTAAATAGCCTGCAGAATTTAATTCCTCTGGGAAAAAACCCAAACCAGAGCAGCCTCCCCACCCCCATAGTGCGGCGGTGTTGTAATTGGGCTGTGACAAAGCTGAATGTCTCCTGATCGGGGAGGGGTTGCTGTTTGTAATTCTGCGTTGTATGAGCGAGGCAGTGCAATCCTCTGTCTAGGCAGACAGTTTGGCAGGGAAAGTCACAGCTGGGTGATTCCAGCTCCCCCAAGCCAGGGATTTTAGAGTGAAAATGCTGACAGATCTGCAGCAATAGCAGGCAGGACTCTCATAATTTATTTTTAATGCCATGCTGTCTTTAACTGTGCAATTTCCTCCAGGGTGTTTGCTTTGAGATTGCAAGATAATTACATCTCAGAAACCAGGCTAATTACAGTTAACAGCCTGAAAAAGTGAAGGCCCCCATTTCCCCCCTTCTCCCCCCTCCATCCAGGTTTTTCCACCAGCTTTCCTTCTGACTGCCCTTTCACATGGTGGCAGCACCGGAAAGGAAGTTGTTTTGGCACGGTGCTGGGACGTTCCCTTCCGCTCTTGCCCCATGGAGGTGACGCCCCATTGATTTGCGTTGGGTGGGGACGTGGCAACCGCTGCCAGAAGTCTGATGGAGAACTGGATAGTGGGAAGGTTGTCACTGGTGTGATGGGGAGGAGAAGGTAACACTTGTGGGGAGGACTGGGAAAGGATGGTGCCATGGTCAGTGTATCAGTGCCCTCTGTTGGGTAGACCAGCCTGCTTGGCCATGTGCATGTTGCTCTGTCGAAGAAGAGCGCTTCCTTCAGGCAAGTGGAAGGAAATACTGTATTTTCCAGGCCTCACTATGTGAGCTACGTCCAGCATTGCGTACGCATACAGTTAGCTGGAGAGCACGCTTTATCCCTTCAGCTTTCATACCTTAGTCCATCCGTTCCCATTATCACCTTGAGTTATGCAATTACATGCAGGGCATGAAGTATGTGTTGGCAAACCTTGGGCTGGGATTGACGCTGGGATCCTATCATGAGGTCTGCTTCAGCCTTCCCCTGTCCCGCACTGAAAGGTGCTTCCCCACTCCTCCTGCTGCTGCGCTGTTTTTTCTCCATCTAACATAGGCATTTATTTTAGCGATGGTGGGGTTGTAAGTGTGGTGAATTTGTTTTTATAGGACAGTTTATACCTTTATTAGTCCAAACGGAAGGAAAAAAAACAGCAAAAAAAAAATCCAACAAGTGTGTTGGCTTGGAGTCTCATGAGACAAGAGCAGCATTTGCATCCAAGATGTGTTCTTGTTTCTGTCTCTATCAACTGGTCTAATAAAAGCTCCTAATGTTTCCTACAGGCCTTGTTGCCTTAATTTATGAGTTTGGTCAGGGACCAGGAGCCCACTCGGCTGTCAGAAACACGGAAGGGTGGGAGGAATGTTAATTTTAATGGGAACACAGTGTGGCAGAGCAGTCAGAGCTTCCTAGGAAAGAGGCATGTGCTTTCCCCAAGAGCCCAGGCATGGCAGGCTGTGGTCCGGGTCCTCATGGTGTTTCAGCAGGCCTTGGTTCTCCTTGCTCAGGATGAATTGACCACAGTAGAGCTCCAGCACATTAACTGTAATGCTCAGTGCAGCCCATGCTCCTTTGGAAATAATTCTGAAAGCTTTAAAGGCTCACCCTGCCTTGAACATCGCCTTGCTCTATCACAATGTGGTTGCCAGGCTCTGTAGAGAATGACAGCAAAGCTTCAAAGCAATGCAAAACCCCCTCCCATCCTCCAGCAGCCTCAGATGCTGCCTGGCAGTGTAAGCAGACGCTTGCTTTTTCGTGTTTTAACACGATCTGGAAGGTTGGCCCCTAATTCTTGCAGTCTTAAAAAATAATTAATTTTCTCTTTTGGGATTCCAGATCAAGGATTAATTGAATGATTTATCCTTTTTTTTTTTTTTCCTATTGTTTGTTTCTAATGATTAAGGTGATAGTTGTAAAATGTTAACAAGTTCTGGTAGAAACGTGATCCCTGGGAACTTTTTTACCGTGAATGAAATACCAGTGAGATTGATTTAGCAAAGCCAGTTGAGTTGCTGTGTCTTCAAAGATAATCTTAGTTCTGCATGAAGGGCCAGATTTTCAAGAAGTATTTAGGCCTAACTGAAATCAGGTTTTTAAGCACCTTCAAAATAAGAGAAGCTTCCATCTGTAGGGAGTGATAATACTGTGTGTTAAGTCAGCCAGTGTGTGAGACCTCACTTTTTTGGCTGCATAATCTTTTGAGGCGGATCATTTCCTCTGGCAAACCACTGAGCTTGCACGGAGTGATTATTCTATGAATAAAGCCTTTCCTCCACTGGAAACAGCCTGTTTCCCTGGAGGTCACTGCGGCTTGTAAGGGTTGAAGCTGCTGACAGCTCCATGGGTGCTTGATGTGGTGGTATTTTGGTTCGGCTTGGTATGGGGCCCATGGCTTTGCATGGAGATAGAGCTTATGGTGTTGCTTTGGCTCGTTTTGCTTTGCTCTCCTTCTGCTTCGTGTTTGCTGATCTACAAAGCATTTACTCCTGGCAATTATTCTGATGAGGCAGGGGGTTATTTGAAAGCTGCGAACGGAGCTTTCTGGGGAAATGTCTTCAAAGGATGATCTTCCAACAGAGGCTGTAATTGTTTAATGATTTTCTATATGGATTTCTGTGTGGGCTGCTGTGGGACAGCCAGAGCTGTTCTGTCAGCAGAGAGCTTCTGCTTGTGCTTCGTCCTCTCTTCCCCTGGCACTCGGTGACTGGTCAGCTGATTTCTGGGCATTGTTGTAGTCTTTTTATATACATTTCCCTTGGTTTTTACTGCTCTATGTCAGATCCAAAGCTCCAAACTTGTCACATTTTTTTTCCAGTTAAAACAGTTGACTGTGCACAAATGTGTGGTCTCTCGCTTTGCCTCTCTAGCATCCTTAGTCTGCAACACTGCAGTAATGTTGCTTTAACAACCAAAACAGGGTGGGGGCAGGACCTCCAAGCCATCAAGTCCTGCTTTCTGCTGATGCAGCCTCCTGTCCCTCTCCTAGGCTGAAACACCCCTTCATATTGCATTGGCTTTTTCCTGAATTGTTTGGACAGTGAGAAGCCTTATTTTAGTTTCTCACTTAAATTTATTCATGGGTGATTTGTGACCTTTTGCTGATGTTGTCCTTTCACCTTAAATAGCACTTTCTCTTCCTTCATGTTAAACCTCCTTATACATGGAGAGAGAACAATTTTATCACCTCTCCACCTTCATTTTCTTAGACTAACAAGTCAGGCTTTCCTAGCAGCTGACTCTTGTAAAAGGCCACCTTTGCTCTGATGGTCTGGATAGCTTTCCTCTGAGCCAGTTCCAGTCTGAGCTCACCATCCTTGACCCCAATTTTGGGTTACAAGGGTTGCACTGCTTCACGTGCAGTCTCACCAGACTCTGTACAGTGACCCGTTGCCCACCTGAAGTACATGCAGATGCCTAAGAAGCCCCAGTGTTTACATGGGGCTTCTGTAACATGCAAGACCATTGTGTTTGAGGAATGGGATTTTAAAAGGTTTGATCCCTTTCTCAAGGAAGTCATAGTTGAAATTCCTATTGATTGCAAAGGTGTGTGTCCAGGACTGAATAAGTCTCATTGCTCAGTGCAGAAGTGGTGAATTCCTCTTGATGTGATAAATCACGTGCTAAAGGCATTGGTATGTCTGATAGAGAGCTGAGACGAGCAGGCTCAAGCAGGCTCTAGCAGGCAATGACAGTGTGGAGCCAGGGACAGGTCTTCTCTTCCTGTCCCCTCGGCTTTGCTCAGGGAGTAAAGAGCATATAAAAATTGTTAAATCCTTTTTCTTTTTTTTAAAGAAAGAAGAAAGAAGGCAAAAATGTACCCTTGTCTCCCTGACGGACGGAGGCAGGGCTTATGCAATGCGGAGAAGGACTCCAGAGGCCTGAATTCTGAGCAGGCAGAGAGATTTTGGACACAACCAGTGCTGTGATCTGCATCTGAGCTGATTGAGTCCTTTTACACAGGTGGGAATGCAGGGAGTAGGCGATCAGAAGAGGTGCGGAGGGATGCTCCTTTCCACAGAGGCACGTGGTGCTGGGAATGGCTGTTGAGTCCCAAGGTTGGCTGGAGATCAACCAGAGATTCTGTCTTATGGAAACAGAATCCTTCTGTTTCCTGATCTGAGCCCCGTAACACAAAGCAGATGTAAAGGTCTAGTCAAGATCAGGAAATCTTTTGTGTGCAAGGTGGAGGCAAACAGCAACGCTGCATGCTGCCTGCCTG
Source organism: Pezoporus wallicus (assembly GCF_028554395.1). Lineage (NCBI taxonomy): Eukaryota > Metazoa > Chordata > Aves > Psittaciformes > Psittacidae > Pezoporus > Pezoporus wallicus. Next base: position 1,345,284 of record NW_026642342.1, read on the forward strand.
AGGAACCCATGCAGAGGGAAAATTAGGCAGCTCTGGGCCAGAGAGACCCGGCTCTGCAGGGGGAAGGGGTACTATGCCTGCTGTAAAGTGTAACCTGAAACTTGACTTTCTCAAGTGGTCCTGAGTTAGATAATGCCTGTGGCATGATCCAGATCTTCTGCAGGGTCAGGGGAATGCTGCGCCTGATTCTGCCTCACCTCCATCATCTCCAGCTCTGCGCCGTGGAGGTCTCTTCTGTGAGCAGCTGCCTCCCGCATCACGGCACTGCAAGTTGCTAAACAAAGCAAGAGAAAATCAGGCACAAGCTGTGCAATTTGCAGATGATCTGTGTACCTGCTAGCTCGTAACAGATGTTTTCCTTTGCGTGACCATTTGTGAGTTTCTTTCTTGTCACAGTTTGTAGTAGCTGTAGTGCTCAGGAGTGAGTGATATCTTACACCTGCACAGAGCAGCATTTCTGCCTATAAACTTGCTTTGCAATTCCAGAAATCTCCCATTGCAAAGAATTTTATATCCAGTGAAAACAGTGGCAAAATAAGACTGCATAATCTTTTTTACATGGGCTTTGGGATAAAAAAGAAAAGAGAGGAACTGCAGAAACTGGATGGGTTCCATGTAATTTCATCTCATCTTCGAGGGGTGGCCAGAAGCAGGTATTGCAAAGGGAGGTTCAACAGAAGGCAAACCTGCCCTGTGTTAGACCTCCTCCATCACCACCAATAGCTGGAGAGTGCCTGCAATATTAATATCACTTTCAGCAGCAATGTTGGTATTTAGCTGTTGTAGCTCCGGCTATTCTTGTTATCCATGTACCTGCCTGCTTCCTCTCTGAAATGTCACAAATTCTTGGCTACGATAACTTCCCATGGAAGTTAGCTCCATAGTTTAATTATGTATTGTGGAAACCACGTGTTTCCTTCTGCAGGCCTCTGCCAGTGTGGTGTCAGCAGCGCAGAAATGCTGGGTCAGTCATTGTAGGGTTGCTTCTGAATGGCAAAACATCACCACAGCATAACTAGTGCAGGCTCTGATTGTGCTTGGCTTTTCAGACAGGCTCCTAAAGGATAAAAGGACTGCAATTCCTCACCTCCAGGGCAGGTTGGCAGGTGTATGGGAATGTGATACCTTCCTATGGGCTACCCATAAGGGGAAAGGGGAGTCTGTCTCAGAAAGGCTGTCAGTTTTTCCTGGTTCCTTGCAAGCTCTGCCAGTGAACTGCCAGACTGGGATTTTGGATAACTGTGCAGCAAAAATTGAAATGAGCCAAGGAAAGTCTCACACTGAAGAGATGAGTTTTGCAGAGAGCTTTTTCCCAGGGATGTGGCACTCTCCAGGATAACTAAAGCCTTTTGATAGCTTAGGCTTGAGTCTTCAGGGATAGGTGCACTTCTGTGATGGGAGAAGGATGATCTGTTTGGGAAGCCAGTGCTTGTTCTGTTGCTGCACTGTGCAGTGACACTTCCAGAAATGCCTTTCTTGTCTGCTCTGGAGGCAGATAATGCTAAACCATGCAAATGACTTTTGGAAATTTGCTCCTATGTGCATTTTGCACTAAATTCCCATGTGGGCTTACCTGCAGAGATCTGTGGGAGCCTGGATTCCCCATGGGTGCTGCCAGAGCATGCTGCAGTCTGTCAGGAACGGCTGCTTACCATCTGTTGCAGAGCTGGGCAGTAGAGAGCAGGGGACTGTGACAGGTTTTAGCAATGTACCTTCAGGCACAGCATCCTCCAGTACAGCTCGGTCCATACAACAGGATCAGGCCTCTCACAGTAGCTAAGCTGAGACCAGAACATGCATTTCTTTTCTACATACAACAGACAAGAAAATTCTGTTGCATGCTGAAGGTTTGTTGTGCTGCCTACCATCCCCTGCCTCACAGTGTGACCTTGGCTTCATGGGGAATCTTGGAAACTGGGCAAAATGGGAATGGGCAGTCAGGTGTATTCTTGCACCCCCCAACTCAATGCCTCTTCTTCACATCACAGCGTGAAGCAGTCTACTGTGACAAGAAGTTCAAGGAGATTTAAGATGGCAGTTATGGGCATCTTGTTTCACGCATCCATACTTTGGAGGTAATGCACTATCAAGGCAGGGCAAAAAAGAGGAGGGAATGGAAAAGCAATGGGTATCCCATGTCACAGATGAAAGGCAAACAGACATTTTTCTATGTGTAGCTTAAAAAACCTGGAACAAAATAGAAACCTAGAAATTCCTGAGACATAGTTCTAAACAAGGGCATGGTCAGCTCAAATGTCCTGGCCGTCTTATTTGAAGGAGCCCAAAGTAGCAAGTGATATGGAAATCTAGGACAAGGTCAGGGGGAAGGGGGAGTGTCCTGGGTTCAGCAGTAGCAGTCATGTTTTTTTTTTCTTTGTGTTAACTGGTGCAGATCACAGATGTGATCAACAAGATAACAGCAATGTCTCCACCAACTAATAAGAGAGAAACGCAAGCTTTCTTGGGTGCAGTGGGGTTCTGGAGAATGCACATCCCAAATTACAGTTCGATTGTAAGCCCTCTCTATCATGTGACCCGGAAGAAGAATGATTTTAAATGGGGCCCTGAGCAGCAACAAGCCTTTGAGCAAATTAAACGTGAGATAGTTCATGCAGTAGCCCTGGACCAGTCCGGACCGGGCCAGATGTAAAAAATGTGCTGTACACTGCAGCTGGGGAGAACGGTCCTACCTGGAGCCTCTGGCAGAAAGCTCCAGGGAGACTCGAGGTCGACCCCTCGGCTTTTGGAGTCGGGGATACAAAGGATCTGAGGCCAGCTATACCCCAACTGAGAAAGAGATACTGGCAGCCTATGAAGGGGTTCGAGCTGCTTCGGAAGTGATTGGCACTGAAGCACAGCTCCTCCTGGCACCCCGGCTGCCCGTGCTGGGCTGGATGTTCAAAGGCAGGGTCTCCTCTACACATCATGCAACTGATGCTACATGGAGTAAATGGGCTGCACTAATTACACAACGAACTCGAATAGGAAATCCCAGTCGTCCAGGCATTCTAGAAGTCATCATGGACTGGCCAGAGGGCAAAGATTTTGGAATGTCACCAGAGGAGGAGGCGGTGCGTGCTGAAGAGGCCCCACCAGATAATGAACTGTCAGAAAGTGAAAAGCAGTATGCCTTGTTTACTGATGGCTCTTGCCGTATTGTGGGAAAGCATCGGAGATGGAAGGCAGCTGTATGGAGTCCTGGACGACAAGTTGCAGAAACTGCTGAAGGAGAGGGTGAATCGAGTCAATTTGCCGAGGTGAAAGCCATCCAGCTGGCCCTGGACATTGCTGAACGAGAAAAGTGGCCAGTACTTTATCTCTATACTGACTCATGGATGGTGGCAAATGCCCTGTGGGGGTGGTTGAAGCAATGGAAGCAGAGCAACTGGCAACGCAGAGGTAAACCCATCTGGGCTGCTGCACTGTGGAAAGATATTGCTGCCAGGGTGCAGAACCTGGTGGTGAAGGTACGTCATGTTGATGCCCATGTACCCAAGAGTCGGGCCACTGAGGAACACCAGAACAACCAACAAGTGGATAAAGCGGCTAAGATTGAAGTGGCTCAGATGGACTTAGATTGGCAGCATAAAGGTGAATTATTTTTGGCCCGGTGGGCCCATGACACTTCAGGCCATCAGGGCAGAGATGCAACATATAGATGGGCCCGTGACCGAGGGGTGGACTTAACAATGGACACTATTGCCCAGGTTATTCATGAGTGTGAAACATGTGCTGCAATTAAACAAGCCAAGCGGTTAAAGCCTCTTTGGTATGGAGGACGATGGTTGAAGTATAAATATGGGGAGGCCTGGCAGATTGACTATATCACACTGCCACCAACCCGCCAAGGCAAGCGCCATGTGCTTACCATGGTGGAAGCAACCACCGGGTGGCTGGAAACATACGCTGTGCCCCATGCCACTGCCCGGAACACTATCCTGGGCCTTGAGAAACAGATTTTGTGGCGACACGGCACCCCAGAGAGAATTGAGTCAGACAATGGGACTCATTTCCGGAATAACCTTATAGATATTTGGGCCAAAGAGCATGGCATTGAGTGGGTATATCACATCCCCTACCATGCACCAGCCTCTGGGAAAATCGAACGGTACAATGGGCTGTTAAAAACTACACTGAGAGCAACGGGTGGGGGAACTTTCAAGCATTGGGATACACATTTACCAAAGGCCACCTGGTTGGTCAACACCAGAGGATCTGCCAACAGGGCTGGCCCAGCCCAGTCAGAACTTTTACATATTGTAGAGGGGGACAAAGTTCCCGTGGTGCATATGAAGAATTTGCTGGGGAAGACAGTCTGGGTTATTCCTGCTTCAGGTAAAGGCAAACCCACTCGTGGGATTGCTTTTGCTCAGGGACCTGGATATACTTGGTGGGTAATGCGGGAAGATGGGGAAGTCCGATGTATACCTCAAGGGGATTTGATTTTAGGGGAAAACAGCCAGTGAACTCAATTGTATGCTGTTGCCTGCTGTGTAATGCTTTTATAGCCCATCAACTAGATGTCTCCAGGTCACCAGCGACTGGCCCTGACTTCCCTCCAGCCATCATCCCAACAGAGAATGAACTTGGAACATCATGGACCGAATGGACTCGGCAGCATTATAGGGATTGGTCCATGCACTAAGAAAATGATTTTTTCCTCTTGGTCTGTGTGTATATGGATGTATATATGTGGGAGAGCGATGGTGTATTGAAAATGTGGGATCTGAGCACGACGTGAATGGTATGGAATAAGGGGTGGATAATGTCCTGGGTTCAGCAGTAGCAGTCATGTTTTTTTTTCTTTGTGTTAACTGGTGCAGTGCTGTGTTTTGACTTCTAGTTTGAGAACAGTGTTGGTGAAGCCGATGTTGTCGGTTGTTGCTAAGTGATGTTTACCCTGACCAAGGACTCTGTGAGGCTCATGCTCTGCCAGGGAGGAGGGGAAGCTGTGAGGAAGCAGAGACAGGGCGCCTGACCCGGGCTAGCCGGGGAGGTATTCCATACCACAGCACGTCATGCCCGGGGTGGGGGGTAACTGGGAGTTACCCGGAAGGACAGGAGCTTCCGGGTGGAACTCGTTTTCTTGGCCGGTGGTATCGTATTCTCTTCCCTTGTTATTTTCCCTTATCGTTGTTTTAGCTGGTGGTAGCGGTGGTGATTTGTTGCTGGACTGTTCTTGTCTCAACCCGTGGGAGTTGCACTCTCTCGATCCTCCTCCCCGTTCCTCCGGGAGCGGGGAAGGGGAGAGCCCCGGTGCAGGGGGGGGGGAGACGGACACGGAGGACCTTGATTGTTGTCAGCTCGGCACCACTCACTGGGAGTGAGTGAACAAGTTACCTGACTGGGTTTAAACCACGACAGGGAGTCTTTGCCCTGGGTTGCAGGCTCTGACAGTGTGATCCCCTCTTGCTCTGTGTTCAGGCAGAAATCTTTCTTTCACTCCCTCTCCTGTTGTCAGCTTCATGCCCAGATAACTGCCAAATCCATCTCTTCGGAGATCAATTACAGTGTCTGGCTGCGAAACCTGGAAATCCAATTAACTCCCAAATATTTCTTTCCCTTTTTCTTTTTTTTTTTCTTTTTTTTGTTTGTTTGTTGTTTGTTTTTTGTTGTTTGCTTTTTTGTTTGGTGTTTTTTGTTTGTTTTGTTTTTTTTTTAAATTTAAAAAAGGGAGGGGAGAGAGTGAGACAAAGAGGCAGAAATGGGGGGTATAAATCACCTCGAGAACATTTCAAACATTAACATAAACAAGGATGAATTTCAACTTCATTTGTCTCTTTTTGAGATTCTGTCACTGATTTATTCTACTGCTTTCTCTGAACCTCTTTTTTTGTCTTTGCTTGCATTTGGGGTCAGATGCTGTCTGTGGAGCAGAGTCCCAGGACTGGATGCTGGATGCCTTCTGCAGCGATGCCAGGATGAGTTGCCTGCGTAGGGCACCCTCCCTTTCACAGGGGTCCACTTACCTGAGGTTTTAAGGGGTTAAACGGTCTCCATCCTGTAGGGCATTTGAGGGCTGATAAAAGTGGATGTTCAGCTCTGCCTGGGTCTGAATGAGCTGGTAGGTTGGGGAGGAGCATGACCCACCGAACTTCCTAAGAGGAAATAACTCTGCTTCTCAATCAGACTTCTGACTTCTTGCAGCCACCCATAGCTGGCTGTTCAAATTGAGCCTCTCTGTCTTAACTTCATGTCCTTGATCTTTTAGGGGACTTACTCCATTTGACCAACTCTACCATGTCCTCAGGACTCTGAACACCTTAAAGGAGACTTTTCTATGTGAGGCAGTCACATGTTATCCATGTGAAAACACACTGTGCCTGTTGAAGTTCCTGAAGGTAAGCAGGGCCCAGGTATGTCTCAGGCTGATGAGATATGTCTCTCACAGAGATCCTAAGAGAAGGACTGGGAAATGTTGAAAGAAATTTAAGGGAAAGAAATAAATACTGATGTATTTATGATGTTTCTGGCTTTGGGAGTTGGCCAACCAAGGGTCTAGCAAGTTGTCAGTGATACAGCTGCCTATCAAAGTAAGGAAGTATGAATGGTAGTAGAATCAGAAGAAGCATCTTTGCCTGAATAACAAGTTTTTCTGTATCTCAAATGCCCACTATTTGGCTGAAGACATTTTTGAATATGAATGCAGACACCTAACTGTGGTGTTTGGTACTAGTGACAGGTACTGAGCACCTGTACAGTAGCTGCAGATATGATGTGTCCATCTGGAGTGGCAGCAAGCTGGGATGGTGGATATGCTGGGACATCCCAAACGGGATGGTGTCAGACCTGGTCTCTGGGGCTGGAGAACCTCTGTCTGGCTCAGGCACCAGGGATTTGAACCTGAAGGATCTGCGCTGCTGTCTGTAGTCCCTGTCCGCCTCCTTCAAGAAGCTTTAGTTTTCATTCCAGATAAGGATGACTAATCCTTGGGGGTTGTTGTGAAGAGGAATTTCACCCTTCCTTCAGTTCTATCAGAAACTCTTCAAGAGGCAGTTAACAAATAACCTTCCCTTGGGATAAATTAGCTCCCAATCCCAGTTCAATAGCTGCTCATTTTAAGATGTCCTTGTTACCTTGTGTGAGTGGCTGATCTTCCTTTGAATCCTGCTGCGTTTTCAGACCCCGTGATTGCTGCAAGCAATCATGAGTTCCACATTAACAGCTCATGCACTGATTGCACTGAGCAGTCCCAACACAACCTTTTGTGAAAAGTTTTGGAAAGTTGAGCTTCCTGCTATGCTATCAGAATGTTACACAGGTCTCACTCCATCGCATATTCTGGCGGCTGAATCTTCAAATGGTTTGCAAGGGCTGGTGTGCAGAGATCTGTGCCTCAGAGTCCAGCTTTAGAAAGAAAATCTTGTAGACATTGTCAAAGAAACCTGGTGATGGTGCAGAGTTTTCCAACAGCCTCCAGGCAGCCTGGAGCAAAGGCTCTGAGATATGCAAATAGTAATCCAAATGGATTTTTATTTTTTTTTTAACTCCAGTCTAACATTGTTGCAGAGTGGGAAAATGACATCAGCTCCAAAGTAAACAGCATCAGAAAGAAAACCTCCTGCCGTGTCATACTGCACAGACCTTCCAGTGGGACAGTCTTTCCCAGCTCTGTCGGGGCCCATCTCTCGTGTACCAAAAGCATTGCCACTGTTTGCAAAGATTAAGACATCCTTATTAACAAGCCTCTCCAAGAATAACAGACTGAAACATGCAGGCTTCCACAAGTGCTCTATTATAGATCTTTGGCTTTCAGGACTGTTGCGAGGTTTTTACTCCCTCTCACCCCAATGGCAGCTGTGTTGTCAGGTATTGCACATTGATTAAAAATCTCTCTAATCAAATACTGATAGGGGAAGTTCCAAATATTTGAAGAATGACTCCTAAAAGCTGCTACTCAGCTGTGAGTGAATTCATCCAGAGACTGGTCTGTCAGACTGGTGCACAATACAAAATTTCTGCTCACCTTCATGTCCAAAGCTGCCAATGAACTGCAGTGGTGGGTATCAAGATAAGTCTGTGTCCAACAGGGCAGAGTAAGCTACAGTCAGTTCTTTTGTGGAAGATACTGCTCCAAGAAGCCATTGGTTTAGACAAAACCCATTACTTAATTTGTCAATCCCTAGTTACGCTTCAAATTCCTATATCCTAAATCTATGGAGTGGATTGGATAGTTTAATTGGAAATGTGAAAAGTAGGCTGGAAATCATTGCTGTGCAAATTGCATAGAGGTTTGGGGTTTTTTCTGTTCCATGGGTGAACCGGACTTCAAAAGAATAAATAAAATCTGTTCCGGTAGCTCCCAGTGAGGAGTATATTTCTTTGGAGAAAGGAAAAAAAAACAATCGCTTCTAATATTTTATTCAACCCAGGGTGAAGCATTTTGATTTGGAGGAATACAGCTAATTTTCTTATGCCTTAAAATAGGTCAACTTTGAAATAGAAAATGTCACATTGAAACAGAAAATTGAATAGAAATGTTTAGCAAATTTAAGATTACATAGACATATATTTGGAAGTCTAACAAGCTTATGAATGGAAAGAAAGCATCCAGGCTATTTATAAATCAATTAGGCTTAGATTTAAGACTAGTTTTCACACTCTGTAAACTGCATTTCTTTTTCATGTAGAACAATCTCCTTCCTCCATCAAAGCCTCTTCTCTTAGCCATAGCTAAAAATATATAGCTATAATATAGCTGGAATGACTATAGCTATACTGTGTCAGCCAACTGCTGTATTTTAGTTTCCCAAGGCTCTCCAGGCATCTAGACATGTTCACTTGGGAGTGTTGGCATTTGTGACCGAGGTATGGAAAACCAGGGTGAGTGCTGCTGGAGCTGGTATCAAGAAAATTTATTCCTGCAGGACTTCTCAAGGTTTGGCCTCTTTCCCCCATTTCCCTGAAAATGTCTTATACCACATTTTCCTTTCATTTTATATATATATATATGTGTATATATATATATAAATATACCAAAAAAAAAAGTCTTAAAAAGTGTTCTCTCCTTTCTGTTGTTTTTGTTTGATAGCTTTCATTGCTCCTTCACCATGTCTCTTTGCAGCATCAATTGCGTATGTGTAAGTAGTAAGTTAGTTTCTATTGTCACTCTGGGGGGTTGGTTTCTAAACTGTTTATTGAGTAATAAAAAGAGAAGATTACAAGACATTACCCAGGGATAATGTGTTAATAATTTTATGACTGGACAAACAGTTGGAAAAGCCCACAAATGGTGGTAAGCAGGAAACCTGGTATCTATTGCCAAGAGAACCACCCCTGAGGACATAAAACCTCACTGTTAATAATCAAAGTTGATGCAACAACTATGAGCTATTAAATATTACTTTGGGGATGGGTGCTAAGATGATCATTACTACTTTCAGAGTAAAAGTGGCAGATAAGCTTTTTGGAAGATGTTTAGAAATTAATCCTACATGGAGTGAATTCAGTGGACCACTGTATCTGCTCTTGCTCAGTTCCGTAGGGCCCACAGCTGCTGGGCTGGATGCTGGGGATTTCCGGAAAAACAAAGACTAAAGGGTGTTAATGCTTTCAAGCAAACATGAATCATCCCAGAGATAATAAAGGGTTTGAGTTTCTTTGGGTGCTGTCTAATTGCATGGCACTTGAGTCCACTGAGCAGTGCCTCAGCTTTAATGCTGTGGAGCACAGAGCCAGAATCTGCTGCTGCAGGATGACTGTTGGTTGCACCTAAGATGTGTGATAATATGCCCCATCCCTCTCACCCCAGACCCTGTAGTTTTAATTATTTCTACTTTAAAGCCCATATCTGTAGCTGGTTTAGTTTCCATCTAGCAAGCATCCTTTGAGACTCCTGATGACCCCTCTGAAATGCTGTGAATGTACAACAGGAGCTATTAGCTAATAGGCTAATTGTAAAGTGTGCCTCTGACCATCGTACATGGTCAACTGCTGTCATTTAATGCTTCCTTTCAATTGCCAAAGACTTAGGAGTAAATAGCACTGCTCAGCTTGCCTATCCTAAACCAGTCTGAGAAGATGTACCCCATTCACCATTTCCAGGAGGATTTCCTAATCCTTCTTGGGGGCAGAACTTCGTATCTACAGTATTTTCTTTCCCATCTCTCATGAGGTGGGATGGGCTGTACTTCTTCCAAACCAGCAGCAGATCCAGCTCTTGAAGTGGGCAGGAAGCCATGCAACTGGGAGTAGCTGTTTGCAGCTGCCAAGACCTCCCATTTGTATGTTTGTGATAGAATCTCATAAACCAGTCTCCATCCTGCTTTACTGCTGATTTAATGATCGGAGGAAAAACTTGACTGTTTATTAAAACATTAGACAGTAAAGTTTAACAATAGACAGTAAAGGGTTTTGGTTTTCCATCCTTCTGATTGTTAAAGCAACAACAGGTTGGACTAAAGAGGGACCTGCTCCCAGTCTCTGAATCCAGAATCACAGTAAGGGTTTGTATTATGACTGGGTAGTGCACTGTCCATCAGGCAGGATGAAGAAGTTGGCATTACCGCTTCCGTGCACAGCAAATCCAACATCTGAAAAGGTCAGGGCCTCATCTCAAGGTTGGCCTGATGATGGCAGAGGGGATGGAGCAGCACAGCTGTCTCTGAAGTCCTCTTTTGTTGCTAATCAGCAGCACTAAGACTGTGAAGCTTGCCAAAGGTATTTGCTCCATCACTTGTTCTCCTTCTTCCCTGCCAGAAGGCATCTCTGCTAAGAGGCCTTGGTGGGAGCCAAGTTCTCCAGTGGCGGGTCTGGAGGATGAATGATCTCTGCCAGCTCTTCTGTACTCGTAGCACCCTAAGCTGGTTCAGGCACAGAGCTCATGTGGTAATTGGGTGTAAAAATACATTTAGGCAACCTGGTGCAGGTTCATACCTAGCTCTGAACTGTGAAAGTGACTTCTTAAGGTTGGGTTGTTGGTTTTTTGCACTTTCTCTGGGCCATAGGGTTCTCTCCCAACGTCACCTCTTCAGCCTGGTTCCTGTGTTGAGCTGGTTGGCCTGGCTCCTCTTGCAATCAGAGGAGAAAGACAGGACTTCCTAGGATCACTCATCCTGTCTAAGGAGAGCTCAGTAGCCAGAGGGGTTGAACTCTCTGGACAGATCATAGTTTGACTCTACATGATTTTTTTTTGGACATCTGACATGTAGACAGGCTAACATCTGCAGGAGCAAATCTGGCTTCAGGCCCTAAAGTACAGTAAATGTGTGCTTCAGCATCCACATCCTTGGGGCTCCCTTGGACAACCCTGGCTGCAAGCACAGCAGTCCTAGTGAGGGTTGATGGGCTTCCTGCAAGCCCAGTGCAAGTTGTCTTCTAGCTCAAGTCTCAGTCCTGATAGAGGTTCCCATTCACTGGGTGCCTGGTGGATCACACAGGAGGGCCAGTGGTACAGATGCAGAAGAAACTTCTACCCTTCTCTTGAACTGCAATGTGGTATGAAATCCAAGTGCTGCTGGAGATGAGCCTGGTGGCTGAGGAGCTGGTTCTTTTGGGAGCTTTATCCAATGGATCCCCAAATGTGAGAGCAGGGTAAGATGTAACTTTGCTAGCTTGAAGGGGGAAGAGGGACAGAAAGCAAGTGTGCACGTGCACCAAGATGAAAAGGAGAGTGCTGATTGCTTGTGGGCCTGGCATAAGGCAGTATTTGCATAAGCTCAGAAAATTTTGGGCACTGGGCTGCTTTTCTGAGTCCTCCAAAAAGACTTTGGAAAATACAGTTGCCATTGCGCAGGAGTGAAGGTGCTGTTGTGAACCAACAGACTTCTCCAGTGGTGTCTGAGAAATAGCAATCCCTTTGCACACAGATATCATGTGAAGTCCTCCAGGGATTTGTGGCAGGGCCTTTGCTGTCTATCTACAAGGGACCTGGGAAGAGGAGCAGACAGAAGAACAAAATTTGCAAGGACATAGCATTATTCAGGGCAGTGCCAGCAAAAGCTGACTGCAAAGAAGTCCAGAAGGGCCGCAGTGTACTGATGGCTATGTGACGACACATCACAGAGGAGATTTGTGGTTGCCAACTGCACATGGAGAAAAATCAACGGTGGCCAACCTGTACAGTGGCACGATCTAAACGAGCTATTTATCTCTCTGGAAGGAGATTATAGAGGCATTGCAGGCCGTTTCTGGTAATGTTAGCAGTGATCACAAAGGCAAGAGCAATGTGAGGAAGAAATGGACAATAAAACAGAGCCTATTATTACGTGACTGTGCATCCTGTGGTACTCGGGTGCTGTGTGCATTTCTGGTGTCTGTGTTTCATGGGGTCAGGCACAACAGAACATGTGAAAGGAAACTAGAGCTACTTATTGTAGCAGCAGGACTTTCAGTGACCAGGAGACCTTAAACTGAAGAGGATTGAAGGAGCAAAGGAGGAAGAAAGTCACGAGTGGCTTGGAGAAGATGAACATAGAGCTGGGAAGATCTCTTCTCTGGCCAGAGCTAATGCTGTACAGAGGAAATAACTGTGGGTTTCTGTATTCGGCAGTTAGGACAACTGAACTGTGCCAGCACCCAAAAAGTGTAGATCAGTGAGGGCAGATCAGTAAGAAGCAGCACACCTAATTGGACCCCTGCTGCCATTTGCCTGTAGACAGCAAGTTCCACCTTGCCCCCATTCCTTATCCTGGCCATTCCCATCAGCTCCTCTTGCTCTGTGGAGGGTTGCAAGCCAGGTAGCAGGAAGGTGCCATTTGTGCATTGTGCTGTCATCTGGGCTGCACTGGGTGACAAACTGCAGCCCTAAAAGACTTAAATGGACTCACCCTAACTGCTCAGTACTGGAAAAACTCTGTGCATCTGAGGATTAAATCCTGGCCCCAGTGCAAACAACCAAGCATTTTCTGGTTGAATCCAGTGGGCCAGAATTTAATTCCACATTTTAAAGGCTCTTTAAATCAGCTGTGATATATAACCAGACTTCTCAGCCTCTAAATACCTCAACAAGATTGGCAGTGCTTTGGAAGGGCCATGGGCAGGATTAATGGCAAATCCGTAGGTTGGGAGAGAAACTGGGGAGCCCAGCCAGGGCAGAGCGAAGCTGCAGCACTGGGATTGCTTCTGGCTGTGGCTGTGGTGTGCAGAAAAAGCTGGGAGCAGGTGAAGCCCTTTGCTTTTTAAACGCCAAAATGCTGTTGATAGATTTCTGTTTGTGAATAGGCCGTTTGGACTGTGTTTGTGCATGTATATTTATATATATACACACACATCCTTACCTCCCCACAAGTACATGCACCAAAATACGTACATTTCCTCAGCCTGCATCTTTCTGTACATTGCAAAAATACAGACAAAAGAACAAAATAAAGTCCCTTGCCATTGCTAAGTCACCAGAAACTAGTATTACAGCTACTGGGCTTTTTTTTTTTTTTCCCTGAACTATCTCCACTTCAAGATCCTAATTTAATGAATCTTTCTGTAGCTCTTTACGTTCTATTATTTATAAGAAACAATATTCAGTCCTCCCTTGACAGTATTTGCAGGGCTGCAGAAAGCAGTGCGGCAGAAAGGTGGTAGAACAATTTTGGTTATGTTTCCATAGCTACCTAGCTGCTAAATGTGGTTTATTCCATTTTAAAGTCAACCAACACACACGCATGCACACATACGTACCCTCTCACACACAGGCACTCACAAATTACCAGATGAAGTATATTCAGACTAATCCCTGGTCTGCCTATTACAGCCTAATGTTCCTGCGATTTGTATATTTAAAGGGCTGCTTGCTGCATAAATAAATGGGAGGGCAGTGTTCTTGCTGGATATAGCAGGATGATAAACATATTGTTTCTTTCTTGCTCTCCTCTCCAACGTGTGTGTTTCAGTCGGTCGCTGTAATATTATTATGGATATTTTTACCCAGCCGTTGTGTGTGGAGGAAGTCGGAGGTAGGATGGTGTCCTCTCGTGGTAAATGGCATTTCTGCAGCCTCAGAGCAGAACGGTGTTAATAGCACCCACGGAGAGAAACTGGGGGGAAAAACGGGGTGTCCTGGAACTTAATGGGTATTTTAGAGACAAACCTCTTTGACTGGAGCTTCCTACTTCTGCAACCACATGCAAAGGCATCTCAGCAGCCCCCATTCCCCTGATACATCCCTAGGACCTTTGAAGGTCCCTTCCAACCCAAAGTATACTATGCTTCTATGCTTGTGTTGCACAGCTCTCAGTGTCAGGCTGGAAGCCACTGGTTGCACTCAGTTTTCCAAGCCCATCACTGATTTGAGTTGAAGGAAGAAGAAAATGAGGCAGGAGGAACATGATGATTGGTTCCAACTTTCTAGAACAGAGGAAGTTTGTTGTTAGGAAAGTGTGCATGACAAAACAGTGTTTTGTCGGATCCCAGAGGTTGTAATGGTGGGCAACAACGCTGCTTTCCACAAGGTAGAGGGGAGGGAAGGGGTGAGGATGTAACGAGTAAGTTTAAGGTGGCCTTCAGAAATGCCTAACCTGTCCCCTGGTACCCCACAGGGGCAGCATCCTGCTGCTCAAGGGGATGCTACAAAGAGCTGGGAGGGGAGGAGGCATCTCTTTGTCCCCCTGTACACCCCACACTTGCTGCTCTGCCTCTGCACAACAGTGATTTTACTGTCCACGAAGGGATGTGAGGATGACAGGTAGCCTGATGGTTCCCACTGCCTCCTTGTTAGTGCTGTGCATTTGCAATATGTGCTCTGATGGCTCAGCCTTGACAGTGCCCTGGGGCAGGTAGCGTCCATCCCTGCTGGAGCTGAGCTGGCTTTACAAATTCTTCCTAGCCTTGCTAAAGAAAGAGACCTGTAGTTTGGGCATCTGATTGCTCTGGAGAGACTTTGAGGGATCACTCCCTCCCAATTACACATTTTGTAGTGCTTTGCTGGTAAGCCTGCTCTCCATCTCCGTGAAATGGGACAAGTAAAAGCCAAAAGCAAGACAAGAAATAGCTACCGACAGGAACAATAGCTAGAGAGTCCATAAGAAAATAAGAGAAGGGTAAAGACATGCCTAGCAGGAATTTCCTGCCTTAAGGTTGAACTTGATGATCTTAAAGGTCCTTTCCAACCCAGCTGATCCTGTGATTCTATGAGGAGGGTAATACATATATAAGGAGGGTATAAGGGTTGTGTGTGTATATGAGTAGGGTAGCATTTAGCTCTTGTCCATCCATACTGGTCCGAGCATCCAGCCCCCACTCCCTTACACACCTCTGCAACGTTATCCTTTGGTCATGCCATGACTCCCGAGAATTGCACGTGGCCTTGTTGGTGACATGTATCCATAATACACAGTAGTGGGAATAGTGGGTGTTGGAGCAGCGACAGCTTTTACTGTGAGATGGCATGGTTAGTGGGATTTAGCCCTCTGCTGTGTCCTGGCAGCCCACACAAGCCCCTCTCTGTGGTAAATATGTGCCAGAGCTGTCTTGCTCCTTTGAGCATGGTTAGTGATTGCTTGTACACATCACGCTGCAAGAAATCTCTATGGTATTATCAGTTTACCAGTATTTTCTGTGCCCTGTTACTTTTTTTTCTCTCCCTGTTTCTGTGGAGTAGGAAGTGTGGTCATGGTGATGTTATCTTCCCCTCCAAAGCAGCAATACTGTTCAAGTTTCTTCTAAATCTCAACAAAAAAAGTCTCTTAAGTGGCTTTTTGCAGTGGCAGGGGTAGGAAAGTCTTACCTGAAGTGGAGAATTTTTGTCACCATTTTCTTCTTATTCTTCTGCTTTCTTCTTCTTTTTCTGCTTTCCTAGGAGAGTGAAGACCTGCTTTATTAGCGCTTGTAACCAGGTACAGAGCAAATAAACCACCATTCTAAACCAAACTAAAACCCTCTGACCATCCTTCATCTGCTCATACTTCTTGTTTTGCAGATTCCTTCTGCTCCACAGGGTTTCCTGGAGTCTGCCAGTCACAAATTCATCCTTCTGGGTTGCCTCTACTGCATAAGGAGGAGTAACAGAGAGCCAGTGGTTACCTTCGGGTGAGTCGCTGGGATTCAGCTCAGCCCCATGCAGCTGTGCCAGCACAGGAACACTGTGGCTGTTTTTGCATGGAGAACGCATCTGGGAGAACCTGATTCAAAGCTTGACAGATTTTATTGTCCCAGCTCTATTCCTTCCCGGGCACAGACCTACTTGTGTACCAGACCCCAGCTGCTTTGTGCGCCAGCAGTTTGGGTGTCCAGGCTTTTCGTGGCTTTGTGGGAAAGATGTTCCCACCTTTCTTTATGAGTTCTTTCCATAGTGCTAAGCAGTTAATGATGCTCAGTGCAGGGCCAGCCTGTTCTGCCATGCAAAACTGGATCCCTTTTTCTTCCCAAGCTGCTGCAGTCACATCCTTTCATGGACTTGATTTTCACCTTTGATTGCCATATTTTTCACACCTTTCTATGCAGGAGACCACAGAAACAACCCCAGGGCTGGTTTGGGCCAGGCTGATGACTGCAGGCATTAGCTGCTCACATGGTCATCACCCCAGGCCTTGGTTGTGGACCCTGATGTGCAAGCAACATATGCATGAAAATGAAAAACTGAAACGTTATTAATAAGGACAGCCACAGCAGCCCCTAATTATGTTATTTTCCTCCACAATGTGAGATGTAATATTGGGCCAAGCAACATCATCTTTAATGCAGGTGTCCGCTTTGTGACCAAGATGTCAACACGTGTATTGTTGACTTGTCTTGGCATTTAGGGACATTTGTCTTTGTTGCTTTCTGTCGGACCTGGATGGGCTGGTGATAAATCAATTCCCTATGGCAATAGTACTCTTCAGTGCCACCATTAAGTGTGATTATAAGCAATAGCAATAATCATCATGTCACTGTTTCCAAGGCAATTTTTGCTGTCTTTGTATTGGCACTCTTTCATCTCCAGCTCCCCAACAGCCAGATGCTGGAGGTCAGTGTGTTTTGCTGGCTCTGTAGTGACAGGTCATAATCTTGACGCTGCATTATTGTCAAAGGATTGCATTGCAGGCCCCTCTCTGGCAAGAAACAGGTAGCACAGAAAGATTTATTCCTGTGTTTTCTGCCCCTTTTGCCACCAGCACAAGGCAGGAAACTAGGGGAACCTGGCAGAACACAGCTTTGGCTTTTCTGCTGTGGGAAAGGAATCCCCCTTCCATTGCCCTGGAAAATGGCAGAGTTGATAGGGAAAGCTGCTTCCATGCAGCAAAGACATGGCTGGCTGAAACACTCATCCAGCCCTCTCCTCTGGATTAAGGAGGGCTTTTTTTTTTTAATCAGTTCAATGTTTTACAGCTCAAATTCAAATAGGAGCTTAAGAGCTTAATGAAACATAAGGATGTGTTGGCATGAATGGGCCATTTTTCCTCTCGGTGCCTGATGAGCCTGTGCACAGCTCTGCTTGGTGTCAGCCTGGGAAGGAAAATACCTGTGCCTTGCCATCACAACCTAATCAGGTATGTACAGGCTTTTCATTGGCTTGCTGGGAAGGTGAGACAGTCAGACCTTCAGCTAGTCAAACAGGGTTAATCCTCACAGGGTCATGCCATCTTAAACTCACTGACCCAGTCTGCCTGGCAGCCCTTTGTATGGTTTCTCCCTCTTCTCCAGTGCTAATGACTGTGGCTTTATGGGTATTGGATGCAAGGGGTCCTCGGGGCTTTTGGAGGCTATTGTAGGGTGCATTAAGAGCCATCTCAGGTGCTGTCATTCCCAACCTGGTTCCAGATAGACAGTGCTGCCTGAATTTAATTGCAGGTAGGTGCCCAGCGCATTGGGAAGCTTGTTGCTATTCAGCATCAGTGGTCAGCCACTGTCTGCTTCCTCATTTGGAAGCCTCTGAATCCCAGTGAAGCCTCACCACCTCCTGCCACTGGCTTGGTCTCTCTTGTTCAGTCTCCTCCACTCTTGGATGCCTCTTGTCCTCCTTTGCTAGCTTCAGCAGCTGCCCCTCTCTTTCTCTCTCTCTGCATGCCCAGCTCATATCACAGAGCAACTTTCCAAAGCAAGAACTTCACCTGCCACCTTGTAGTTACTGTGAGAAACAGCGATTGTCCGAGAAGCCAAAGAAACCCCAAGACACAGATCACATATCAGCAAAGGTGGCTTTCTCTGCCCACTGTGATGTGTCCTATGGAAGTGCAACTGGCTATTGTGTTATAAGGGCAGAGAACAGGGAGTATATAAAACCTGGATTTAAAAAAAAAGGCAGAAGAAAGGGTGCTCCATTTGGGGAAGGAAGAATCCTCCCAGGCTTCTGGACCAGATCCCCCCAGCTGGTGTAAATAAAAAAGCGCTAGACTGGTTTACTCTAGCTGCAGCTGCTGTAAAATACTTTTCCCAAAGCATTTTCCTGCCGAGTTGGTTTTCTTTTTCTACCTTCCTCCAACTTAAAATGTCATTGCTCAAATCCAGACACGCAGCCCAATCGGCAACTAGCAGCCAGCAGGATGGCTAAGAAACATCAGACCCAGGCTGAGTTCAGAGATAGAAATGCTGTGCTTCCCATGAATAAGTCCAACCTGTTCTTTTTCTCAGCACTTCCAATACCCTTCCTCCAGAGCACACCACAAGGATCCCTCAAAGGCACAGGGCTGTTGGACCTGACAGCTGGCAGATGTGCCAGATCAAGCTGGAAGGAGGAGCATCATCTTAAAGGACGCCTCTAGAGCTGGCATGTGCAGCTCTCTCAATGTCCCTGCTAAGCCCCAATGCCTTCGGTGTCATGGTGCAGCACTGACATGGGGATGGCCACACCAGCTGGAAGGCATGGACCTGGGCTGAAGGGGCCTCCTTAAGCATTTCTGCTGCTGCTGGCTAGGTGAACTTGTGTTTAAAGGCGTCTTGCTCAAAGTCAGCCATCTGTGCTGTTTTCACTCTGAATGATAAACACTTAAGGGTCACCTGCTTTCTTTAATCTCCTCTGGCTTGTATTCATATGAGCTGTGCATCATATTAATTATGCTTCTTTTATTCTTGTCTGTGCCAACACAAGGGTATCATTACTGCTATTGCTTTCTCTTTTCATTATTGGTATGCTCTCAGTCACCAGTGCCTAATATTCTGTACCACGAGAGTACACTTTCCTGATCACCTTCCTTCATTAAGAAAACTTAATTTTAGTGCTGATGGGAAATGAATTGGATTAAAGAAAACAAACCACCCTAAAACAACCATGAGGCTTCTGGTTGGATTAAATATTAAAATTAATAATCCAGTGCTGCATTCAGCTCTGTATTTATGTTAATATTTAATTCAATAAAAGCCCATGTTTTAGAACATTTTCCCATTTGTTTAAAGCTACAGATGAAATTGCAATTTCTGAATAAAGTAGAACAATACGTAGCTAACTGTTTTATGGTAATGAGGGGGAATGGCAGCTCAAACATCTTCTACCTGGCAAGGACGGGGGGGGGGGGGGTGTGTGTGGGGGGGGGGGGGGTGTAGCAGCGGGAAAGGGAGCGGATAGCAAAGCTACAGAGGAATGCAAATCCTGCTTGCTGGTGGAAACCTTGACAGCTAGAAAAGAGGCTGCAGCTTGCAAGGCAGCAGTGCAAAGCCCGGGCACCGTGAGAGCTCTACATGCGACAACCACTTGGCTTCAAAATGTGTGTTGCCACTATTACATGGGGTTTTGTCTTTGTCGCATCAAAGCGCTTGATGATGTTTGCCCTTGGGAAGGATAACTGCTGGACTGCCAGTGAGGATTCAGGTCCTGGGCTGGGGGTGTATCCTGGCTGGCAAGGACGCATCTGGATGCCTTGCAGGTTCACCAGTACTTGTGTCTGGGATGCTTTCTCTAGCAAAGCCTGCTAGCAGAAAAATGGTCCAGTGGGGGTGTTGCCACACAAAGTCTGAAATTTGGATAAGACCTAGGATTGAATGAGGATGTGGAGTCTGGTGTGAGGCAGGTCCCAGACTGATTTTTCTGTTCATGGCTTTGAAATGCCCTGGCTCCTGCTGGAAGCACCAGGCAAGATGAGCTTTAGTTCATTTGCTTTTCCAGTACTGAATCAAGCATGTCTGAAGTAGACCTCGAGCATTACTGCAATCCTGGGGTTCAGGACATCAAGCATTCCAAGCATGGCAAGGTAAACCAAGTCCAGGAGGAGAATCCATTGCCTGGGAGGTTTCATGTTTCAGTGTAGAAAATCAGCTGGGAAGAACTTCTTAAGTCCTGCTCAGTTGTTCTTATTTTCCAAGGGCTGGAAAATGGATGTTCTTGTAGAAGCTGATGCTGGGGTTTTGGCTATCAGGAGATAGTACAAACTCCCTTTTCTTTCTCAGGATAGCTGTGATCTTGAAAACCAGAATAATTATATTGTCTGATGTTACGTGGAGCATGTAGCAGTGATCAGTAGAATTGAAGTGCTTTGGAAGTGAAGTTGCAAGTGAGTTTTCTAAAGTTTAGAAGCATACCCAAACTTCCTTGAACCTTTTGGGGCCTAATTAAATTTGAGGGAATTTATAAGAACCTGCATGGAAGATAATACTTTTTTCTATTAAGAAACTGCTTAATAAAACAGATTATGTGTAAAATAGAAATATGGGCTTTGTGAAGAAAGAGTGAAAAGACACTAATGAGCAGTGTCTGAGTGTTAATGAATCATATTAGCATGCCATTACCTGTGAAGATTATAAATAGACCAACTAGTTTTAGGCTTCCTTTTCTCCAAAGACCCTTAAGTGATTTCTGAAGGTGGCCTGTTGCAGTTAGTCCTGTTTTGTAGAACAGGAAGCTAAAGCAGAAGTGCATCACTCCCATTCACTCTCAAGCTTAGGTGAAGGTGACAATAAGGACATTGTGGTTGTATTTTTATATCGTATGCTTTGGTCTTTGGACATTCAAAAGTGCCAGGCACCATCCTGATCTCTAGGTGTGGAGCAGTTCTTCCACCTGCCTAGAGGTAGAATTGAGAAGCTCACAGATCCAGCAAGTACCTCCCTTCTTAGGTACTAAGTGTTTTGTTCCTCCCTAGACCTTGTGTGGACTGTGTCTACTCCAGCAACTATCCTACATGGGTGATGGTAATGGGTCCTCAGGGCACTTGGCAGGCACTCAGTTCCAGGGCTCTGCTGACATCAGAACTTGTCCCTTCTGCATGGCTGCTGATGCCTGCAAGCAGTCCCACCAGTCAGGCAGTCTTGGTTAGGGGATCAGGGCTCTGTTTTATGTGGTACCTGTGGTTTGTTGATCACTGTTTAAAGAGACAGTAAGGCATATCTCTCCTTCATCATCATGTCATCCTCAGCCTGTTCACTGGAAGCCAGGAGTGATTTAATTTTTCCTTTCTTGCTCTTTTCAGCTCTTCTGGGAGCTGGAATTGACATCCATGATTGAGAAGAATCCCAATTATAGCCAGATAGGACTAGGAAAGATGGGCTGTTAATGGTAATATCATTAAATATATGTTCATGGATGTCTTTGTCACCTCAGACGGTGCTGTGGAAAAGGAAATTACTGCATTTCACTGGGGCTTAGCCTACAGAGATTGACTTTGAGAAGGAAGGTAGAAAAGAGACAAAATGCCAGTGTGCTGGGGAAGAGGGAGCACGGCTCAAAGGCAATGCTGGGCCACACAGGAGCACTCTTTCCTTCTTTTTATTTACAGCAAACCTTCCTGTTGCAGTGAATGGACACATTCAATAATATTCTGGATAAAGAAGCTGGGAAGAGGCGCTACTAATAATTGTGAAGGATGTCATGAAAGAAGAGCTAATGTGTTTAAACATATGGGCTGGGATTCCTCTCACCTCACCCATCATGTAAATTAGGTAAGTGCTCATGTTAGGTCTCTCTGTAGTCTGTGCAGAAGTAAGTTTCTTCCAGAAGATGATTTGTCCTGTCCCAAAGGGAGCTGCACTGCTTGGTGTTGCAGACCTGGGAGAGTAAGGAGCCTTCCTTGCATTCTTCCATGGAAGAGCTGTAGTCTTACCAAAAGCCATGGGACTTCATCTGTGACATCCTCTAACAATGTAAGCAGATTCATGAGCCACTTATGGGTGGACTGAAAAATGTATCTATTGCATCACCAAAGTAGAGGGTAGGCTCTCCAGCATAAGGTTGGAGTAGAAAATAGTATTAATTCTGCCCATTTCCTGATCAGTTACTGTTGCTTTGCATCACTGCCTGGTTTGGGGATTTTTTCCCTTCTGTTTTGGAGGAGTGTGAGTGTATTTTGCATCTTGAAGCACCTGGATTAACACCAGCTTGCAGAGACAGAGATGGGCTGGGATATGGAAGCAGGCATTGTTTTGGGCTGGACTCATGCTCTGCTCCCACTGCTTTGTTCATGCTCAGTTGGGCCAGGATGAAAGCATCACTTGATTGGAAGATGTTATCTTTTTCCAGGCTGGGGATCCCAGCGTGCCCTTGCAGTGGAAAGTCTCTCACTTGGGTGTCTTGCTATTTTTTCCCCTGTATTTTTGAACAGATGAGGTGAGAAAAAGGCATCGATGACAATATTTTGTCTTTTACTGCTGGAAGCAAGGATGAGTTGCTTTGTTTTACCAGACGTGTCTCTGCAGGACCCTGGCAGGTTGTCCACAGACTGCAGTCCATGATGGCTGTCCCGGGGAGTGAGAAGGCTGTGACACTACGTGCTGGGGGAGAAGGCTTTTTTTTTTTTTGCTTCTTATTTCATATATGCCTTTGGAAAGTCTCCCCTGTAATCACAGCCCTCATCCTGCTCCCAAGCATTGCCTTGAGGGCAGCATGCAAAGCTGAGATTCCTGCAAGGAGATGAAGGTTTACTGATCACAGGTACCTGGGGCTCCATAGCTCTCCCAGCTCATCTTGCCATGTTTATAAATGTGTTTGAACTCAGGCTTGCAAGCTGCTAGTCAGATCTCCTATGCCAGGTTACACAGGTATCTGCTTATGGGTGCTTCTGTGCCATCAGGAGAGTACCAGGCTGGGCAGTGGTCCTTGCGTTGCACCTGCCACCCTGTGAGCACAGCATCCACCCTTAGAGTCCTAAGAAAACGCTTAGAGTCTTAAAAAGCCCTTTTATTCAGAGCAAGCAGCATTTTCCTTCCTGCAAAGAGATGTAGCAGAATTGCAAATGTTCAAGCCCACTAGGATTTTGCTGCTCATTCAGAAGCACTGTGTAGGGGGGGGTTTCCACCTTAGGGGTTTAGGCTGCACATCAAGTCCGGTAATGAACTGTTACTCTGGAAAATAAGACTTCCATTAGGTTAGGATTCTGCCAGGGTATTTGCGTTCCTTTATAATGAACCATGATATTGTGCAAAGCCCTGGCGTGGAGCAGAGCGCTGCTTATCTCACTGCTATCATTTACCCACTTATCATGATCAGATAACCTTGCCTCAGCCAGGTGCTACAACTGGAAGAAGGGAGGAGGACCATGGTAATGTTTCTGTCTCACCAAGGAGATTCTGGGGGGGTTTCAAGACAAGCACAGGTCAAACAGTGGTTTTAATTGCAGCCCTGTGTTCTTGTTACGGATCTCCTATGAAGAAATGCTGGTTTTCTTCTTTTTTTTTTAGGTGTTTATTATTCATCACTAACAGGTACTGAAATTGCAATGCGTGTGTCTTCTGGTGTGAAAACATTAATAACTGCTTTGGCTAAGCGTGGAAAGATCATTTGTTTTACAAATACACAGAAAATTCAGGCCGGCTGGGATTAAAGCACAGCATTTCTTTGTAGGTAAAGGTTTTAGGGCACGTTTTATCATGAGAAAGTATTAGTTTTACTTAGATCTGTGCCTCCAAAAGCAGATGTGGCCAGGCTTCTCACCCACCAGCCACAGCCTTAAGCCACAGGGCTGGTAAAGCAACACATTTAGATAAGCAAGGCACGAGCACGGGAATGGGGAACTGTTTTTTCCCTATCTAAGGGTCTTGATCAGAATCCATGCTTTCTTCCTGCATCTCCCCTTCATCTGTGCACACAAGGCTGGGCAAGATCGGATCCTGCCATGCCACTGCTATCACCTTGCACTATTCTCATGTGGCTGTGGCACCTCCTCCCTCGTCCCTCCACCAGCTTTTGAATTCTCTCCGTGCACCTCACCTCCAGCAAGGACAAGGAACAGTAAATCCCAGCAGCCTCCTAAAAAAAAACCCATTTTAATTAAAAAAAACCATCATAACAGGAACTTTAAAGGACATGAAACAAAACAGGTGTGGAGCTCCTCTCTGCCTCCTGTCTCCTGCCTCCCCCCTCTCTGCAGTGCTCTTCAGAGCAATTTTCATTTAAAGCTTTTTTGATTTCATCAGCTCTGGAGTCCATCAGCGGCTTTCAGTGCGGGCCGCGTAGGCAGCATGGTAGCGATGTTGCTCAGCTTGGAGCAGCAAATAGCCCCTGGGGCTGAGCAAGGTCTTGTCTGGGCAGGGCTGGCCAGGGCTGGATGCACAAGGTAACAATGTGACTTCCCCAACCCCAGAGCAGGCTGATGCCACAGAGTGAACGTTGAGGTTGGAATTGGTTGCATCAGGGAGGAAGAGGAGGGTCTGAAGGTTCTTTGCTGTCAGGACTGGCTCAGATGAGTTTGGGGCTACAGCCCAGATCAGTGCAAGGACTAGGGCAATCATAGAGGGGTGTTCTGGTGTCCAGCTGGAGACATAACATGCTGCTGATCCCACAGGGCAGTAGAATCATAGAATCACAGAATAGTTAGGGTTGGAAAAGACCTTAAGATCATCAAGTTCCAACCCCCCTGTCATGGGCAGGGACACCTCACACTAAACCATATCACTCAAGCTATGTCCAACCTGGCCTTGAACACCACCAGGGATGGAGCATTCACAACCTCTCTGGGCAACCCATTCCAGTGCCTCACCACCCTAATAGGAAAGAATTTCCTCCTTATACCCAATCTAAACTTCCCCTAAGTTTGAACCCATTACCCCTTGTCCTGTCACTACAGTCCCTCCCCAGTAGCTCTCTTTTGGAGATGGCCAGCCATCAAATCTGAACCCAAGATTGTCCTAGCTTGTCTGGTCCATTGTAGGGAGTGACCTCTTTTACCCTATTTTACTTAACACATATTTCATGACACCAACACTCACAACACCAAAGCTGGGGATGTCCAACCATCTTGCCTGTCCAGGATCAACACATCTGAAGACCACTCATCTAGGCTGGGCCAAATATGTCAGACAAAGGTGTTTCCAAACTCTATTGCTAACATTAAAACATGATTTGAGGTTAAACATCATGTGGCATTATCATTTAGAGGAGCCATAAAGCACCTTGAAGAGGGTAAGATGATGCTGTGGCCATTCTTTTATTTAATAACCTCTTCCCCACCCCACACATCCAGCAGCTAAGGCGAGCTGAACAAATGAAAAACTCAGCTCACTGCTCAATCATCCACCAAAAAAAAAAAAAAAAAGAAGAAGAAAAAATTAAGTGGTTTGGATCAATGCAAAGTAAAGACCCTTTGATTTTTTTTATTCCCTTACTAAAATAAACCCTTCTCCTCCCCACCCCGATTAATTTTAGATCAAATGAAATGATTTATTCAGTTTCAGACTGAAATGTCATTTCAGAACATTGACTAGAATAATATTCCTTTTTACAAAGTGGCAGAGCAAAAAAGTTCAACTTCTAAAACTCCTTTTCTCCCCACATGGATGTAGGAACAAATCTGTTTTCTGGTGAAGTTAACCTTTTTGGTGAGTGCTCTATGGCATTGTAAGCTCCTGGAGAAGGGGATGCAACCTTGTTGTAACTGTTAGCCAAAAGCATCTTCATTCTCCAAGAGCTTCCTCCTACTTCTCTGCTGACTGCTCTTTAATCAACTATTTAAAACCCATCTCGGAAACTTTCATCACTTTCCAAATCCCTAGGACTTTTAAACCAATAAATAGAACGGGAGAAGATGGCATACTGGTGGCCATTGACTGGTCTGAGCCTGACCCATATAGGTGGGCTGCAATGCTCCTGCATGGGGAGGTGGCTCTGGGACAGGAGGAAGGAGGTGTTACTGAATGGGCAATCAATCTGTTTTCATGGAGTCTGAGGCCATGGAAACTACCATTTTCAGGCTGATCTGTAGGCAGGGCTCTACAGGGATTAGTAAAGATTTATTTTCCTTTTTCTAGAGTGAGATGAAAGGGGGGAACGCGAGGGAGTGACGAGTAAGAAGTCCTACAGAAAGGAACTCATTATTTTTTATCTTTTCCAATGACCTTGTTTATTTTATTCTTACTTGAAAGCAGTTTCTTTCCTTGTGAAAGCTTGAAGGTATCTGGAGACAGGGGCCAGAGAGAAAGGGGAAAAAGGGGATCTGGGTAAAGAGAAGGAACATGGAAAATAAACAGAATAAATACAGACCAAGCTGGGAAAATCTGAGTCTGCTCACTGATGCTTCTCCACGGAGAATCACCCGTTGGGGTTAGGCACTGTGATGAAGTACCAAGTTTGGAGGAGATGGGCTAATGCCCATAGGGAGGACAGAGGTTCTGGGGGGTGCAGTGTCTTTTGTTTCCATTGAGAGCTCAGGATTACACACACACACATGCATGTATGTGCACACGTGTCTGTGAGGCAGTATTGCTGAGCCTGGCCCAGGAGGCGGCTGCTCTTGGACGTGAGTGAGCCTCTTGCAGAGGGAAGCAGATGCCCATGATACTTTACAGGGTCTTTCTCAGCCTGGCTGTATTTATTATATGTAAAACCAGACCATGTGGGGAGCAGAGACATCTTTTGTGTGACTCTCCTGGTCCTCACCTAATTGTATCTCTGCATCTTCTAATGGGCTTGCTTCAGAGTCGTTATGAAAGGGATTTTATTTGTTTGGTTTTATTTTTCTTTAACCTCCCTGTTCTCTATTTAGCCTCCCTAGTGGGAGAATGTAGACTCTTAAAGAAGGTAGCAGCATCACAGAAGATACCACCCTGGAGCTGCAAGTCATGGTGTGAGGGACTACCAGTAGATCATACGAGTGATCCAAACCCAAGGGCCAGTTCTGCCCCAAGTGATGCTGCCTTTGTGGGGTGAGAAGAGCCCCTCCAGGCCCCTGACAGATGCTCCATGACCCTGTTAACCCTCCATGGTCCCCATAACCTGCATAGCCCCTGGGGCAGGAAGCACATGTCCACGACCACCAGTGTGGCTTTGCCCTTGAATTGCAAAGACACAATGGCACATTCCTCCACACTGCCCTTGTAACTGCATTGACAGCTTCTTCTCTTGCACTAAATTGGTGGCATTTATTCTCTAAGTCCTTGTGTTAAAAAAAAACCAACCTAAAAAGCAGGCCTCTCAAAGGTATGAGGCCAGCTGTTAACCTGGACAAAAGCCCTCTCGCTAACTGGAGGGTGTCTAATTTTAGATAAAACCAACCCTTGCTTTCAACTGGCGGCTTGGGTTGATCTTCTCATGGTTACTCATAAATACTTATGAAAATGCTTCAAGTGCTCAATTTACATAGCTATATGGTCTCATAAATAATTCTGGGTACTAGTATTTAATTATGTGACCTACACTGTGGAGGGATTTTTGCCTCATTTGTGGAGACCAGAGTCTTTCTGAACAGAAACCACAGTATTAAGTGGACATTGAGTTGCTGCCAGAGTAGCCATAGAGAAGAAAGGGATGAGGACCCAGCTCAAATGCTTACCTGTAGCTTGTTATCAATACTAGCACTAATCAAGGATAATTTAACTTACGTACAAATTTCATGCCTACTATTGGGAGCTGCATTTTAACTGTCACGAGTCCTAGGGAAGACCACTTAGGAGCAGGGCATTATCTCCCAGTAATGGTCATGTACTTGGCCCTTGGTATGTGCTGAAGACTCTGCTCTGCAAACTGAAGGACTCTGTTACCTATAAATAATGTGTTTGCAAAGAGGATACAGAATACTAGCCCTTAACCAGTGCAGATGCCAGCCAGCCATGCATGGGAAAACTCCAGCTAAACTAAGGGATTTCAGCCTGGCTCTGATAAGCATTGCATTCAGTGGGAAGGCTCCTTATCTAGATTTCGCCCTTGGAATTCAAAAGGAACAAAAAAAAAAACTGATTTTTTTTTTTTTTAATACTCTGCACTGAGTTGCATGTAAAACCCACCAAAAAGGAGTGACTGAAGGTTGTCTGATGGTGAGCAAAGGGAAAGAAGGAAAAAATGAAATGAAAAGGTCTTTGTCGTAAGTGTGCTCCAGCAAGAGACTTCCCAGCTTGATGGCTGGGGTCCTGTGTCCTGGGACAAAGCTGCCTCCTACTGGGTTGCCTTCTGCTTATAGGGGTACATATAAATAATCCCAACCCCTGCCTCTAACTGCAGCAGCAGAGATTAGTTTTTAAATAAATTCTGTCTTCTGTCTTCCTCAGACAGAAGAAAACACTTTTTGATTTCAAGGGGAAAACACTGCCACAGTGTTCCCCTATAAAAGGCAGCCGGATGGACCCAGCCATCACCCCAGGGGTTTTATCTTTCCCAAGGGCAGAGAGCAGCTAAGAAAGGCGAACCTCTTCTCATGGCACTCAAGGTGCCCAAGTGGTGCGTGGTTCACTGCCAGCATCCAGCATCACAAGCGGTGGCTATCTGATAGCGTGAGGCAGCAAGGGGATTATAAATAATTTATTCTCTGGGCAGAGGGGGGAGGAAGAGAGTGAGCTTTTAATTAAAATGATATCTTACAGATCAAATAAATATGAATAAGATGGCAAAAACAACTGTATAAATCCCAAACATTCTCTTGTGTTTTAATTATTCGTGTTCATAAAACAAGAGCGAAGGCATTATACTTTGCTTGGAGGACAAAGAGGCAAAAGGTTATGCTGGCATTTTTTATGTTCTTTTCGAGGAACAAATGTTTCAGAAGCACAGATCTGACAAACTATAATTCATATCAGGAATTAAATTGGAATTTAGAGAACAATTGTTAATATTTCAAAGTAATTGTTTAAGAAATTATCATTTTGGTATCTGCCTCAAAAATAATTACCCACCACTAATTTTTCTTTTTCAAAGGCTGCTATTTGTTGGAATGCTGGAAAGATGAGGAGTTTTTGCTGTAAGTTATTTATGTAGCTCAAATGAGGAGATAAATAGGAAGGGACTTTCATGTTCCTAGGCAAATGAGTCTGACTAATGTATGGCTTCAAGCTCAAAAGGGGGCCTTGGATGTATTTGAAAATTTGGGGTATTTATTATGGATGGGATTTGCAAGTCGGAACAGGCAAGTGAAGAATCAAAACCTGTGCATATTCATTAACAAAAGGTCCCCAAATAAACTCCTACTGCTTGGAGAAACCCTGCCTGTCTGGTGTGGGGTACTGGAGCAGCAACTCGTCATCCAGGTAGGCAGACCAGAAATATCTTTCCTCGCTTGGTGTCAGAGAGGATAAAGTCGAATATATGTGCTTTTACCATTGGTCTTTCAAAGCATAGTTAGTACAGCCTCCTAGATAGTCAAAGAAGACGTGGCTGTCTGCTGCACAACCCTGCTGCACAACCCTACTGCACAGCCCTACTGCCTTTGCTGCCTTTTGGGGTGGGAGAGGATGGGTATTCCTATTTCTGATCTTCAGATAGGGCATCAGTAAATTAAGACATCTGTGTTCTCATGAAAAGCGGGCTGGTAGTTGAATATTTAACAGGTCATGGGAAAGAAAGACATGGTAGAAGAGATCTTAAACATCATCGTCTGCATCCCACAGCTTGAGGTGGTGTTGTCCAGACTCTGTAGTATCCTGCCCCTACCCCCTGCTGTGCTATGCTGCTGGAAAGTGTCTTCCTCCCTTCGAACATTGCTTTTGTCAAAGGATGAAGAGAAACTGCAGTGGTATAGCACCAGGAAGGGTTCAGCAAATGGCAGTTTCAAGGAATTGCTGTAGACATCTCTGCTCAGTGATAATATAGTGAAGGGAAACTGTTTCCATGAAAACACAGTTTCAGCTGTAAAAGGAGAAATTATTTTCTGGGTTTTGTTAATTTTTTTCTGTAAAATTATTCATCCATCTTTGGTAGGAATAATTCTTAAATGCATTTTGAAATATCTCACTGACTCACACACTTTTTTAACCAGGTAGTTTTACCCTTAAGTAGCGCTGAGGTAAATGGTAATTTTTGAAGTGCATAGGGCAAAGCAACATTTTTCACTAACTCTTCTAGAAGAGGCTATTTCTCACCACAAAACCAATCTTTTTTTGTCTGAACTGTTACCCCAATGTCAGGATACCTTCTGGTACTGAGCGCCTGGTACACCTCCCCAGTTGTCCTGTTGGCTGACATTTCCCAGCACGTTGGCCCCTGCACCCTGTCGAGGACCTGTCCTGACAAAAAATCTGTCCAGCCACCTCCTGGGGGAAGATCCTATGGCTTTTGGGTTGTTACTTTGTCTTTCACCCCCTTCATGTTACAACTCTCTCTTCCCTTTGATCTCAAGGACACCAGACTCTCATGGAGATACTGTTCTGGAGGCTAATGAGGAATACACTCAACCTTTGCAAATGCTGTGATTAAAGATTAGCTGAGAATGTGTGGGGAAGCAAAGAAACCTCCTTTTGGCTCCATCCTCCCAGTTTGTTGTGAGTATCCCAATTATGAAGCAGATCACAGGGGCTGTGTTGGAAGACACCGGTATCAGCAAATTAGCAGGCTGCAGCAGGAGCAGTAATTAAGGCAGCTTTGTGTTTTCCCAGGTTTGGGACTGTCATTCCTGTTTGCATGCTGCTTGGATTCAGGATCCCCTTGCATGCCTGGGGTTTGGGATCCTGCTGTGCCATATATGCCGTGCTTTTGAAATAATTGCTGTGGTTTAGGAATTAATTGCGGTGATTGCCAGAGAAGGACAAAACACAGGCAAAATAGGAATGGTTTGTGTGGTCCCACTGCTGCTGCAGCCCACAGAGGTTATTGGTGAAACATATGAGGATGGGGAAGAAAAATCAGGGGGGAAAATGTTCTCCTTCCTCCTGGAAAATGGAGGGTGATGGATTTATACTGTCCCAGACCTTCTACTAAAGCAAGACAGCAGGAAGGTACATGGTAGCTCCTGCTACATGGAAGAGCTTGGAAAATGTGGGGAATCAGTAGGCACCTTGCTCAGCTGGCCCACCTGCTGCTGGAGGACCAGCATGGTCTCTGCTGCATGATGGATACTGGTCTGGCTTTCAGTGGATGAGGGAATAGGGTTTGGAGCCCTTCCTCTGGGAAGTCAATTTGTAGCATAGATCTGTTCATAACAGATGCCTCTGCCAGGAAGTTTTCCCCTCCTTTTAAGCCAATATTTCCCTATGTTTAATTTAAACCCATACTACTTGTTTTGCATCTGTGTAGAGACATTAAAAAAACGTAATACTAATCTCCCTTTCATGTTTTTTATCATCTCTAAATATCAGAGCTAACAACCCAGGTTTCCTTTGCTCTTTACAAGTGTGCCTCATAAATCATCCACAGGCTATTGGGATCGTTTTGGAGCAATTCCCTGCCATCCCTGTCCATGGGAATGGACTGCAATTTCCACGTGGATCAGATATGAATTAGTTATCTAAACCTACAGGCTAAAGCAACTGTGATCCTTCTCTCTCCTGTAAAACATTAATTTCATTAAGGCTAAAAACTGTTTGATGGATATTTTTTTCTCTTCTCTGATACACCACAATAACAAGGGGGGAAGTGGAGAGGAAGAATCCAGTCTTTTCCCAGGTAAAGCTTGCCACCTGAGAATATCCAGGGGTACCTACTGGGGTGATTTCCTTGCAATTGTTCTGAAAGTAATCTGCCCACCTTGCAGATCTTGCCAGCATACCAAGGAGCTCCTCAGGGTTTTGAAGTAGGATTTGGCCACTCGAAGGTGACATTGCCATGTCACCAACCTGTTCCCCCTGGGAGCACAGCATGTGGTAGAAATCCTCTTCAGCAGCAGCCAAGGGCTGGGTTTTGAAACATTCCTGGTCTTTGAAGGATGCTTGCAGGGTCAGCTTGGAGAATGCTAGGAGAAATAGCAGATGCCCAGGTAACTTTTCACACTGATTTTCCAGCAACCCAAACATGACCAGCTCTACCTGAGAGTGACTTAGCATAACAACATAACCTTTAGGTCAAAGCTCTCACCTTCCTCTTTTTATTCTTTAAAGGCTTTATAATATTAGAGCAAGTGATTTGACCTGTATTGTGCTAGACCTAGAAAATGACCTGACAAATCTGTGAGCATCCAGAGCATCTTCAGGAGCTTAAAAGAATAATCACCAGGTTGGTATTCGAGGAGGTTCACTGCTAAGTAGTTGGAAGAGTTCATTCACAGTGGGACATCTTGGGCACCCAGGATGCTTTATCAACTTGCATGTATATTCACAAAGGTTCATGTTAAGACATGTTTACTTAATCATGGCGTAGTGCCATTTATCATAACAGCAGCTGGGTACAGCCAGTGCAACTGAAAATACAGAGAAACAGGCTTCTGAAAAAGATTTTGTAAATGTGAACTAGTTCTCCCCAATAATCGCCAAAGAAGCGAACCATCAGAGGCTCACAGGCTATCAGGAATGGACTGGCAGTGCTACACAGAGCTACCAGTGGGCATTTGGATCATGCTGGCTTCTTTGGCCAGGGAAGCAACTGTTCTGGCTGAGCAAAACCAAGGGGAGTATTGGAGAGTGTGATCTGTTGAAAGGAAGAGGAGAGGAGTTGAACAACTTTTTCCCTCCTGGGAAAGCTATGTATTTGCACCAAGGATAACTTAAAAGGGAGATGTGTGTTTATCTGTGTTGGCAATGCTGCAGGTCCCAGGAGGCTCTCTGGGTAGTGAGGGAGGTGTCAATATATTTTTGCATACAGTATAGCTGTTTGTGAGGAAAGTACTCTAATTAGAGGAAAATATTTGATCTCCATAGGCTTTTGGTGGAATATCTTAGAAAGGCAGCAGATGTTGCTGAAATTATTTCATTCAACTGTTTTCTCCCCTTTTTCTTCCCTTGTTTTTTTAATGAGGTGCATTGAATTAAAACTCGATAAACAGCTCATGGCAGTTTATTAGGGGGCATCAAAAAATGCTCTAAATCAAAGCTGACACCTCATCCGAAGCAAAGTACATGCACATGCACCAACATTTCTCTGCCTTACTTTTGAAAGTCCCAAGTTACCCAGAACCAGCAGCTCACCCCAGAAGCTATCAAAGGCTCCCAAAAACATGACATAACAGCCAGCTCATATACCTCCACTGCGTCTAGTGTCACCCTGGTCAGCACATCATCCTGATGATATGCACTCTGCATGCTCCTGCCTTGTATCACTCCTTTGTCCAGTAATTCACCTTCTCCAGTGAGCCAGAAGGATGTAAATCTGGCTCCTTAGTCTTAAAAGAAAGCATGCATAAATATATGACTGCCTTAAAGACCTTCCAGAAGGTCTTATGGTTGCATCTGACTTGACTTATTCAGAGTGGATTCAGGTGAGGAAGTTTAGAAGGCAGGAACCTGAAACCAGGTGTGATCTTCCGTTCAAGGAGACTTGTAAAAAGCCCCGCTTTAGAATATTTTGCCCAATGGTAAAATGTGATATTACAGTCCCGAACGGGTTGGTTACGGCAACACTGAGCTAGTTCTGAACTGAAGTACAGTGAGAGACAGCATCTGCCACAGGCTCCACTGAACAGGTGGAAAATGGTTCCTTCTGTGTAGATTAGGAAATGAGGCACGTATGGAGGAAATGCGTGGTGGTCTACAACAAAGGGTGGGTGGAAGCTGACAAATGCAAAAGGCCATATCACATCCCTGTGTCAAATGTTGTTTTTAATGACAGAAGTAAAGGGGTTTTCCCCAGAGAAGGGGTGCTGCCCTCCAGCCCCTGCAGACTACATGCTGAATGCTGTCAGTGTGTCCTACAAGCACCAGCAGCTCTGTTCAAACAGGGAATAATCACAGACATTTCTTCTTGAAATGTTGTATACCAAGGGTTTACAGAGAACTAGTTACACAGGCTGACATCAAATCAGAAATGTCAATGTGATTACAGAGGCAAAACAAGGGTCTTTATAAATTTGATTGTCTTGTGTCACCCCAAAAGCATCTGCAGGACACCACATTCAACCCCACAGGACAGGTCACTTCATTATGTTGAGTGAGTCAATACATTGATTACTTTATCAAATGATAAACAAGGTTTCCGCTTTCATCAGGGTTGTGAATATTAATTGATTTGACAGCCTGAACCTCAGTAAAACAAGTAGAAGGGGCATCAGGGCATCACTGTATTAATTAGCCATGTTGAAGCTGCTTTTAGCTGCTTCCGAAGTTTAATCAATATGCTACATTTGAGTCCCAAAAGGCTTATGAAAACAGTCTTTGAAATCCTTTAAATTGTTGCCTATGTGAGGTTTTAGACTCTTGGCATATTCTTGTTCTGCTGGTTTTCTTCCTCCTTTTTTCTCCCTCCTGAAATCCATAGTGATCTGTAAGGACTGGTATGGGCGGGCTTTCTTATATGTATTATAAACTTACATTTACTAGGTTTAGTACAATAATAATAATAATCCTGGATATTAATGAGCTGGCCTCTGCCTTCCAGTTTCTATATGCAGTAAGTTACTTCTATAGACTTAATCTGATGTGAGTGGGCACAGCACAATTAAAATCATGTTTTTCTGAGCTCTTCCATACCATTCAGAGTTGAATTTAACACAAAGCAAGGTTTGAGCTTGTTAAGATGTTTTACTAAGAGGGAGGAAGGAGCTGAAAATAAAGCTTGGAAGGAAGCTGTGAAGAGAAGGGGATGGAGGGACTGTGACCACAGGGTGACGTGGGGAGATGGGGAAGGCAGACCCACTGCTGTATGATAAATCTCGACATTTCCCCAAGGAAAGGAGTTGCAGGAGACAAAAGGAACACAGCTTGCATGAAGAGGAAGACATGAAAGCAGGGATGAACTGGGAGCCAGTACGTGTGCTGTCACACTGGTCTCCAGTGCTTGGATGATGGGGGCTGACGGGGGCATGAAAACACTGCTGAGGAAGAGCAGTTCAGCAGGGAAGGGGATAAGGGGTTGTCCTATAGGTCTTTGGGAAGCATCTCTGACTTTCATGCTCTAAGACTGCCTGAGGAGGCCACAGTACCTCTGCCACCAGCCAGTTTACAAGGGGGCTGGTCAAGGTGTGATGAAGGAAAGGCCATGCATTCTTTGCAGAAATGTCCTCATGGCTGCCTTCCCACAGTCTTTCTTTTGGCTTTGTGATTAATTCAGTGCTTGCTCAAGAGCCCAGCTGGATATGGGACACCTCCTGTCCCACGGGATGCCTGAGGGCTGAAGTCTTCTGTCTGTCCTCCAGCCACTGCTCTAGCAGAACTATGAATATGCAGAGACTCGAAACATCTTTTCTGAATCCATGAATTTTGTAATTTGTTGCAGTGTTCTGCTGTTGTGACTTTTTATTCTTTTTCAAGACAAAACTTCCCCAGATGTGCCCATAGCAGGTTTCCCAGCACACTTCCCTTCGTGCCTCCAGCGATTCCGCTTGTGTTGACTCCCCAAGGTCACTGCTGTAGATGTCACAGCAGTGCAGTCAACACAAGGAGACCAATAGTGCTTGAAACAGTTCTCGGGGTCCCAGCATAATTATAACAATTACAAAGTCAGGCCCTGAGCTGTGCTTTCTGATGCACATATCTGCCACGCTCACTTCATTGCATGCACAGATCCTGTTGTTAATAATGGAAGATGCCCCAGTCTCTCCAGGGGCAACACTCTTTGCTATGGGCAAGGTACTAAATCACATTTGAAGTTTCTAGGCCACAATATTTTACTTTTATTTTTGAGAAATAAAGTGTGAGGCGAATTTCTAGGCCAGACTACTTTGGCTCACCTGGTAACAGGTGGAAAAGTAGGTAGCCTTGCAGTAAGTGAAGGCTAGGCCATCCTGTAGTGATGGTGTAGAAGTGATTATATGAATTAGCGAGAAGACAGGGCTGAAAGGGACCCATAAGTTGTTTGTGCCACCCAACTCCATGTGCAGTTAACTCTTCCTTTGTCATTGCCAATGCAGAACCCCAGGAAAGCGAGAACATCTCAGCAAAATACTGGGAGGCACCCATTGTTTCTCAGGTCTTTGGATCACCAGCAGTTCAGAAATGAAGAGGATGACATTTGAGAATGAGAAATCAATGGTAAGCTGCTCTTCCAGTGCTCAGACCATGCAGTGGGAGATCAAAATGATACTGATGGCTTCCAACACCACTGTATAGAGCAACATTGCCCAAATCTGTCCCCTCGATTTTCCTCTGAAGACTATTGAAAGGTTTTCTGGTCCCCTGCCTTCCTGGACCCCAAAGCAAGGAGTGAAGCCACTTCATGTGTGGGACATGGATAGGAAAGGGAGAGGCAATGCTGCAGGACAGCATGAACCAGTGGGTGAAGAAAGTGCTGAGGACTGTCACTGTAGAGAATGCCCTGACAGCTTCAAAGCTGGTTTGGGAAGGAGCCCTATGTGAGTGCTTTACTGTTTATGTCACTCCTTCTGCTTAAAAGAGACCAGAGGGAGACCCAGAAGTGTGCATTTATGGTGATCAATACTTGGGATTTGTCCAAAAAAATAAGCACAAAATACATGCCCCTTGCCAGCAGAGCCTGGTTTTATTCTAGGGAAGCCACGAATGGTGTCAGAGGAAACCCTGGTGAATATGTATCATGTATACAGTCATATACACTCACCTACTTTTGCGTTACAGCAATGGGAGCTGTCTGACTTATACTGTGCTCTCATCAGCCTTCTGTGATGTTTCTCCCCACCCTACTAGGGGTTATCTAAATGAGACTCACCTCATACATGGGATTAGTCCTTCTCCTGTTAATCTACCTCCTCTGGGGGAGAAAGTCCTTTGAACAGAAATAACACATGCTTCATGTCATCATTAGTTTTAAAAACATAAAGGAAACCCTCCATCAGCACTGTCACAATTACCTTCCCATTTTCCTGCTTCACCTCATTAAAAGGAAAATGTTACAATTAAGGCACGGACGGGAGGAACAGATGAAGTGCGTTGATGAATTGGCACTTAGTCAAGGGATTTAAAAATATTAAACCTTTCTCAAGAGCCATTCCAAAAGGGTGCATTTCTTATTTGAGGGGTGCTTTCTCAGCTCAGATCCATCACTGGTGCTAAGGATATATTGTACAGTGGTGTTTGCCAGAGGAATGCTGTTTACTCAGCCACATCTTCTGGTGCTCCACGGTGAGGTCATACGCTCCCAGGACGAGGAGATTCTTCTCCCTTCACACCGAAGATGGGGTGGATTTTTTTTGTGTACATGGAGTATTTTAAATAGAATTGGACATCACCTACCTTTATTCTTGCTTTTCAATCCCATTTCCCTCCTTACGACATGTCTTCGTTAGAGTTCTGCCTTTGTTCAGTCAATTACAAAAGCCCTTCAGGTTTTTATTTCATTTTTTAGGTCAGGTCCCCACTGTGAGAAGGGAGCAGTGAGCAGGCGTGGGGGCAGGGGAAGCGTTGTTCTCAATCCCCCATACCAAATCCTTATTTCCTTCGGGATAGCAGCATGCCCAGGGCCACTCCAGGAGTTACCCTGGGGTGTGGTGTTCCCCTTCAATGCACTACTTACTAAGCGAAGGCTACTTCACAGAGGACATAACAATGCCTGTAATTCATATCCGTTTTCAACATATTTTTCATCCCATTTCAAAGCCTTTTTTTATTGCCCTAGTGACCTGAAGGAAGAGATTTGGGACTGGCCATTCTCACGTTTGCTACACGGTAAGTCCCAGCCCTCCCATAATGAAAATGTCACTAATGATAAATATTTAACGGGATGTGATGCTTATCTTTATATTTACTACCCTGACCTTTATATATTTGGATTTTATTTTATATTTTATGTGGCTTGCCTCTGCCTTTTCACAGACAGACGGTGCTGCGGAGCAAGAAGTACTGCAAGAGCTCAAAGATTGCTGTTGCATAATAAATATGAACACAGTACATACAATTAAAGAACTTTAATGCCTGGTATAATTACTGTCTGCAGTTCATATTAATGCTCAGGGTGATATAGTGAAGCAAACTGTTCAGACACCAAGGGATCTGCATCCTGAGGGACAAAGGAAAATCATTGCTTATGAGCTTGCGATTAATTATTGTGCCTTGCATGGAGAGACTGAGACTTTTCAAAGCACTTTGCACCCACAGTTGATTGAAATGCCTACATAGGAATGACACTGATGTGCATAGCCTGCAGGCAGGGTGCTGCTTTATAATCAAGCAAGGACATGACACTTTTTCCCTGTAATATAGAAATTGAAAATTTGAGGAAAAAAAGGTGTAAGGAGAATGCATGGTTAAGGCATCTTAAAAGGTAACGACTGTTTGCTTGTAGGACTTCTCTGGAAGCCTCCTTGACTTGCACTGGGAGATGCTGGGACCATGAAAAGCTTACCCCTGCTGCAGAGTGACCTGTGATCCAGCTTGTCCTGCTTTTCCTGGGCAGGGCAGGTTGGCCAGCCTCTTCTCAGAGCCCTCCAGGAGCAGAGGTAGGATTTACGGGTGTTTAGCAGATCCATGTGGACACAGCTGCCAAGAAACTGGGCATCACCCACAGCAGTGGGGATAGGGAAATTCTGCAGACAGTCGCATTTGGCAGCCTTGGCTGAGCCCCATGTCCATTTCTCCTTTAAGGAGGGGGAAAAAAAAAATGAAAGAAAAGAGTTAATAGGCTTGATTGGACTTTGCTGAAAAACTTAAAAAACAAGGGGAAAAGAAAGTGCTGAGGCAGCTCCTTCTTGAGTCTTTGAACTTCAGGCTTTGA
This sequence comes from Pezoporus wallicus, assembly GCF_028554395.1. NCBI lineage: Eukaryota > Metazoa > Chordata > Aves > Psittaciformes > Psittacidae > Pezoporus > Pezoporus wallicus. Next base: position 1,383,961 of record NW_026642342.1, read on the forward strand.
AAAAAGGTGGGGAAAATCTTAAGGAATTAACGAGGACTACTGGGAAATTACTCAGGAGGAATTTTCAGTGCTTTCAGCTTGGAAAGAAATAGAAAGAAAACTCTTTTATATATATATATATATATATACATATATATATATATATACATACAGACACAGACATTTGCATGCACGTATATGTGAGAGCATGACCCCTTCAGCCAGCCATTCATCATCTTGTCTCTGATTTTCTTTTAATGACATATAAATTCTTTGACTTGTTGGCACAGTGGCTGGGAAGGGTGAGAGCTGACTTTCTCCCACTGTAGGGGCTGTGGAGGAGGCAGCTCGGCAAGAACCTGGGGCTGCCACCACTCTGTCAACATTTGCTGAAACACAAGCCTTGATCAGAATAGCTCTCCTTTCAGGAAATATCAACTTTTTTTTGTTAAAAAAAGGCCTCAAGATAAATATTCTTGGATGAAAACCTATAAAAAGCTCAGACTGACAAACTATTTTTTTAGGCACTTCTTTTTCTCCCAACAAGAATATAGCTGTCAAGAGAAACAGATGTTCTCTGTGAAAAATCTTCTTTAATTACAACTCTGTCAAAAAGCTGGAGACAGATTTCTCCCTTTTTTCCCCCAAGCCCATTAAAATGTATATGAAAGGCCAAGGTTTTAAAGCCATGGCTCCTATCGTAATATAATATTTAAATAAAACATTGCACTATTAAGGAGGCTGAGTACCAGCAAAGCTACAGGTTGAAATGTATGGACAAATTCAAGTTTCTTAAGGTTTGCTTTTTTAAAGTGATTTGTCAAGCTTAAACTTGAGCCTTCCTTGTCCACGGGTACCTGCAGTGCTGATCTGGTTTTGGAGACCACTAAAACAGACCAGCACCTCTGTGAGCAATCAGATTTCTCACTTAGTCAGGTAAGATGAATCCTCCATCCAGAGTTCAGGACTTCTGCAAATCAGGCCAAATATTTGCATAGTAAACCAAGAGTTTCAGATCCGGCCATTAGCCAGGCATTTCTTTAAACCTCACACTATTTTTTCAGTAATTCTTGCCATGTGCTCAGTAAATACTTTCTTTACTAAATATATTAAAGCACTAACTAGCAGTCTTCACTTTCTTGGGGCTATTCAGCTCTCCAGAAGCTTGCAATGTGACATAAATGTTAAAGGAGGTTTCTCTGGCTCAGCATTTCCCTGAGGCTGGCATATGTGTTATCCAGGGGAATGAAGTTCTACTGGAGACAGTGGCACGAATGCAAGGTTGATATTTCTTTATTTATTGTTTACAGTAATTGGCTAGAATGTGGCTGAGTAGTTGGATGAAAATAATCAATAGTTCTTGTAGTTCTCGTCCACTAATGAATGATTTTCCAGCAGCTGCTAATGTAAATAGGTTTCATTAAAATAGCAAATCCTCCCAAACAAGAAAATTAACGAGAGCTTATGAAACCTATGAAATTGTGTGGGTCTGAGTATCTGACAGAGATGACAAATATCTGCTGTTGATATTTTTGGTAAACAGATTTTCTTTTCAATTTTCACTCTTGTCACTTAAGTAATAACAATGTTTAGCAAATGCATTATTCCTTTCCCAGAAATCTTCAAGTGCAAAATGTGTCAGCTCCAACTCAAGAAAACATTCCTTTCCTGAGCAACCCTCACCTGCATGTGCTTAAGTCCTGCAAATTCAGTGCCCTGTAACTGCACTAATAAACTGGGAATTTTAGGAGTTAAGTCTTTTGAGTAGCCCACTACAAATGAAGGGGACTGGCCACGATGCAGCCATTGCTTTTTGTGACTCCGAGGAATAAAGTGGTGTGAACTCAAACATCCGCTGACGTGTTTCAGCCCAGCAAGTGTGTGTGCAGGGCAAAGGAAAAAAACTGGGACTTTGTACCAATACTGCTGGAGGATTCTGGGGTCAAAAGAGGGTGGGATAAAAGAAAAGAGATTGAACTGCTCGGTGTTTGATGATATTTCTTGCTCGGTGATTTTGATATTTCTTTCAAACTGCTCACTTCACTTCCATTTCTTTTGTCCAAAGAAGAAATCTCAAAAAAATTGTTTTGGCCAGCCTAGAGCACGACTCCTTTTGCCCTAGAGGAAAGTGGAGCTCTTCATCCAAAGCTCCTCAAAACACAAAACCCCAAAGCCACTTGGTGAAAAGTTTCCAGAGATATTTTCTCAGTTTCTGCTAGAAGAGTCAAGAGTTCTTTGGGGAGCAGTGAGGATATTTTTGTAAGTGACAAAACACATGCAAACTCTCAGTGGCAGAGAAACCTATTGCTCAGCTTCTTGCTCTGGGAAATCTTTTCCTTCTCCTCCTTCTCCTTCTTCTCCTTCTCTTTCTCCTCCTTCTCTTTCTCCTCCTCCTTCTCCTTCTCCTTCCTCTTCATCTTTTCTGCTCTTCCCCCCCTCCCAGTCTGTCTCCCCTTGGTCTTCCCTCCCTTTCTTCTCCCCATCAACTGTCACACACTAGATGGAGAAGGTTTTCAAAGGCAAGAGCAGGTTTGGGGCACCATGGGTCTTTGCCAACAGCATCAACCAGAAGCAAGGGTTTCAGACGGGAAGTGGCATTGGTAATCTCCCTTCGAGGGAGGCACTCTCATTTTTCATGACGACTAGTCCTTTTGGGATGTGGATTAAAAGAAAAATCATTTCATTTGCTCTTTGGAAGCCAGAGCTATAGATCTAGGTCCTTCTCATTCCCCCAAGGACTAGAAATCGGTTTTTCATGCAAGAATTGAGGCTATCCTCTGTGGAAACTAAAACAGTTGTCTGCGCTTTCATCTAGAGGTCAGCAGTAGAGATTTTTCTCCAAAAGCTGGATAAATCCAGGCTGTTAGTGCCTCTACTTCCCACTCTCCTTAGTTATTGCTTTTTATTACACAAAGGGTGAAGAACAAGCAAATACCTCTGCTTCCCAACTTTGCTCTTGTCTGTTTGTACACACTGTCTAAACATCTTATGCTCTGGACTTGAGTAGCTTTGGTGCTGTGATATTCCTCTTTGCATGCCATGATGTGGATGGAGATGCCCAGGTCTGCTTAACCCTGGCAGATGGCATAGGGAAGGTTATTTTCAGAGGACAACACGCAGACTGGCTGGAGATTCAGATCATGAAGGTGGCAGCCCAGTACCTCATCCATTAGGTGGGATGGGTTTTGCTTCCCTAAGGGTGTCTTATCCTCCATCCAGTGCATCCTCATGCCATACACCACTCATTTTCTGCTCCCTCTGGGATGGCTCTGTGGAGACAGTGACCTTTCCATCTTCATCTTGTCTTGGCTGCATGGAAAGCTAAGAATACAGCTCTCCAGTGGTCACACTAATAGCCAAGTGCTTGTGGGAAGCCAGGCAGAGCTCTTGGGTTGTGTTTTTGGTACCAGAGAGATTTGTGGAAATCTCTGTGGTTCAGGCTTATCTCTGTGAAGAGAATGCTTTGTCATCAGCCATCCCAGTGCAAGTCCTCCTTTCCTGTGATTCATAGCACTTAGGGACTTTTCGGTATAACACAGAAAGTCTTGTTACAGGGATGGGGAATTGGGAAGGTGTAAGCCAAAGCTAGACAAGTATTTTGGCCATTGGAACAGCCTGTTTTCATAATATGAACCCCATTAACTCAAAAACCAGCCAAAAATCTCAACTAAAATTGCAGGCATGGCCTTAGCACAAGGAATGCGCTTGTTCTTGGCTCTGCTACAGGAGAAGTCACTTCTCATCCCCTTCTCCTCCGCTCCTCCAGAGCACCACAAAACATTTAAGACAGAAAAATGCCATTCCAGTGACCTCAGCCAGATCCCCATGTCACTGAAAGTCAGGAGAATAAAACTCCTTAATATCAATGTTGTAGTAAGAGGCACCTAGCGCTGGGTGCTCGGTGGAATTTCCACAAATCAAGTACACCCCATGCTGCTTTTGTCGTTACTTTTCTACACAAAAATTGCAAGTTAGTACACTCACGGTTACAATGATTAACTGTTGATTTGCATATAATTATAATATCTTCTGTGTCATTCTCTTCTGTTACTACGCTTGTGTGGAGGAAAAGTATTCACCTGGGCAAGGGAGTTCTTGATCTGCAGGTGTGTTTTTTAGTATTATAATTAGAGTATAAAGAGGATAGTTCATCTAAAGGACACCCTCATCTTATTTTGTTTCCAAGTTGGCTGGCTAGATATCTACCTTGACAGATTGTCAAATAACTCATCCTATACACAATAGACCCTAGGTGCTCTGGTTATGGTCTAGAGAGTAAGAACTTACAGTCCTTTCCCACCCTAACGATTCTATGATTCTATGACTAAGGCTAACATGTTACAGAGAACAGGGACTTCAAGCAGCACAGCATCGGATTTCAAGCAGCACAGCAACCCATGGTAACATGAAGGCCAACTTCTTAAATCAAGATGTTCCTATAACTAATGGTTTAAAAACAAAGTATAGACAGATTCAATAAAACTTATTTCTGTAAGGCTTAACTCTGTGTCTCAACCTCGTCTTGGTTTCACTGTCATTGCTACCAACCCTGTCCCTGCTCCACTCACCTGGCATGGGGGCTATGGCACTGGGCCGTTTCTGCTGTCTGGGTCCAGTATCATTGCAGATAATGGGTGTCTGAAGCTATGCTGCACTCCCGTGTCCACGATCTTCGCAGCTGTAAATCCTGTGCCTCTGTCACGAGCAGTGATTGAGCCTGTCTGGCATAATTTATTCCTTTGGAGCCCATGCAGTTACAGCAGAGATGATCACCTGCTCAAGAAACAATGCTTGGGATAAAATCTTTCCCTCTGGAGGGCTCCTATGGAAAAACATAGCAGTGTTCACAAGCCACTGCCATCGGTATATATCCTGTGTCCCCACCTGCCCACTTCCCTGTGATGTCTAGAGCCTCAGCAGTTTGCTCACACCCATGGCCTTGCCCTTTCCAGCAGCTACATCACTAAAAATACCCCAAATTCCCCCCACCCTGCAGGGCTTTGCCTGGTGATGACAGCCAGGGAGGGGCTCAGATCAAACTGAGTGGGATGAGTCATTTTTCTCCCAGAAAAATCCCCCCTCCATAGCATTCCCTGCTCTCCCTGAAGCCCCTCACTTCACTGCAGCTCCAGAGCCAAGTGTGAAGTGTGCTTTATTGTTTGTCACCGGGAGCACCTGAAAAAATTACACAAATCCATCAAAGTAATGAATCTTCTTAGCAGTGGCAAACAGACAGAGACAGACAGGCACTCATACGAAACGAGTCATCTTTAAAAATTCATACAAAATAAGTAGCTGGCCTTTCGCTCTATTTCTAAGGCGTGGCTACCTGGCTTGGCCAAGGGGACAAGCAGGTGATGGCTTTCGATAAGAGTGTGACACAAGAGTAAGGACTAGTCCTTCTCCAGGTCCCTGTCACCCTCCACCCTCAGCAGCATCTGATGACTCTGAGAGCAATGGAACAAAACAGTGGTCAATGATGTGTTACGCTGATGACTGCCAACAGAGGGAACAGCCAGATTTTGAAGTATGCTGAAGCCTCATCACTTTCTTCCAGCCTTTTCCAGCTCCCTCCAGCCCTCTGGGCTCTTGCACCAGTTTGTCTATGTCTAAGCAAGCTTGTAGACTCCTTAGGGGAGAGACCGCACTTGCTTTTATGCCTGTACACTGCTTGTCAGCGTGTGGATTCCATAAATGATAAACGGTAGTGTTCCTGTCTCCTCCAAGCTTTCATTTCATCCAGAATGAAGTATAATAGATCTCTCCCTATATATATACATAATAGATATATTAATAGAGATAATAATATATATTAATAGATATAATAGATCTATCTCTCTATATGTGCATTAACATATATACACATTGTGTATCTGTATATAAAGGCAGACTTATAGATGTATTTAGTGTATATATTACCATTATGTGGACTAGGAGGGGACAGATCTGAGACCACTGCAAGCAGGATAGGAATATATCAGGTGCACACTGAGCTCCTATGCCATTCCTACAACCATGCATGCGTCCCATCTCCCTGTGCTTGCCTCTTTTGAAGCCTTTTTAGTCAAGCTGTTGCAATGAGTTTTGAAACATGTAAAAAGACTCTTCTTGCTAAAACTTGGATTTTTTTTACCAAAAAAAAAAGCCTGCCAGTGTGGGAAAAGAGAAATCAAACCCAGCTCTCATTTGAACAAAACGTAGAGAAATCTAGTGATTAACATACCTGGGAGGAATTAGTTTATATGGGGTTCTGTAAACCTTAAAGGTTTGCATAGTTGGTGCTGTGTCTTGTGGCTGGTATCACTGCTGAGTGCTGTCTGAGCCAGGAGAGAAGGAACGCTCTTGGGGACAGGGCATTTCACTGCCAGCCATGATCCCATTCGTGCAAACCTAAAGCAAGGAAAACAGCAGAAGGCAAATTGCTTTTGACCACAAGAATCCTTCTTCTGTTCGAACCTCTCTCGTCTTGAGTTTGTTGAGGATTTTTTATTTATTAGTCTACAAAAAGGCAGCTGTGCCGGTACCTGCGGGGCCTGCCCTTGCCCTGCAGGAAAGCACAGGGATGGAGAGTGGGAAGGAAGACGGATGGATCCTGAATTGTTTCTAATTTATGGGGCTCTCTGATTCCTGCTGCTGTATGTCTCCGAGAAATGACACCACTACTTCAGGAGCAGAGATTAATCTGAGCCGGCAGGAGAAGGACAAAACAAATCATCTACTGCAGGAATCTCATTTGATGCCTGTTAGTAAGAGCACCGGGATGAATGGCTTTTGTAAAGACTGCACTGCAACATGTTTTTTTCCCCTTTTCTCTGCTGTTCTGCAAATTAAGGTCTATAAGGTGTGTGGCGGAGGCAGTCCTAGGTTTGCTGCAAGGAGAGGGCTGGAAGCTAATCCAAAGGTGCAATGGTACATATGTGCATAGGGACGAGGTGGACTCATCCTGCAGTGTGCTCCCTCTGATCACATCAAACCCACTTTTTCTAACCATGAGATCACCAGGCTGCTGCCCAATTCAGTGCCGTGGTGCAGCCTGAGACAGCTCCTGCACTCACAGATTTGGGACAGCGCGGCTCTGCAGCAGTGTTGCAAGTCTCCTGAAGGGGCAGAGCAGTGCTTGCTGGGGATCATCCCCATATGACCAAAGAAGAGCCCATCCTTCATTAAAAAAAAAAAAGAGCACAAATTCCCAAATAAGGAAGCTGGCAGGGTCAGGGCAGCCTGCAAACACAGCTGTGGACTTACAGGTGAGCTATGCAGAGCCCAGCCTGTGCTTTCCTTACCCTGTTTTATCCAATCTGTTGCCCACTGCAAAAAAATCCTATTACCCTTATCCTATCCAAGAAATTCAGCCATGGCTGGAGCGGTACCTAGCACTGAGCACTATTCCAGTACTACATGGTGCATTTCAGATTGATACAGAATCAATTTCATAGATTTACTCTTTTTTTTAAGGTGCAGTCTTGGAATAGCTGAGACTGTGTAAGGTGCAGCTAAGCATGTACTTCCACAAAACAATTTGTCAGGGCCCACTGTAGAAACCTAACGATGGCTGTAATTTATTGCTGACAGATGATATTTATCACCCCAGCATCCTCTCTTTCTCTTTCTCTGTCTCATTAGGAATGGCATCAATAATGTTTATTGTAGCTTTTAATTTTTTATCATTGGTATTCTTACCTGTGCTGATGACGGCTGGCTGGAGATGAGAAAAGGCATTAGAGTAGACAGAGGCTTTGATAAGTATTCAAGGGTAAATGATAAATTTAGGAAATTCTTCCTGAATCCTTACACAGGGTGTGCGCTAAAACAGAGCATGTTCTAATAGAGGGGAAAAAACGGGGTGTTTACTCACCAAAGCTCGCCCTCCACTTCCAGTGGAGGAAGTGTGTACGGTCTGCGGAGGATGCTTAGACCCTGAGCCCTCCCTAGGGAAAACCCTAGTGCTCACCCATGGGGTTTCCTCCAAATCACCCCAAAACATTGTGCTCCTGGCCCCAGTCTGGCACCAAGCAGCTCCCATGATGGTGAGCAGGAGCATCATCTGCAGTGTTTCCGTCTCACTGCTTGGTTTACAAACAATACTGCCTTGCCACAGAGACCACCTCCGAGTAAATGTTATTTACTTGTTTTTTTTCTGCACGATTTGCCATTGCCCCTCCACTAAATGAAGCTCCACATTCCTCGATAGATGTTTGCATTTTGCATGCCGCCTCTTTTCACACCTATTAAGCGATGCTCTGGTTAAATGGAAATCTGTGAGAGTGCTGGCAGTTGCTTCACTGCAGGGGGTTGTTTGCTGCCTACACTGGAATATTCAGGTGTTTGGACTGGCTGACAGGAAGATGCCCTTGTGAAAAATTATTTACCTAGGGCAATATTTCTCTACTGAGCTCAGACTGCTCACATCATCTCACATCTGACACTAAAAATACCCTGGCTGCCCCAGCTTTGCTCCCACCCTACACGGCCATTTGCAAAGTTATAGGGCACCTATTTTTGTCCCTAAAAATACCTGAAATACCCTCACACCTTTAATTTTTTCCCATTTTCTTACATTTTCTACTGACCCTTTAGGAATGTGCTGCGCTGGGGTTTGAAGCACTCTGAACTGCTGGGACCAGCAGTTCCCAATTGGTTCTTTTTTTTCCCCCATCTTTCCAGACATGAATAATTACCAACCCAATGGTTATTTTAGCATCATTATAGGAGCCTCTCAGACTAGCTGGTCATTTACAGATTAGATAGACATTGCTTACATTGTTCATAACTGATTATGAGATTGACAGTTTGGCTTTCACCCAAAATTTGAAGTCCCAATTTAGCGTAATTGGAACCGAATAGCTGAGCAGACTGGGGGAAGGGAATAGTGGCTGCTGACAATTTAGTTAACTCTGATTTTATTGATGCCTGAAAAGCCTTTGATGTTGCAGGTTACTCTTTATAGGGCAATAAAGTTTATAGTTTGGGTTGTCCTGGGGGAGTAACTTCTACGTGTCTCTAACTGCTCTCAGGAGATTGCAGAAGCCATTGCCAACCCCAGCCTCAGTTTGCTCATGAATAATCAGAATCCAAGCAAAAAGCCAAAATACAGTTCTTATCTTGGAATAAAAATTACAGAAAAACAATGATGAACAAATTAAAAAGTAATCCTGTACAAGTGTAGGATTTTATTGCTTAAAAAAAGCCTTTCTAATTATCGTATTGTGTTCCCATCCTATTCTTTTGTTTAATTCTTCCATTTCTTCTTCATAATTTTGTCCCACAAAATATTGGGATTTCTGATGTTCACTCTTAACATATTTATAGTCTTTTGTACATCTATTCTCACAATTGCTCTCTGGTGTAGGCTGGGATTGGTACTTTTAAAAGCACAAGAAGATCAAGTGATTTGTCCAATGCAATAAAAATATCCATGGCAGGAGAAAACAGATTCAGGATCCCCAACTGCCAATGCTAGTGATAGACCAGTGAAAGTTTGGCCAGAGCCACTGGCCCTGCTGCTAAAACACCAATTAAAAGATACCTTGCCCTGAAGCATAAGATGAGCAGGATGGAGCTGAGGAACCTTCAGCAGGCACAGTGCTGCTCAGCTGGGCAGGGAAGCCCAGCACAGATGTGAGAGCAGCAAGGCCACTGAACAAAGGCAAATGTTTAGGCAAGTCCCAAGCAGGCACCAGGTGGGTTTCAAACTGCAGCCCCAGGAACCTGAGTAATTGCAAGCCAAGACGCTGGGGGCATTTCTAGAGGGGGCTGAGGGCATTTTTTCCCATCCCAACCTCTACTCTCCTTCCCTCTGACCACTGGATTATCTATAACGTACAGGCAGAGCTCTGGTTCCTGGTCCTGTGGCTTTGAGCTCATTTGTCAAGCCGAGAGATCTTTATGAAAGGCTGTTAGCAGAGCATTTACTTCCCATTTCTCATCCTACGCTGTCATCAGCTTCCAAGATTAATTAAGGAAAAAAGAAAAGACATCTTGTCTCTCTTTTGTTTCCCCCTTCCTTGTTGTTTTTTTTTTTCTTTACATCCCCTTTCTCTTCATTCATGTCCAGAATATTGCTGGGGAGCAAAACGAGCAAAACTCAAAACTTTCCTCTTCCCTCTTGTGGATAATATATCAATTTTCTTTTTTTTTTTGCCTCTCTGTAAGTGGAAGTGGTTGGGTGAGCTTTGTCCTGAACATCAATTCTCTCACATGGCCTCAGCTGCTAAAGCTAAGCCAGGAAAGATCCCAAATCCATTGACTTATGATAGCTTTAAGTGCTCATTTCAGACTTACGGCACCAGTCCCAAGGGTCGGTGTCCTGTTCCTGAATCACCTCCAGGGTTGCACAATGCTATCCATCTTGCTCACCACGGGTAATCGGGTGCTTTTGTTCAGGCACCAGTTCATATATGAGCTCCTTGTACCATTTACTTCTATTAGGAGCCATAACCTATGCTTATCTGGTGCGATAGTCTCTTCCACTGTCTTGTGTGCCTAAAAATCCAAATGCAGTGCTGTGTTTGCTGTAGCTCAGGCTATTTAGTCTGCTTCTGAGCCCACCCTGCTCCCAGCTGTGTAAGCAAATTATACCAGTCCTACTCCTTGCCCTGCCACCTTCCCAACCCAGCTCCCTTGGTCCCCACTCCATCCACATGCTTCCTGAGCTCCCATTAATCCAACTCCAGTAACACCCTTCTTGGGTGACTCCTTTTCACCCTTTTACACCTTTTATTCAGTGGCAAATTCACATGTTGTGTTATACAGAGATTAATTTTGCAGTCTGACTCTCCTAGTGGCTCTGCTTCTCCCCCCAGTCTGACCAATTCACCCAGTGGCTGGCTGTACCTGACCTGCAAGTTCCCAGCACACTCCCGTAAGATGGTGCTTTTGGTCCCTCTTTTGGTGGCACAGGGAGGAGGAGATGCCTTCTCAGGCATGTGTCATTGCCACACACAGAATAAAGATGAGAAACAGTGGATCCTTGGCCAACGTAAATCAATATGGAACTCCCATCACCAGTGGAATTAAGCTTACTACCAGCCGGGGAGTAACCCAAAATGCTGTTCATTGGAGCAAAAGAAATTTCTGCAGTAATTAGATCTGGAGCATGATTACCCAAAGGGAAACAAAAAACAAATGCGAGTGACAGATATTTCCAGGATAACTGCAGTTATTAGTGCTTTTCTCTACCAGTGACAGACACAAGGGATTAGTATTGCCTGAAAAAGTCTGGTTTACTGTGGGAAAAAATGAGGGCTGGAAATGGAGCAAGTAGAAGTCCATATGCTACTCGGTGTGCTTGTAAGGTCCTGGGAGAATAGCTTTAGCCAAAACAACAAAAGGCAAATATGTGAGGCATATGTGAGAAGAAACATGAACCTGTTGCTTGTAAGTTTCCAGTTAAAAATAAAGTTTGCTCTGAATTAGTGACCTTACTTGTGAGTGCCCTGGCACTGCTTAGCACACGGGGTGAGTCCTGGACTACAGAGCTGGGGCTTGGGGTAAGCGTTTTCAATTTAAATGCCTTTTCCTACTGCCTTGTGTTATTTGGGTAGTAGCATGAAATACCAGCCCTCCCACTCATACCTGCACCAGCAGATCTTGGCACGAAGGAGGTGTCCATCACCTCTGTGCAGCTGGTACGGCAGTGCCAAGCTGCTGCAGAGACCTTCTGTCTACAGCACAGCACTGCAAGAGATCTGGTGCTTCCCAGTAAAGTAACAGTAGAAAAAGCATGAGCTGGCCCACGTCCTTGCTGCACAGCTTGGGCAAGCAACCACGAGCTCCAAGTGTGACTAAGCATGGCTGAGAGCTGCATGTAGGCTGGTAAGGGCATGGGAATAGCACGGGCTAATCCACCCTACGGTTTGCTTTTGGGTGTGTGCACTTGTAAATGCCAACTCTGCTCTGAGAGCATCACTCAGCACGTCTGGCTTCCATGAACCATATGTGCTCACTCAAAACCATCAAATTCTTCTTTTAATAAAAAGATTGCAAGCAAGTAAGGCTAAAAAAAAACCAGCACTAAAATAAGAGCAAGGTTGAGGGTTTTTTTCTTTTAAATATAAGAAGTGCTGACATCCAGGGAGTAACAAGATTGATTTCTAGCACAGTTGTTTGTCAATAGGCACAATTTAGATCAGAAAGTTTGTTTTCTGGCATTTGCTGCGGTCTGTATTCCCTGTGGGTGCTGGAAACAGCCTGGCAGAGGCTCCACCAACCCATGGCCCCATCTCTGCCTGCTGCTAGATGATTCAGGGAAAGCTCAAGACCTTCATAGCAGGCAGCTGTATGATAACTTGTCCACATTGAGCTGAAATTTTAGCTAAAAATCAGATATTTAATAGAGCATCCAAAACACATGGCACCATCAGGGCTCCTAAGCATAATCAGTCATCTTACCTGATGAAAAGCCACTTATGTTTTCATCTCCCCTATAGATTTGACACAATGGGCAGCTCTGCAGCTGGGGTGCATACATGTGGTTCTGCTGAGTCAGGTCTTATGTTTAAAGCATACTGAAAGCCTATCTGCCCTCATGGCAGGGGTTTGGAACTAGATGGTCTTTAAGGTTCCTTCCAACCCAAACCATTCTGTGATTCTATGATGATTCTATGATCTGTCCTTTGGGTGGCAAACTGTAAAGCATCCCACCAGTACTGGGGAGGAGAACACCCATCACCTGGCTGCTTAGGTGACAATCAGGTGTGGGAAGCTACTGGGGAGGTTGGAATTGCCATGGCTCTGGGAAGCATCAGCATTTCAGATGCGGCCTTCCCCCATACCAGTAACCATCACCAGACAGCCCCACCTACTACAAATACCTCATTCCACAGGATGTCTGGTGTATTCCAGCTTTCGAGGCATTTAAGGATGATTTGGCCTTTTTTACAATAAAATCCAAGTCTGACATGAATTAACTTTTGATGCCGAGACTCTGGTTCTCCACAGGACACCTAGCCTGAAAATATGGGAAAGGAAGATAGTATCTGTGATTACCCACCTGGCACCTGTGTCAACTTTCACAAGAACTCATGGATGAGATAATGCTTTTTTAAGAATGTTACTTACCTCTTCTCTCTACTTCAAATGGGTCTTGAAACGTCCCTTCAGATACCAGGCAAATGCTAAAGCCTGGGCTGAAAGCAAAGTGCAGCCTCCTCCTACAAGACATATTCAGTTAGAAGCCAAGCATCTTATAAGCAATAGTCAGAAAATGACATAAACACCAACACCACAATGCTGAGAAGAGCAGCAAGAAAAACTTCTTCTTCCCAAATCTGAGAACTACTTTTGTTTATGGGTGGAAAAATCCTCCTCTAGTTGTTACCTAGCAGAATATTTCAATAAACACAGGACTGCCTCTGTCTCTCCTTTAGAAAACGGTGACTTTTCTATTTGACCTGAAAACTGAAAGTCTTTGGCCAAAAGATAACAAAACACAGAGGATGGTGGGTGCAGACTGTTGGGACTCCAATTTGGTATGGCTCTTCTTTGTCTAAAGCCAATTCCTACCCCACCACCACCAATCCCACAACCTCCAAACCCTCTATGATTCCATAGCTCAATATTCTGATGAAGAAAACTCAGATAGCTGGAAAGATGCAGCCCAGGTAGGAGCTCCTGGATCTTTTCCTATGGGAAAGCCAGATATTTATTTAGAAACTGGACTGAATCACTACAGACGCAGGGGAATGTCAGAATATTCCACAAGTAGGAAGAGGAAGGAATACAATTGTCTCTGCAGTCTGTATATAGTGAATAACCCACAACCTGGGCAAAGCAGAAGTTGTAATACAGCCAGTCAAAGCAAAGCACTGCTAAATCTGTGTTTACAGAGGGGAATAGCACTTTGTGCCTTGGTCAAATCATCTTCAAGCAGACAGTGTAAACCGAGCACTGATACATCAGGTAGCAAAAAAAAACATAACACAATACTCGAGAAATATAAGGAAGGATAGTGAGAACCGGGCAGATGTGTCATTCCCTGAATATGGTCACCTGGAAACAAAGCATCTTGACTGAAGTAGTCAATATGCTAGGAGAGACTGGTGTTGCTGGTGCCAATCTCCTTCTGAAACACAAGGGAACCACAACATGGAATTTAGGCTTAAAACCTCAATATTGAATGGCTGAAATTAGATGAATGAGCCCCTTCCCACATGCTGTGTGAATGATTTGCAGCAGAACAGAGGGATATGACGAATTAAAGTCTTTGCAAATTCCCGCTTGAAACCATCCAAGAACTGCTTTCCAGCAGAGACACATTCTGGGGAGGATAGAACTAAATTTTGCTGCATATAGACTTGTACAGTCCTGCCAGTTCCCATTATAATGCCTTTATTTATTGTCTCTTAAACACAAATGTGAGATAACTTCAATAGGCAAAGAAGTAGTTTTGCTCAGTTGGCCAAGACTGCCACTTTTAAAAATACTTTAGAAGACACTTAAATTAGGGGGGAAAATGCAGAAAGTTCTCTAAAAAGGGACAGAATAAATTTAGAAATCAGCTTCAGAAGTGGCTGGATTCTGAAAATGTCTACAACTAAAAATAGAGGGGAAACAGATGAATTTTTTTCACCCCTCTTAATTATATTCTCTCTAGTGTTTCACTCCTCACATTGGGGTCTTTTCTAAGTGTACATCCAGCCTACGAGCCTGTGCATGGTAAACACTTTTGCTGTTATTCTTGACTAACTGACAGCCCTGGGAGCCATCCAAGCACAACCACAACAAACTCTAGTAAGCCAAAAGCGAGCATCAATACCAAAATGCCTCAGAGCTGGCTCGGAGCAATGTCATGCCCAAATTCATTCCTGCTTGTGGGACTGTCACCTGTATAAGGTCCCTGAGCCACAGAGATTCTGGGAGTTTCTTGGATAGGATCTGGAAGGAGGAAAGCCCTAGTTCCAGTGTCTGTCTCTGCTGAAAGCATATTTTGGGGTGTGTAAACTGTAAAACTGGCTCATCGCTAACCACATCTGCCTTTTTGCACCATTGTGCCATCTGTTTGTTGATGGCACTTTACAGCTCTAATGCAGATGAACCCTGCTGCAGCACCATGACCCAAACCAGAGTCTCTGGGTGAAAGCAGGGGAGGCATTTTTTGACCCTTTGACTTTAGTGATAAGGGTGACAATGACAAGAGCATCAGGGATCTCAGCACACCCTGGCTGTTTCCCAGCAGCTTAGCTTGTGGAAAGGTTTCTGCTTTAGACTTACCAGCTGCTTGGCATTTGGGAGTACTCCAGCGTCAATCAAAGCTGGACGAATTAATGCAGAAAAAAAAAGAGAATCTGTGATGAATTCATCCTTCACTGTGGCATTAGCACAACCCTAACCCTGCCCCTCTCCTCCTCATCAGCAATGAAAAATGCATCCTCTCTGCCAACAATTACCTGTTCCGGCTCACCCCTCTGAACGCCGGCCCTGCTGTAAATGCTGTGCCCACAGCAGTGATGGATAAGCCCTGGCTCGGCCCTGCCACACAGCCATCTGCCATCCCAGCTCCCTCCCTGCGCCCCACCAATTGACACTCTCGTTCCTTTGCTGCGGATCAAGGGCAAGCAGGGAAAAGAAATGGCAGTGGTAAAAGGCGCCTGGAAAAGTGTGAATTAGCCCACAGAAAAGAAGAGATGAATGAAAAGGCATAGGGCACGGGAAAAAGGGAAGGTGAAAAAATGGAAGGAGATGCAGGCAGGGACTACCATGCCTGTGTCTATAACCCTCACTGCTGGGAGCAGTCATGTTCCCCCCTATGCTTAATTAGGCTCTTGATGGCATGTTTGCTTGCTCTTGGCAAGCCCTCAGTGCCCGGATGAGAATGCTCTTGAGCTCTCCCTAGCTGACAAGCCGCTCATCACCCACCGTGATCTACAAGGCACAGCAGAACAGGGCACTGGATTAAATTATTCAAATGGCAGCTGTCAAGAGCAAAATTAAACAGTGAGATGCTGAGCAGTTAAAAACTCCTTTAGGGGCAGGGTGACCAAAGCAGAAAGCATCTTGGTAGCATCTCCATTTCTTTTATGTTTCATTGTTCTACAGGATGCAGCAAGGTGTTTGAGGTTGGGAAGCTTTACATGGAGATGTTTGGGAAGTCTTTGGAAACCTCCCTCCATCCTTAAGGAGAGAGAGATGCAAGCCTCTGAGAAACCACTGCTTTGCTGACAGAACTTTTCCAGGCTGGGTGGATTACTTCCACCACCAGAGCAAGCTGAGAGGGACCTGGCTGTCCAAAACCCCTCCCAGCCCATTATCTTTCAGGTTTATCATGTATTTCAGACCTTCAGTCTGGGAAACTCTGCTTTCAAGCAGAATCACTTTGGATGGTAGTTGGTTATTTTCACTAAAAGCTCTGGATTAAATTTATAATAGTAATAAATGCATTTTGGTTCATGGGTTTGATCCCAGATTTACCCCGAGCTGCTCAGGTGAGAGGAATCTTTATGTTTGAGCTGAAATCCTTCTTCCATCAAGATTTATACAGAAAAAGCATACAGCAGGGGAGAGGCTGGCACTTCTAAAGATGTTCTGAAAACACTCACACAAGCAGGAAAATGTCCCACAAGAATTATTCCCTCAGTGCCAGCCATGCCAAAACCCAGGACACTGTCCTTGCCCATCTGTCAGCTCTGCTTCTGATACTGAACAAATCACATTTATGGTTGTCATAGATTTAGAGAAAGCTGCACAAGGGCCATAATATGGTGAGCCCCGTTAAAATGAGAGATAAACCATTCTCTGTTTCAAGGCGCGCTATAAACACCAACATGCCTCTCAGGGAAGCTGGAGAAGAGGCACAGCAGTATCTTGCTTGCAATTGTCCGTCTGGATGAGACCACGTACCAGCTACCAGCAGCAATGATAAGAATCTCTTGAGACAGGTGGGGAGAATAAAAGCAATAAAATGTTTCCTCAACATGAAGCTTTCTCCAGCATTAATACAATAAGAATTACTTGAGAGGACCCCAGTTAGTCCTTTCTGGGGGTGGGAAGAGCTGGGTTTACTCTGTCCCTTCTACTTCAAAAGTGAATTTGACAATAATGCTATAGAGAAGGCTTTCAAAGGCACATTTGGCCCCTGCAGAAGTCAGGACAAGTAGTGATGCATTAGGGATCAGGATTTTTTTCATTCCAAAAGCATATTTTGGAAAAACACATTTTTCTCCAAGTTTCAAAGGTTTTGAGTCTTTTTATCTAGAAAAGATGTGTGTTGTCTGGTAGACAAAAGTTTGGGAGTCAAAGAAAAAATGGTGGCAACAAAGAGAAAAATTACATTTCCCTTTACTCTGTTTTTTAGAGCTTCCTAATTTTGCAAGCCACCTTAACACTTGTAAGCTAAAATATTATTTTTAAAATAGAGAAACAGTCTCCTTCCTTCCTTCTCTTCCCCCAGTCCTCCTCTCACACTTTTTTCTCTAATAGAAAGGGACGAATTTGACGTTTTGGGATATATTCCTTGCAGGAACTGTAGAAATGCCACCTGCTACCTGCGTGCTAGCTTTGATCACAAATCAACAGCACCCAGTACTGTACAGGATCTCTTGATATTTTAATGGGAAAAAATGGCTGGCCACTAATAGCAATACATCCTGAATTGCACAGCCTACGGTTTTCTGTAAATGCCAAACACTACCTTGCTATTTATAATTCTTAATTGCACCTCCTTAATTACAAGAAGCAAAATAATTCATTATATTCAGTTAAAAGACCTCTAAAACCTTGCACTTCAGGCTTGGCTCTCTTGCAAGTGCAGAATTATCATTGGGAAGAGCATTTAGCAGCTCTGTGCCCAAACTCCTCTTCATCCATGCCAATGGTAGGAGACTTGCTCAATCCCCACCTACTGGTACCATGTACTGTTGATGAACCAACTGAGCATGAGTAGCTCAAGCCTTCTGCTGAGCCCAGCTGCCAAAAGCCGAGCTGGAGAACACAAGTACTGCTGACCAGAACTGGAGGGCTGCAGGGTCTCTTAACACTGGTTCCAGAAGTCCTGCTGTCACTAGTGGGATATTGGGATAAATGCTCACATTTCTCAGCTGAACTCCCAGAAAAGTCTTAATTTGGCGAAAAGAGTCTAAGGGACCTTGCATCAGCCTCTACAATCTGAAAGTGGAGATCCTTCCTCCTCTCGGCCCTTGGATAACCAGGCACCTCCTGACTTGCCATGAAGGACAGGAAGGCACTCCTAAAAATTTCTAAAGCACTGTCCTACAAGGCTCCCTCACATCCTCTTCCTTCAGGCATTGCTGCAGACCAGTGTCCACAGACACAGGCAAAAAACCCACCCAACCTAGTGCCAAGAAGGATACTAGTATCAGTCAATGTGACAGTGGGGGAAACAAAGATACCTGTATTTCCAGGAGCTTCTTTTGTAATTATTATATCAGCCACCATGGCCAAGTTAAGTTGAGGGACTCACTTAACTTGTGTATTACAGAGCTTAAAACACCAGGTTAAGATCCACACACTGGCTGGCTGCTTTCCTGTCAAAAAAACAGAGACCAAATGGTTGGGTACTCCCCTAAGTCTCATACCAGGTAATATAGCCACCTGCAACACCCCTGAGTGAGTTGGGAAGCCTCTCTCCATTGGTGAATTCCCCTTGCCATAGGCTACAGTTCCTATGCTTTTAATGGGTTATAAAACTGAACCTGCACTGAAATAAGACATGTTTGCACTGTTTTTCTTGAGAAGACAAGTGACCACAACCTTTCTGCTCAGTGCTGCATGGCTGGAAGAAAATTATGTTCAGCTTCCAAGGGTTCAAACTAGGGGAGGAAAGAAAAGAAATATATATAATTAATTGGATAATGCTAGTTTGAGCCCAGGCCTTAAACTTACGAAACACAAATACATCCTCTATAAGGAGCCCTGTTTGAAAGCAGAGACATTGACCAGCATGTGCAAGTGGGGCAGAGCTTCCTAGGGCTGCAGCATCCTGTCTGAAAGGGTGCTTCCAGACAGTAGATCTACTACAGCATCTTTTCACCGTCTGTTACCTCACTTCTCTGAGGACCAGGATATGGCAAGAAGCCCTGAATATAGCTCTCAGTGCTGAGGGTTCTTCTGACATTGGGAGACGAGCATCTTGACCGTCTTTGGGCCAAGCTGTATTATAAACAGCACTAGAGCTACTCACAAGTCTTCAAAGTTTCCACATGATTATGTGAGCAAATATTTGGACTGGAAGTGCTGTTAGTCATTATTTGCAGTTCATTTTCTCTTATTTGTTCTCTGTCTTTTAAATAATAAAAAAGAGAAAGCCAAGATGACAGCTCACAGTGTTCACAGAAACAACACCTGGTTTTTTGAGCAAATGCCTCGCATGCAGCCAGCCAGCCTCTGCAGCTCCCTGGGAAATGCTGCAGCAGGGGCAGCCTGTGCCAGGCAGGAATTGGCCTCTTGTTCACAGCCACACTGCTGGGTACCACAACTGCTGCAGCAATAACAGGCCCTGAGCATCCACTGTAAAAATCCCTGCTCCTGGACTGGCTGTGCTCCTGCACAGACCTTTCCTGGATTTGGTATTCTGGGGCCAGTTCCCTGTTTCCAGGCTTCCCTGGATTTGGAGGTTTCACTGCTTCACTGCTATTTGGAACCTAATTTGGAGGCCTGATCTTAGCAACAGCTGTTAGTCAAGCTCAGGGTTTAGCACCATTAATCACATCAGAAGGCAGAGGTGTTACCAACAGCAGGAAATACTGCAGCTGGTGGCAGGTGTCTGCAGATACAGCCCCCAAACATGTCCACCAAGGAAGAGTTTACACCTACCCATGTAAGTGTAAGGCTCCCTGGGCACAGAGGCACAAGAGGAGCTATACAGTAGTAGAAGAGCTCCATGGTAATGCTGGCATCAAAACTTACTCAGGCATCTTTGTATCAAAAAAACCCACCTTTCCAAAACACCTACAAATTATATTTCCAGCAGCCTATTTCTCTGTGTCTCCAGTACCTTATGCCTCCAACTTTGTTGAAAGCAATACGTACCAAGTGCTGGAAGAAGCACTGGGCAACAGCTAGAGGTGAGCCAGCACTTCAGTACAGACAAGCTGAAAACAAAGTGTGGTATTCTTCCTTTTGGCACACTCATGGCTTAGCAAATGCAGGGAGCCAGGACCCAGAGCCTGGATCTGGTACCTTCTGCATTAGGGTCATTTCTGTCTATCCTAACACCTTGCTTCCCAGACATGAATGGATGAAGTGGCTTCTTTCAAAAGGAAGTCTTGTTTACCCCGGAAAATGTGGACAGAACATGTCAGTTTAACTTAAACTCTCTGGAAGCATTTTGATTTCAACAGAACATCTCCCCAGAAGGCAGAAACATCTTGGGGCGGATATTTCTGCTCTGACACCCGTTCCCTCAGGTCTGAGTCCACAGGGGAGACCAGCAATATACAGAACCACAGCAAAACACTCTCAAACCACATTCAAGCCCTTCCATCTCCAGTGAGATATTTTTGGCTTTACATGGTCACTTGTAGAGTAGAAAGGATCTTGTTTCTGTGGAGAGCATATACTTATTACAAGCGTTTGTGCTGAGAACAAATAGGCCTTTCCGTGGGAATGACTTCAAATATCCTTGCTGGGAAGGAAAAGAGAAAAATCCCAAACTGGGAGAAATACTTGGCCCAACAGAAATAAAGTTAATGTAATATGGCAATATCCCAACCAGCTTCTGTTTAGCAGATAGTCTCTCCTCTGACTCATGTATTGATGTGGCTATTAATAATGCACTGTTATAAAAATCCATCCTTGTAGGAGGAAGGATGCTGTCAAGACTCAAGCAATTCCTTGTTTTCAGTGAAATATGGGTAACATTTGTGTTGTGTTTTCAATTCCTCTTTTCAGGTTATTTTCCATTTCCACTTTAATAATAATCTTTATGCCTAAAAAAAGCATCTCACTTTTACAGTTGGGATGACCTTTTATATTACGTGTGGATTAGCACGGAACAGCAACTTGTTCAGTTTAGAGCTGACAGTAAGTACTGCTGCTTTTACCTCTGTCACTTTTATCAGTTTAAGTTGTTCTCTGTTACTACAAGTTTGCTCATGGGGAAACTGAGGCAGACAGCAAGAAAGCCACTTACTTGGCATTGTCAGCATGGTAGGGTCTAGGAGCAAGGCTAAGGATGCTGTGCTGGTTAGGGGATGCTATCTTCCTTGGAAACACAACCCAGGAGTCCTGAAAAATGTAATTCATTTAATCATTAGCATTTCTTTGAGATTTTCTCCCCTTTCTTACCCCAAAATAGTGAAAATTGTCTCTCTGAAGAGGGGCTTCTCTTTCATATAGAGAATCATTGCAGTGTTACAAAAACGCCTGTTTCTTCAAAAAGCCATGGCTTGTAATTAATGGTCTTTGGTACAGCACCAACAGGCCATTTTTAATTGAGGTTTCAGGCTCAGTCCAGCTGGGGATATTTCCTGTTCAAGCTGCCATAAGTAACCCTCTTAATTTTGTACTTTCTGGGAGCATTTGAATCCAGTAAGGACTACAGCATCAAGTACCACTTGATTTTAATATTAATAGCAGCTTTTTCTGATTCTGGAATTATCTGGCTTAGTTTAGGAAATATATTCTCCATGGCAAAGTCCTCATTCCTTGTTTTACAATGGACTCCTGGAATATTTCAGTATTCCTGTTTCCTTGCACTGCCTTCTCCAAGAGCCCATGCTAATATTTGCTAAAATACTATAGGAACTACTTAGCAATTTCAAGCAGGATGTTTTTCTTGGCCCAATAGAGTAAGTGTCCAGATGCTTTCTCCAAAAGAAGTCAAAGTGGTGCCATATTAAATGCTTAAATCTTTTAAAGAATAATTACTCCCTTCACCCAGCACACCTATCAGGGCTGATAGAAACGGGGATAAATGCAAGCTCAGCATTACAGCTGCAATCCTACTCAGGCCATTGCTTCTCAGAAATCAACCTATATGCACTCAAAGAGATCAGATTTTCTTGCTGCAGGGTTCAGGGCTATCCTTGAAATAATTTATACCTGCAGAAAGCTAGTAAGTCCTCCATGCTGCAGCCAAATGGTGGAGAACAATCAGATAACCGAACCACCACACTGGAGGCACCTTGGCGTGATAAGCCAAGGGAAGAAACAGCAGCGCTGCTCCCAAGAGTTCAAAAATCTTCAGTCAAATCAGGCAAGCAGGAAGAGCAGCTTAAAAACTGAGAAGATATTAAAATAATCACTGAATCCTTCTTGGTCATTTTTCTCCTCCTTTTTTTGGGTGCAGTGGGGTTCTGGAGAATGCACATCCCAAATTACAGTTCGATTGTAAGCCCTCTCTATCATGTGACCCGGAAGAAGAATGATTTTAAATGGGGCCCTGAGCAGCAACAAGCCTTTGAGCAAATTAAACGTGAAATAGTTCATGCAGTAGCCCTGGACCAGTCCAGACCGGGCCAGATGTAAAAAATGTACTGTACACTGCAGCTGGGGAGAACGGTCCTACCTGGAGCCTCTGGCAGAAAGCTCCAGGGGAGACTCGAGGTCGACCCCTCGGCTTTTGGAGTCGGGGATACAAAGGATCTGAGGCCAGCTATACCCCAACTGAGAAAGAGATACTGGCAGCGTATGAAGGGGTTCAAGCTGCTTCGGAAGTGATTGGCACTGAAGCACAGCTCCTCCTGGCACCTCGGCTGCCCATGTTGGGCTGGATGTTCAAAGGCAGGGTCTCCTCTACACATCATGCAACTGATGCTACATGGAGTAAATGGGCTGCACTAATTACACAACGAACTCGAATAGGAAATCTCAGTCGTCCAGGCATTCTAGAAGTCATCATGGACTGGCCAGAGGGCAAAGATTTCGGAATGTCACCAGAGGAGGAGGTGGTGCGTGCTGAAGAGGCCCCACCATATAATGAACTGTTAGAAAGTGAAAAGCAGTATGCCTTGTTTACTGATGGCTCTTGCCGTATTGTGGGAAAGCATCGGAGATGGAAGGCAGCTGTATGGAGTCCTGGACGACAAGTTGCAGAAACTGCTGACGGAGAGGGTGGATCGAGTCAGTTTGCCGAGGTGAAAGCCATCCAGCTGGCCCTGGACATTGCTGAACGAGAAAAGTGGCCAGTACTTTACCTCTATACTGACTCATGGATGGTGGCAAATGCCCTGTGGGGGTGGTTGAAGCAATGGAAGCAGAGCAACTGGCAAAGCAGAGGTAAACCCATCTGGGCTGCTGCACTGTGGAAAGATATTGCTGCCAGGGTGCAGAACCTGGTGGTGAAGGTACGTCATGTTGATGCCCATGTACCCAAGAGTCAGGCCACTGAGGAACACCAGAACAACCAACAAGTGGATAAAGCGGCTAAGATTGAAGTGGCTCAGATGGACTTAGATTGGCAATGTAAAGGTGAATTATTTTTGGCCCGGTGGGCCCATGACACTTCAGGCCATCAGGGCAGAGATGTAACATATAGATGGGCCCGTGATTGAGGGGTGGACTTAACAATGGACACTATTGCCCAGGTTATTCATGAGTGTGAAACATGCGCTGCAATTAAACAAGCCAAGCGGCTAAAGCCTCCTTGGTATGGAGGACGATGGTTGAAGTATAAATATGGGGAGGCCTGGCAGATTGACTATATCACACTGCCACCAACCCGCCAAGGCAAGCGCCATGTGCTTACCATGGTGGAAGCAACCACCGGGTGGCTGGAGACATACGCTGTGCCCCATGCCACTGCCCGGAACACTATCCTGGGCCTTGAGAAACAGATTTTGTGGCGACACGGCACCCCAGAGAGAATTGAGTCAGACAATGGGACTCATTTCCGGAATAACCTTATAGATATTTGGGCCAAAGAGCATGGCATTGAGTGGGTATATCACATCCCCTACCATGCACCAGCCTCTGGGAAAATCGAACGGTACAATGGGCTGTTAAAAACTACACTGAGAGCAACGGGTGGGGGAACTTTCAAGCATTGGGATACACATTTACCAAAGGCCACCTGGTTGGTCAACACCAGAGGATCTGCCAACAGGGCTGGCCCAGCCCTGTCAGAACTTTTACATATTGTAGAGGGGGACAAAGTTCCCGTGGTGCATATGAAGAATTTGCTGGGGAAGACAGTCTGGGTTGTTCCTGCTTCAGGTAAAGGCAAACCCACTTGTGGGATTGCTTTTGCTCAGGGACCTGGATATACTTGGTGGGTAATGCGGGAAGATGGGGAAGTCCGATGTATACCTCAAGGGGATTTGATTTTAGGGGAAAACAGCCAGTGAACTCAATTATATGCTGTTGCCTGCTGTGTAATACTTTTATAGCCCATCAGCTAGATGTCTCCAGGTCACCAGCGACTATCCCTGACTTCCTTCTAACCATCATCCTAACAGAGAATGAACTTTGATAGAACCAGATGAGTTCCGCAGTAAAGGAGCGACCAGCATCAGCAGGCAACGATCCAATACTGCACACAGCCTTTCCTGCCCTGAAAGATTGTTACAAGAGGTGGAACCTGACATCATGGACCGAATGGACTCAGCAGCATTATAGGGATTGGTCCATGCACTAAGAAAATGATTTTTTTTTGTCTTGGTCTGTGTGTATATGGATGTATGTATGTGGGAGAGCGATGGTGTATTGAAAATGTGGGATCTGAGCATGATGTGAATGGTATGGAATAAGGGGTGGATAACTTCCTGGGTTCAGCAGTGCTGTGTTTTGACTTCCAGCTTGGGAACAGTGCTGGTGATACCGATGTTTTCAGTTGTTGCTAAGTGATGTTTACCCTGACCAAGGACTTTGTGAGCCTCATGCTCTGCCAGGGAGAGGGGAAGCCAGGAGGAAGCAGAGACGGGGCGCCTGACCCAGGCTAGCCAAGGAGGTATTCGATACCACAGCACGTCATGCCCGGGGTGGGGAGTAACCGGGAGTTACCCGGAAGGACATGGGCTTCCGGGTGGGACTCGTTTCTTGGCCGGTGGTATCGTATTCTCTTCCCTTGTTATTTTCTCTTATCATTGTTGTTGTTGGTGGTAGCGGTGGTTATTTGTGTTGTACATTGGTTGCTGGACTGTTCTTGTCTCAACCCGTGGGAGTTGCACTCTTTTGATCCTCCTCCCCATCCCTCCAGAAGCTGGGAAGGGGAGAGCCCCGGGGGGGGGTGGCCTTGATTGTTCTCAGCCCGGCACCACTCACTGGGAGTGAGTGAACAAGATGTCTGGCTAGGGTTTAAACCATGATATGTCCAAAGAAGGAGATGCCAAAGAACAAGGGGGAAAGGAACCCACAGACAAGCATCAAGCTCTTCCTCATGCACGACCTAGCACCATCAGCGGGGTGGTCCTGCAGGTGGGAGCATGATGTGCACATTTGTGAGGTCTTTGTCTGCTCAGATTGCATCATCCCTTGGTCATCCTGGTGTGGCCAGCAGGGCTTGGAAAGGCAGGACCAGCTCGCATTGCTTCTCCTCTTCATCCATGGCACTCAGCTTTGGGCCATGAGCTGATCATCTGGGGACTGCAGGAGGACCAAGCCCTTGGTGCTCATGTCTTGCAGCCCTTAGAAAACCTCCTCTCTACTGGGGCAAACATTCCGTTATTAGAAGTGATCTCCATCAGTAATTTTTTATCCAGAAAGTGTTTTAAAATGAAACAAAACACATGCTTAGGGTTTTCAGTCTGCTCTGTTGCCACCCTTGATGAAAGAAACACTTTTTCTTCCAGCTTTTGGAATATTTTTCCATCCCTTTGGCAAGACCTTGGGTTAGAGACATACTGAAAAAAAGAACATCTCCACCCCACCTATTTTTTTTAAAGAAAAGACTTTTTCTTTCCACTTATGATGGACTTCAGTTCTGCAGCTCACTCTAATGCCAATCAGTGCCAAGCACGGGCTGCCTGAAGATAGTTTTTTAAGGCTAACTGGGTGATCTCAGACCCTGGTTTACTGCCAACCTCCCAATCAGTCTGTGATAAAGGCTGTATTTGGAATTGTATATTTTTCACACGTCCTCCCCAGCTGCAGTCTCATCACTACACTAATTCTACTCTTTTTCTTTGTAACTGTTCCCTACCTTGCTTGTAGAAATATGATGAGGATGAGAGGGAGGGAGTATGTTTCTAGCACCCAGTAGGGTGAATCAACCACCATATCCAGCCTTGACAGGCACCAGATGCCAACTTGGAGCAAGACCTTCGAGCACAGCCTCCTGGACACCCAGTGCCAGCAGCAGCCTGGGCCAATGGGAAAAACTGCCCCAGGCATCCCCACCGCTCCTTGCTTTACATTTTGCCTCCAGAGTGAGTCAGCAAATACAGACTATTTTTTGTTATATTAAAAAACAGCAGCAGTGATTAACTATGGAAGGACATCATGCCAAACAATGCTTGCATGCACTTTAACTCACCTAACAGGAGTTAAGGAGCATGGTGGTGCCAGCAGGACTAAAGCAAATAACAGCTTCTGATGGGGAGAGGGGAGGTTAAGGACACCAGGAAGCCAGTGTCAGGGCAGTAACTGCTCAAACCAGATCAGCCAGCAGCAGAAGGTGTTGCCTGGCTGCACTCTAAGCTCCAAGCGTTATCCTAATTCAGATGACTATGTGCAGATCAACACTACAGCAGG
The DNA here is from genome assembly GCF_028554395.1 of Pezoporus wallicus. NCBI lineage: Eukaryota > Metazoa > Chordata > Aves > Psittaciformes > Psittacidae > Pezoporus > Pezoporus wallicus. The sequence goes on from NW_026642342.1 coordinate 1,410,523, forward strand.
CTCCAGTGTGGCCCACACGCTCTTTTACCTCCTGGCACATGTCCTCTGACAAACCAGCCTCAGGGCACATGTGCCACCCGCTTGCACAGCGTTAGGGTTGCTGCTTTGAAGGACTGCCAGAAAGCCCTGGAGGTCTCCATGCAAGTGGATAAAAGTCACCTTTAATGACCAGATTCAAGACAGCCTCGTAAGGGGCAGCTGCAATATCCTTTCCTCTGCCTCATATCAATTTCCATACAATGGAATCTAGCTTCTCATCGATTCTTTTGCAGTCAGAGGCCCATTTCCCTTGTAAGAGGGAGCAAGAGCCATTGGAGCTGGCAGATACCTATTTTCTTCCAGGTTATGCCTTAGCCTTTCTCATCACGAGCTAACATGAAGTGTCTCTTCAATTTGTCCCACTCTTTCCATCTCCCTTGCACAGTTTCATCCAAGCATTGAGATTTCCTGCCAGCCTTGGAAGAAATATCCCATGTCTCCTACATCTCCTTCAGGGATTGGGCCTGGAAAGCCATGATAAAGAAATGTTCCTGGAGAGAAAGTGGCTTTTCCCACAGTAGTTAGGCTGAGGGCTTGTGGACCTCCTGGCAGTTCCCATCCCATCCCACCCTGCAGCTGGACCAATGTCAAACCAGCCCAGAAGCTGATTACCTGCACTGACGCAAGTGTTAATTTTTACCTCTGTTAAATGTTTCTTTGAATAACGTATTGGTTATTTATTCTGCCTGAGAGGAAGGTCAGAGCATGCATTTAAATGGAAATGCTCTTTGCAAAAGCTACAGAAAAGATCATTAATTACCTCTGCTTCTCAACTGGACCAAATTTTAAAACTGGGCTGATCAGGATCTTATTATTTATTTCAGATTACACTAAACTTCATCTGCTTTGCAGAGGGTTTCCCAGAACATGCCTTAAGTTCATCAATAACCTCAAGTCTGCAGTGTTCCCTTCTCATCACCACTCCCATAGATGTGGAAAGGGTTTCTCCACACTTTCATAAACACATGGATGTGTGAAACTCTGAGATTAAGGCACTCCAACATCCTTGCCTTCCCCCTGCCACAAGCCTTCAAGCTGCCCTTTGCTGAGTGGGGGCTGCTGCTGACTTGCACTGTCTTCAAAGAGCAAACACACAAGGTGTCCTGAATAGACAAGAACAAGCAGGAGGCTAAAAAATAATGTGAACTAGATAACTGGGCCTTAACTGAAAGTGAAGTACCAGCAGGCCTCCCTAGAGATGGTATCACTGGAGAAGGTCTCCAAACATGCTCAGCTTTGTGATACTATCACAGCTGCACTAATACATGACCGATTTTCCAACAGCACCCTCCAGAAAGAGATACTTTATTTCCTGACAAATCAAAATTAAAGGCACCTCCGATTTTTTTTCCACTAAAAGCTACAGCATTTCTTATTTGTTGAATTACTACATTTTAATCTACTTTTCAGTAAAACCATATTAGCGAGGTTTTGGCGGGACAGTGGGAAAAAGACATGACCCTAAAACAGTCCACCACTGATGACAATCACTTTTGCTACCCTGAAAGTAAGATTTTTTTCAATGAAAAAACACAAAATTTTTGTGCTTTGTTTTGGTTAAATCCTGTCAGCTCTGCTTGTGCTAACAGCAGCATGTACATATGCAACACAGATTTATCCTGGGACTACTGTAGAAAGCCAGATTTGGGTGGCTTTGATCCCTTATAAAAAAATTGTTTGTTAAACTTAATAGCATCTACTTTCCTCCTAAAATAATGTCTGCAGCAAAATGATCCTATTGGGATCCATATGAAACAGCAGCACCATATAATTAACTGGAATATGGTAGAGATATTGGGGACTTTGGGTGATGATATTGCAGAACTCTTCTCTCATACAGGCAAACAGATCACTGTATTACAAAGGGGAAGACAAAGGATTATTATTATTATTGTGTTGAAAAGAAGCTTGGTTTAATACACAGTAGTGAAAGGAAACCCACAAGTGAAATAAATATCCTCTAATTCATATCCATACTGTTAAAATTACAGATAAAAGAGTGATCTTGGATGTTCAAAAGGCAAGTAAAATAGCAAGATAGATAAAAATAATATACATATGGCTGAAACCCAAAGTATCTCAGACAAACCCTATTGGATGAAACAGTTTATCATGAGGGAGAGGAGGGGGAGGCTGAATGAATAGGCCACAGCAGAAGAGGATGAATTATTTTATGGGCTTTCATACTTAATGGTCCAAGTGGAAATGACAGGAAAGTCCACAATTTTCAAGGTGACTGGTTTGACCTGTCTTAAACAGACCCTCCATCATCACTGGCCACTCCTGAAAATCTCAGTGAGGCACTCTGAAGTTGTCCCCAGAGACCTGCTGAGCAAGAGGCAGCATGTCTCCAAGTATGGCCCCAATCCAAACTCTTTAAGCAAAGGCTAATCTCGACAAAGTTTCTGCTCTCTAGGTTGGATTCAAAGAGTTCTTTCACCTTTTCTGGCCCTGCAATAAAAATATTTTCTTTCAAGAACTAGGACTGGGGGTTGGTTTTTGTTGTTGTTGAGTCCTATGCTGTGATTGCTTGGATGGTGTCCACATTGGTAATTTTTGTCTTGGATGCAATAAAGTCATTAGTGACTTCAGTCATTTCTGCATGTCCAACCTCTAGCAGCTTGTGCATTGCAATTGCTGTGATGATGGAAGGCAAGGATGGCCCAGGTACCTGCTATAAGGCAAGTTCCTAGCCCCACTCTGAAGCCTCACATGAGCAAGGCAGCAGCTAAGGCTTCCTCCTAACTGACCCCTTCTCCTTCAGAGGGAAGCTAAAGCCCAGCAGAGCCACCAAGACCCCCAGTAGCAAACCCTGCTTTGACCTGCCATCAGTTGATCTCTCTTTAAATGAAAAAGACTTTCAGCAGCAGCTTTAGCATAGCAGGAAGACTCCAGGGCTAAGTGGGACTCTGCTCTGGACCACACTCTCTGCGTGAATGTTCATCATAATGAGGGTACCTCATGCCTTTTCTTAGGGGCTTTCAGTTTCACAGACCTCAAATCATGGGGCACTCTGGTACCCATGGGCAAGGCAGTGGGATTTCTAAACTCCAGCAGCTCAGCCAAAAGACAAAAAAATCCAGAGCAATTTGATGGAAAGGCCCTCCGGACTCCTCCAGCACTTGCAAGTGCTAATTGCCAGTAGTCCAATTACATTTATGTCTCTGATGGATTTAATTGCCAAGTTGCTGAAGAGAGAAGTGACCTATTATGCATTATTGTTTACAGCAAATTAGTTCAGGAATTCCCATCTTTCTGCCTGTCATGCTCAGAGGGCAAACTCCTTCAGCTCTGCCACAGTCAGCCAAGGACTTCACTGGCTGCTGCAGATGCAGGCTCATTCACCAGGAAAAGCTGAGTAAAGACATGTCTGGGGCAGAAACACAAACCTGTGCTCAGTAGAAGAAAGCTCTGAGCTGACAGGGATCAGAGAGAAAAGGCAGTAATACCTCAAAGATAAAAAAAATGCCCAAGGAAAGAAACTACAGTGTTTCTGCAGCAGCAGATGAGGGGGGCTGGCACACACACCTACAGGTTAAAGCTCAGACCTGAGCTCAAATGGAGCTGGTGGAGCAGAGTATGGGTGAGTAAAAGTCCCAGATGAGGCTGCTCAGGGCAATGAATGTCTAGTGCTCTCACAGCTTCAGAGAGAGCATGTTTGCTTCTTGAGGAGGCTCTAAAGGAATGTCAAAGGAGACAGCTACAGGACCTCTAGGCAGTTTGAAATCTAAGTGAATAAAAGGAACAGGGAGGGAACATTTTCTTTTGCAGGACATATATGGGGCTGGGCTGAAAAGATGTTTAGGGCAATTTTGTATTTTTTTCTAAATGGGGTAAAAAATTGTTTCTGATGGCTCTAAACCTCCCTGCCAAACCAAGGGGGTCTGCCTATCAGGCAGACAGAAGTTCATCTTCCCTACTGTTATTCATGCTTGTGAGGTCTTTCAGAGGTGCTGTAGCTCCTTGCAGTACTTCTGTGGGAGCTCTTATGGCCTTCGAGAGTCAGCACTGGGTAGTCAGAGCTGGAAAACAGGGCTGTCCCCTCCCTGTGTACAGCAAGGTTGTACGCAGCTCTCCAGGTTTGGTTGCTATTGTACGTGGGCAGCACTAGGACAGCATTATCCAGACTGTCACCTAGAGATGAAAATAATTAAAGCAGGGAAGCACAAGAAGCTTCAAAACAGGCCTGCCCTTGACTTGCGCAATATATTTCAGCAGGCCCGTAAAAAGATCAGGGAATTCACTCAAGCATGAATAGTTATAAGCATAAAAGAGTGGTGGTATTATATTTATTATTAAAGTCTTTTTAAAGCCCCCTTTTTGCAGATGAATTCTGAGCCTCTAGGGAAAGTCAGAGGTGGGATATTTAGCAAAAATATTATTAAAAATAGAAATTGTTTCCCATGACTTAACCTTATTGCCTAGGGGGAAATCACTTAGGTGATGTTATTGGAGAGTGTGTAGTTACAAGACCATGATTGCTATGGAAGAGTACGCACAAAGTTTCTGGAATAGCAGCAACATTTCTGCTTCCAGGGAAGCAAATTTATTTTTGCACCCCACCTACTGCCTCCAGCCCCACTGTCGTCCTCATCCCCTACTGAGAAGGGCTTTTTCCTTAAGCCCACATGCTTTTAACCAACCTACAGTCCCTTCCACAGCTCTTCATCTGCCAGCAATTTATCATCATCATGTGTCAAGTCTGCAGGTCCAATATGTGACCAGTTCACCCTCCTTGGTCTGAGGGACTCGGGAAGAGTAGCATGCAGAATGGTGTCATGGTTTCCTTTCTGCTCTTGCTCCAGCCCAACATTATTAATAGAAAGCTTTTTTCCTAACTAAGTTTTCTTCAAAACCTGCAAAAAAAGTTCAATTATGATGAATTGGTGTTTTCTAATAGAAAACCTCCTCTGCCCCACAGCCCTGGCCAAAGGCTGTTTGTCAAAGCAACATCAAGTGTGACTCCCCCCTGGAAAGATGTCCTGAAGCTCTTTGAGAAATATGGCTCCAGAGGCAATGGAAATGCCAAGGGGATTGCTAAGATGATCAGATCGTTTCTTGTCTTCCTCCTGGGATACACATCAAGGAAGATGGGCAGATACTAGACATTCATCACAGGCACTTGTCCCTTCAACACCTGACACTGGTGCAGCAAAACAGTTTTTGATCACTTGAGCATAATGTCACTGCAATCATTGTCTGGAATGTAATTTTGTCTTAAAAAAAAAGGGGGGGGAGGGAGAAGGAGGATAAAAAGTAACCCTCAAAAGTCTCTCTGCTTCAGAAAAGCTGTCTCTGAAGTTTTGCTGTATGTATTAGATCTCAGCAAATTCTGTAAATGCCCTCCCTGCCACCTGCATTTGGACATTTTCCTCTTACTTAATGATATTCCATCAATTATATAAATTCACAGATACTAGAGATCAGTATTAGGGAGTTCAGCTTCATTATTAGTACAGTTATTGTCCTTTGGAGACTAAGCTAATGGCTATTTGTCTTCTTCAATTCAATTAACAACAATCCTCTCTGGACATCACATAGGCTGCACTCAGTGGCATGCCGCTACATCCCCTCCTCCATCAGGACATGACCCCCATCTCCACAGACAAGGTCTGCCTCCACTCTTGCCAGCTGCATGCTATATATTTTAGCAGTACATCAGGAAATGGCACACTAAATTATCAAAGAACTAAACTGGGCAGGGCTTGAGCCAAGAAAAATCCATTTATTGATGGCCATTCCCCCTCTGAAGTGCTCAAGTAGGTTTACAGGACAGGAACATGCCTTTCCCTACCAGCCAAGAAGACTCTTCCCAATGAGGATAAGGTCACATCTTCCAGCAAAAGATGAAGGGTAGAAACTGAAGACTGGGGCCAGACTGAGGAAGGACTTTCAACATTCTTTAAGAAAATGGAGCTTACAAGATGCTCCAATATGCTGGTGGGGCTCTTCTTTACAAGTGCAGATCATGGATCCTTTATTTCCCCCTTATCCCTGGCTTGTCCTCTATGAGTGCTCTTGTTGGTAAGTTCAAGGATCCTCAATCAGGAATTGTTAAAACCAAGGATGTTCCTCCATGATGTTGCTGCCTTCCAGTATGTGAATAGCCCCCTCACTTCTGCAGATCAATGACTTGTCTTTATGTCCTCATCCCTTTCCACTTCCAACTCTGTAAGGGCTTTAATTAGAACAAAGCTTATACTGAGAAGGTGTGGGATCAACTTACAATTTATGGGTATAGAGAGCATATGGGAACAGACAGGAAAGCTGAGCAGTCTCCTCACCAACCAGTCTGCAAACTTTTCACAGTAAGAGCTGCTACTGCAGCTTGACTACAGTGGTAATACACACACCCCATGAACAGCCTCCCCAAGGCTTGCTCCCTAGAAGGTCCACCAAAACGCAGTATTTGGTTTGTTAACATATCCTTTTGCTTTAACAAAAGCAGAATCCATCCTGCCTGCCCCTGGAACAAGCACAGCCCTGTGCTGCTGGCGCTGTAAGTAACAGTGACAGGATCACTGAGACATAACAAGATTTATCACTTTCTCCTGAAGAACAATTGCCTGCTTGGTGTCCTCAGTAAATAATGTTCTGCCTGCATCATCTGGGGACATCATCAACCCAGGAGACAATGACACCACTTAACCTTTCATGGGCTCACTCAGCTCCCCTAAGCTGCCCAAGATGTGTGGTTACTCAACAAGTCCTTTCAGGGATGAGGTGAGGATGTGATGACAAAATTCACACAAGGAAGAAGGAACACAGCACAGACATCTGATATCATGTGGGAGACTTCAGAGAACCTGTAAGCAGCTCCATAACCCACCTGCACTTGTAGCACTGCTTTTATCAGGAACCTACATAAAGTCTGGACTGATTAGGCCAGTTTGGCTTCAGCAAGGATCAGAGTCCAGCTGCCAGGCACATCAGGCTGTTTCCCAGCTCTCATCCATACACATGGCCCCCTCACAGTGCTCTTCCCACCGAGTGCCTGGGATCCCACCCACAAGCACCTCAGTGACTTTTTCAGGCAGGGCCCAGACAACATGGTCCTGAAGTGTGCCAAGACTTTGGCTTGTCTGGTACTGCCTCCTCACTATCCTTAACAGCTCCTGACTGCTCCTTCACTGTCTCTGACCAAAACATTGGATTTATTAATGCATTTTTAATTAGCAAACTCAATCTCCAGGGGAAGATGTCTTGCATCTTAATGACCTCTGCTCTGAACCTTTGCCAGATTGCTCTTTATACTGTAAACCTGTATCTTCAACCAAGTTTTCTGATGACCCTTAACTCACAAGCTGAGCATCCAGGGCAGGGGAGGTTGGTATGGGTGAGGTATTTGCTAAGTGAACGTAGCTCCAAGCATAGTCCAAGCTGGTGGGAAGTTACAAGAACTCATTTGAGTATGAGCAAGTCATAGAAAGCTTACAAAGCCTCTGCACAGTTAAAGAAGTGCTATAGGAAAAGCTTGCTGGAACACAGCAATGGAGTTCAGATGGTCATAGGAGATAGGGAGGGCTGAGCAAAGCTACATGCCTAAAGCTTGCTGGGACGGGCAGGGGACAGGGGACAGCCTGACTGTACACACCAGCCCTCTTGTTCTCAGGGACAAGGAAAGGACCACAGTTATGTTTCCTTGGAGCCTTGTTCATGCCAGCTCAGAACCACATTACTCACCACATCTCTCCAGGAGGTGCCTCTTTGCAAGCCACACCTTTCCAGATCAGCTTGTATTATCAGAGGCCAGCACAAAGACCTGTTTTTCCCTAGGATTTAGTGACATTTTAATCAACGTTTTCAGATGAGAGTTACACACTTAAATGTTATGCTGTTTCCTTCATCAGATCTCCACAGGCATTTCATGGCTTCCCCGTGGTTTCAATATTTTCTGTATCCCTCCAGTTCCAGATCTCACTTCAAACGAGCCACTACAATTGAGCTGTTCCATGCCAATCAGTGCTGCAGGAGCCCACGGTCCTTAACTCCATGGCAGAATCCACTTCCCACCTCCGGGAACAGCAAGGGTTGAACCTATTTCCTTTTCTCCCTTGCTTTGGGAACTGTCAAGAGCTCCAATAGCTTCATGCTTTATTACCCACACAGCTCTATAGATCTATACCTTCCAAATGTGTTCAACGGTGCCGTGTGCCTAGTGCCAGCTGTTCCTTGATTTTCTGGCTGCTCTGTCACACAAGCTGTTAGTGATGCCATTTGTTTCCATCCTCCTCTGAAGGGCACATCCCAATGGCACATGATTGCCAACAGTGGCTGTTACCCTGCCCTCACTCATATGCAGCCTTATTGTCACTATAACCAAGTAGCATCATCTCCAGAGGAGCAGGAGGACCTAGCATGAAAATCCTCTCAGAGCAGAGAGTAGCAGATACTAAATATTCATACAGCTATTGGTTTTCATCACTGTGCTACATATGCAGGAGGTATTTATGCTCCATTGAGACTCCTGATGAGCACTGCATCCTCAGCTCCTTTGGATAACCATACAGAGGCAGAAGCACCCCAGAACTTAGCAGTGCTGTTGCAAACATCAGCAGTAAATGCTGTACTAGAAACACATGTGTGAGGCTTGTTCCCACAGCAGGACATGTATTAATCCTTCCTGACTTCTCCACTTATCCACATCCTTGTCCTTCTTTCTGGGCAGCAGCAAATGTGAGTTCGCCTTGTTAAAGGCCCATGGTCGTCCCTTTGCCATGTGCCAGGCACCCAGGCAGACCTCCTGCTGCTTGGTAATGCCTCCTTGAGCCTGCTGTGAGGATTGCTTCTTTGGCTTAAACTGTACTCTGAGGGACTTGGGAAGCAGCTTAACCAATATTGCATGACTCAGTCCTCCCCCTTAGATCTCCCTTCTTGGAGGAGAAGCATGAGCCTGCCCGTGACCTCTCACATGGTCCTGTGACACTGCAGGTCCACTGCAGCAAAGAGTACCATAGAATTTCTGCCCTCCATGCAATACTGTGCTGGCACCTATGGTTTGCCAGAACTGGGGCTGTTGTTGAAGCCCAGAATCAAGATTGTCATCCTGCTGCTCCTCCAGGAAATACCTGAGCTGAAAGAAAGTGTTTCCTGACACGAGTGCAAGATGTGCACAAGAGATGCAGCCCTAGCAGGGTGTCCCACAGCCCGGCTGTGTACCTCACCTCACGTGGTTCCTAGCAGAGCTGTCTCACCCATACCAACTCTTTTTACTTTGACCCTCTCATATGAGGTTTTGGGCACAGCCACCATGAAGACGTCTCGGTGAAGAGGTGAAGACCTTGGAAAGAGGCTTGCATCACATTTTCACAGCTGTCATGGTTTGATTTTGGGTTTTCCCTCCTGCACATGACTTATTTTGACAAGTCGGGCACTGCCCCATTTTCCCTGTGGGTTCTTCAGTTCTTGTTAAGTGGACAGACACAGCAGACCAGCTTTTTGGGGAAAGCCAGGCTCATAGAAAAGAGGGGTTTGGAAGCCTTTTCTCTGCCTTCTTCCTCCAGGCAAGACAGAACAATCATTTAATGCAGCTCAGTTTCCTGGTTTCACAATCCCTTATCAACCATGGAAACTCACTATTGCTACTCCCCCACCTTATGTCGTTCTTCTACCATACTCTTTTCAGTAATCAGCCTGATTTACCAGCAGCACTCCTAAAAGTAGCAAGAAGTGCAGGGTCCCTGCATAGTACAGGTTGGGAACCTCTGCGGGGCAAGGCCAGGGTCCAGAGACACCTTGCATCTCCCCAGGAAACCTCAAAGGCTCATGCTGCACAGGTAGCATTTCAAAGCCTCTGAGAGAGGAGCCATTCATTATGCCACTTCTCCCTTAACACAGTCTCTGCTGTCCTGCATCCCCAAGCACCAATATCCAGCAGTTTTTCTAAACCAATTTATCATTGGGTTGTTTCACCCAAGTCAGCAGATGCCCCTCTGCTCAGGTTACTGGCAGATCGATTGATGTCGAGGCCTCTGAGAAGCTACTTTCCAGGTCTCAGGTTTTCAATTCCCTTCCTCTGTCAGTGAGATGTGGGAAAACGGAGGGCAAAGCCCACAGGAATAGCAAGTGCCAGAGACAGCCAAGCACCCTGCAAGAAGCTGCTGGTCTGGCTGAAGGGCTGTAAGGGGTGCAAGGACAGCATGTGTGAGCTCTACACATTCCCTGGGAGCAGCCTGCAGTTGCTCACTTCACCTCTGCTTGAAAACCAAATGGCAGTCATGCACATACAGCAGACAATGTGCCCTGTGCAGTGACATACAGCACCTACCCTTCTCCAACCACTTGTATGCTTTGGCCCTTGCATGATGCTGCTCAGGTTTGGTACCACATCTGACCTCCAGCTCTGCCCACCTGCATCAGTTTGGGATTGAGCTGGACCCTGCTCTAACAACAATGCTTCCCATTTTGAGCTGTGGGGTGGGAGCTCCTCCACCCCATGGCCTCCTGAATAAGTCTCAGTTCAGCCCTTTCAGTGATTCTGGCCTCAGCTCTTGTGGCCCCATGCACATTCAATTGGAAATGGAGGTTAGGGTCTTCTTACTTCTCACACTCAAGAGAAACATGGTGAAACATTTCAGTGAGATTTAGGCTGATTTTTTGCTGCATCCTTCTTTCATTCTGGAAGATGAAAGGTGCTTAGTGAGACCCAGGGGAACCAGTGAGTTTCCCATCTGTCACTACATGGAAAACCTGACAGGGTAGTACTGGATTTAACCATCTGGACAAATAACAAGGACATTTAGCACTTCACCCTCTTCCCCTGTGGAAAGGACACAATAATGTGGTAGGCATTTCTCAGGAGGAAAATACCTGGGGGTCACAACCTAGCAGTTTTCACACTCAGGGTTCTGAACAGATTTCTTCCCATCCCAGTCATCTTCCTGTACATGCAGTTGGTCCAAGCTCTATTTTCTAAACCCACAGGAGTGTTTGCTGAATTCTCAATTAGATACAAAACCTCTCAAGGAGTGAGACAAAGCCTCCAGAAGTGGTTTTATGGCATCCAAGACACAAAGCCCTCCTGCTCGGAAGCACTCTTCTGACAAATACCCATTCCCTAGTTATCCAAGTACATTTTCAAATGAAAGCTGTAGCTCTGAGAGGTGACCTGGAGAGAAGACTGGACTCTTACCCCTCTTTGGTGCTCTGCCTGGAGAAGAACTTCAAAGAAACCAAATGGAAATTTCTCTTTATTTTCCTCCCTGCCATGATAAAAAGCTCTTAACTGTTGTGGTGTGCCTATGCAAGGGGAGCAGGACACCACACAGGTGAGAGAGATTTCATTGTTCTAATCAAGGAGGATGCAGAAGAACCAGTATTAGTAAAGTAATTTCCCAGCTTAGTCTCCTTTTTTGAGGGACAAAGCACTCACCTCCAAATGGGAATAGCAACAGCAAAGAGGCAGTGAGGGGACAAAAGTTAAAGCAGTGCCATTGGAAAGGCTGGGACAGACTTCATCAGACCCATGCTAGAACTGCCACCTATCAGCAAAATCCAGTGAGATAAAGAGGTTTAGTTATGCATTGTCAGGGAGTATTAAATAAAGGTGTCTGCCCTCAAGCCCTCATTCCTCAAGCCCTTCACCCTGCTCCCCTTGGGAGGGGTGGGTACACATCATTAGAATGGCACACCAGCCTCAGACCCAAAGGGTCACGCTACCCAGAGTTGGTGAGCTCAGCATAGCATAAGCAACTCTGCTGAGATGCATCAGAGTGACAGTTAAGGTCTTCGCCCTCTCCATTAGCTTTATTTTAATTTGAAGCTGCACTGTTCATTACTTCCATTATATCCAGTCTCAGCTGGCTAGCACGATGTTTGATATTGCTGCTGACTTTGGGCAAGAGCCTGATGTTCTGGTCTCTGGGGTCCCAACTGCGTGCATGTTATGGCAACAAGCTGGCCAGCAGTGATTCCTGGGCACTGGCTTTAGCACGTGCAAATGCCATGGGTCTGCTAGGACACTGCTACGCTCCATCACCCCAAGCCATATTCATCTCTGTATCAGGAGGCAGCTGTCAGAGATAGTCCACACTGTTTCCATTCTCTCGCACAGAAATGTTTTAATTTACTGAAGGATGGAGTCAATATGATGTGTACCATCAGAAGTCCAGTTAGTTTGCTGTCAGTCAGCTTTCCAAGCATCTGCTTAGCTTCTGGAAGCTTATATAACTATGAAGCTAGCCCACAGGTAGCCCAACACCACACGCTTCAGATGCTGAAAAACAGCCTCTGACTGCAGCAACGAACTAGAGAAGCTGGGTCATCAGTGATCAGTATGGAGTCCCTGAGCTAAGTGCTCTTCTAGTGGCGCACCTGCCCAACTTCCCAAAGTTTCTGGAAAGCTTCAGAGGAGCTACTTGAATCAGGAGCATAAAGATCCTCAACCTCTACCACAATATTGTGGTTCTCTCCCCAATACTCCCCCCATCAAAGGAAGGTTGGGAGAGAGCTGGAAATGTAGATATTTTCCAGCTGCTTATTTCCATGCATTCAAGCACCTGCTCCCTACTCTTCCCAGCCCTTCTCCCAAGAAGCCAGCCTGGGCAGGCAGTCTCTGGGCTGCTCAGGATTACAAAAAATCACTGCAGCTGGCACAACACAAACCCTGAGCCTCCTCTCACTAGCCACAGCACAGTCTTACGCTTTGCTTATCTGAAGGGTCATCTGCCATGTGGTTCAGTGCTGGAAAGCAAAGCCCTTTCAAAGAGGGAATTTGGAAGCCATACCTCAAGCTAAGAAGCTGCTAGAGAACAAATACTCCACACTGCACAAATAAGGAGGGAGCCATAAGAAAGTTGGACATCTGCTTTAAGACAGGTTGATCTAAGAAAGATTTTCTGCTTTCATTTGATATAAAGGAGGAAGTCTTGAAGTATAATCTTTCCTTGGTAAAATATGCTAGTCTGCAGCTACTGACATTTCTAGTCCATATATTTACAAAGATCCTTGAGCAGAGACAGGGCAATTTGCTGGGATGAACACTCAGAAAAACTAAAGCAGGTTTCTGCACAGAAAACACATTAACATGCTCCCCACATCAAAGGCCATTACCTTCGACTTCAGTTCATGTGGGCACCCAAAGGAGCCTAACAAATGCAAAAGTATTGCTATCTTACACAGTCAGGACAAAGCAGCAGCTAGGGAAGAATAAAGCAGGATGCAAGAGGAGGCCTCTTCAGCATGACAAGGATCTTCACTCGCTGCAAGCGTGGCTCAGACACTGAAGTATCCACACAAGCCAAATGTGGGGAGCTTATATCCACACCTATGAGCCTTGTCAGACAGGAAAATCCTAACCCCACTGCTTTCTGCAGCAAACCATTAATGCCGGGAGAGTTCAGATACCCATCACACATAGCACTTCCCTTTCATCAAGGGATGATAGAGCTGTACGTGGCTAGGCAGGGGACCTGCAGAGCTGTGGAGCAGTGGTGCAGGCTCCCATGAAGTATTCCTCCCAACACATTCAGAAAAGAACAAAGCTGAAGTCCTAAAGCCACTGAACCAGAGAAGAAAGAATTCTCATTGCACAGGGGGTCTCTGCCCCAGATGAACTCTACTGGAGAAATCCTGCTTTTCTATTGGAAGAAAAAATTGAGAAGTCCTATGCCTCAGCCAATCTAGGGTTCTATCAAACAGGAAAGACCATTAAAATGTAAAACTGGATTCCAAATAAAACCTAAGACACCCAACCCAGGCTTATGCATTGTGCCAATACAGCTGCAGAGTCAGGCAGATTTTGAGGTGGTGAGGACTGCTTGGCAGATTCTGTGTTCATGCAGGAGGCTGATGCATGGTGATTTGGAGTTCCACTGCAATGCACGTGTCCCACTTTGGGACCTCCTGATGGGGTGTACTGTTGTCCCAAAGCAAGTCTAGACCTGTACCAAGTGCCTGCTGCTGTAGGAGGCTCACAGGTACAAGAGTCATTGAAGCTCCTCAGAGAGGAGGCTCAGAGCTGTGTTTTGGACAGAGCCAGAAGGAATTTTTAGATCAATGTACGTATCTGCTGAGAACAGACTTAAAAACCAACCCGTTTTAGTAATACTTGAAGTATCTTTTGGAGGTAGATCAGTTACACTGAAGTAGCTGACAACTGAAAAGCATTCTCAAGCAACCAGTTTTCATCAAAATTACTTTTCAGACCCTTAATTCAGACATTAAGAGATACACTCGTCAATAAGGTTACATAGTACCTTGTAAACTAAATATACAGATTCCTACTCCCATCCTACCAATACTGCCGTTTAAGTACAGACCATTCAGCCATGGAAGTGAAAAGCACTAAACCAGCTTCTGAAATCAAACGGATCACAAAGAAAATCCTAGCATTCACTGTTAAAAGGTTTTGTGTTGCAGTAAACCATATATTTTTGTTTTGGTTTAATGTTAATGTATTTATACATTGTTAGTGCAGTTTGTTGAAGCAGTTTCCTTGCTTGCATAAACCTGGGTTTAGCAAATATTGGCTGGTTAACTATGTTGTTACTTAGCAACCCTAATTGGATTTCAAACTGGAGATTTTGTTTTGGAAATATTACCTGTATCACTTAGCACTATGACATAAGTTCCTACCTTCATCATGCAGATAAACCCAATCAGCATTCCTCAGTTCACAGGGGTTTAATGTTGTTTACATGCTTCTAAAACAAGAACTGACACCTTCCCTTCCTCCCAGGCCAAGACCTGCAATATTTCACTAGCGTTTGGAAATCCAAGACCAGCACAAGCTCTTGCCGCAGGCATCAGCTCAAGTGGCCTCCATGGACACCTCATGGCAACACTGACCCTGTCCCCAGGCAGAGTGGCAGTCCTGCAGATTTGGCATGTCCCAGCTCTACTAGTGGGCATATCAGAGGTAGCTCCAGACCAGGCAAATTGAGCTCAAATGTAGCTGCTGGGCCATTGGCAAAAGGTGTATGGGTAGAGATCCCAGCTAAGAATGGTCAGAGCAATGAAGGTACACCCAGGTCCCAGGCACCATGGCTGCTCTGCTGGTCCCCTGCCTGTCTGTTATAGTCCACCAGCCACTCCATAACTATCAAGATGGCCAAGACAGGCAAGGAGACCTTCTGATGCAGCCCACAAAAGGACATCAGCTCCAGAAGCCTAGGATCTCTGACCTAGAACACCTCTGTAGGCTTTGAGACTTGGGTGTACCAGAATCCCCCATTCCTCCAGATGAAAACCTCCTCCAGCTGAGCCGGAAGACATCCCACTACGCACAGCTGGGATATGAGGAAGAAAGCTTGGTAAGTGCCACCTCTGAGAGCCAGTGAGGAATTGTGCTGGCATTAGCTAGAGGCAAGGACAGGCTGACCAGGTCTTGACCCAGCCATATGCACATTCCCGCTGTGCTGCTACCTCGCCCATCATTACTTGAGCTGAGGCTGGGGAGATGGAAAGAGAGCACTGAATTAAGTGACGTTCTGCATCCCATGAGCCCAATCCCATGGAGGCACCAGCCTGTGGAATGAAGCTTTTAGGGCTCTTGAAGATGGGATGGAGTTTCTCTTCCCACCATCTTCCTTCTCCCCTTTCACCATGCCCATCTGAAGCAGTGCCAATGGAAGGACCCTCTTGGACTGGCACCTCAGTGGGCTCATTTACGGGGTGAGCAAGAGGCAGACTGAGCAGCAGACAAATCACCCCTTTCCCCTGGTTAGACAATGCCATAACTAAGGGATGCCCCAAAGGGCTGTCCATCTACCTGCAGCTCAAAGCCTCCAAGTAGATATGGATCTGCTGTGCAAGGCTAGCGAGCAAACAGCAACGTGAACTTCAGCAAAGTTTTCCAGGTCTGTGGAGGTTTATTTCTGGTGCGAGTGGAAGGAGGCTGATGTTACTCCATTTAGCAATACTAACAGGTAAGGCAAACATTAAACTAATTACAGCCTATAAACAACTGCACAATAACACTCTGACTTCAGCCATGCGCCAGTGACCGCAGGGAACGAGCATTGATTGGTGGCAGGGGCCCTGCAACACCCCTGCTGCCCCCTTTCACTGCCCACTCAATAGCAGGGAGCACTCCTGTTCCTCCTGCCTGCTGCATGCACATCAACCCCTGCTCTAGCACTGCAATCCACACAGGAGGTCTGAAAGTTTGGCAAAGACCATGGGAGGCACAGAAGGGAGTTAGGTCTCGTAAGAATCAGGCATTTTGGGTTGTGCTGCATAGGAGTTTTCTACCTGCTATTGCAGGAAGAATTCATTCTGGCTGGATGGCTTCTTATGAAGCCAGTTATCTTCTCAGAGATGTGATGAGTGAGGGAGTTAAACAATTAAAGAGAGATGTTGAAGTTCTTGCGCAGCACAGAAAAAGAAGGGGCAATTACACGGAAGTGTCAGCCTGCAAACTAGGCTTTTTATACTCTAAAGATGTTAATCTCCATTTTCAGGAGGGATGAGGCAGTTATTTTCTCTATGGGGAAAACTCTGAGAGTCTGGGGGTATGGAAGAATGTGGGAACATGTTGTCCTTAGCCCCATGCAAAGGGACAAGTCCACTCCCTAACATGCCAGAGTGATGCCATGTTCTGAGCACTAGCAAAGCTGCCCTGTTCAACAGGTCATACAAATGCAGCCTGCTCAGGTACATGCACTTCCTCTGTTCCTGCTTTCTACACTGTGCCCCAAAACCATTTCACTTCATGGTAATTCTACACACCTTGAGACTAACCCAGAAGATGGCAGGAACTTCTTGGTCTTACTTGGGCTACTCCTTTGCAGCAAAAGGGTCTCCAGGAGGTTTGGCAAGAAACTCTAAAGCAGGGGAAGATCAAATGAAAGGAGAAACAAAATCATCTCAGTTGAGCCCTCTGATTTTGAGCCAGGCCAGGAAAATGCCATGGATTGCTTCTTGGTGTTGGAAGAAAGTCCACTGGTGACTGCAGTGTACTGAAGGGCTGTTTTCCTTCAGGTGGAACTAAACCATGTATTCAGAGGGGAAATGGGAAGGAAAAACCAGCGTTATTCTGCTGAAAGTTTAAATGAAAGTAGATTTGTTTTGTCTTTGTTCCAGTTCTCAGGAGATGGTGTTGACTTTCGTGTTGGAAAACCAAACCCTGCAAACAGCAACTCTGAATTGTTGTATTAAACCTGCCACCTCCCCCTAAAGCCCTCAAGCAAACAAAAATCTGACGGAAGCTGCTGATTTTTTCTTGACTCAAACCAATCTGCTTGTCAGGTTCCAAATGCATTTTACAGTGGTTGAGGGTTTTTTTGTTGTTGCTGGATGATTTTAGCAAACCAAATGTTGAAGAAGAGCAGATCTGAAAGTGAAAACATTTCTCCAATAAAACTCAGGTTTCAACTGAAAATTGTCAGGGAGCTTTCAACCAGGATTAAGCTACAATTATAGGGGATCTATTTTAACTGAGAATTAAAGAGTGCGCTGAAAGAAATGTTGTTGTGTTCTGTTTGAACACCCACAACCCAAAGAACATCCTTTATCTTGAAACGCACATTAGTTTTACCTTACATTATTACTTCAGAAACACTGCTCTGTTACAGCTGAGGCTTTTGCACTATACGATATCTGCCAGTCGATCTTCCTTTGCTAAGCCCTTCAGCATACCTAGACAGCTACTATTTAAAGATCTTAAAATGATATGAAAAATAAAACGTTAAGAGAACAAGCAGGGCTCTCTGCACAAACATTACCTTTACAGCCCTATCAGCATTCAGCTCAGCTTCCAAATGACCCTGATTGGCAATAACGTTCTGTACATTCCCACAATTGAACAGCATTTGAACTTGTGTTAATAGCAATAGAACAATTATCTGAAACAGGCAACCACTGAGTAAGCAAGCTGTATCATCGAGAGTCAATCTTGGTGCAAATAAAGATTTACCCTTACAAAGGAAAGGGAGTGAATTCTTCAACGTAAGGGATAAACATTCTTTATTTTACTAGTGGCACCATAAAATCAGCGCATTAACAATATACTGAATGACAGAAGCAAATAGCCTCTGAAATTTAGGCAGCGTTTCATTGCTTAATTGTAGACCTTACTGACTACTATCACTGCAAAAAAAAAAAAAAAAAATCTTTAGTATTCTGAGACTGTAAAGAGACATTTGCCTGGTCCTGGTATCAAAAATATGCTTATAATGTTAGAGCTTTGTGTAAGAAATGCAGAAGTGGCACAACAGACTGTTAACAACATGGGGGAGGGAGCAAGGAAAGGCTTTTAAGGGCCTGAATTTATTCTTACAGCTTAATGAAAGAGGCACGCATTATGTTTTTGGAAATTTTCAAAATTAATGAGATGGGAGCTTATTTAAAAGGAAATTTTCCCTGGCAGTTTCTCTTTTGTTTCTCACTGAACAAATATATACCATACTGATGGGAGAGGTAAAAACAAATGGCTTTTGGGAGGGTGAGGGGCAAAAGGAGCTTCCCTTCTCCAACGTTTTTCTCATTTTTCCTATCTCCTCCATTCCAATGACAAGAAAAACACTGTCCTCTTGAAAAAGGAGAAACAAACCTGCCTCAGAACCTGGCTCAGAAAAGGACCTCAAGTTGGCCAAATTGCCAAAGCTGCTGTAAGCATGAATCTGTTACAGAAATACTAAAAAGAACATTGGGAAACTTTTGATCAGACCTTCTGAATTAGAAAAGTTGTGCTAGCAGAGAGCCCCTGCAGCTCCTTCCAGATGGGAGAGCATGGGTGGGTTTTGGAGAAGCCTAGTGCTGTGTTCACATGGCATAGCTTACCCAACTGGGGTGTCTGCCTCTGGCATGATACAGTAAGAAAAGAGGGGCTTTTCTTATTATATTTCTCACCTTTTCATCTAGTAAAGCTCATTGCTCATTCCCAGTTGAAAGAAGACCAAATAAAACTGATGGCAGGAAATTGAAGGCTAGGTGGGGTTAAAAGAGACAATAACATAACTGCTTTTACAGGGTAATCTGCAAGCCTTCGGTAGCTCACACTAAAGAGGGCTCTGAAATCAGCAAGAGAATTAAAACTATTGAGATCAGCTAAAACATTTCTTTCCTTTGCACATCAAAGAGGATACCCACAGGGACAGATTTGCTGGAGTAATTTGAACCACTTTTTACTCTAAAAATGAAAGCATTTGGCTCTTCTCCCCCATTCCTTTAACAATAATTTACTGTACAGGAAGAAATTACCTTTCTATGCTCCCTAGAAAAATCTCCACCATGCAGTTAAAACATGGGGTCTTTGCCTGGACATGGGGGGGAATAGGTCTGCAGTCCATTAGCTGAGTCAAAGAGCTGAGAGACAATGGGTGGAAAGATAGAAGGGTGACTGCTTCCAGAAACAGCTGACACATCTTAAATGTGCTGAGTCCAGCAGCTCAGATTAGCCCAAAGCTGACCCAGGGTTTTCCAGCCAGGTCCAAGCCCCCAGTTCCTTGCCGCTGGGATTGCAATCTGCATTAGGTGTCACATAGCCAGGCACAGGGAGGTGAGCTTTCTTCTAGAAAGCTCATTCCCAAAGAAATATAGGGCTGAAACCAAGGAAAATCTGCCCCAAGTGCTGCAATGGGGGTTTAGGTGTGATGGAGCATGAAAAACATAGCAAGATTCACCAGCAGACTGGGATGAGTGCCTTGTCAAGCTTGGAAGAAACCTTTTAGGGATTATTCTGAACTCCCTGAAAGCTAGGCAGGAAAATCTACACACATAGATTTGCAACCAGTCTGTGAGAATGATCCAGGGCCTGTCCCTATGCTTGGAATACAAGATCACAGTATCACAGAATGCTAGAGATTGGAAGGGACCTCGAAAGATCATCTAGTCCAATCCCCCTGCCGGAGCAGGAACACCTAGATAATGTTACACAGGAATGTGTCCAGGCGGGTTTTGAATGTCTCCAGGGAAGGAGACTCCACAACCTCCCTGGGCAGCCTGTTCCAGTGGTCCGTCACTGTATTAATAAGCTGGATAAAATTAAATATAAGTCCTCCATAAGCAAAGCCTTCCTTCCCTTGCTCCAGACCAGCCAGAATCCTTTTTACCTTTCCTTGCTGAAAACCTGTCTTGTTGAAAAATAGGCTTTGTCCCCAGGAACAGTTAATTCCTGGGCCTGTCCCTGGGACAAGTGGAAGATTAGGGATGCAGGGCACCTATTTCTGCCACAAAACTGCAGAATTCCTCCAAATCCTGTGTCAGGAAGCTGGCTGGAAGCACTCAGCTTGGCTGCTCTCCATTAGCCCTTCCCTGATACATGACTTCACCCTCCTGTTTTCTCCTCTTCTTTCCTGTCCTGCTTCTCATCTCTTGCTTTTTGGATCTGGTGATCAGTCAGCTTTGGGGCCAGCTCCACCGCACTGCTCCGGCACGGCACGGAGTGGGGCAGCAGAGCCCCTGGATTCAGCATAGCCCTGGTGGCAGGATGCCAGCCAGATGTTGCTGCTGGGACACAGGAATCTGTGTGACTCGGTGGGCCCTAAATGAATCATGCAGCACGTACTTTCTCCATATAAAAGAATAGCTGGACGCCAATGTCGTGCACTGATATAAACCAGACAGCCCCTGTGTATTAATTGGAATTCAAACTCATAAACATATTGCTTCTGCATGGCGCAGCTACTCTGATTCCCTTTGTATCTCTACTCCTGCAAATAACTGAAACCCATTTTTAAAGAGATGTCGGGCCCATGACCAGCAGCACATAGGCTGCTGTCAGTGTGTTCCTCCCTTTGGCTCATCCAGCCCCAATGTGTCTGTGGGTGGCAAAGGAAAACAAGGGTTCATGTGTGGGCTGAAGTCTGCCCTGTGCAGCCTTCCTATCTAGGGTAGTGGCTGCAGCTGCTAAAACTTGATCTCAAAGCATCCAAATGGGGCTTGGGAACCTTGAGCTATTCTCCTCAAACATCATATAAGAGGTAGCATAGTAGATCCTGCATGCCATGGCCATGAATGAGAGCTTCATGTTAATGTCTGGCTCATTTTTAAAGTTCAAAGCACCTTTGCCATGGCAAGGGGTGAAGGGAGAACAAGGCTGGGCTTGTGGTAGGCACCTTGGTCTTTTGGATACGTTCATGCTGTTCCCAAGTCCAAGCATCTCTGCCAGGCGAATGTCTCGGTTTGCTCCAGAGCAAAGACAAAGTTCCAGCTGTGAACCAGGAGCAAGCTCAGCCAGGACTGCACCTTTCAGGGCTGTGCCCACCCTGAAAAGCCTCTCAAGACAGCGTTAAGAAGAGGGTGAACATGTCAATGCACCTGGGTTCTTCTCAGCCCATGGAGGAGATATGGCCAAGCTGTTTCCTCTCAAGTCCTTCTGCTCTCTCCATTTTAGCTGCCCTTCCCCTTCATCCCACGCACGCAGAGCACTGCTGCCACTTCTGTTTTACTATCCCCAGAGATTGCTCTGCACCAATTCTGCAGCCATCACGGATGGAGACGCTAATTAAATTGCTTGAAAATCCAATAAAAATGCTTTATGAGAGTGTCTGTCATTGGCAAAGGTTTAGGGAAGAAAACTAGGCTCCTCCAAAAGCAAAAAAAAAAAAAAAAAAAAGTCCTTCTTCCCTTATTAGACCCTTGATGTCTTTCACTGTAAATGGTTTCTGGGTGCTACAAATTTAATCTGGTCCAATGGGGTCAGTTTCCCAGTGCAGGGCTGATGGAGAGTGCAGGAGATTTTTTTTGGTGAGAGCTCAGATGCTTTCTTCTCCCCCCTCTGCACTGTCCCAGGCACAAGCTGGGATGGACAAACCAGACCAGTTTATAGATTTTCTCATTCCCCAGCCAGCACCAGAAAGTATCAGTAATGCAACCAATTAAGAGGATTGAAAGCTATATTTTCTTCTTATTTTTTATGACAGCAACACTGGCAGTTCCTGTGGCTGTGATCAAGGTCCCCATGCTGTTCTTGTCCCAGAGGACTTAAGGATTGATTCATAAAAGGGATTATTGTTCCGCACCGCTCCTACAGCTCTTAACGACGAATGTGGCACAGCGAAAGAGGCCAAAGTCTCCAGCAGAGTTCACAAGATGCCATGTTCTACCTCCTGTTCTACCTCCTGTGTCCCAAAGGACATGCAATTATTTACACAAAGTGGAAGAGTGTTTCTGATGATGTCTGTCACCACTGCATGCTCAGGCTCTAGACCTTGGCATTTGCTTGGCTAGCGCGAGAGGAAGGATCTCTGGACCATGCTGGGAAGATTGAAGAAAAACAAATATCACAAGGCCTATGATGTAAATGCTACAAGCAGGCTAAATGCTCTGTAATTTCTCTCAATTATGCAAACAGGAAAGAGAACAAACTGTCAGGGTGCACATTTTCCACCGAGAACAGGGAACACTTGTGCAGAAGCATCTGTGAACACGAAGCCTGTTTACAGCGCAGAGGCAAACAGCATCAATCCCTACCTGGGAGGCATGCTACAGAGGGCAGATTTTTGCCACTTGTGTGGATGAGGTGGCATCCCTGCAGGTGAAATGCCCCAGGAGGAGGCAGGGCCTCTGATAGCTCCTGTTGATTCCCCTTGTGTGGAGCCAACTTGAGTAGGGGGGCGGTCCCTGTACCACCCCAGCCCCAGCTGCTCACCGAGGGTATCGGTCACCTTGTCCAGGTATAAGATGGAAGCCCGACTGCAGGGAGAGAAAGAGAGTCTCTGGGAAGACACGCTTCCTCTGAAAAGGGGTTAGCTTGCTTTCTGCGGGAATCTGGACGTGGGGTCACCCCTTTGAATCTCCTATGAACAGCTGCTGAAATCAAGCTGGCTGCTGAAGCCCTTTTGTTCAGCAAATCTCCTGCTAGGAGGGACTCTTATTTTATTTCAAAGACTCAGCAATTTGGATTGGTTTAACCTTTTCTAGGTTTCCTTTGCACAATAGCACAGATGAGCTCTAAAGCGTCTTTAAGAACACAGGTTGAAGCAGGAGACTGGGGGAGGGGGAGGGAAAAAAACACGTAAAACCAAAGGAGCTGATACTGTCACTTCCAGACGTGATTTGCTTGCCAACCCCCCCAATACCTTCTGCTCAGGCAGAACCGAGCTGACTTTTCTGCAAGAAGCAAGAGGCAGCTGCAACAGGCTCTGCCAGCATTTCTGTGGCCACAGAAGCCCAGTGGGGCCATCTTAAAGCCATGGCATATGAGAGCTAGGGACCAAGCAACACAAGGGATTGGAGAACAATCAACAGGAGACAAATAAACCCCATTCAGAGATAAGGAGGGGAAAAACCCAAGCCCCAGCCTTCCATCAGATGGGGTGGCACACCATCCACTGTGGTGTCCCATCACACCATTGACATCTTGACACCCTGTCTTTCAGATGTAATCCTCAGCCCATAGCAGGTCAAAGCCCAGCTTCATATCAGGGCTGCGGAGGTTCCCTGCCTCCCCTTGCAGAGCTGAACCCTACTCCAGCATTAAGACTGGAAATACCCAGAATAGCAGGGGGGAGGCCATTTCTTAGTGGAGCAGGGCAGCATTCCTTTGATGTTAAAACAACAAAGGCGGGTGCAGCAGAGAGAAAGGTGATCTAAATGCCAGCGAACAGCAGGATGAATTTCAAAAGCAACATCAATAGCTTTGAAAATCAATTCATCCCAAGTCAGAAACTGCTCTTCCTGGGCTCTTCCAGCACCTCAAGTCTTGATCCCCCACTTTCAAAGTTTCTGGAGCTGGACCTCTTCTAAATGCAATCTTTGGGAAGCTGTTTCTCCCCAAGCTGGATGCAGCCCCCACTCCTCAGCTCCAACAGCAGGGCTGGGAGCAGGGCAAGAGGTTTAGGTTCTTGTGAATTGGTCTGATGCCTGCTTGGCAAAGGCAAGAGAAAGCGCAAGAATTATTCTTGGGTCGCATCACCCTCACAGCCACAAGGTACATAGGGAAACCTGCTAAAAGCAATTATTTACAGAGCAGTTGGTGTATGCCTCTAATGTGGGTGTAAGCAGGATTCTTTGGGGAGGGAAAGGAGACCGAAGGCCAGGAGGGAGAAGGGAGGAGACCCCCATCACCTCCCTCAGGGTAAACAGCCTCCACTTCCACTGACCGGGTTAGATCTCAGCTCTCTAAAACATCGCGGCCAGATAATTTCTTAATCAGAAAAGCCACAGCTTTTGTGTTTGTGTGTTTCTTTTTTAACAAAAGCTGCAATTCTGCATTCTCAAGGCTCCTGGACCTGAAGCTTAGGAACAAACAGTGAACGCTTTTACTACCTAAACATTTGTTAGGGCTCGCTCACATCACATCTTTCAGATTCATGTTAAGGGAACTGTTTATTTTGGAACAGTTCCCTGGAGAAAAGGGGGAAAAAAAGGAAAAAAACAGAAAAAAAAAATAAAAAAGGAAAAGGGAAAAGCCGGTTTTGTGTCAATATTTTCTAAACAAAATATTTTGATTTATTTGCATGATCTTTTCAAATCAGACACAATTAACATAGAAAGGAGCAAGAGCTTGCAGTTAGTTTCCACAATCATGAAATGCTTTAGTTTTACTTCTTCATCTGCTAAACATTAATCCACAAAAACAATCTGCCTCTCTCTCCATTGCATGTTTCCTTTTAAAAAATGCCAGCAAGCTTAAAAAAAGCCACTTGGAGCTGCCCAGCACAGCCCCAGGGACCTCCCCTTACACAGCTTCCCGTACCCCACACCTTCTTGAGCACACGGAGCCAGGTTTACCATCGCCCTATTTGCATTGTGTTTTAGTGGTTTATTATTTTGATTTTCATGCAGAGCAGCCTGTTCCAGCTCCTCATAACAAAGACAATTATGCTAACTTTATTGGATTTGCATTCAGGGCTTATTTGTCAGAATTGTATATTGGTTCTGGGAGATGGAAAGGGGAGGAAGAAATGGTGCATTTGCTTTCCATGAGGGAAGAAAAAGAAAGGTATAAA
The DNA here is from genome assembly GCF_028554395.1 of Pezoporus wallicus. Taxonomy (NCBI): domain Eukaryota; kingdom Metazoa; phylum Chordata; class Aves; order Psittaciformes; family Psittacidae; genus Pezoporus; species Pezoporus wallicus. Next base: position 1,435,395 of record NW_026642342.1, read on the forward strand.
ATTCATCTCTGTTTCACAGTCTCTTCCAGCCAAGCCCCTTCTCAATGCGCAGACCCACTGATGCCGCTTGTAACCCTCAATCACTGCTGCAGTGCAAACACTTGTGCTTAGCTGTGGCAGCCAGTGACTACACACAATGAAAATGGAATATGAAAGGTTTCAAATTGTCAGTGTTTTTGTCCTGCCAGCTCTTGGGAAGAAGTCACTCGCAGCCTTTCTGATGCTGTGCAGCACATTGGACAAGAGGAGCTGGCCTTCACATTAAAGCAGCAGGGTTGTGCTGTTGTCACAGCTTGGTGTAGACAATGAAAAGGAGAGGTTATACTATGCAGGGATGCTGCTGGGATCAGCCCTGACAAATCTGATTCCTATTTATTGTTCTAATGCAATCATAAGTAGCAGCCCCAAGCAGGATCACAGCACCTTTGGGCAAAGGGACTGCACAGAAACTGGACCATACCAGTTTTGAAAAACTTGACATTTGAGGCAAGAAAACCACTCAGGCTGTTTCTTTCCTTCTACAAAGAGGTGAAACATACATAAGACTTTGTGGATATTATGTGATAAGGAGCAGCTGTGAACATGGCAAGTCCACCTCTAAGGACATATTTATAAATAACATAGGCACTGAGGAAGGCTGGTCCAGGATTTCATACCCACCTGTACCCTACCTGGGCTCCCACTGCTGCACTGAACTACTGTGTCAGAACTGCTAAACCTCAGTCAGCCACCATCAGCCCATAACCATCTTTCTTCCTGAACCAGACAGGTTGGTAGCTCACCATCCTCAAGAGCACACCAGGACTGTTCTTACCATCTCAAAAAGGGCTTGAGGATGGTTTTGCACTGTCTGCCAGAAAGGCTCATCCTTAGAGATGAGTGATGCTGAAGCCAGAAAAAAATGCCAACTGGTAGGGAGATGGAAAAGACTTACCCAAAGAGAAAGGTGCGGGGAGATGGAAGGAATAATGGGAGAGAACAGTGAACAGCTCTAGTAAGTTTTTGTAAAAGAAACCACCAGCCAATCTCCAGCTGAGCTGGTGTTCTACAGCCCAGCCATGGTCTACCATCTGCACAAAGCACTTCTTGAAACACAGTTAACACAATGTGCCACCATGAAATATCACCCTTCCGTCTACCAAGCAATCTCACAGTTCTTTGATGAGTGCGGGTATTCCCTAATCACTTTTTGGACTTCTGCACAAATCCCATTTTGCTTCATTTTAATTTTTACACTCTCAAGGTCCCTATATTCTGTTTGCACATAACCTTGCTGTGCATTTATTGATGCCATCCTGGTAGTCTCCATGGCAACACAGCCCATCACAAGGCACAACAATCCTGAGGTCACGTCAGCAAAGTGGGAATGGTTGCCTGCTAAAGAGGGATGCAGCCAGATCCATTCCCATTATTAAAATACTACAAATGGCTGTGCATTTATATGACCATGCTCTTCCTCTGGCTTCTCACTTTCACAAAGCTGAGATTAAAATGTCAAGCTCTACCTCAGCAGCTCAAAATGAGCAATACTCATTTTGGATTTCACACCTCTCTGAGGACACGCAAGGGGAAGCGAGGGCGGATGCACATGGCTCCCACGCTCATGCAAAAGGTGCTGGTACTTGGGGGATGGCACACAGGGCACAGCAATGCTGGTCCTTTCTTGGGCTCACTGCTGCACGACCCCCATGCAGTTCTGGTGTCCTCAACATAAAAAGGACATGGAACTGTTGGAACAAGTCCAGAGAAGGGCCACGAGGATGATCAGGGGACTGGAGCACCTCCCATATGAAGATAGGCTGAGGAAGTTGGGGCTGTTCAGCCTGGAGAAGAGAAGGCTGCGTGGAGACCTCATAGCAGCCTTCCAGTATCTGAAGGGGGCCTATAGGGATGCTGGGGAGGGACTCTTCATTAGAGACTGTAGTGACAGGACAAGGGGTAACGGGTTAAAACTTAAACAGGGAAAGTTTAGGTTGAATATAAGAAGGAAATTCTTTCCTGTTAGGGTGGTGAGGCACTGGAATAGGTTGTCCAGGGAGGTTGTGAATGCTCCATCCCTGGCAGTGTTCAAGGCCAGGTTGGACAAGGCCTTGGGTGATATGATTTAACGTCAGGTGTCCCTGCCCATGGCAGGAGGGTTGGAACTAGATGATCTTAAGGTCCTTTCCAATCCTAACGATTCTATGATTCTATGAAAAAGTCTTCTGCTGGGTTTCCAGAAGCTCAGTTTTTGCAGGAGCTTGGTGGGAATGGGTGCTTGCCTCCCTCTTCTAGCACATCGTACACATCAAAGAAGGTTTTAAAAGAAATATGCTATTGGTTTTTCTTGTCTTTTTTTTCCCCTCCTTTACAAAGATAGATCTCTTCCACCTGCACTTTGTCCAGATGTTTTGTGAATGACTAAGAAGGAACGTTTTAATTGTCTCCTTGATATAGGCTCTGTATTTAAAATTACTGTGTTAATTTATTCTGCCTTTTGGAGCTTCTTGATGTCTATTAGTAATTGCAAAACATCAATGTTTTTGGGCTGTCCCATGTTTCTCACTCCAATTTCAAGCAAGTGTTGGAGTTGTCTTTTTTCATGACTGTAGGGGGAAAAGCTCATGCCTATAACGAATGCTGAAGTCGGCAGCAAGAGAAATGATTCACAAGGCCAAATAATGCATGCCAGAACCTAGAAAACTCTCTCCTCGAGACATCTTTTCTGGTGCAACAAATCCTGCAGAAGAATCAGGATTAGCTGCCTCTGCTTGGTAAATGTGACCTACCATGCACAGCTGACAACACAGCCGCTGTTTCACCACAACCTGAATGTGCAAAGGATGGCTGGGAAGAAAGAGGTGTGCGACCTCTCACAATAAGCCCTCATGCTGTGCATGATAATCAGTCATAAAAACCAGTTATAACCCTTCCCAGTTAGACAGTTGTAATTAATCTGGGCTCTTCCTCTTACCACTGCAGGAGCTATTCTTCACCGGGCCTTTTTCAGCTCAGTCCCAAAATAAGGCATGTTCAAGCTGCTTCCAGACAACAATAATTTTTTCCACCATTTGAGCTGTCACAGTGAAGCTGAACATAGATGAATTGATCCCTTCAGAGATCACTGGGCCTCTTTTAAGAAGCTTATGCACGCCCTGTGTACTTTCTGCACTTGGCGAAACACCCATATTGACTCATTTTGCAGTACTTGGATTGCGGGTAGCATGAAGACACCACTGAAACCCAGAGGAACTCTTAATGCTGAGAGATTTCCTGCACAAGATTTACATCCCACTGGCATCTGACTTTTTTTGCCAAAGCCAGGCAGTGAAATACCGCAATTCAGATGCCAAGCATGTACAAGATAAGCTTAAAAAGTGTGATTAAAATATATATATGTACTAGACTTGGTTCCTCTTTTTAGATTTCTTGTGCCAAAGCATCCAGTCTGTCCATGGACAAGACCTTCTCCAGAACCAAAGGCAGCCAAAGCATTCCTGTGCTTAGCTCAATATATGAAACCTTGAGCTTCATGGCTGGGCTCATGATAAAGCATGCTTACCATCACACAGCTTAATGAGACCTCCTGAACAAAGCCAGTGGAGGAAGAGGTGCTGCAGAGACAACAGTGTTAACATACTTTGCCAGAGCAATTCTTGGATATGAAAACAGTGTGTCCACACATTTGTTCCCATTCCACAGCCAAAACACTTAGTGAAGTACATGACTCTCCTTAGTTCATGCATTTGAACACGATTTCAGCTGACGCATTAATAAAAAGGAGGCCTAGCAAATATGATTAAATAACAGACTCAAAATTATTTAAGTGCATGCTTTAAGAATGGGTTAAGTGATACAAGTGAGTGATATGAATCATTAAAGGCAGTGGGTGGATCCTATAGTGGGAATAAGAACCTAGGCTCTGCAGCCCACAGGCGTGGGGGCTGAATGCCGTACATCTGCCCTCTTTCCCCAGAGAGCCATCCCCGTGGCCCTGAAGCAAGTCTACGTCATGCTCCCCTGCTGCAAATGCTGCTCTGAAACACTCTTTGCACTTGGTGAGAGCCCTCCCCCAGTACTGCAAAGGTTGAGCTGATAACCTGTGACTGTTCCACGTTGGTTCTACCAACTAACAGTACAAGAAAAGTAAGACATTTTACAGCCGGCCCAAATGGAGCAGTCTGATTTTTTAGGAAAGAACATGGTTTTCAAAGTCATCAGCTTGCTCTAAGAGGCACAGTGGTAGAAAGTGTGTCCCTTCTCTTTCAGTAAGTACACATTTCTGTGAATGTGTGCTTAATGGTGATTTGTATGTTCCTGTTTAGCCCCGGTGAAAGCAAAGGTGCTGCACTATGCAATCCCTGCTCCAACAGCTGCTGCCTGAAGAAGCTGACACAAAACATGAGATTACATCCCAACCTCTTCAGAGGGACCTCTCTGAAGGAGCCTGGTGTTCAGAAGACCCACAATGCTGTGGAAAGCTCTAGGGGGGTTGGATACTCCAGTGACACCTTGAAATGGGCTGGGCTCATCTTTAAAATCTCCGTAGATGCAGGAGGGTGAAAAAATGTTTTTCTAGATCTCTGCAAGACTGTACATACACTTTTAATGTTTTTTTGCCTAGGGCTCTGTTCCTCTTTGGTTGGATCAAGACAGTCACTGTTTCCAGAGGCAATCACTTCAGCAGCTGAACAAAGCAGCTGCTGTGGAATTTCTGGGTGCTCTGACTTGCATCCTGCTGTTTCTTATGTAGAGTTATTGCCAGCTGCTCACCTGCATTAATGCAAAGGAGCCAGCAGTTTGGCTCCACAGTTTATTAAACTTTGCATCTTTGTGACAAGGTGAGAACCTGTGCTCTACGTTAATTTTCCAAATCCCTTTTGCATGCCAGGGAAATTACCAGCCATAGAGCATGAACAGCAGGAGAAAGAGCAGGCTTCACATTGGGAATGATCACTTGGTGTTGACCAGACAGATGAGCAAGTGATGTATGAAGAACCTCTGCACTACAGACCCTAATGAAACCTGGAACAGGCATCTGTCATCTTGATCATCACATGAGGTATAATTCAGTACCTTCTCACCCATCAGCCAAAGCTAGGTGGGGCTCCAGAGGCTTGTCCTAGTGAGGATGCAGCCCAAGGCATTGCTTCAACAGCTGCTCAGCAGCTCATTTATTCATCTCCACTCTTTGTTCCTGCTCTTGCTTCATGAGTCAGCTTGTCTTGCTGATGACAGAAAACTGATGATCGTCATGACCTACAGCATTGGCTCTCTCTGCACAGCTTGGCATTTTGCACGTGGGTGTTTTAGATGTGGGACTCTGCTCCAGAAGCAAGTGGGCACCAGCCAGATCAAAGTCACTCTGCTATCTCACGCCTGGATGTACGTATGGATCTGTGGGTTGTTCAGCCATCACTAAAAGCCAAACAGCCTGCCTCATCATTCCATCACATCCCGTGAATCACTATCAGCCCAAGATTTAGCCTCACTGCCCCTCAACAGCACCTCCAAAAGGTTATCCGTGCCAGAGCCATGCCCAAGGACAGCAGAACAGGACTCTGATGAAGGATTAGAAGACGGAATATTGGTGATTTACCAGGCAGAGGCATGAGCAACAGGGAAGCAAGGAGAAACAAGGCTTTTCAGAGCAAGCAAGGAGTCACACACAGTGCACACATGAATAAAAGCTGCTTTGGAGATGGAAAATGATATGTGCCATTCAGAGCTAAAAACGGCATTGAAACATCTGCAACCTCTTTCTCTGGAGCACCCAGAGCTCACATGGCTTGGTGAGAGGCCGTTGTGTCAGATGCAGCTGGATGGAGGTGGATGAAGGACACACTGCCTCTCTTGGTGTTCAAAAAGAAGGATGCTAGAGCTGGCTAGAGCTGGCCAATATCATTCCCTTGCTGTAGGACACACATAGTGCCAAGAGAGCCAGCAGGAATGACTGAGTGCAGCACAGATGCTCACCTTCATATATCCAATCCTTCCGATTTCCTGGGATTCAGAGCTAAATTCTCTGATGAGAAATCTAAGTCCCAGGATCAGTTCACCCCTTGCATGCCAAACTTATTGCTCTGTTAATCTGTCTAGTGCAGGCCAAGCAAGAGCATGGAGATGCCAAAGTTTTATCAGCAAAAATCAAAGCAGAGACAGCAAGACATGGCCTTTGGTGAAGTGGTAGCTCAGGTGTGGCTTGGAGGAGGATGACCTCTTCTTAAAGGTTGGTTATGATGATCTTAAAGGTCTTTTCCAACCTAGCTGATTCTGTGACCTCCTTAGAGTCTGTAACATGCTCTCAAGTTGTAAAAACCGGGCTCTGTACAAACGTCACATGTTTTAGGTTATTTTCTATCACATGATGAGAGCAACATAGGCTGGCTCAGCACAGTCCCAAGGAACTCATCAGCCTTAAGCAACCAGGGTGGGGTGGGAGCCTGGTCTCAAGGTCTTTTCAGTCACAAAGCAGAGACCTTCCCAGCTTCACCTTGCTGCTAGCTCAGCCAAAGGAATCATGCAAGATCCCTGCTGTGGCATGGAGATTTTCTTCCTGTCTTTTCACATGCTGGAGTAACTTAATTGCATTTTGGCAGTAGCAATAGAGCAAAAATCCATTCTGACGCATGTTCCACATTGAACTGTGATGATTTCAGTAATAACACTTCCTATAGGCCTAATTCACTGCTCAGGCATTAGTAGGTACTCAAGACAAATAATGCATCTTATTGACCAAGAAGGGACAAGGAAAAGGGAATGTGAAGCCATCCATGCTGTACAGTCCTTCTGGCAACAACTTCACCTAGCCTGGTAGTTGAATAGAAAGCTGTTCTACAGTTATCAGAGAGAGATGGGCCTCAGAATCCCATTGTGTAAGGGCGGGGCCATCTTTTGGAACTGCCTATCTCTGAATATAGGAGCCCGGAAAACCAGGCTTGCCTGGAAGTCTAACTTTGAGGACCCCAAGACAGGCATGATAGATCCATCTTCTATGTAAAGGTGAACCAGATCCTGCAGTGATTTCTCTGGGGATCTGGCATGGGATGTGCTTTATGCTCACACCACACAGACTCCCTTCATAGTGTTTGCATTATGAGTCAGGGGATATTTAGACTGGTAATTTACACAGTGAGATGTAACAATAACCCTTCCCAACAAAATACCAGCACAGAGAGAAAAGATGGGATGAGACGGGCAGCTTGCTGCATCTATTCCGTTGTGCTAGTCTTCAGTTACACAATGTTTCATCTACCTCCCATGAGTCTGAATTAACACCTCAGTTTACAGTCCCTGGCTATATTCCATTTCTTTAGAGAAGTGTCTGCCCTGAGAGCAAAAATGAAAACTGCTGCTTTGAATGAAATCCGGGAAACATATCCTGGACTCCCTGATGCAGCACAAAGCTGCTACCTGCCCAACAGATGACATTCCTCTGCTGTGGGCCACCACAACCTGTAGTATCGTTAAAAATCTCTTAACTCATATATCATATGGGGACAACACTGACTCTACAACTTGTACAAGGATTACTGCAAGCATAGGAGGACTTGGACCAAAAGATATTAGGTTCAATGGTTGCATCAATTTGGTCACACTGCTTCTGCACATTTTTTTTGTGACACAAAATCTGTTTTGAAAGTCCACTTCCCAGCACACCATACACATTTTCCTTGAGTCTCTGACAACATGGTACCATCTAAAGCTCATTTTGTTCAGTCCTGAGGAGAATATTTGGATTCTAACAGTTTTATGGAGTTAAAATTAATGAAATGTCAGCAGGTTACTGCTGGGGCTTCTGCCTATTTCTCTGTTACAAGCTACTTCTGCTTATCAGATGAGGGAATTTTTGAAACCTTTACAGAGAAACACTGCTCATTCCATCCTCTTCAGTCTCATTTTGCACAGTCTCTGCTTAAAGTAAGTGCTTCGGCAGCTTTCATTTCTTTGTCAGCCTAATCAGTTTAGTTCCACTGGGAACTAAAAAGGAGGATTTAAGTGAGGTGAGGTGCTGAGGGTTCTGTTTCCCAAGCAGCTCCCCACAGGACCTGTGAAGAAGTCTTCTACAGCCTGATCTTCTAGAAATGAAATGAATATGAATCCCAGGAGCTGCTGTTCTTTCAGTATAACCTCTGACATGTCTTTTCTCTACAGACTGAGCTCTGAGCACTGGAAAGGAGGGTGGAGGTTGTGGGGGAAGGAGCTAATCTGAATGTCAACGGAAGGGGGTGGCTGTGCACTTGGGGGATGTGGTGGATTGAGGAATATAATAGAAAATGACAAAAAGGGTTGAAAGAGTAATTCTGGTTGTAACGAGAATCTACTTGCTAACTGTGTTCTGCAATGCAACAGCAGCTGACTCTGTGGAGCTCCACAGGGTAGCCGCCATGGGGAGATCCAGCCCCAGGAAGAGTTCTGCTGTTTTGGATGAATATAAAGGGGCCATGCTGGCATTGGTGTTTGTACAAAACCCTGGATGGCTCAGAAGCAGTAAGGTCTTGTTTGCAGACAGCTGTCCCAGCTGGCTGCTTTCAGTAAACACCTCTTGGAATGCAGCAGAAAGACGGGAATATGAGAAGGATGGTCAGGTTTCAGAGAAGTCCTTCTTTCCATAATACCAAAGACTCAGCAACAAACCTGGGAACAATTACTTCACAAACTCTACAACTCTCTAGTCCAAACTCTAGTGTTTTGGTCTCCCACAGGCTTCTTGGTGTGATCAGCAGGAATCTCTCTCCTCCATCTCTGGCTGCTTGCTCCTGGCTGATGGTGCACAGCCTGTATAGGAGCAGATGTGCTAGGAGGAGACAGAAGCTAAAAAATAAAGATAATGAAAGCAATATGTCATGTCCATAGTACTGGTTGATAATGAAAGAGTGTGCAGTACTGCTCTCTTGCCTGCAAGGTGGCATGCATCCAGCAGATGCGAGAATTGCTCCGAGGCCTTCCTGGTGGGATACACCCAAACCACGACAGGAACCTGCACTTCCCTCATAACATTCACACAAAGACCAGTTCTCTCTCCAGACCTGCTCCATCACCAAGAGCAGCTTGACTGCAAACTGGCCAGAGAAGATGGATTCAAGCGTCAGCTTTCTGCAAGAGGCTTTCTGTTTCGCCACATACCTACTGTTAACATGGGCCAGTGCTTGGCCAAGAGCACATCTGGAATGAGGCTGATTCTAGCACAAATTTTCTGGCAAAGAGAAATCTTTGAAAGAGCCTACAGTCACATTTGAGCTCTTCAACCACAGTCTTTCAGGAACATGAGGTGACCTCGCCAGCCTCTTGGTTTTTACACTGACTCCCAACAGAAGAGCAAATTAGGATAAGGTCTTGCTCCTGATTTTGAAGGTACTCCATGGCACTGACTTGGGCTATATAGGACACACACGGCCCACTGTGAAGATTGTGGGGACAGCCTTGCTTTGTGGCACCATGGGTGCTCACAGACAGATGGAAGCCTGCCTGTGTCACAAGAACAGCCTCTCCAGGAAGGCCAGCTTCAAATGCAATGAGTGCTTGCTCGGTGTGTTTATTTCTAACGTAACCACAAACCTGTATAGAAACTAGTTATGAGTAAATAAATGGAGACCAAACCAACAGCCTTCCTCCACCTCAACTCTCCTGCAACTCTCCTGAGGAACCGGATGAGAAAACAAACCGCACAAAGCAGACACTAGCTGAATTGCTCTAGGCACTACCAGGAGGTGTTCAGATAGCAAGGTGTTAGGGGCACACAGAGAAAATGGGATAATGAAAGATACTAGCAAAATAATGAATTCTGCCAGCATTCAAAATCCACTGAGTAAATCACTCACTGGAAGCAGCCTGCCTTGCCCAAAGCTCTCGGGGACATGAAATATGAGCTCACAGTTGGTTGTTACGTGCCCAGCACCAGCTATAAGAAGGTTGATGTGCAGCTGCATGGTCTCTTCCTCCTTCAGTCCCACAGGAAGTTTTGAGCAAGAGCAAGAACTTAGGGGGGTTGAATAGGAGAACAACAAAGAAAGAAAAGGGCAGTGTGACACATACCATCGCTTCCTTTCTTTCCATGCAGCTCACCATCCTTCCACGTTTTCATCCATGAAGGTGGAAAGTGCATTTTGCCAGCCACCCCAAAAGAAATAAATGCCTTGAAGCACAGGCTCATTGGACGTGTGCCCTAAGGCTGCCCAAAGAGATGAGCACTATGAGATGGATCCCTGTGCCCATTGCTTCTTTCTCAGCCCCCTTCTACCACTTCTGCTGCCAGAGGCGTGATTCAACCCCACAGCACAATGCTCTTTGCTGAAAGCAAGCTGCCGGTTACTACAGGAGACTCTCTACTAATAAGGTCACGTTAACACTCCTCCATTTGTCCATAGCCTGCCAAACTGTGATGACTCATAAAAAAATTGCCCATGCCTACTGCCTGCTTTGGGCTCAAATTTGCTGCTGATAACATTAACAAAAGCAGTGACACAGCATTTTCAACGGATGCCAAGAAAACTCTGCCTGCTTTGGAAGAACATGAACCATTCATGCTCTATACTTGAAAATCAACAGAAATCTAGTTCTCTGCGGTGAAATTTGCTGTTCTCACAAAATTCAATCCAGATTAGATTAAAATACATGCTTGGGGATTTTTTTGCAGTAGTGTTTGTGAGAGGTGCCTCCATTTTCGGTCTTTCCACAAATGATGAATGTATGAACTGCAGTAGACCTCTGCAGCCCTAAAGCCCTTGGTACCCCCATAAGACACAGTCATAGAGAATGAAACCCAGTTAATTCCTGCTAAAGAGAAAAGTACTGTGAGCCAGCCAGCAGATACTGGGTTTAGCTCTCGCAGTGCACCTCAGCCAGAAAAGCTCAAATTCTTGCTACAGGAAGCTAGGAAGTAACAGTCCCCTAAGTGTATATAAAAAGCAAGTGAAAGGCTAAGTTTCACTCCTAGGGATGGGTAGGAACAGGCTACAAATGCCTTGTGTGACAGATCAAAAACAGTTTCTTGGCCACATCACTGCCTAAAACCAGTCTGTCAAACCCAAGGTACCAGGAACTAGAAATAGGCTATTCAACCATATCCACCACAATCCCTCAGCACTTTAAGCTGCTGGTGTAGAGAACACCAGACTTTCTATGCTGGAGTTGGCCTCTGGGTTTTGGCAGGAGAGGTCTGCTCCTGTTGGTTTTTCAGCAATGAGTTCAAAGTTACTGATATAAAAATGGTTGCACAGAATAACATGTTTTTTCTTCCTCTCTGTTGTGTTAGGAGTATAGGAATTGTGAAGAGAATAAACCCCTCAAGTTCCAGCCAGTCCTCAGAGATCAGAGGGGCTGAGGGGAGCCAAACTTCATTTCTGATTATAACCAATTCAACATGATAATCCAGTCACATTCAATAAGAACTTACATGATTACAGACTGACAAATAGCACAGTCTGTTGAAGCAACAGAAATACAGACTGGGAATAGCTGTTAATAAACTCACTCACTGCATTGGCACCAAAATCCAAAGCTAACCAGCCATTAATGGAGCTCCTACAGAAATATAATCAATTGGTAATTTGTTAAATTTAATTTCACCTGATATCATCCAAAGCAGTCAGAGGTGCAAAACTTACCCAGGAGGATCCTTGCTTTGGGGAGGGGAGAGGAGTCAGCAAACTTGTCTCTAGAATGAGATCATGCTCTCATCCTCTGCTATAGAGGAGTTCAAATCCCAGATTTATACTTTTGAAAGACATGGAGGTGAGACTGCAGTCAAATTACCTGTTGCTGCTGCCATAGATGGTGTGTGAGGGTCACCACTTCCTCACTTTGGTGCATTCTTTGTATGTAAATGAGGGTTAGCAAGAGTTTCAATTACCTTCTGTCAGGCTGCTCAAGGGCTGTCTTTTGCAAGGGCAGAACAGAACCACAAAACATTAACATCACTCCTTCTTCCACCTGGCTGAGGCAGCCTTAAGGGCCATCAGACCTGTCTACCTGATAGCTTAATCACCCACATCAGCAGCCCATCACTGTTATCAGGCTGTTGCAAGGAACACACCTCATTAATACCTTCACCACATATCTGGTAACCTCAGACCTCATTTTTACTCTCTCCTCCCTTCTTCACTTCTCCCAAACTATTCGTCTTTCTCAGGAACATGCACTAAAGATCAGCCTGGTTTTCGAGAAAGGTCCAGCCTGCCCACAACATGACAAACAACTGTGTAAGACTGCAAGAGACCATCTACACCACTTCTACACCATCTGCCACGAAGAAGCAGTTGTTGAAACTCAAACAAGCTTGACCCCCGGAATGACATCCTAACCACACAGGGAAGGTCAGAGGTACTGCAGACATCTTGAGGTGCTCTCAATCTGGGAAATAAAAAAAGAAAGCAAAGTTCTCAAAGTGGTGATTGGCAAGAAAGCTTTAATCATCTCTTCTGCATTTACCAAAGACCACTATTCAATGCACTAAATGACTGTGCTTCTTCTTCCAGCCTGCTTTTCCCCATGAAAACAAACTCCAATGTCAAAGACTATGAAAAAGATCAAAACCTCCTTATTGAAGACCCTGAACAGCCACTCTTAACTGGCACCTCCTCTGCCACCCCTGAAAAAGAAAGGTGTTGAGTTCTAGTCAAAGCCAACAGCAAGGTTGGATCTATTACAGCTATGTTCTCTGTATGCTTAAATACCAGTATTAATAAGGTCCCTTCTCCAGCAGCCAGAAGCCTCCTTCATGGCTCGCTGATTTGTATGACAGAGTGAGAGCTTCACCAAGAACAGCTGCACTAGGTTTGACAGAGCTGGTTTGGCAAATGCCCTTTGCCTTTGCCTGCTAACAACGTGTTCCCCCTGGTGAATGCAGCATGCTCCATTTCAGTCCTTTTCCATCCCCATCACTAATGAAGCTGATCGAAAGCAAGGAGTAATTGTGTTTGCAGGTGACAGGGTTGGAAGTGCATTGCTGGGAAACACATACTTGGCAAGAAGTCCCGGTTCGGAGGTGAGGGAAGGCAGCCAATTGTGAAATCCCTGGCAAAAATGTTTGTGTCAAAGTAATGTTGCTCTGCTCAGCTCAGCTGCTGCAGAAAATACAGGAGGAGTGTGTTTACAGAAAAGAAGCATAGTCAGAAAGGGCTGTGCAGTGCTAGAAAACCTGCCCCCAGGGCATGGCAAAACCTCTTGCGATGGCTTCATTTCCATCGCATCCCCGGATTTTGTCCATGGCTGCTATAGCCACACTGCAAAAGACACTTATCCTGTGTTTGTGTAAAATGGGGAGCAACCATGGTCTCTCTAGACATCTGGGCTTAGGAAAGCCTGCTCACTCCAGGAAGGAGTTTGGGTTGTGGTACCCAAGGAAGACTATTGCTGGAAGAACGATGTAGATTCAAGCTCTGGGCTCGTATTTATTATAGAGATGTGGGCTGGTGTTCAGACAAGTCCAATGTAATGATAAATAAAAGCTCCCAAATTCTGTTTTTGAGTATGGTAGTGCTGCAAATGTGCCACCTTTAGCACTGACTTGGTAAAGTCTGACTGAGCCAAGAATTTGGTCCCCAGTTTTTATTTCAAGAATATACTCTTTTTACAGGAATACAGTACCGGAAGGATAAGAACACATGGCATGGGAGATACGCAGACAGCCATCAGGGATCTTTCCTGGGGAGTAGAGTGTAGGTGTTCCCAAATGTTGAAGTACGTGAAGAAAACACTTTTACATGAAGAAAACCTCTGAAAGAAATACACCCACCCCCCCCCCCCCCAGTCCCCAGAACACACCAGAGAGGACACTGCAGATGCCAGAGGCTGGTCTGCACTTCCATCTGGGCTTCTGGTTTGAGTTTGCCAAGTTTTAATTGCACATGAAAGTGATGACATTGCCTGGAGTCCGCGTGTCATTTGGGGTACAGATTCCCATATGGGACATACAAAGATCAGCCCTTTGACGTGCACTGTCAAGCACCACAGTTGAAGGGGAAAGGAGTATGTACCATTCCTTCACTCAATACCTCACCAAGCTTCACTCTAAAAGTCTTTGCTGGTCATGGATATACTGCATAATTGTGGATTTGCCAGGGCCATGCAACTTTATTTTCTTAGTTGTTTCTCCCAGTTACGTCCCAGTTTACAATTGTGTTAGTGCCTGGTATTTTATCTGCGAATGGTCAGTGGGTACCAAGGCTACATTATTTCAGCTGGCAATCGTTTCTTCCTTCTCCATATGCCAGTTATTTATCTGTATCATGTCACAAGTCTGGCTGGAGTAAGGGCAGGGACACTGTAACCTCTTCAAGGCAGGGGTATTGTCCTGTGCTTGGTCTAAGCGCCATGCACATTTATGTTACTGTAGAAATAATAAATAATAATAGTAAGTCATCGAAGAAGTGCACCTCAGTGAGGAGTCAAATCACACACTGCAGCGAGAAGCTTTCACTTCGGGCATAACTATTATACATGAGCTCGTTATTGCAGAACAATTTCCTTCAAGGGTGTATAGCCTGAACTCTATTAAAATGGATGTTCTGATGGTGACTTATGAATTTAGAAACCAAGAGCTGCACTCTGCTTCCATCTAAACAGGGTGGAAATCTGGGGTCATTCTGCTGGCCTCATTCACACAAGAAGACAGAAATTCAAAAAGCCAGAGCTGCAAAAATTCATACTGCCAGAAGCACAAAGGGCTCCTCATCTAGTTGCCAGACACCATTTTGCCCTGAATTCTGCACAAATCAGCAGAGATTTGCAGCAATATGAAGGGTGGGTATGCATCAAGTGAAAGAATAAATCTGATTAGTGGGGCAGAAAGGGTAAAATGCAGTGGCACAAGTTCCACTTGCCTCACATCAGATCCCTAGGGGAGACAAAGTGAAAACAGCCACTTCCCATCCTATTTAGCTTTTACTTGTGTTGCATGAGCATATATTAATGAGATTCCAGCAAGCAAGCAGACAATCCTGAGGAAAAGGCACTCATTTAATCACAAGGCCTGGCTGCTAAACCTGACCTTAGGAAAATTAGGAATATTTTATTAATTGAGGTCTTCCAAATTTGAAAAAGCCTAACTTCCCAGCAAAGGAGACCTTTGAGCCTTCCAGCTGCTTCTCTAAGCCCGCTGGCTGAGGTGCAGCAATTAAAAGCACTTTGAGAAGATGAACAGTGTTTTAAAAGCTGTGTGGAGCTTGTGAGAGTGGAGTGAGGTGGCCTATGGTAAAAAAAAGACAGGGCTACTTCAACCCAGGAGGCTAAAGATGCAGGTCAGCGAAGCAATGATAAGGAGGGAGAGACCTTGCTGGAGAAGGCAGTCTCCTCTCCTGAGCATTGGGATCCTCCTGAGGCAGCCACTTCTAGCAGCACTGAAAATTAGGTATTGCAGGTAATGAGGCAGCAAGAGAGTGGTGTAGGACAGGGAAAACCCAGCGCACCGTGTCCAGAGGCTTTGAAGTGCTAATACTGTTTTGATTAACTGCTTCCACCATAAAAGTCTCTGTTGTTAACATGGCCATTCCTTCCCCTCTGTGGCACTTTGCTCCCATTTGGTTAGCAGAGCTGGCACCTCTAAAGGAAGCCATCATTTCAGAGGAGTTTTAGGGAGATCACAGGAGCTAGATATCTGAAGCCCACTAGAAACCCAAGTCAGAGCATGCAGCAATATTAAGCTCTGTTGTATAGATTTCTTGTGGGAGACCAGAGCAAGGCTTGACATCCAGCCAAGTGATGCTAGAGTTTTCTAAACCTCAAGGCACCTTGCAGGACTGAGGGCATCCTAAAGATTCCTTTACAAAAATAAAGATAAGTTTCCAAAAGACGAGAGCAAGAGGCAGCAGAGCACATCCTCCCGCTATACATATTGCTAACAATGGACTCTGTGAGCCTGGTCCAAAGGGTTGGGACTCAGAAAGCATCCTCTAGATCTTGTCTTTCCTCTCTTCTAGCTGTACAGGTGTTCTAGCTGTACAGATGTTCTAGCTGTACAGTGCTCCAGATGCTACTGGTTTATGGTGCAGGACAATGTTTGGGGCAGACCATTTGTCGAGTACACACAGGCTGTCCCTGACTGCACCAGCTGGATAGTTGCCTTTGCCTGAGACAGTCCCCAGGCATCCTTTTCCCATGTGATCAGTCCTAACTCCGCACTAGGGAAGACAACAGTCCTATGGAGTGTACCCTCTCCTTAGTTAATAGAAGGCTATAGCATGGCTAAATTTGCAACACAGCTATGGAAATCTTTTCCTTAACCCTCATGATTGGCTATTTTCAGGACTGACTGCTGCCTCTAGCTACAACTGCTTTGAGAAGAGAATCTGTGTAAATGACCCATTTTTAACTAAAGATGTGGAAGGTAAGAGGTAGGACCTTCAGGACTCATTTCTCTCAGCAGCTCTAAGAAGGAAGGCAGTACTGGTGCAAGGCAGGACCCTGGTTAGAAAAGCAAACATGGAGCTGGGGCTGTGAGAACACTGAGAACATTAACAGGGAGGAGGCTGTTATGGGGAGAGAACAAGTCAGGAGGCAAAACTCAGCTTTCAGTAAAGGCAGATTAACAAAGAAGCTTTTCAAGACCGACAATAAAGTGAGAGGGGACAACAAGTCAGTAAAGGCCTGTTCTGGAGCCCAGGGAAGGCAGTGTAAAACCTCCCACTGACTGCAGCAAGCTTTCAGTCCTCGCAAATTGCATCTGAACACTTAAACATTACCAACAAATCCATTGTAAGAGAACACGGGCCATGTTGCAGTGATGTTTATTGGCACGGATAATCCATACCCCTTTCAGGAGAAAAAAAAAAAATTATAATCCTCTCTCCTCCTTTTCTTATTAGCAGTGTGCAGAATGCTTTTTTATAATCCCAAAGCTATAATGGTGCTAGCAGGGCCCTGCACACGCAGCGCCTGCTGCGGCTCAGCGCCAGAGCCCTGTACAGCCAGCGATAAGTGGATTCCCTCTCATCTCTTCTCAGATGTGTTAAAAGAAGGGGAAAAATTAAAGAAGAAAAAAAGAAAAAGGGAGGTGAAGGGGAAAGGAAAAACACAGTGCAACAACCGAATGAAAAACATTTCGTTCTTCCCAGCAGCTGGAAGCAAGGCAGATAAGTGAGCGCTGGCTCCCCTCCAGCATCGGATTTTCCCCAAACGAGAAGCGTACGGGATTGGAAGCAGTTTTCCAGCCTAACCTTACGCCACAGCAAAAACTGTGAGGTGGAACGATCCATTTTGAAGGTGATTAATAGCAGTGTGCTCCTGCGGGGAATTCAGCTGTGTTGTGGGCTGTTAGGGGTAATGGGGGGAACAGTATTTACCTTCCAACGAATCTGAGATGATTTACTTGTATTTTCTCTGTTATGAACAACACATCTTACCTGGGTTGTTCATAAATGGGAGTCTGGCCAGTGACAAGAATCCTGGCCAAATGCACGGGAAAAAAGGTAGGGAGGAGCGGGGACAGTGGCGCCTCTGCAGCCAAGGGGTTGCTTAAAAGCAGCTCAGGGGATCAGCAGAAGATTCCTGTCCCCTCCCAAAGTTATGATTTGCATTAAGAGGGGAGGAGGCCAGTGCTGCACGCCTGGGACATTCTGAAGCTCAGCACTGGTCGCGCTGCAGAAGGCACATGTGGCTGGGAGGGCAGTGAGGCCATGGAAATGGAATCAACGCATTCTTTCATCACTCCCTGTAAAGTTTAAAACAGTTCTTGCTCAGGGCTGTCTCAGCCCTACCTTGTTGAAGAGATAATAGACAAAAGAAAAAAATCCTTTTTTAAGAAACCCTGCTTTAAGTAAAAGCCCCCTGAATCTGCATTTCCCTTTCCTCTTTCCAACAATTTCCTTCTTTGCTTCCTCTCCTAACACTTAATATAACCCATCCAAATGACTGTTGTCATAGGAGTCACACCAAAGTTCATAAGCCCAGCACTGAGGGTCAGTATGACCCATACACACCACCTCTTCCACCTTAGACAGGCATCTGCCTAAGCACCTCAGTGTCAAGGGCAGGGTCTTCTGCCCCAAGGCTTCTCACCCTTCACTTACAGTGTATATCTCTCATGGAGTCCAGGAAGCCTGAGCAAAGACACTGGATGTAGTCCAGCAGAAGCATGGATAACAACATCCAAGGCTCATACAGCTATCATAGCAAAACAATATTTTAAACTCCAGCCAAAAACAATCACACAAAAATATCCCTGTACTATTACAACAATGACCCTTAGGTTAGTATTTAGCCTTACTTTTCCCTGGGTTCTTCTTCAGAACTTGCTGATGGCAAGTTTGGAAGCCAAATGCAAGAGAGGGAACCTGAAACATGTTTCTGAAAAAGGGAAGCTGTGAAAAAGCAAGGAACCATTATCTATAAAGCTTACAAACCACAGCCTCTAGGCTTGATTTCTCCTCCACCCCACGCCTTGTTTTCCCATGGGATCCTCTCCATCCAGCAATGAACTGCTCCTGCAGCAACCTTGCTGTCTGCTGCGATTATTTCTGGCCCTTTCACAGTGGTTTGTAGCATTGTTTCTCCTTTTGCTTTGTTGGGATTACAATTAGAAACAATCTGGCCCACTAATGGCCACTATCATCATTTCAGTCTCCCTCAGCTCCATGTTGCTCTGTGGCAGTTTTTACCATGGGCCCTGGAGACAAGCAGGCACAGATGCTTTCCTCTTGCTCAGCCTGCTGAAGGTCAGGCAACAGTGTGGAGTAGCCCAGAGGCTGGAGGTAAAATCAAAGGAGAATGATTGTGGTTCGTGGGAAAGGTGAAAGGCAGGGTCATTCAGCCAATATGTGTGGGAAGGGCAAGGGATTGATTTTAAGAGGGTAAAAGATGGAGGGAGACAAGGAAAATCTTTTTTATTCCTTTCACTAAGCTCCATGGCTGTCTGACAAAACCAGGCTACAAAAATGCTGAGGATATCAACCCACAGCAGCTGGTTTTCTCTTGTAGAACTTCTTTAATGTGTATTACATGCTGTCCAATCACACAAGAAAACTTCTACTCTAATTCTTCCTTTTTACTTACTGCTCTTTCTAGGCAAAGGAAATACTGAAAAAAAAACACTATTAGTGACAGGCTTTAAAGAGGGTTTGGATGGAAAGGATGAAGCAATGCACTATCTCCCCCCAAGAGCTCCCTGCAGCCTGGATGCTCTGCCATGAGCCGATGTAGATACTGTTTCCTACTGAAACTGTATTTAAGGGAAGAAAATCCTGTTGATGGAGGAAGACCCACAAGGGTCTCCAGAACTCTTGTTGGTACCCAGGGTAGGAGACTGGGTAAGTGCTGCAGGAACAACACTGTGGGGATTACAAGAGAACATTTGTTGGAAGGAAAGCAGTTGCCTGGGCTTATCTCTACTGGGGTGTTTCTGTAAACATCTACACAAGCAAATGTTCTTGGCAAACATCAGGATATCCACAGAGATAGCCTCCAGAGTCTGCAACCTCATAAAGTTGTAGTTAACTTTAAGCATACGCTTAAACCCCAGCCAACTTCACTAAGTGCAGCACATGCTTTAAATTAACCATGTGGTTAAGCACCAAACTGAAGGAAAATCCATCACAATCCCCTGCACTGGGGAATAAAAGCTCTGAGGTCCACCTGAAACCCTTCACCCTGAAAGCCCTAGATATAGCAGGAGGAGGCTTCATGCTGATGCACAGGAAAGCTGTGGAAACCATCACTGCAGAACCCTTCCCAGAAGGGTTTGGGCCACTCAGGTTTTGTGAACACCTCAGGCCAGGAAGGGCCCATAGGTAGGGACTTTTTTAACTTCCTAGCTTTGGCCTGAGAATATAGATTTGACACAGAAACTCTTGATTTCAATACAAAGATTTTCCAAAGGCCAGATGACAAAGATGAGGGAGAGTCATACCGAGGAATGCTGAAGGGATAATGTGAAAGCCAGACTCCAAACCACACTGAATCACTGTTTGAAGCATGGGAATATGCATTCACTTCACAGCCTCATCTACCGGGGCTATTCTGCCTTCTCCACACAACCACAGTGGCAAGGAGAAGGAGCATGAAGAAAGCTCCTGATCCTAGAGATGAGATGTAAGGCACTGATGTAGCCTACTTCACGTACAAGCCCTAGTTCCAAGTTAAACACATCAACTGAAGCTTCCCCATGACTTCTTTAGTCAGGAGGTTTCCCTGCAGAGATTTTCCCTAAAATAAAACTTCTTGTTTTATATGAAAGCTCTTGCAAGGTCTAATAACATAATGCAGAGGAAATGCCAAAGCCATGAGATGTTTTGTAACTCCCAAATCCTATTCCTCATCCAGTTTCCCCCATGGTAACCCAGACAGCTTCTCAGGAATAGCTGAGCTGTGCCATGGGCTTCCCTCATCCATAGACCACTGCTGCACCGCTGTTAGGCTCTGAGCCCCAGACCATCCATCCCAGGCTCTTGCACAACCTTTATCCAGTCCAAAACTAATTCAGTAGTGCACAGGATGAAACAAAACCTCTCAGTCCAGTCTGGGCCCTGAGCAGGGCAGCCCAGATTTCTGTGACTCCTGGCTTTTCCCTCTCCATCTTTTTCCCCATCTCCTATTTGCACATTTTCCTCTCCTCTGAACCAAAGGAAGAGGTGCAGCTTGGGAAGGAAAGCTGCTACCCAGAGGATGAAGGCTTGTCATTTATAATTCCAGGGGAGGTTACTTTTCAGAGGGAGGAGGAAGTACAGGAGAGAATAAGAAATCAATGGCAGCAGCTTTATCCCCCTGCTTGTTGGCATGGTGACGCTGCTGTGAGGCGGGTACCCAGCCCAGAGCATGCACACCTTTCCAGGATGCCTCTCAAAACCAGGGTGCAGGGGGGGCTGCCCCTTGGAAACACAGCCCTTTCATTCCCTGAGCTCTTTAGTATTCCCCACAGCTGCCACTGAAGCATGTTATTGTCTAACGTGGCAGGTAGAAATCCTTTCCTTCTGCTCCTCTCTTTCTGCCAGGGGCTCAGCAATCTGTAGATAAAGTTCATATAATGCAAAAGCTGCTGCAGGGCGGGAGGCTGTCGTAAGCCATTACCACTGACTTTGCCAACATGATAATATTGTCCTTCATCAGCAAGAGGATTAGGAGCACGATGGACTGCGCAGTGCTGTGGATTAATGCGTTCACTTTTCAAGGTCAAACGTGGAGTTTAGTGAGCTGGGGATGGGAGTTTACCGGTATCCTTACCCAGGCGTACAAAGCTGGAGCACCCACTCTGGAAGCAAGCATAGGTCAGTATTTGCATAGATCTTTGATCCCTTCATCTGTGCTAATCATAAATCTCCTGTGCTCCCCTCTTGCAGCTCCTCTTGGGTTTTGGAGCAGGTGGGAGAACTGGATGGCACAGGGCAACAAACACCAAGGGCTAGGAAATAGGAAACATATTTCTGAAGAGGAAAGGAAAATATTCAGACAAACAAAATTTCCTCTTATGGTTTTACTTAGCTTGCTGAAACTGAGCAAAACTCTCTTCTTTATGCTTACATTTTCCAGCTTGTTTAAAATATAGCTTGGCTTTCAAAACACCAATGTGTGAAGTGGCAGGAAGTTTTCTCTTTCTATTTGCTTGTTTAACAGCAAAACAAATGCTGCAGTGAAAACATTTACTCCAACTACTTCTGTTTTGTTGAAAAAGACTAAGTGCTTTCAAAAGGGAGAAGAAAACTAGGAAGGGTAAAAAAAGTATACAAGCAAGTAAATTAAACTTTCCTGCTGAAGCTACAAAATAGCTTTAGGTACCAAGTCACTACTACGGGAACTTACCATTGCTTATAGCTACATCACATAATTCTATTCAATCCCATATTCTGAAAACTCGCTTGTACAGAGAGAAAGTCTGGTCTGTTGAAATATGGACTTAAGCAGAGGGCACTGATATCCGACAGTAAACCATGGAGGAGATATTAAAATAAGTTTTGTGACATTTATGAAGTTAACATAGACTTTGATGACTGCACACAGACTGTTCACACCAGGGTTTCCATGTTAGGTTGATAGTGGGCATGGTTCTTCTCCTCAAGCGTTAAAGGAAAATAATTTAACTTGATATATTAACCAGTAATTCTATTTTACCATCACTGCACTGAAGGATAAATGGAGCCTTGTTCCCATTCCTGGAGGACAGAATTCAGGCAGGCACAAATAAACACATCTCTCCTTTACCTTCCATAATACTATTATGGGATAGAAGTAAAGACAAAGTAAAGGACAAATGAACACATAAAAATAGAACCTGTCAACATTGTACCTGTTGCTAATGAAGTCATGTCTCCCATTCTCTGCCATTCCCCTTGAAAAGCTGTCTAAAATGAGGGGATGGAACTGTGAGGATCCTAACCTTAAAATATGATTGCTTCTAGAAACTTTAACCTCTGTTTAAAGTTGTCTACAGATTTTGTTTTTTTCTTTGTTTTTCAGAATATAAGGCTGCAATTTACCCCCAAATCTCACCAGAAACCTTTTCCAGTCTTTCCCTCTCCATAAAGACTGTCGTATTTTGTTGTACTGATTCCAGAACTTTTCCCTGACTGAGGAGGAAAGAAAGAACATAAACTAGATTTAGTATTTGATGTGTGGGATTTACATCCAAATTGCTTTTTCTACCCGTGGTACCTACACAATTCCCATTGTAGGCATACCTAGTTACTGCACAATCTTTAACACATATCTGGTACAACACCCATGTGTGATGGATGAGCACAACAAACCCTTTCTCTGTAATGTAAGACCTGTACCGCACAGGGTGGTTTTTCTTCTAAATCTCCCCAGCAACTCTGGGAGCCAAAGGGCCATTTTCACACACAGCTCTGAGCCTCATGTTTCAATTAAACTGACCTTGAGTCACTAAGAACTCTTTCTTCCCCTACCCACAGCTGTACAAAAACCCTTCGAGAAACTCCAGTGGACTTCAAGGACCAGGAGCACCCCAGACATGTGCAAAAGGACCTTGAGGTTGGTCAGCTTTGTGGCCACCTCCTGTCTATACCTGCCTGCATCCCTTCACCTCTCTAGAAGCAATTCTCTGTGTAGACTGTTGTGAAGAGGAAGAGCACCCACAATTTGCATTTCTCTCTTCTTCATGGAGAAAAGGTAGATGCAGATTTAGTGCCTTCCTCAGACTGAGCCTGAGATCTTCTGCCTTTTCTAAGGATGCCCAGACTCCTATGATTTTTGCAGGAAGCTGCCAGAGGAGATAGGGATCACAGCTCAGTCTTCTGGCTTAAGCTATGCAAGTATGCAGTGACAACATCAAGATACTTAGAGGAGAGAGAAGGAAGTTTCTTTATCAGGAGAATGTGGCTCCCTCACTTAGTTGTTGGGAGTGCTCACAAGAAAAACTTCACTGTTTCTAAACTGGCTAATGAGTATTTGTCGTGGTTTAAACCCAGTCAGGTAACTCGTTCACTCACTCCCCCCCTTCTTTCCCTCCCGCTGCTCCCGGAGGGACGGAGAGGAGAATCGAAAAGAATGCAACTCCCACGGGTTGAGATAAGAACAGTTTAGTAACTAAGGTATAACACAGATCACTACTGCTACCACCAATGATAATAATGATAAAGGAAATAACAAGGGAAGAGAATACAAGACCTCAGCACCAGCAGACCGATAACTTGCCCCCCCTCAGCCCGACCGAGCACCAACCGATACCTCCTCCAACCCTGCCGTCTCCCAGCCCTTCCGGCTAACTCCCAGTTACATCCTGGGCATGACATGCTGTGGTATGGAATACCTCTTTGGTCAGTTTGGGTCAGGTGTCCTGTCTCTGCTTCCTCCTGGCTTCCCCTCCTCCCTGGCAGAGCATGAGGCTCACAAAGTCCTTGGCCAAACCAAAACATCTCTATCAGCTCTGTTCCCGAGCCGAAAGTCAAAACACTGCACTGCACCAGCTACCAAGGAGGAGAAACATGACTGCTACTGCTGAACCCAGGACATTATCCACCCCTTATTCCATACCATTCACGTCATGCTCAGATCCCACATTTTCAATATACCATCACTCTTATCTCGGTGCACTCTTATCTTAGTGCATGGACCAGTCCCTATAAAGCTGCTGAGTCCATCTGGTCCATGATGTCAGGCTCCATCTCTTGTACCAGTCTTCCAGAGCAGGAGAGACTGTGTGCAGTGTTCACACTCGTGAATAACCTGGGCAATAGTGTCCATTGTTAAGTCCACCCCTCGATCATGAGTCCATCTCTGTGTTGCATCTCTGCTCTGATGGCCTGAAGTGCCATGGGCCCACCAGGCTTAAAATAATTCACTGTCCCCTTAAGCAGTTTCTGCAGCTTGTTGCTGGGGACTCCATACAGCTGCCTTCCATCTCCGACGCTTCCAAAGCACTGGAGGGGCCCAGTGGACTAGATACTTGCCCATACTGTCCCACACACCCTGCCACTCATGACTCTCCAGCCTTGGGGAAAATCTCTTGGTCCCCCTATATTGTTGTCTAACCCCAGACAAGACCCAAACCTGACTCTGCTTAACTTTTGAGATCAGACAAAATGGTTGTGGGTAGAACACAGCCTGTGTGTGTGCCAACATGCTGATCCCCATCACAATCAGCAGGCAGGTCCCAGGGATACCCAAAGGCCATTCAGAACCTTCAGAACTCTCAAACGATGCTGCTGTGCTTGTCACTGGGGCTGGTGTAGCTGCTGTGCTTGCCGGCTCTCCCACCACCGGCTTCTCTTTTCCTGAGTCCAGCTCTTCCTCCTCTGCCTTGCTGGGAAGTGCTGCGTGGTCTCCTGCATCCTCTTGGGGCTCGGCGGGCGGCTTCCGGGGAATGCTCTCGGCCGTCGCGGGGCTCGGCTCCTCCGTGGGGCTCGGCTCCTCCGCCGCCTTATCCCGCTGCTCGGCAGCCGCTTCCTTCTGCTCCTCGACCGCCCCGACCTCCTCCACCGGCAGCCGTCCCCTGGCGGCCTCCGGCCCCGCTCCCGCCGCCGCTTGGTCCCCGGGGCCGCTCTCCCGGGCCGCTTCAGCAGCCGCCGGCTCCCGGGACCGCTCCCCCTCAGTTCCCCGCAGCCTCACGAAGATGGAGAGTAGGGCGAGGGCCAGGACGGTGAAGAGCAGCCGGACGGCCAGGTACAAGTCCACGGCCACGTCCGTCCCGCCCTGCTGCTGGAGCCCACCCGTATTACAAGCCATTGCCATAAAGCACAGTGAGACAAGAACCTTAGCCCAGGCCCCACACTTGATAAACACTATCACAGCAAATACCGGCTCTACGTAAGTTACAACGGTCTGAAGCTGTGAGATCAAGAAGAACAACTCTGATACCCAATAAATCAGCATTGTGACGAATGACTATTAATCCAGTCAAATCTGTCGTTATCTCAACCCTTCGTGCCCCACGTTGGGCGCCAAAAAAAACTGTCGTGGTTTAAACCCAGTCAGGTAACTCGTTCACTCACTCCCCCCCTTCTTTCCCTCCCGCTGCTCCTGGAGGGACGGAGAGGAGAATCGAAAAGAATGCAACTCCCACGGGTTGAGATAAGAACAGTTTAGTAACTAAGGTATAACACAGATCACTACTGCTACCACCAATGATAATAATGATAAAGGAAATAACAAGGGAAGAGAATACAAGACCTCAGCACCAGCAGACCGATAACTTGCCCCCCCTCAGCCCGACCAAGCACCAACCGATACCTCCTCCAACCCTGCCGTCTCCCAGCCCTTCCGGCTAACTCCCAGTTACATCCTGGGCATGACGTGCTGTGGTATGGAATAGCTCTTTGGTCAGTTTGGGTCAGGTGTCCTGTCTCTGCTTCCTCCTGGCTTCCCCTCCTCCCTGGCAGAGCATGAGGCTCACAAAGTCCTTGGCCAAACCAAAACATCTCTATCAGCTCTGTTCCCAAGCCGAAAGTCAAAACACTGCACTGCACCAGCTACCAAGGAGGAGAAACATGACTGCTACTGCTGAACCCAGGACAAGATAGCCATAGCATAAACCAAACCAACAGTCTCTAGAGTAGGAATTACAGTTCCAGGACCTCTCCTAACCCAGCACCAACTTACAGACCATCCATCTGTAATGGTCTGTCTGCATGCTAAGGCACTCAGAAGCACAGAAGGCCTTTCCAGACTCCATATGCTTGCAAGAACAAAAGTTCCTCTTTGTACATTTGTGCAAATAAAAAATATTTGCACAGAAATGGTTGGATTGAATCCTGAGTTGGAATTGGCAACCATTTGTGAATACTTTATTTACACTGTTCAGCTGAGGGTAACCTTGACTCACTGAGCAGTGCAACACGTCTTAGCAACACCAGCAAACACTGAGAATTTACATCTTCTTTGACTCTTGACTTACACTCTGAGAGAGTGTTATTATTTTATAGAATGACTTATACATGGCTGATGTATCTACCAGCAGTAGTAGTAATAACGATGATGTCTTCATTTTATATAGCTATCCGTCCAAACACGTTCACTTAAAGGATCTTTTTCTATATAGGTAACTATTACAGATATGGAAGGTAAGCTTAGAGATAAAGAAAGGCACAGTTTTCAGGCAGAAACATAGTATTTTTCAATAATGACATCTGGTTAGGCCATTTTTCCTGGGGTGGGGGCAAACCAACTGAAATGGGTTTTTGTAGATCTCTGCTTTCCCTCTCCTCCAGGGCAACAAGCCACCTACTCTCAGTTTTACAGAAACAAAAATGACTACACTGTGTTCTTTACTAATGGCCATCAGAAACTCTTCTGAACATACCTTTGAATATCATATTGCCTGGGGACCATTGCCTTTTTAATCTGCAATATCTTTGAGAATACCTGTCATTACAGTGAGATATTAGGCCTTTGTAGAAATAGGTGATTCTTCCTTAGGTAGGTTTGTTGAGAAACTTAAAACAAAAATAAAAAAAAAAAACAAATAAAAAAAAAAAACAAAACCCCAAAATCAAGCCCTTTCATAAATCAAGGTTTCTCTAAATGCTCATAGTTCTGACAGCCCTTTGAAAGCAGGCCACTGGGAGAAGATCCAATCGCATGAAGCTTCATGACTGCAGGAGAACCCAGCTCTTTGATGCCTACACCTCCCCACTTTCTGACTACAGGAGCAAATACAATGATCTGCTGGAACAAGACTGGATTTCGAAGTCTTGTGTATAGTTTGATCTTAAAGTATGGATGTGCTACTGTGGTAGTATAGTCATACTCTCTTCTGGGAAAGAAAACAGCTCCAAACCCGAAGAGGACACGTGCAAGAAAGATTGGGTGAATCTGGTTCACATTGCCTGTGTAACTGTTCTTGAACAAGACTCCAGAAGATACTTCTCATCATTGTACAGGATGGCCTGTACAATGTCACTGATGAAAGTTGTCGACGAGATCCCCTGTTCTTGCTGCTATCACAAGTAAAATGTGATGCTGAGTCCCCAAGCATCTTGTGTCCAGATCCAAGAGACAGAGCAGCCCCCAGAAGAAAATCATGAGACTAACAGAAGACCAGCAATATCTGTACTTAACAGTGCTGAGCCATGGCATCAGATCAAATATGTGGGATCCAGCGACTCACCCTTGACTGAGGGAGACCAGCACTCGGGTTTGGAGAAGAAAAGATCTGCATTCCATCTGTTAAAAGACATCTGTCCACCCCTCAGTGGAAGCTGCAGTGGGATATCTTTTTCCAGACAACCAGTTCTACCAGCTCCTGACATCTCCCATGTACCTGCAGTACCTGGAGCATTAGAAAGAGCTGCTCCACTCCATAGCCAGAGAAAAGCAGCAGTAGCAGGACTGAGAGCACAACAGCAGCCTCAAAAAAGTAATGGACCCTTTTCCCTCTGTGGAAATTTGGAGAATGTCGAAGAATAATTGCAGCTATCAGCTGGTGAGCACAAGCAGGTGGACTAATGACTTGTCCTATCAAAATTCCACACCTTTTTATTTATGGACCAAATGGCATTTGCTCCAGCTCAAAGGTCAGATGTGCTTTCTCGTGTCCAGCATTCAAACCACCACCACAAGCTGTGTTTTCAAGTAAACTGAAAAGTGACCTCAGTTACTGCTGTGTGGCAGGAACATATTTCTGGTTGCTGTAGTTGCCTGGTGTGGTTTCTTGCTAACATATTCATTAGAGATTAACTGCTACTTATAACACTGCTTGGTACTAGTCTGGCTTCTCCATTACATCATTAGAAAAGCATGAATAGCCCACCAGGGGTTTTGCTCCCTATTTAGGTAAGGCAGAGTCCTGATGTTCAGATTTCTGCTACTACCTTTGCTGTAAGGGAACAACTTTGCCAGTGCTTTCTTCCAGGAGCAGCAATTAAGGCACAGCGAGAAAAGCCCTTACAGAATATATATTTTACATGGATGCATGATCCCTTGCTGAATCTCTTCTGAGCTGTACCAGGAGGAGGAGGTATTAGTCTTGCTCCCTGGGGGCCTGCCAGCTGCCTGGGCCCATGGCAATGAGGGAAGCAGAACCCTGTGGTTACAGAATTGCTACCACAGAGGTACTGCAAGCAGTTCAGCACTTGGGGACTACCCCTCTTGAGCTCAGCCCTGTTTTGCCACAAGCAAATACCCCCCACCCAGATTACAAATGCTGAGAAGACATCCAGCTGCTGCTGCCAAACTCCAGCAGGTAATTTAGGAGTGATGATGATCCATGTCACATGGATGCTGCCTGAGCCTGCCTGCTCTTTTTACTCTCTTTATCTTATGCATATGTGAAAAAATGTGTTACTTGGCAAGGTATAATATACATGGGAAGACAATGGAACATAATGCAAAGAAATGTTCCTGTATCAATTTGAATTCTCTGAGTCACACAGTGGTGTCTATAAATGCATGTGACCGAGAGAATCTGTATTTCAAAACACATATTAGAAAAAATATAATTGAAGTGGAGAGACCAAGATAAATTTATGTTATCAAGTGTAGTTACCAAAGCAGTAAATCATTGTCACAGCATAAGCTCTTATCCATATTTCCATATTAACACCAGGCTCATGCTCTGTACTGGCACTGCTGCACATAAAAGGTATCAGCACGTCCTAATACTGTCTGTTGTAGCTGGCATCTGCTGTTAGGTATCAAGCAGAGACAGCGCAGTGCTCCTTGTATCGCTGGCACCAACATCGACCACAATTTATCCCTGCACTGGTGCTACTCTGCACTGTTGGGGGGCTGAACACCCCAATCTGTTCTCATAACTCCTAGCTTGTGCACAGGAAAAATGTCCCACCCAAAGTGGACTGAAACATCTTTGCAATGCACAGGGAAACTCATGGCCATGGCGTGGCTGTCTCAGCCTCCCCAGGGAACAAGCAGGATAGCACTGTCTTTTGCTCTGTGCTCAAGTCACCCAAAGACTAGGCGCAAAACATAAAAACTATGACTGCATGATGGCTGGGTTCCAGGGGGAAAAGACAAAGGTACCTCACTTGACATCCTTAACAGCCTGCCTGTCCCTGGAAATCAGCCTGTGGTGCCTCCAAGTCCTTCAAGTCTCCATCTTCAGAAATGCTAATTCCCGAACCCCCCCCCCCCCCCAGTACTCTTTGTCACTTTGTGGCTTCTGCACAATACCTTCCAGAGGATCCTAACTGCTAGCAAACCCCCTGCCACTTGGCATGACCCATCCTGAAGCACCCTGCGTTGCTCAAGGAGACTTGCAGGACCATCCAGGCTCCTAATTAACCAGGGCATGGCATGACTGCCCTTTGCATTCCCTACCCTTTGCATTCCCTACCCTTTGCATTCCAACCAAAACATACTGAGAATACTCTGGCTTGGGCCAACTATGTGGGCATATGTTATCAATAACAACAAACAGAGTCAGCATTTGCTTCTACTTGAGATAATGTTTTGGCCGTAAGTGTGCATCTTTACCGGCAAGAAATAAAACCTTGCAGAAGACTCACCTAATAAACACTCTTATTTTAGAAGCCTTTAAAGACTCACAAGAAAAGCTGGTTTAGTTACCAACCTGACTGATGCTCATTAGCATCAGTGAAGCTGAGATAAATCTTCCCTAAAACAAGTTGCCAATGAGAAATGTACTGATGGAGCTTGGTCAGTGTTGTCGTTTTTGCCTCTTGTTTGTTTGCTTTATTTGGAAAAAGACAAGAACAGAGGGTCTCAACAAAGTGAGTACTGTAAAAGATGAAGTAATTTTAGGGCAAACTGTCAACTTTTCATTCAAAACTCCAAATCTTTTTTGCTGAAACAAAACACTTTTCTGGTAAAAGCTGTTGTTTTGTGATTTTTTTTTTGTGCTACTGGGTCAGCACTTTCTTTGTATACCATATAAGCAAATTACTGCTCTCTGACTGCATTCGGATTGCTTTTGGAGGAAAGGGCTGCAGTTACAGAGACAACACTTCCCATGCATGGCCTGTCCCTGCTGAACAGGGGAGAGGAATAGTGAAGAAGCCAGCATAAAAATCATCATAAAAAATGACAATGGCTTTTCCTACCTCTGTGTGTTGAAAATGTGACTACCTGGCCATCACTCCATTGCCAGCTGTGTATCCCAGTAAATCTTAAGTGCTAAATCTACTCCTAAAGTAGCCTCAGTCTGAGCTCAGACAATCCTTACGATTAGCAAAAGAAATTGAAGCAGGGTGATCACACTGGATAAGTTCTTTCCATTACCTTCAGCCACCTCCATAAATTACGTATCTGCTCCAAGCTTATTATTCAGGCTCCCCCTGAAGAAGCCAGAGAAAAGCACCCCCAGATGACAATCCCCCATCCGCTTGGGTACATAAGATGGAGCCGGTCTCCAGCTAGGTACTACACAGGCACCAGTTCATCAGCATCACAGAACAGTACACGAGGTCTTTAATCACTGATATGAGTAGGAGAGTTCAAGCCTGGCAGGATTTAAACGCGATTTTTAGTACTGAAATTGGACTATTCATCTGGGGAGGTGGGGGGAGCCCTCTGGAAAAACCACAATTCCCTTTCAAGCAGAACTGCTGTGGCAGGGGACAGGATCTATTGAGGATGTCTCTTTTATTTTCCAGTGGACAACAGAAAACCGTTGTGACTTGCTCAAACTTCTCACATCAGAACAAACACATGCTAGGGGCTTATTTATTTTTGATGGGCTGGATGTAGTCCAGAAGCTCCATCTGTTTACCTACACCTCCCCATGCTGGCTCTAACCCACCCATTGCCCCCTTCCATTGCCTTGGATTCCCTTAAAATTTATTCCCCTGTTTCCTGCCTGAGCAGAAAAAGCAAAAGAGAAACTTGCTGATTGATTTCAGTCTCCAAAAGTCCCTGTCATCTTGTTTGATGACTTCATTGCAGAAATGAAATAGGCAAGGGAGAAGCAATGTTTTCAAAACAATTTGGAGCAAGAGGAGGAAGGTAGGAGGAGGGGAGCCATGGGAAGTTGATGGCCTTTATTCTTCAATTCCCATGTTGCGTCTGGCTTGCTGCAGGCTATAGCGAGAAAGCAAAATTGTTATGATTCTTATTAGCTTTTATTTTATAAAGCCTGGACTACACTCTGTAGGGGTTTCAAACTTGAGCTGCAAATCATACGCATGCCTGCCTGCCTGGCCATCTTATCTTTCCATTAATGTACTACCTGCCTGCAGGGAAGAAAACTTGTGTCTTTTTGCTAGTCACAAGCAAGGTGGCTAGTTAGGCGACAGAATGTGTCTTGGTGCAACACAGTCCTTTATTTCTATGTTACAGAAACACATCTGACACGTGTCAGGAATGACTGTTGTACGTCACTCACCAATCTCCGAGAACAAAGACAGCAGTCCCAGCTCAGTTCCAGCTGAGCTGGGATAAAATACAGTGTGAGAATGAGGAGCTGTAAAGGAGCCCACGTGCAATGGCTGCTCCTGCATCCCATGGCACGTCGACTGGTCCTTCCTTTCCCACACTAATGGTGAGTTCCCCAAGGTGCCAGCAGCACCCCTTAAATCCTCCCAGCTCTGTACAGCAGCTTTCCTTTTCTCTCAGAAAAGATTTAAGAAAAGCAGGGTGTAAACAAAAGAATTGCCTACAGCACCTTGAAGATTTCATTTTTTGCACTGGCAGTGTCTGTGCTGAGACTTTTACCAGGCATTTGACTTTATAGCTACTCCATGCACCCAGCACCTGAGCTTTGATACTGTGAATGCCCTTTTGCAACCAACTCATTTGGTGGATGAATAATAAAACTAAAAGGCTACGTTATTTATACTCATGTCACAGCATGCAGGGGGCAGCAAATAACGTGGAGCACCATGGTGTACACTGGCTCCAGTGAATTTGCAGCCTAACTGGATGAGACAGACATGGAGTGGGAGAGGGAACAAAGGCCAAAAAAGAGACTTCTTTTGTCCAGCAGTAATCTCCAAGCTGGCAGCAATGGTTTTATCAAAGCAAGTGAATGGGACGAAGAAATACAGACCAGATTTGCAGTGAATGGAGATACCTAGTTGAGGCGTAGGCAATAGTTTCATCCCTCTCCAAAGAGCTGTCTCCAGGACTATGGGTTTTGGAAAGCATCAGGCACTATACTGGGTGAAGAATGCAGCCTTAGAAAAGCACTTAGGCTGGTTTTACCTTTCTGCCATTGGCAGCTTCCTACTTAAACCAATAATTACTGTTTCTGAAAAATCTCCTTTTCCTTCTCTCCAGGCCATCTCAGAGAACTGGCAGAAAGTCCAAATTCTTACACTGCACTTGCACACCACACACAAATAAGAAAATATCCTTATCCCAACCCTAGCAGTAAGGAGCTCCACAGGATCCATAAATATTATAATGCTCTGAGCTTCTTTTTAAGATAAGAAGAACGGTCTGGAGAAGACACATTTCTTAATAACCATTACTGTGCAGAAGATTTAGGGAAGATTATGCTAATTACTAACACAAGCATCGTGTTCATTTTTCCTACTGCGTTTGTCCCAGCAAATTTCAATATGTTCCCAGACGCATTTCTGGCTACTGTCTTCATTTGCTTTCATGTCTATTTGTGAAGGATACTGGCAAAGGAGGTAAATTATTTTTTAGAACAGAATTCTTAGATTTTGCTGATAAACAAGGTACCAAGAAATCAGCATGGCTTAGACACCTTGTATGAATGATAAAAGGGCAGAATTTCTTTCGGTGAAGGAAAGGCAGCAAGATTTCCCATAACAATGCCCATTTTCTTGGCTTATGAGAACGGCTCACAGGAGCCTGACAAAAAGGAGAAGTTTTGGGGGTTGTGAGAGAAAGTAAAGCACAGAGAATCAATAGAACCACATTTCTATGCAATAGCACTATAACAGGCATCGACCCGTACACTAGTGGATGACTGCACTTTCATGGGAAGTAAGAGGGAGATCAGTCCTTTTGGTTGGAACTAGATGTTCTTAAAAGTCCCTTCCAACCCAAACTATTCTATGATTCTTCTGCAAACATGTCTGATTTGCATGGGAGTAGTAAGGCTTGGTTGGAGGAAAGCTTGTGGAATCCACAGGTTAGGAAGGCATGTCCCAGGACAGGGTCAGGATCAGGAAGAAATCAGGACTGGCCACAAATTACATGCCCTTACCCACAGGAGCCAAAGGCTATCTGGTCTCTGAATCCCAGGTCCCAGAACTGCTGGTTTACGTGGGAGAGTACATTTCAGGGATTTTCTGGTTTTCTCTGGAGTCACAGTGCAGAGCATCCCAGCTGCTACCCTACGTGCCTGGCCCACCATTTCACATACCAGGAACATTAATCCAAATGCCAGCACTGAGATTCACACCCAGCACCAGGTAGTGAACTCAGGGTGCAGTGAACCAAAGCATCACGAATGCAAGCTTGAGTGCTTTTGTGAGCCTGGCAGCTTGACAAAAGCTAAACAGTCTAAAACAGCAGCTTTACAGAGGAAACATTAGTGAGATGAGAGGTCTCGTTACAATGCGCTTGTGTCAGATGCCCAGATACAGGGAAATGCATCATTAACCAAGTATGAAATACCAACTCCAGACTGCATTTTCAGAGTGTTATCCATTGCTGTTGCAATGAGACTAATACTAGCATGTCTTTGTAGAACGTGCCTGGTTTATTGCTGATCTGTCCATCAAGCATCAATAAAACAACAAAAATCATTCAACTATAATCCCCCAACTCTATTTTTGTTCATACATGCAGGGAACACATAATCAAACTTCAGTAGATTGATGCTAACATTTCAGTTTCAACAGCTTTGAGTGCTTCAAATCTGCTTCATGTTTAGCTCAGACAACTTCTTTTTCTGCTCAAAGTTCCCAGCTCAAAGTATGAGCTGACAACACTGAATCTCCTCTTCTTATTAATTAAATAATTACTAAGCCTCCAGTCTCCTTCAGCAAATCACCCCTAAGCCTCACATGATTAGCAGGAGGCTGTCACTGTGTTGGCTCCACCATGGATAAAAACTTCGGAAATAAGGAGCACAACCACAGAGAAGATTTTCCAAGCCATTTCTTTCCAGAGTGAGAGATCCGTTTCCTTTTTCATTAACTGGCCCTGTGTACAGATGTTCAGCTCTGCATCCACAAGCAGGCACCCATTCCTGTTCGTAGCACTAGTACCTCTGTGCCCAAGTGTTGCTGTTTGGAAAAGGCCACGGGCATGTGTTTACAAGCACACTACTACACTGTCATAACAGGAGAACAGATTGAGAGTCCTTGGAGGATTGCACAGGAGAAAAACATACAGGATAAAAACTGGTCCAGAAAATGGGTAGACAAAAAGTATGGATGAACTCGCTACTGCAGTTGATAAGAATGCTGCTGGCCAAGAAAATGTAGTCCAGTGGCAAGGGCCTGGGAGATTGCCTTTGCTTTTACCTCCAGCCATGTTTTCTTAATGTCCTAGTGGCCTTATGAGCTACGGCTCTAGGAACGTCCTGGAGTTTTTTGAATCCACAGAACTGAATTTAAGCAGATATGTGCACTGAGCTGAACTAAGGTCTAAAAAAACCTTTGTATGAAATTAAAGGGAGCCCCCAGAGAAAGACTAATTTACTTTTATTCCAAAAATCTCAAAGATAATAATGGAGGTCAGATGGGTAGTTACTTACTTGGACAATATCTTTGTACAGTGCACTGGAACAACGCGAATAGCTGAAACTGTGTTGAAGCGACATATGTATTTGCCATAACTTACTGTCATCTTCAAAGAGATCAGATTTTTCATGGCACTTCATACTCTGCCAGGAGAGCAGGACCGATGAGGTCTGATGCAAAGGCAATGAAAAATGTGAGAGATCTCCATAAAGCAAGGCAGTCAGCTTTAAGGTTCAGCTGGATGAACTCCTACTGAGGATTTATGTTGTGGAATGCAGAGCTACGGCCACTTCCAAAATCATTACTGAAGTCACACAGAAAAGGGGAATGGACTTCAGCTTGTGTGAGGGCAAGACAGGATTCAAAACAGGTTTGTCTTTCACAGCTTTCTCTGGCCTGCTTGATCTCGACACATCCATATTCAAAACACACTTAGGAGAGTAAGTGCCACTGTCTTTCAGTGAGACTTTGCTTTCTTATTACTTATATGCTTTAGAGAAATTTCTCTCCTTGTCTCCAAACCACAAGAAGTACAGACTACAAGAGAAGGAGAAAAGGGCTTTCTTTGGCCAGAAAGTCAGCAAGGGAAGCCCTATGCTTGAAACTCCTACATCTACCTTGCAAGTATAAAAGGCTACAGCCATGAAAAGGGATTTTGCAGTTCATGAGGGAAACACTCACCCTCTCCTCCCACTGACCTCTGTAGAGCTCCTTGTGACACCAGACCCTGCTCACTACAGGAAGCACGAGTCTCAGGACCAGCTTCTCATGCAGTATATTTGGCATTTCATCACTTTCAAACTTAGGGGAAAGAAAAAAAATAACCAAAGCCAAAAACCTATTTTTATCAGAAAAATGTGAATTCACATCATTACCTAATCCACACCATTTTGTGGAACTGCATTTTATAGTCAGGCTGCAAAAACACTACTGTTGAAGGAAAGCTAAAGCTAATGAGCTCAGCCTTCCCATTTTCAACCAAAGAGATATATCCATGCATTGGAATAAGGTGATAAATTGGGCAAAACTAGTTTGAGGTTAATAAATTAGTTTTCTCAGAATAATACACTTTATTGATTTGCAGATCTGTAAATAATGATGGAAAGGTATCCTGAAAGCCCTTATTATATAGCCACAAATTTATATGAATGTCCCAGAATGCTTAGGTTCAGCAAGCAAAAAACAGTAACATTTCCTTGTGAAACCTGTTATTAACCAGGTCCATGCTGAGCTTCCAAAGAACAAAACACTGCACACAGAGACACAAATGAAGCAGTAAGTTTGGTGGGTTTTTTGGTGAAACAATGTAAAACATCCTTAGCTAGCATCCTGCCCCAGCAGCTCTTTGTCTGGGATTCGAGCATGGCACAAGGGACAAATCTATGTCAAGGAGGCAATAATCCTCCAAGAGACAAGAAGAAGCAAAGAGGGGTCCTGGGACCCAGCCATGGGCATAACAGGAGAGATGCTGGTGAACTAAACAGCCCAGAGATGCTTTTAGATAAAGCCAAGAGCTACCCAGCTAGATGCTCTTTCAGCAGAGGTTGCCAGTTCACCCAAAATTTCCAGCAAGGCAATATTGATAGGCAATGACATTTCACAAGGAGCTGGATGAAATGGGAATTTGCCAGAAATACGCAGCTCTTACTTCTGCTTAAAAGTTTCTTTCAACCTTACATTCAATTATAAACCATGAAACGTATTTTTAGAAGCTCACATTAGCAGAGCACTGACAATTTTATTCCAGCCTGACTTTAAAGTTTGAGGTTTTTTTGAGAGAAGAATTGGAATAGTTTGTGCTGGTTTGTGCCCCAAAAATGG
The DNA here is from genome assembly GCF_028554395.1 of Pezoporus wallicus. Lineage (NCBI taxonomy): Eukaryota > Metazoa > Chordata > Aves > Psittaciformes > Psittacidae > Pezoporus > Pezoporus wallicus. The sequence continues at coordinate 1,472,153 of NW_026642342.1, forward strand.
GGAAAGGAGAAAGCAGAGGTTTGACAGGTATCTATAAACCAAAATAAACAATCCAGGCTGAACCTGGTTTAAGGGATTTAATGAAGAGATGATTTCACAGATGATGGAGAGGAAGAAAATGAAGCAGTAGAGAGGAAGATAATGTCCGCAGCAACATTTTTAACATGATAGCAGCATTCAGAATCCTTCCTGCCCCAGTCACAGTAGCAGGAGCACACAGTGGCTTGGAAAGAGCCTGCTCAGAAAGCCTTGGCGCTAGTCTTGCTTTTGGAGAACCACTTCCTCCCAAGGCCTGCTGCGTCCTCCCTCCAGCCCTCCCCTCCACACTGGGGTATCGCTTGATGGTTTTTGCGTTGCAAGAGCTGGATAGCACAAACCCTCTGGGAGAAGCAAAAGAAGTTATTAAAGTCTCTTGTCTCCATCTCCCCTTTACAATGCACCTTTTATTACAGTGGAAATACAAGTTACTCTGGTTAATGCTTGGGATTAGATTGTAAAGAAAGAAAACAAAAGGGAAGCAGTTGCCTGGGTTAGGAGCATTTTGAGCTGCAGTTGTAGTGCATCCCTGCTTCTTGCCAGGTGTTTTGTTGAGTTCAAGTAAAACATCAAAGTCTATTATCTTCCATGCTTCCTTCTCCGCCTTGCCCTCCAGCTCCTCAATTCACTGCACAGTATAAAATTAATTTGGTTTATTCCAGCACACGCGATAGCCGCCTGTCTCTCTGACTCCCTGTCTGTAACGAACAAATTTCCTCCTTAAGCACTTTCCACTTGACCTGCTCTTTTCTCCACTGAGAAAATTGAGGTCAGGGAGCTGCTGCTGCACAGTGGCAGCCGTTTCCAAAGTGCCCTGGGTGCAAGTGGGAGTGCTGCAGCCAACACAGGCTCGGGGTCTCCTGGTCAGGATTTGTGCTTGCTCCCTGCTCCCATGAGACATAGGCAGACATAGGAAGGCAGTAGCTGCATTTCCCACTTGGTCCAATTATTTTTCAAGTCTCTTTCCTGTGCTGTTGGAAAGGTTATATCTGGTGAGCCCAATAAACAAAAAACAAAGAGCTGCAATAGAGGGTAGAGCTGCTAGAAAGTGCCAGGGCACCAGAAGCAGTTACTGATTCCAGCCATCCCATTTGTGTACAGATACTAGTGGACTACACAGAGCTGGAAATACAAGAAGAGAGGGATTTGTTCCTGTGTTTCTTTCCTCCTTTTGTGTTTCTTCATAGAAAATCAGCACAGACTCCCAAGACCCTATGCACCCTATCTGCCTTGCACTGGGTGTGCCTCAAACCACATGAAGGGGGTGGGTGGCAACTTCTAACCCCATGGGCATAGCACAGGATGAGCCCTCAGCTTCCCTACATGCTACCAGGAATTTGACATTGACCCATATCCCAGGGTTGTTCTTCAGGTACTTGCTGTGTGCTGGATGGGGCACAAGAAGCAGAGCAGAACCTCCAAGTGCATCCCCAGCCCAGTGTCACTGCAAGGGGATGTGACATTGGGACATGTCCTATGGTCAAGCTGCCTTTGGATGCCTGAATCCCTTCCACACTTCCACAGAGGCCTCAAGACTCCCAGCACAGCTGACACCACCCATTATTCTCCTGGGAAGGATTGCAGAGGCTGCTGGAATGGTATCCTCATCTGCTCCCTGCCTTGCTCTATCTTAGTACTACCCAAAGGTGTGAGGAAGGGAGGGAAAAGGAAATCCGTGCTCTCTCTGCAGACACAGCTCTGACAGCTGGCTCTCTGCAGCTCACTGCACAGCTAACTGACAGCAGCTCCCTCAGCTCCAGCCTCAAACAGTTTGCTCCATCAGGGAGCAGACCTCTGCAGCTAAATGTCTCTGTGAGCTTCTGTGGGTTCCCTCTCCAAGGACTGTTCTTGGAGAATGGGGCAGGGATTTCTCTCTGCCAGAGCAGTCCTACTCCTGCTTTGCTCACTGTTTCCAGGTCAGAGTGAAGGGGAGTGGAGGTGAAGCTTGAGGACCAGACCAGGTATAAGGCTGAGCAGGCAGGGAACAGCAGCTCCTGGCCTTGAGAAAGAAGATCATCCACCAGTGAATGTGAGGGATCCACACTATGAAAAACCTGCCTGCTTGCAGCTATTCCATTCCTGTGATGAGTGGGGATGAAGAGAAACCCAATTTAAATGCACAGACATGAAGGGACTCTGAGCCTTCAATCTCAGGGGGAGCAGTTTTGTTTTGACAAGAAAAGGATCCCGGTCCTGCATTTTCTTTACCGACCTCCACCAGATTCATCGAATCATAGAATCGGCTAGGTTGGAAAAGACCTTTAAGATCACCAAGTTCAACCTCTACCCCAGGACTGCCAAGTCTACCACTAAACCATGTCCCTAAGGGATTGATCTACCAGGTTTGCTCAATATCCCATAGGCACTGACCCTGGGCAACTGTGGGGAGACAACAATCCACTGGGATAGGCCCAACAAGCAGAGCCAAGAACTTATCTAGCAATCATTGCTTCAGGAGCTTGTTAATATGGATATGCAAATGCATCCAGCACTGGCAGAGATGATGTATTAGTGCCAGCTGTGTACCTCTAATGGTTGCCGGTCTATTAGCTACATCTTCAGCGTTCCTATTTCTCCTTGATTAGGATTTATTTCATAGCAATGCTTGGAGGACCAAAACAAGACCAAAGCCCTGTTGGGAGGCACTGTGCAAGCTGACTGCAGGGCAGATCCACCCAAACAGAACTCCCTTTGGAAATGGGCAAGACACAACCACAGCTTGGGAATGGCAAATACATTATGGGCACAGTGCAATGCCAAATGCATGCAGCAGGCTGAGACACCAAAATGTGTGTCAGCACTTCTAGATGGATATGCAGAGGAGAAAAACTGGAGTATAGTGATTTCAGCATAAGTATAAAATATGTATAAACAAGGATGCATCAGTTAGAAACAACCTGAAGGCAGCAGACTTACTGCCTGGTTCTCAGATAATACTGTTTTCTTACTCATATTAAAATGAACAGTGGTATTTCTGAGGTACCAGGCAAATGTATTTTTACCTAGTTTCCATATTTGGTTCCTGCTTTCTAAGGAAAAGTTCCTGCCTTGCTAGTACCTGTAATAAGATAGAGTGAGTAATTTACAATAAATGACTTAGATGACAAATTCAGTCTCTCTGCTCATGGAATGTGCATGAGCTAATTGTGGTTTCTTTCTGTTGAAGATTATTCAATACAGTGGCTGGTGATTTTGAGGTTGGGATTTTTTTTTCACCATGTTAGCTGATTTTGCGAAGATACCTGATGTCAAAATTGGATATTTACAACCCCGTGATTGTGACTTGTTCAGATTGTCTTTTTTGTATCCTTTCACAGAAAAACAAACCCACCTAGACAATGCAACCAGGCAAGCATTTGAGAAGGCATGCCAAATAGTTCTTAAGTATAAAGAATTTGCTCAGACCACCATATTAAAAGCCTCCCAAGTTACACAAAAGGGCCATCACACCAAAGGCTAATACAGATTGCTAAGTAGCAATTGTATTTTAATTACCTATCATCTCATTTTCAAAAACACAAGCAGTTAAAAGCCAACAAGTGAAGATACCAGGCTTCTTACACTCCCCATCTAATGAACAAACACACCACCCATGGCAAGCTCAGAGGAACATATCTTTCATTATGATAAGAGTCTTAACCTTGACCAGTACACTGCTGTTTGGCTGGTTTGCTTATCTTCATGTCAGTTGTTCCAATCCTCAAATATTTTGTTTTCAAGCTCTTTGATTAATACAAATTGTTACAAAATAAAATATTTCTTATTCAATAGATGCACATGAGGAGTTTTCTGTATTTTTTGAGATCTCTTTCTTGCAGAGTGTAGAGCAGAAAATGTCTGGCTTAAATTTATGATTGCATTATTAATGTAGAAATGCAAACATCTGAAGTTAATATATTCCATTAATGGGTGCTATATAATACATTAAGTCAGGTTAAGAGTGTCATATAATAAAGATCTGTGGTGTGAGATATTTTGAGACTCCTGATTTAAGCATATTGGTTATTTTAGTCAATGGTTATAGGCTTTTAATAGAATACCCATTTAAGAGCTGTCTGAAGATGCAGAAAAACTTGGTATTTTGCATTCTGTACTAAGATGAAACAACCTGGTCTTACATTCATATTTTTCAGAACAAGTTCCCTGGTTATTTCTTAATCTTTGTGAAAAAATTTATATATATATATATATATATAAACTGTAATATGCTAGCATCTGTGCAACGAGAGAAGAATTGCTTGATCTACATATGATACAATTTAATGGTAATTCTGCAGGTGAGTGTAGTTTATGGGCTGATCCTGAATATACAAGGAAAAGTATCAACTGTGCTTTAGGATTTTTTTCCCTTTTCTCTCCAGAGCGAGAAATTGAACATATTTTACAATGGAGAAAGTGTTACCTTCTAGTTTCAAAAGGGATGAATAAGCAGATATATTGCAAGGACATGATAGGTAGCAGCATTGCCCTGAGCACTTTACATTGCAGCTTCCATTTTCCTCGTCACAAAAGCAGAAGATATTAGCTTAGCTCAAACTAAATGAAAAAAATTAATGGGATGCTTAGAGAAACCTGTTCTTCAATGCTATATTCCTTGGTGATTTACTAGAAAAAAGAATTCACCCCTAAAAAAAAAAAAACAACACCCACATTCTAAGGCTGGTCTGAAACCCCTGTGGGCTTTGTGAACAATTGCAGTGTTCTCCTGAACACTGTGTTTTATTCTGTACCAAATTTCCCAGGGTGAGTTTTGAAGTGTAAAGCCCACTAGCCTACAGCAGTATTGCAGAGCCAAGCAATTAGTGGAGGGAGGATGGATGTGCACAAAAAAAGGATCCTCAGTCTCATCTTTCACTGTTATTTCTGACAAATGCAAGGCTGCCCTTCCTCTCCCATGCAGTAGCATCATTAGTGATGAGTTAGAGGAACCTAGGTTTGAGCACTGCCCTCCCCGCCCTCCCCTGGGATAAACTAACACAGCCCCGCAGAGGTTAACACAGCAACACAACCACAAGTCTCTGCAAAGAGAATCTCTGAAAAATACGTATCAAAGTGGGCCAAGTTTAAGATTCCTTGTTAACAAAGTGGAATGCCCCACTGCCACAGGAACCTCCTTCTGAGAGCCGCAAAGGTGTGACATGCACCATGGGGTTCCTTAACAGGATGAAGAACAACAGAGAACATGTGAAAAAGTAAGTGTAATTCAGACCCATGGGTCTTTTCCAAATAACAGATTAATTCTGCAGTAAATCTAGGTTTAAAGAGGTTTTTTTCAGATTTTGTCTCTCCTCCTCTCTCCCCCACCACCCCATATGCCATGGTCTTGCTGAGATCCACAGGAGACAACACAACACGAGGCTGAATAGTAATCCCTTTTTCTGGACACCACCCAGTAGCATGAATAAACAGAGAGCGAGCGAGCATAAACAGTTAAAGACCTACGTCTACAAGTAAAAATACATGAAGTGTCCATACAGAGCTCCCTGAATCAGGGATTTGGCTGTAAGGCAAGCTGTCTCTCATCTAACTCGGGACGGGATTGGATGCATCTGGAAGTGCATGTTGCCCATCACTGATGATAACTCACACGATTAGCTTAAGACAGATGCCTAACTTTTAGTGAGAAGCAAAACTTTTAGTGTTTAGCAAAAAGAATTCTGCTCTTAGTGCCTAAGAAATTTCTTTTGAATACATTTGTGACTTATTTCACAAGCTTTACAGGTGGCTCAATATCAATTGGTAATTAACATGCAAGGACTTCTTTATGATATTTCTGATTAAATTATCCTCAAACAAGCAAGTGTATTGTAGCAAGGTCTTGCTGCACATCTATGAAGCACCTACCCTGCCCTGTGTATGGCTGTAATGACAATGAGCAGTTAATTCTAAGAGTAATGACAGGCCCAAGTTATGATGCCGTTGCATCTTCCAGAGGAAAGAGGAAGGCTCGCTTCAGCCTGACAGAGACCCACAGTCCTGATACAACTCCACAGTTATTGGTGGGTGTGTCCAAGATGTGGATAAGTTGAGCTAGATCTTTGTGCTGGCTACTTAGCCATGAGGTGTACCAACCAAAACCTTGGCTGACTTTCTAGCAGTGTTTACAGAGGATTATTGTCGATCTTTGCACAAATTCTGTAACTGTTCAAATCACACGTCCCTTCCAGGAGATGGCAGAATATGGAACCAGGAGCCTGGATACTGAACACTGAACCTGACTGTTGACCCTGGGTGTGAATCCAGCATGATGTTCTCAGCTCATGCACGTTTAGTCCATTCAAAAGCCCTCCTGATTTCTGAGCATGTGATTACTGCAATCCCATGGCACCAGAAGTACTAAACTCCTGTCTGTAAAGAGCAAGATCTGCTTATTACTCTGAGTGATGCTTGCAGCAGCTGTGACACACACCCCCTCCAATCTATGTCAGGTCTTGTAAGGCAGGGATTGCAGCTGGTGGGAAATGCCTCTGAGCCTGCTAACAGACTTTCAATGTGGTATTCACCATGATAAACATTGGCAGAATTTGTAAACATCTGGCTCATCCTGTGAGATGAGCCTCATCTCTCATCCTGGGAGAGCTTTCCCAATAGCAGTATGATCATGTGGCTAGTAACTGCTCAAAAGGCTAGTATCTGCTCAAGTAATATCACTTACTAGAGAAGGCTTGAGCTGGATCAGATTTGGTTTTCATTTTGGATTTACAATCTGCAAAGTAAACTGGACATAGTTTGGTGTTGGATTTAGAGCCAACAGAGAAAATCTTCCCTAGCTGTTAGAAAAAACTCTCAAGCACAGTAAAAGCAAAAAGAAAGAAAAAAACCCTAAAACTTAAGATGAAAAGCATGAACTCAAATGAGGAAAGAAAAACCGCACCAGACAGCCAGCTCTTTGGGCCTATTGGCCCAAAGACCACTGACCTGAGAAGCTCAAGAAGTGACGCTGGGGAATTTGGATCTCTCTCTAAGAGCCATCTTTGAAGGATGTGCTGTCTTAAGAGTTAGTCCTGACAGTCCATGATTGCAGACAGAGCACTCCTTCACGGAGGAGCTAATCTGTCACAGTGGGGACATGTTTACGAGCAGTTGACAGCCTGCTCTGGGAGGTGATTGATACTGATTTGAATTGTTATGCAAATACACTGCTGCTAGTCTCTTGGATATGAATTTTCCCAGGTTGTGACAGTGGCCATTTTTTCCAGTTATTTTTGTTTTAATAAGGAGCACGCGAGCTGGACTCTGTGGTCTCAAACATTCTCAAGTAGAGCAAGTAACGTGACAAACCCTGAGGATGGATGCTTATCAGCGCCAAGCTACAGGAGGTGTCTCTTTTACTTTCTCTTTTCTTGCCTTTCACGCTACTTCGCAAGTATTTGTCAGCCTCTGTTGACAGATCCAGTTTTCAAAGGTATCGGAGCATAACTTAAAGGACCTAGGTCCTACCTTTAAAGTCAGATCTGAGTTTCTTGCAAACACGGGTTTGTTGCAAAGTGCAACAACAACAAAAGCATTGACTGAAGTTAATATGAACCCCTAAAGACTCATCCTGGGGCAGAGCTGGGAGAAGGGCAACTTAAATAAAGAGGGAAAGTGGGAACAGTTCATACCTAGAGATTACAAGCAGGCTGCAGGGGCTCATATTGTCATTTGAACTCATGGAAGAAGGTTACTTTCTGGTGTTCTAAACAACCACCTGACTGCACAAAGAAACGAAGAATTAGTTTCAAAAATTTGGAAGATATACTCACAGCACTTTGTCACTTTTCCCTGCCCAGGATTGCTTTGAACTAGAGAAAACCACTTTAACCTGGAATGAAGAGCTTTGTATTCAAGAGGTACTTCTTAATTTCAACCTAACTAATGAGTTAGAATGAAAAACAAAACATTTAGATCTCAATTAACAGATTAGGTTTGGTTTAGACCCTGTTCCTAAATATTTACCTCACTGGAAATTTTTTCCATTTTCTGTTTTTCACTTTGCACCCTTAAGACAAACACTTATTTATGCTCAAGCTATCAAGTTTTCCAGTGCCTTGCAGAAAGATGCTTCTGGTAAAGCAGCACAGTACCGAAGAACTGAGAGAAATCCCAAAGCCAGCTTGATCTGCTCATTTTATTAAACCAAAACTGACCCTGAGGTGCAATTTTGCTGAACAGGAGGAAGAACAGAGTCAGTATCCTTTTGCCTATGGCCAAGGAGAAACTGAAGCAAACAATGGAGCAGTTTGACTCATGAGAGCAGCTGCACTCAAAGGACTCTCCAAAGGACACCAGAGTGCTTTCTGAGAACTGTGGAATATGCTGCTTGTTCTTAAAAAAGCATTCTTTGGTGACCCAACACCCTGCATTCTTAACCAGAGGCCTTCCAAAAAACATGTCCTCATCTCACTCTCTTTTGCCTTCCTTTGCAAAACCCCTCTTTTATTTCTAGTAACCTCTGGTCTGGACTAAACAAAAACTACAGTGTCAGCAGCAAATCGCACAGCTCCTGTTGCTGGGCTCAAAGAAGGCTTGGTCAACCACCTCTTGCAATCAGTTACCTTGTGATCTTTAGATTAGGCTGAGGGCTAACAGATAAAAGAATCACACCAGTGGGATCTCAGACATGTGGCTTAGAGCTGTGCTTTGTCATCAAGAAAACACCTTGGACCATGATACACGGAAGTAACTAACTTTTGGTAACTCCCTGATCGAGCTGAAACCCCAGTGTCAACCTGCTGCTCCCTGGGGCTCATGCGTTCATTAGCACATCACCCATCTCTCCCAGTGGGCCTGCTAGTTTTCAATCGCTCTTCAGCCTCCCAGTGACCCTCACTGTGCTGCACATATGCATCCGTGTCTTGAGCTGTCTGCAAACACAATAGAAAGCCTTTATGTTTGAGGTGCGCAAGGATGGTGTTAATGAGAGCCACCAGGATCCACTGTAGGAGTTCTCTGCCTACAATTCCCATCGATCTGCTGCTACCTCTGCTCTTTAATCAGACACCTTGTAAGGGTGGAAAGGTACATTTACAGCCACACTCTTTCTCCTCCCAGACAATCAATGGTTATTAAGTGCATCTTTCAGGTGGGTAGGCAAGGAAAGAGACAACAATTCACATTGGTCATCAACCCGAAGAAACTTCATTTTCTATTAGGTCTGATAAACAAGCTGAAAAAAAGTAAATCAGCAACCCACTTATACCTGACAGGCATAACCAAGGAGCTCCATCTGCATACGACACGCAGCAGTAGGTTCAGAAGTACTTCTATGTACGTTACTCCTATGAAGGAGAGGCACTGCTTCATTGCTGCTGTGGATCTCTTCCCCTGCTATCCTTCTACCCAGAGATACTTATTGATTCCATAGGGCACAAACAGCTTTGCCTTGCACAGAAATACCAGGGATGCAGGAATGTCGACAGCTTCTTAAAGAGGTTTTAGTTTTTCCCCTTTGTGGTAAAAATGCTTAGGAGATTGATTTGCTATTGAAGGCTCTGGCATCTGATTTAGGTTGGAAAGGAACTTAGGTCCAATCCCCATACCATGGGCAGGGACACCTTCCATTAGACCAGGTTTCACAATTTCTCTGGGCAGCTTGTGCCAGTGCCTCATCACTTTCACAGTGAGAAGGGATTTAAATGCAGGCAGCGTGTCCTAATGCTAGGCTGTGTCCAACCAGAAGGAGAGTTACTAGGCAAGCACAATAACAAGATTAAAGACTATCAGTTTAAGGCTGTCACAAGATAAATCAAGGTGCTGAGTTCATGAGAAACGTTTTCCTTTCACATCTGTATCAGGGCTCACATAGAACAAGTGCAGTTAGACAACTTGGTACCTGATTCACTATGCCCATCCATAGGAGCATGAAACAAATACGAGTTTCTTCTTAATAGGGAATGGCAAATGCTTCATTACACACCCAGTTATTCATATATTTCTACTGTCTTTTGACTCATAGGCAAGCCTTCAGCTCTGAAAGAACATTTTCAGAAACATCAACTATGTGCCTTAATCACTGCAGTAATAAATCATACCTTAGAGCATGGGAAGTTCAGTCTGACCAAAAAATGAGATGCTATAAGAAACAGTGGATCATTCTTGCCTTCTGTTTCTGGGACATAGAGGAGACTTACATTAGGATAATAGAAATTCCAAAGAATTTCCAGGATTTGGTGGAATAAGAGAAGATGCTACAAGCTGCTGTTGCCAAAATAAAAAAATGCAACAATAAGTGCACCTTCGTCAAAATTTTGCCTGAATGTAGATCATCTGGCAGAAAACATGTCTCTCCACCTCAAAACTCTACCATAACAAGGCAGGAGAAATAGATAGCTAATCCTGGGAGTAATAAATGGGGCAAAATAAAGGAGTCAACAGTCAAGATAACTATAAAATCCAGTCATTGTCCTGTCTGCATACATAGAACAACCCATGACCAGCAAATTCTAACCTACCCTCTCCCAACACTATATATATAAATAATTCACAAGTGCTGGTTTGCAATCCAGCTATATCAGCACAGAAAAAGAGACACTAAACATTGTTAGAAAATTCATCATTTATACTAGTTTCAGTTAGCTGTAATGAAGATACAAGACCTTTCAGTTCAATTCAATCAGACCCATTCACAAGCCACCTTATGATCCATTAGTTCAATCCCTCCAAATTTGATTGCAGTGTGTTTTGGTTCAAATCAATTGTTTTCAGCTCTTCTCCATCGATTTCCATGGACTCACATTATTCTACCGAGACTTCAGTTAAAGTTGGGGATTTGATCCAAGACAGCATATCACCATGAGCACTGCATGGGAGGCATCTGTGGGCTGAGCCAGCTCTCTCCGAGTCAGGGCAAGTGAGGCACGCACCTGAAGCATCCCAGCAGACCAAGGAAAGATGACAACTTCAAGCTTCAAGGTTTCTTGCAAACCATCTTTGCTACCCAGTGTCTCTATGGCCGTGGCTTCAGGGGCAGCTCAGAGAGCAGAACTGCACTCAGGGACAGAGAAAACCTTGTCTGTAAGCAATCTGTGATCTAACCAGGCATGACAAAGAGTCAAAGGGGGAAAGTGACATGCACAGAGGAGTCTTCAGTTATTTATTTAGCATCACAAAGCCAGCTGAGGAATAATCAGAACTAAAGCAGAACTCTCCACAGTCTCAGCCTACTGATATGCCTGGAAATCAGCTGATTATTGGCCTAAAAGCTGTAAAGAAAATAAAGAGCATCTCTAAAGAAGGGGCTTGAATTGGGGACAGCCACAGCTGGGAAGCCAGAACAAAACTAAGGAAAGCTCTAGGAGACAGGGAGTTTGTATCCTGGTATACCAGCCTATGATCCCAGCTGTGAGCACATCTGAATGGACAAGCAGCTGATAGACTGCTGGCTGATATAGGAGAAGTTCCTCATCTCCCCAGAGGAGATTTCTCAAAGGAGACTGGTTCACTTTGCTCCTGTTGACACTTTCTGCAGTTTAATCAACAGGGCATATTTCCTTCTGAAAACCTCCCAAGTTGGCCTAACTCATGCAGAACTGACATCTGTCCTAGCAGAATAAGGAAGCACAATTCTCCTTGAGCTTTCTCACAAAATCAAGTCAGCAAAATAAACCCAAAGAGAATCTTTCGGATTCAGTGGAGAGGTTGCTGTCAAAAGCCCAGCACCGCATTTTTACCCAGAAGTCTGAAATGCAAGCATGGGTTTGTGGAAAGTTTCATGCAAATCCCAGGTTGAGGCAAAAGGAAAATCAGCTTGCCACCTCCCCCTGCAAAGATGAAATGCTGACAACAGACATTAGGAATGTCAATGACTTTTCTTAAGCTGAAACCCACAGTGTAGATGAAGATCCCCGAGCCAGCAGTAGAGAGGCTAGGGCACACCATTTTACCTTGCAGCTCAAGGAAATGTTTACAGTCCAGTTGCCTCATTGGGATTCCCAGTCCTACCAGCCTCCAGTGTTACAACCATCTCCAAAACCAAGCTGCAAGCACTGCAGAATACAGTCTCTTTTGCTCATGCATATCTGGGCTTCTAAGGAGTGACTCAATGTATATAACTGGGAAAAAAAGAACTAGGGAGAGAGGAGGAAAGCTTCACTAGCATGTTGCTTAATGGAGTGAGAATGAATTGGACAGCACTCCTGCTAACGCGTCGGGATTATGCTTAGCAGTGTGAATGACCTTGTTGAAGCTAAAAAAAAATGAACACATTCACAGCTATACGTGTAGGACTGTCTTGCATGCTCAATACAAATCCTCAGTGCTACCATTCTGCCACTGCCTCCAAAGATGTGGGGTGCAATTAGCTCCTGCTCCCATTCGATTTACAGACCCGAAACCATGGAGAAATCGAGCCCTTTGTGGAGGGTATCGAGAACATTTGGGCAATTGCTTTTCTTTTCTCAATATCTGCCCTTGTAATAAAATATCAAACATAAGTACAGGAATTGCATGTACTCTAAATTAAGCATAGAAGCATGTGGTAATGGGCCTGGCTCCTTGGAACTCCCCGCATGCAGACAAGTCATGGCCTTTGCAGTCCCATGACTGCACAGACACAATTAAATTTAGTGGGGTTTTTTAGTATGCAATTGCAACATGTAAGTACCCCCATGTATCTGGATATTTTCATGTGGGCTTTTTACAAAACATGTCTTTGAATAAGAAAAAAAACAAACAAACAACCCAAAAAATACCCCCAACAAATACATGAAACTGCTGGAATTCAAGGTTTACTCTTGGTCTTTGAGCACAAATTTTTGCTCAGCTCTACACATTTTTAAATTCTTTCAGCCAAAGAGTCAGAACTGTACTGTACACTATCTGCACTAGCATTAAAAAGTATAAGCAAGGAAGAAAGCTTACAAAGAATGGGAAAAGGGGAGCATCAGCATATAAATCACTGTCATGGCAGACAGTAAAGAGGTAAGTGAAACACCAAAAATCCAGCTGAGTTAGTGCATGCTAGCTTACTCAAATTCAAGCTCTCCTGACCTGCGCCCACCTACGTTCCCAGCCCTTAAAAGCCTTCCTTTTTTCACACTGAAAATCTTGCAGATGCACAGGTGCAAGTGAGTTGGTGAGGCTGCACCAAGCATAACTATATCATGTCACTTGCACTGCCTTTGATGCAAGCAACAGAGACCTACAAGCACCCCTATTACCATTACCAGCAGGTGTTCATGCAACTTCAGTATCCTGGGGGAAGAAAAGCACCTTTATGTATTAATCAGTATGAGGGCTTAAGGCACAAGAGGGCAATAAAATTAGAAAGGGTGGCAGGGGATTTGGGGGATTGAGGTTTTTTAATTCTTTCTCTTCCCTCCCCTGATCTCACATTAATATTGGAAATTTCTCACCACATTGCTCTATCTCAGAGAGAGGGAAAGGCACCCTGCTGAAGTTTAGCATAAAATCCTCTTATCAGAAACAGGAGGCTGCTGCCTCTGTCCCTTGCCCAGAGGAGCTCAAGCTTCCTCTGTTGTGCGTCAAAATGCCAAGAGTTTTTGGGGAACAGTACAGCTTAAACAGGATTGATTTATGCCCCCTATACAGTATTCTCCGGGGCATCTCTATGCTCTGAGTGCATTTATATACATACTCCCTAACAAGCATTCCGATGCACTACTTAGACCAACATTATTTAAAAATGACTTTTCCACCACCTGTAACATGCGTACCTTTGCTTTTGTACAACATGCAGCCGATAACAGATTTGTCAGCGAAATTGCTTTGCTATCAAAACAATAAAAGCCAACTTGCAAGGTGACATTTAGGTGGAATTCAATTCACTTTTTTGTGGTTTTCTTTCTTTTTGTTTTATGTATGATATCTTTTTCCCTTTGATTCTCATTCTAAGGTCAGCAGAGTGCAGGAAGTAAGTTGTTATTAAAAGGAAAAGCTTTATTTGATTTAAAGTAGACTTTGAGCTGTTAAGGAAGATTTCTGACAGGGTGACATAGGATCATTCATTTCTTAAGGTGTAGTGCAAACGTATACCTCTTAAAGGTACATGCTCAACACATATGGCTCCAGATCTTCTTCCTGCTCAAAGAGCAGTCAGATTGTGGCACATAATATCTGAATTCCCAGAAGCTTTTTGTTGAGACTCACCAATTCTTTGGTCACAACAACATAAAGCAACAGTTAGCAATTAATTATAGATGCACTTGAGTCCAGACATGAGCTCACACTGTTGGATTGGCAAGCAAAATTTATTAATAAATAACGATGATGGTGACTAAAGAGGTGAATAAACAAAGGGGTCTCTATAGTTGGCATGACGTATTGATGCTTCAGACTCTCAGACAACTTCTGCTGACTCCTCACCTCTCGCTTCAGAAGACTTTATCACTTTCTAACCACCCCACGAGCTACTGGTAGTTACAGAATTATAAACAGGTATCAGAACCCAGATGGAAATCTCTCAGCTATGACATGAGGAGAGACTTTGACTCAGGATCCTTGGATCAGTCTGTAAAAACTGGGTGACTGGGTTAATACCTGCCATGGTGATGAACAAGAATTACACCAAAACAAAGATAAGTGTTTGAACCACTAGCTACCACATTCAACCAGACACTTCAATGTAATGTGAACAGCTCCTACCATTAAGGAAACTTCTTTAGGAAAAATACCAGAGGATTTTGATATATCTTCATAGCAAGCTTCTGGGCATCATATGCAGGCTGTATCCTCTGCCCTGTACCTCCATTCTTGACAAATCAACAAGCATCTCGGACAGGATGTTTCAAATGCTGGCAAGTTCTAGTTTTGGAGGAAGCCTTACCTGTATCACTTGTGTGTTTCAACTTACCTGTCCTCTTGCTCCCTGCTCACTTGCTTCTTGTACCATCCCCATGCCTTGGGAAAGGATGCTATATTCTACCTCACCAGTGTCACATTCACAGGACAGGTAAGGGAAGAGTGAGCAGATCTTGCACTGTGGAAGACAAGGAACAGGGAATGGACAGAAGGTACACCAAGCTGAAGACACTCAAAAAGAGGTCCCGAGACTCACAATGTGATTTATTTTAGATCATACTATGTCAACCATCAGTAAAAAAGAATCAGAGGGTGATGGTGTTTATTCCTTTCTACCCTCTCTCTGGCCCTCTGCCTCCAAATCCTTGTTTTATTTGTCCTAACAGAAGTATCGATCTGAACAGAAATGATTGATGAGGGAAAACACCAAGCTTAACTGAGTTTTTCTTTCCTTCAAAACAGAGCTTTCAGCAAGGACCCCAATTAAGGGGTGTTTCATAGAAGGACACAACCTACATTAATCCTCATTTAATTTTCCCCATTCATAAAGATAATCATATAGGGAAAAGATGTTTTCCTTTTAAAGATTAGGCTATGTTTAATGCATCCTTCATGGAGGTTTTATGTTCAGCTGGAAATTTGATGTTTAGAGATGCAAGCCTCAGCCTCCAAAACCAATGGCACATGAAAGATCAGGCTTTATGCTGAAAATCATAGGGTTCAGGCAGTAGAAAACATACCAGGAGAGAAGCTTGCAGCTAACGGAAATGACTGCAGTTTCCTCATTTCTAATGTTTTTCACCATCACTACTGTTGTCAGTCATTGTTAAGTATTAAATTGCATAAAATACAAACTCTTGGAAACAAACATCGGCGCTTATCAGACTATGTCAAAAGTCAATATTTTTTTCTTTACAGCAATTTTGCCTAGAAATTACTTCTGGTGAGTTGCACTCTGTGGCTCAGCCCCACGCTCAAGGCAGCACAAGGCTCCACAGCACCAAAGCCCTGCCAAGGACTAAGAGACAAGAGCAGTGCTTTTCTTTTTTTGCCCAATATGCTGCCTGATCCCCAAAGCCTGCAGGTTGGCTTTGTCCTCTCTTGGGCCTGTGTCCCACTGGACAAGGAGTTCATCTGCAAACACGGTGCATCTGTATCTGCTATTTTTCTTTCTCTTCTACCTGCATCTCCAATTTGTAAGGAAAAACAAAACAAACCGAAGGAAGAGGTAGCAGGGTGACTCTGGTGAACATCACCTGATTGGGAAAGAGGTCACCTTCCTGGTAACTGAGTTGATTAATCTGGAGCAAAAGTGACAAAAGACTGACCCAACAACATCTGCAGACCCAGTGAAAGATAGGGAGATGTTTTTGGCTGCCTAGTGGCAAGTCTTTGGAGGCCAAGGCTGCTGAGCAAAGGCATAAATGACCCATGCCCTGGGGCTTTTCAGAAGAACAGTACACAGAAGTATCCCATATGCAGACCCCTGCACAGAACTCTAGGGAAAGTGCTATAATGCTTAAAAGAAAAACATCCTACTGTGTACAGAGACACAGTTTGAACTTTACTTCTAAAATCTGAGGACAGGTCATACTGGAAACCTAAATGATTCAATCAGCATCTACGTTACTAGACATTGCAAACCAAGAAGCCTTATGGAATTTATACTGTTAATAAAATCCTCCAAGTGTATTCCTGACAAATAGTTTATAAATTAATACAATAGACAGCTACAGTTTGTTGATAAATTACATCTGTGTCTAAAGGGAAAATGAAATAGCAGAGATGGGTTAAGCTGCCTGCTGTCTACATAATTAAAATGAATATTACTTTATGATATCAACAACAATCATCTCAGACATATGAATTGTGCCTGTGGGTTTCAACTAGCGTTACACCCTGTGTGATGCAGGACAGCTTCCATTACACCTCGCAGAGCTCAGGACATTGCCCCTCTGCTCACTTTTCCCACACATATTTTACTCTACAGTGAATACTCTTGGAAAGTCTGGATGAAACTTTTCCTGTTAGCTTTGACAAAGATGGAAGCAAAGTTTCTCCAGAGTAGAAGAAAAGGTGTTAACTTTGAAATATGGTATCAATGTGTAGAGCTGACCTTTAGCTAAGCTCCAGAAAATGCAGTTTTTAATGCAGCAAGCTTTGAAACCCCCAATCCCTCTAGTAACACTGCGCACATTAGTGCTGACAGCACCAAAACTGGCTAGTGAAAATCCCTATATTACTCCAAACTAGCTAAAGATGCACAAGAACAGTCATTGTTCTGTGGAAGTTGTAAATGCTCCATCCCTGGTGGTGTTCAAGGCCAGGTTGGACTGAGCCTTGGGTGACATGGGGGTTGGAACTTGATGATCTTAAGGTCCTTTCCAACCCTAACTATTCTATGATGTCATTTTGGGAAGACTTGAGAAAACCTCCTTCTTTCCTCATATCTGAGAGTAAACAGCAAGGACTATCACAGACTTCAGAGGAACTAAAGATCTCTGTACCTCTGTATCTCGATGACTTCTCACCTATTCTTCTATTTCTACACCCATACAATCCCCCCTGAGGTCACACCTTGTTCCTGAACTTTAATGATAAAGCCACAGAGAAACAAAGAGGTTGAATGTCTTGCTTGGAGTCACAGACTGTAACGGATTCAGCTTACTGGCCTTGCAGCCTGCAAAATAGAAGTGGTCCAGGTAAGTAGGTTAGTGTTCTTTCAGCTATGCCGAGAGCTGCAGCCAGCTATTTAAAATGCTGAAGGGGTGCATTGCAGCCTGTTCATGGTATAGCAAAGTATCTTGCTTCACTGCCTGTTACACAGCACAGCTCTTGCAACAGAGAGCAAAGGATACCTGGCCAGCTTTAGATTACAGTTACAGACAAAAAAAAAGACATTGTATAAGGACCCACATTATTGGCCCCATTTTACAGCTGAGAACTCAGATCACTCAGCCACTGTTGCAAAGGTTAACCTTAAGCCTTGTGATCACTGACCTGAGCTGCAAAACCCTATGTGGGATATTTTGTATGGTCCCAAAACCTCTTACTTCCTAATCATGCAAACGTACAACAGCAAACGCTCCAAAACCTAAATGCTTCTGATTAATACACGTACTTGGTTTCTTGTCTGCTGCTGCCTTCCTATCTTTAAAGTAAAACCACCACATCCTTCCCACAGAAGCTGAAGTAATCCCATGGACTGGGCAACAATCTCCTCTCAACAGCTCTCTGCTTTCTTGATCCTGGGTCAGTTTTTGGCAGAATAACCCAACCATAACATTTTCAAACTGAAAAACTTGAGGGAGTTGGCCCTTTATGGTTACTCAATACCCCCCAAACACCTATAACAATAACAAAACCCTCACAGCAGAACCTTTTGCCCTAATGCTTTAGGTTGGTAAATAGGTACATGGCTTTGGCTCCTTAATCTGACACTTTCTTTTCTTTTTGACCTTGGATAAACCCATTTACTGCCTGATATTTAAAGATCCTTAACCTTATAAGAGTGTTACTGATGTCAAAGGTGAGACAAAGAAGGAAGAACTTCCAGAAGCACCTAACACACCTTGATTTTAAAGTCAATGATCAGTGCCTTTGATCCTCTGGTACTCCCACCACATCTCCTGGATCCCAGCTTTCCCATTTGCAAAAGCAGAAGCCAAGGCAGCTGCCAGGAGCCAAGATGATCTCTCAGAATTACCTGACATTAGTAAAGCTGTCCCTGAATTGCAAGAGAATTGTGCTGCTTCCACAGTGCTCCACATCAGTAGCTAAGAAGAGTTTGCACAGGACCAAGGTAATATTTGCAGGAACATGCTTGTACATTCTCACCCACCGCAGGAAAAGACAGTATAGTGCATATGCTTTGCCAACAGAGGTTGTGCTGCCTCTTATGCCAAAGTCATAACTCACTGCCAATAGCCTTAATTAAAAATATTAAGGCTGGAAAAGTGTGTCTGAGAAGTCTGCTGTTCCATTCTCTTTTCCATACAATTGCTCTGTAATTGCAATAATTCCTGTATCTTGGGGAGGATCACTCCCCAGGGCCTGCCTTACCGTGCCTCCAAGTGCAAAATCCTTTATTATTTTACAGGCTCGCTCTGCCACCAAGGTGTTACCACTTAATTAGAAAGAAGGAGAATATACATTAGGCAGAACCCATTATAGACTGGGAATGAGGCCATGCATATGAGCTGCTGCTGAACTGCTCAATAAGCTTTCCGCATACTGCGGCTGACTTGGAGGGGAGGAGAGGATATACATCCACCTTGCTGGCAAAGCATTGACTTGGCAGGGAAGAGATGAAGCAAGACATTTCCCAGCATCGGGCTCTCTCCTCCTCCTCTGAGATACGCTAGAGCTACAAGGAACATAGGGAGAAGCTAAGAGTAAAAAATCATACACCAGAATGCAGAGACCTAGGGGAAGTCAAGAGGAAGGATGCCTCTCCTGCCCTCTGCTTCACGTATGCCTCTTTCCCACATATGAATGTGGGGATGTACCCCCCACTGGTGAAACACTGTGGTAGAGAGGGATTTTATAAGCAGAAACAGTTGGGATTTTTGAACTATAGAAACAGATAAAGAAAAACCAAATTAACAAGAAATTGTTTATTTCAGGCTTTGGTATACAGCAAAAGATGTAGGACTGTGAGCTTCAGTGGGAGTCACCACTGCATGGAGGAGTGGTGGACAGGGAAAACTGAAGAAGAGCTCTATCAGGAAGGCCCACAAGCATGAAGCTGTACCAGTAGGGTGCAGAACAGCAAAGTCCACAGGGTGATGTACGCAGTGCTGCCAGGGCACATGCAGGGGCTGGCACAGGACACCAGCAAAACACATAGCCATTCACTGCCTCCCACTGGTTGCCTACATTGCTGCCTGGGTCTTTGTACAAATCACTTCCCTTAATACAGCCTTTAAACTCTCTCTTCATGCCTCCTCCACCTCTGATTCATCTTTTCCCAGTGTCTCTTTTTGTATACATCAGGCAGAACAAAATACACTGCATTTTCTCCCTTGGCCATTTCACCAATGTCCTGGTTCTGGCTGGGGTAGAGATAATTTTCTTCCTAGTACCTGGTGCAGTGCTGTGTTTTGGATTTAGTGCAAGAACAATGTCGATAATACACTGATGTTTTAGTTGTTGCTAAGTAGTGTTTACCCTGATCAAGGACTTTTCAGTCTCTCATGCTGTCCTCAATGAGGAAGAACACAACAAGCCAGTAGGGAGCAGAGACAGGACACCTGACCTGAACTGTTATTATTGTTATTTTACTTCATTTCAATTATTTAACCATTCTTATCTCAACCCATGGGTTTTACCTTCTCCAATTATCCTCCTCATCTTGCTTGGGGGAAAAGTGGGAGGAGTGAGAGATAATCTGCATGGTATTTAGTCTAAATGATAGTTGCTGGCTAGGGTTAAACCACACCACAGACTTAACCCAGTCACAATCCCTGCCAGGATTTCCCTTTCTCAACACCAACTCTCCGCATCAGATACTGTCACTCCAGCCAGCACAGCTACTACCTGCATAAGAGGCAGGGAAGTAGCTGGTATTAAAGGTCAGGTCTACAAATCTCAGATTCCTCCTGTCAGTGGCCTGGCACTTGCAGGACTGTATTCCAATTCACAATAAATAAATAATATCCCAAATTAATCCCCATTATTACACACCATGTGCAAGCAAAACCGTTAATGCTCACCAGTGATGCAAGTTAATTACTACACTGTCACCAGATGTTATGAGTCCTGTCAAGACATGACAGGCTCCAGTATCACAGCTCCTTATTTCTTCTGGGAAGGATGGCAGAGCATTTCCACGTGGCATTACTGTCACATCATCCCGTCATAAGCCTGTGATGAGAATCCTAGGAGTACGTCTGATAAAGTTACTCTATTTAAAGTAACTTTTGTCTGCTTTGTTACATTATGTATTTCTAAGAGAAGCTGGTAAACCTGGAATGATTAGTCTTTAATTTGCAAACATGTATTCCCATGCGCACAGTGATTGCAGGGTACGCAGAACATACACCTCTGTAGCTTTAGTTAAACCTTGTTTCAACTCCAAAAAGACACATGTAGCAGAAAGCGTTAGGTATGGAAGATCTCATTCCTATCTATCATGATGTGGTGTAAGAAGTGTGGTGAAATCCTGTTTTTCCCCAGTATATTTTTGACTAAGTGTTTTCACCTAAGAGAAACTATTATTCCAAAGGTTTTGACTCTTTTTTTCCCCCCCAGAAATGTGAAAGTGTTTGGGGGCTTTGGCGGCAGCAATCGCACAGCAAAATGGTGCCTTATGTTACAATAACCCCCACCAAATCCTCTGCAGAAATTAATCCCTGCGTGCTAGCAATGCTTTCTGTTGGGTAAATCTCCTTCCTTAAGGTGAAGGTTTAACTTAGCACCGTTCCGTGACAAAAGCAACTGGCTCTTTGACTGATCCTGAGGCAAAACATCTCATCTGTGTCATTTGTATTAACTCATTACATTTAACATGAATGTCTTTCTTCCCAAGTACCTTAAGGAAAAGCATCTCTGGTTTGCAAGAATCAGTTTAATGATGCATTTCCATAAGCTGTTTTCTCTACAAACTGGGAAAATGTGCAGTTACCACCATGAATGCCAGGCTGGCACTGGGCAATCACCCCAGGCTCCCTCTGGCTCACTGCTGAATGCCACTGAATGAGGAGACAGCACCATGAACCTCTGTAAAAACAAAGGGAGCAGCATTGGCAAGCCTAGGCTACACAGTGAGCACTGGAAAGCAAGAACAGGTTTTGTGGCTGTTCTCAGCTTTACCTCTCCCCACAGGCTGACTTTCCCATCATGACGGAGGCATCACAGCCATGCCACATCCATACAGCTATTTCTTTGATCTTTAGGACCACTTGGAGCAGACCTGTGAATACCAACCCCTGGATTTGCATTTTTGAGGAGCAGAGGTACAATAGCTCCAGATGCTTCTTAACCTCTTCATGGTACTGAGGTAAAAATGCAGTATCACGCTAAAGAAAGGGAGACTACTTTCATCGTCTTCAGACAGCCTGTAAGCCACAGAGATCAACATCCCCAGGTCTGGGATCTTCTTTGCCCTCGATGCTGGCTGTGTAACAACATTATGGTTTTGTTTATGTTCAATGCACAAGCAAAATCAGCTACCTAACCCTAAAAGCACCCCACTGGAAGCAAGTTACAACAGCATCTAAAGCAATAGAAAGTAGTGGGGTATCATCTTCCCTTTGATTATTCTTCTATTAGAAAAGAAAACCATCATGGTTTCAATTTATTTTCAGTTTTGTCCTGCATTGAGTGCTATGGCTTTTGCAGCCCACTGTGAGCAATGCATGGCAGATATCATGGTCTCCAGGTCCTTGCTCCATTTTCATCAGCCTGCCCATTTCTGAATTTAAACATATACCTAAAACTTGCCTAGTACACCAGAGATGACAAAGAGACCTCCAGAGCACCAGACTTCAGGAGTACAAATCAAGGACAACACAACAGCTATCTTCTATGGAAGAAGTTACTTAAAAAATCTCTGCTACAGCTTTGGGTTTTCAGCTGACCCATTGACAATGGGTATTGGACCATGGGAGCAGCTCCCACTCATCAGTGAGGCAGCTGCCAGCAGTACACAGGATTAATTTACAAGTCACACATCACAAGTTTCAGTGACCTAATTAGACCCAAATCATTGTATGCCTTCATAAACATCACCAGTGTTGGGAAAGATACTGCGCATGTGAAAGTCTTGCCTACAAGAAACTGGCTTACCCTGCCAAGAAGCACATGCACACAGCATTTCTGACCCTGGGGTGCCCTGCCACAGGGTGAATTTTGCTCATGGCAAAGTTGGCTGAAGCAGATCTCTATGCCTGCCTAGAACAAGGCCTGCACAGAGAGGGCATACAGGAAAACACGGGTACAGCCTCCATTCTTCTCCAATGGAATTCTCACCCCAGCAAGCCCCCTGCAGCCTTTGTACTTGTTACTGCAGTCTTAACACAAGGCTTCATCTCCTGCAAGGGAACAGGAGAGGAACAAAGGCAGGAAACTTCTCAATCCTTCAGCCAGAAGTACAACAAAGCAATTGATAGCCCTCTGATTTGTTACAGATTGGGCTGTCTGGCCATGCCCCCACTGAGCTGCTCAGCCCAAGTGCCAGAAAACATATCTATAAACCCTAACGCTTCACAGGCAATCCTCCTGCCTCTGGCAACATAAGGATCACACGTCCAAAGTGGGTGGCCTCCTCCAAGCAGCATCTCCCCCATCTCAGCAAGGAGTCGGTCCAACCAGAGGGGTTTAAGTGAGCACACAGTGGGGCCTGGGAAGCAGCCGAAAAGCTGCTGACATTTGCTGGTCTGAGAAGAACAGCCTGATGAGAGAGTTCTGCTGTTATGGAGGCTGAAATGATTAGCAGAAATCTGAACCCAATGGGAACAAGGCTAATACCTCAATTACTCGTTTGCAAGTCATGCCAGAGAGATAGGCATTCAGCTGAACCCTGCACTGGAACAGTGCAGGGAGGGAAAGGGATGCAGGCAGTTACCATGCCCAAAGCAACCCCCACAAAGCCCCATTGGGGTGAACTCACAGAGGTCTGAGTCATGTACCTTGTATACACTCTATCAGACATGTCAGTCACAGGCAGGGCTGTGCTCTCTGTACAAGACTTTGTCATGCTGTCATGCAAAAACACAATGTTAAAAGCATCACCCAGCTTCAAACACTAGGTTCCTTCAGGAAAATGGAAGAATAATGAAGTACTGTAAAGGGTATCTATGAAGTGGAATAAGAAAATAAAGTGGGAGGTGAACACGCCACCCTTTGCCTAGGAAGTGAATCAGAGATGCTGCCTTACCCTATCTTGCCAACTGCTGAGAGTATGGATACATAGCTCTGATTAAATGTAGAGAAGCCAGGGGAGGCCCTCATGAGAAAGAGTGGATTTGACTATCTATTATGACCTTTAACATATTATTTGATTTACTCAAATACAAAAAATATGGAGGACAGGCCAAGAAGGTGTGGAGACTCACAGTTGGGGCTCTAGAGTCACCAACCATAGACCTGGAAGCAGAGCAGATGCAGAGTAGCACCTCGTATCCCTAACCAGATCACTACAGCCCATGCAGAGTTGAGTTGTTGCAGTCACACACCCCAACAAGCCAAGAGATGCTACACTGCATCAAGCAGGCTTAAAGATACTGGATTCCTATTTGGCAGCAGCTCTGATCCTTGAAGGCTCTTATCACCTGCAGCCCCACAGCTTGGTGTGTTATCTTCCTATGTTTGAAACACAGGGGTATAAACAGAAATTCAACCAAATTACCTCAGTACCTTCAAGAGCTGATGTTTAGAGAGACAAGTCTGTCCTTGGAAGAATCCACTGCAGCCTGTAACTAAGCTGTCCAAATAGCCAAATACATTTAATTTTCTCAAAAATCCATCTTCAATCTAGCTTCAAATACTCCTGGCTTCTGTTTCTAGCTGGTTTTGGGAGCAGGAGAGCCTCCTGCTACCTGAGCTCTGCACCTTAGAGAGACCTTGCATGACCAAGTTATTTGCTGACACCAGCTACAGGGAAAGGCCACATTGCCAGCATAACATTTGCAACAGCAGTGCTGCTGGCTGAAACCCCACTAGCCCTACATAGTCCTCGGTCCAGCTGCACTCTTTCCTTTTATTCTTTTCACTCCATTTTTTAATCAGTGTGCCTTGTCATAGAGCAGAGGACTTCAAAGAAAAGTGAAGGTGCTCCAGCCCTTGGCATGAACACTGAATGAGACAGCTGGTACTGTCTATGCAGGTAGCCCAAAGGGGATGAAGATATTAATTTAAAAATCACATTGTAAGGTTTGAATACTGTCATTTGTTTCAGCCTTTAATTCTCAGATCTTCCATTTTCTGGTTCAATCGCAAGGAAAGAGCTTCATAGCCAAGTACTCCCACACCAGTCCAGTTCTGAAGGTTACAGACATTCAGCTGTTTCGGCCATCACTGCCTGGCGTAGATCCCCAGTGCTCAGTAATAGCCACTATGCAATTAATTCTGTTGCAATAATAGGGCAGCACCAATTACTGAGCAGACTCTTGCAGCAATAAAAAAAATAATATACTAAGTCTTTCTAAGTCACAGCGCAATAAATGTGTCTCTTTTGGAGGACTTCCATCTTTATATTCCTACCTCTCAGTTCCTTTCTCTTTTTTTTCTTAAACCTAATACAAGTTTCATTTGTAGAGCATTCATCCTGGAGCTATGTATTCACCATCTGAGACATACCAGATCCAACAGTCCCTTAGTCTGACTTGTATAACACAGAACATTGAGTTTCATCCATCCAGCTGTATACAGAGTTCAGCTCATGCCAAGATGAAGCAAGTTATCCAGCATGGCAGTCATGCTCCTCCAAAAGACGGGAGAGAAAGGTACAGCCCTAATGAAAACCAGGACAGCAGGGATCTAGGATGGATTTAACAAGGAAAACTATGGGAAAGATGGAACTCTGAAGGGCCCCTGCCTGGAAGTCTCTGCCACCACAGGTTGAGTGACACTTAATGACAGTAGGGGATTTGAGAGGTCAGGATCCAAGGAAGAGAGAGTGACTATTCCAGGGGAGGACTCAGAATGGTTCCTAGCTGAACTAAAGGCTTTCCAGCAGTAACCTTGCTTCAATCTGCAGGCAATGCCTGCATTGGTAACTGCTCTCCACCATCCCACCTCTTGAAGTTCACTGAAGAGTTTGCTGAGCTATTTCAAACTACAGCCCGGTTTTAAGGCAGACGAAAAGCAAGTTTTATTCTGGATGTTAAAACTGTGGCTTGGTGAAAGCTTCATGCTTGGCCAGGTGAGCCAGGGCTCCCAGGTATGCCATCCTGCCCACAATCCTCCTGTCAGTGGGCACTGTGCTCTGGAGGAACAGCTCCTAATCACAAGCCACGTCTCACTCCTCTCTGCATGCGACTCCACTTTGGCACAACCATCTACTGAAAGGCCCTATCTGTGTGTGTATATTTGCTTTTGTGTTGACTGATCTCCACAGCCCATGCAATCCTCACCTCTAGCCTGACCCTGTGAAGTAGGTTTTGGCCAAGACGCACATACGTAAATCCAGATTTAGCCCTTGCTTGCCAATTATCTTTAAGCTCTCATTCCTGTGGTTCAGCTTGTTCCCTTCTCTTCACAGTCTCTGCTGTTGTGTTCCCATCCTTCACAGCATGTGTGAGATAATATTCTTCTCCCCAGTCCACAGCTACTGCTGAATTCAGAAGAGCACCATAGAAGGAAAGGATTTGCCCATAAGAGGTTTTCCATTTCATACTAGAAGGCACAAAGTCCTTGAAAGGTGAGCATAGATACCCAGTGGGATTTCCGAGTCCAGAAAAAGCAAAAGACATCAGGAAAATGAAAGAGAGCAGAAGAAAAGGGACAATCCCTCTGCAGCCAAGCAGGGAGCCAGGGTATACCCAGGGCACCCCATCCCATGAATGCCGAGTCTCCTCTCAACAGCACATATGTGCACAGAGGAGTGACAAAAATGCTTTTGGCCAAAAAAAATTGGACTTCTAAAAGCTCAAAACCAGCATGCTGTTCAAGTAAACTCCTTCAAAGTGAGATCCTGATGAGGGCCTCCCCACCCTGCCACCTGCAGACAGCCTCTATGTGCAATTCAATAGTCTGTCATGCTTGTTACAGGGAAATGAATTCCCTTCACACTGACATTTCATATACTTACTGATACAGCATATAATGAACACTCCACCAACCCCATCAGCCTCTTGCAAAACTAACTTTTTATTACTTTTTTTTCATTATTATATTTAAATTTTCTTTTGGGTCTGTTTTCTTGTCGTTTTTTTAAAAGAGCAGCCCAGGGTAACAAATCTCACTTCAGGCTCCTCCTTTGGGACAGGGTCTTGCACTTTGCAGTGCAGAGACCCCCACCACTGCAGTCAGCTCTCAGGGCTCCCCACGACAAGGCACCAACTTTGCAGAAGATCAAGCACCAGCACTGCCAGGCTGCTGCAGAGATTTGAACAGGGACAAATTATTAAGCCCTGACACAGCAGGGCACTGAAGCACCTTCTCAGCATTAAGCACACAGCAGTCCTCTGCTCTACCATCATACACTTTACTGACCTGGGGCTAACCGCATCTATCCTATCAGCAGCATACTTACACCTAATATCTCTGACATTAGGATGACCTATTCCACAGTTAGACTTGCTTGCTTTTACTCTCCTACAGCATCTAACATGAGAGTGGCAGTGCACAATTATGGCTCCTGGGCAATAAAGCAGAAATACTCCTAATGAAAATCAGTAGAAGCTGGAGAACAATCCCTACAGCACTTTAGCTGCAGGCTTGAGAACTAGGATGGCTTTTGGTTCCTGTGGCTTTATTTTGGGCTTAGATATATCTGATAACTAGCTTCTGAGCTGGGAATGGGTTTTAGGAGATCCACTCACCTAAATGGGAATTCTTCAACCTCCTTTGGGATCATGGCCATCCAATGCAAACGATCACTTCCCCAGTTCACCTTTTACTTTGGACTAGAACATCAGATAAACAGAACAAACTGCTCTGAAACTGTGACAGGAGCCCGAGAGACCTGAAGTAACAGATAGAAGTGACAAGTGCTCCCAAGAGTAGTTTTCCTTCTTTCCCTGCTTGACACTTCACTGTTCTCTCTCTGCAGAAAGGTCTGATGATTTTACACATTGTCTAATCTCACTTAAGAAAACCAGAAGCCTCACGGAGAGAGGAACATGTTTTTTACAGCTTTTAAAGGGCCATGAACTATATAGAAAACATTTGATGAACGGCACAAAGTGGTATTCCGGAGCTTTTGCAATTTTTATGTTAACAGTGAGACACCACAGTATGAAATGGAAACCCAACAATGTGAAAATATCATTTGTTTCCTTTTTTATCCCTCTCTTCACAGAGGGATGACTATGCTGCATCAGATGAGAGGTCTATCAAACTGAACATCCAGTCTGAAGGTACCCTGTGAAGGGTAATGTACTAGTACTTCTTGAATACCTGTTCCAAGCCTCCAGGACTTGGAGCACCAGAAAAGGTTTGTGAGTACTTCTTGATGTATTGCTCCCTATAATTTATACAAATGTTATTTGAACTTGCAGTACTCAAGATAGCTACAAGAAACCTGTTACATGTTTTATGAAGAACTGTCACCTCTCATTTGACTGTTCCATCTGCATTTCTTTTTATGGCCCAAGTTCTTGTGCTGTAAGAGATAGAAAACCTCTTGTTCCAATTCTCCTTCCACGCATAGTAGTATTGTACAACTAGTGATCTGCAGTCCCCTGCTCTATAGGTTTTATTTAATCATTCTTTACATTCAGGTGCTTCCCATGTTGCTAGCACTTGCTGGTCCTCTATGCCTTTCCTAGCTCCAAGAAGGCATTTTTGAGATGGGGGTACAGAAGAGCACTCAGATGAGAAGACAGAGCCCTACCTATAATCTGTTTTGCTCTTTGATTCTTTTCCATCAAGCCTCTTACCTTTTGACAGTTGCTGGGCTCTACAATGCCATTTCCATAGGATAATTTACAAGTAGCTCCCAAGTGTCACTGAGGAGTAAGATCCCAGCTCAGAACTCAATTTTGCGTAAAAGCTGACAACTGCCTTTCCCCATGTGCATCACTTCATTTATCTGCATTGAATTTCACCTGCTATTTATTGCCTAGTCACTCAAGTTGGCTTTCTTTTTACCACCATTACTATCATCATCAGTCTTCACACAGTCTTGACTTGTCTTCCAGATCATTTAAGATACACAGAGAATGAGTGCTGCTGGCACAGGTCTCTGCAGAGCACCACTGCTGACTTCCCTCCCTTGCAGAGGTGTGTGGCTCTTCCTGTCTTTTAAGCAGTTACCTATCAGATGACTTTTCTTCTTAGCCCATAGTGGCTTAGTTGCCTTAAGCTCCTTCACTGAGGAAACTGATTAAAAGCCTTCCAGAAATCTAAGTGGATTTTGTCAATTGGACTTACCTTGTCTACAGGCTCTCTGACACCTTCAAAGATTTCTCAAGAGATTTGCAAGGCTTGATACCTGCCCTTTCCAAAGGACATACTGTCCTACTTATCCAGCTGCATGTTGATCCAGTTCTTTCTTTTCTCCAGTTATCCCAGTTTAAGTCTTTCTCTGGACCTCCACAGAGCCCTTTCGAGAACCACCATCACATAAGCTGCTTTTCATAAGACTACTTCTGGTGCCAATGCAGTTTTAACTGAAAAGTTCCCCACTGCAGTTCAGCTTTTCCATCCTTAAGACTCACAAATAGATCTAGTAATTTCTGCACTTGCAATATGGTTTGCACAACCTTTTTTTGAAGATATTTTCTTTAGAGAGGGCCTTTTTACAAGGTCATGTAGTGACAGGACAAGGAGGAATGGCTTTAAGCTGATAGAGGAGAGATTTAGATTATATATTAGGAAGAAATTCTTCACCATGAGGGTGCTGAGGCACTGGCACAGATTGCACAGAGAAGCTGTGGCTGCCCCATCCCTGGCAGTGTTCAAGGCCAGGTTGGACGGGGCTTGGAGCAACCTGGTCTAGTGGAAGGTGTCTCATCCCCTGGCAGGGTGTTAGAATTGGATGTGCTTTAAGATCCCTTCTAACCCAAACCATTATATGATTCTGTGGCATGGTAAAAAGGCTGTAGACACATTAGCATAAAGTCTCTCATCTGTGCTGAAACATCATGAATTGATAGGGAGTCTTCAAGAGCTAAAAGTGCTAATTACTAGGGCGTGGGCTGAAGAGACAAAGCTCCCCAGCAAAGGATGCAACGCAACCTAATCTTCTGAGCCCTCAGCTGCAGGCATCACTTGCCTTCATCCTCAAAGAGCTTACAGCAACAGAAGGAAACAGTGGCCACAGCAGACTCAAATTGGACATGACATACATTTGAGGTTGCACCACAAGAACTCTTCCAATACTTCATTACTGAAAGAGACGTAGAACCCATGGCTAAAAAATTCTTACAAAAATGATTTTTTAGCAGCCCACATGATGCTGTTTTGTCTGACTCTCCCATCCGTCATACACACCACTTTTGAGAAGCTGGAATCTCCAAGCTCCAGAGGGAGCAAGCACAGGGGAAGCCCAGCAGCAAGCAGTGCACACACCACTCTTCCAAGCACGGGCACCCACACCACCATCCCCATCCTCCATCTTGCTATCTGCAAAACACGTCCCTCCTCTCCACAGGCACTGCCAAGACACAGCACTGTCTCCCCAGAGGCATTCTCCTTGAACACTGCTCAAACAGGACAGCCACTGAAGGGAATTGCATCTCTAAACTAGCCCCGTGAACAATCCCCTTGGCTCTTTCAGCAAGGTCCAGTGTTTCTGCAGCACAGGGAGCAGCTCATTATACTCAGGGCTCAGCAGAGCATGTTCCCATGGAAACAGGCAGCCTTTTTATGTCTGTTGACAGATTCGGATAGCTTTTTTTCTCCCCTCTAAAATGCTTGGACACAGAACAGGTGTCTCCAAGCCAGGCAGTAACCAGATAGTGCAAAGCTAGCACAGCCAGATAATGAGACAAGTGTTTGTTTGAGATGAAACATTTTCAGCCAGCGAGGTAGTGAGTCTATAGCTGTGCAGTCCCTTCTGCAGGGGCATGCAAAGGCATCTGCAAGGCATTTGATGTCCACAGTCCATCAGCAGGCTGGCACAGGCTGCCCACATCCAAAGCACTGCACACTGGGAGCAGGGATGTGGAGGGATTGCCTTCCTCCACTCCACAAATCCTGTGGCAGGGATGAATAATTGACTCCACCGTACCAAGGCTGCCAGCAAAGTCTCATTGCCACAGTGTGTGCAGTCAGGACTCTTCCTGTAAGCCTGTCTGACCAGCCCAGGAGCTCTCTATTTGCAAAGCAGCAAATAATCCCCGTACGCCTGTCTCTTTTCTTATGGGGATGGACTTTCAGTGAACTGAACTGAAGGAAAAAGGGTGGATCAACAAATGTGCTCCCTTTACCCAAGCTAGTCACCATGCAACAGCCAACTCTCCCCTCTCTTATGCTTATCCATTCAGCATTTCCCTTCTTACCACCAAGACACCATAAATTATTTTGTTTCTTCTATAGCTCAAATTGTTACAGTGCCTGAGTTTCAGCCAGAAATCACCGAGTAATTTTGCTCAGGAATACTTGTAATCGGTAATGTGGTGTTACATTAAAAGCGATGTCGAAGTACTCAGGTTTCTGAGTCAGGCGCTCAGAGAGTAGACTGTGCCAGATTTAAAATTGCCTGTGCAAATTTTATTGTGCTCACATGTTATGGTACAGTCTAATTACCCAATTGCCTCCTATTTCCCCCCTCCAAAACACCTGCCTTGTTTGCTGAATGGATAATTGTTCACTACAGACTTTTATCACCCTAATTATTATTTAGTATACAACATCCAAACCGTGTCTCAAGCAGAAAACTGCGCATTTCCTCTTGAACCTGGCTAGATTTTTCTAACCGATGTAGCTGAAAACTTCAGAGCATTTTCTTCTCAGCACAGCATACTATGTGTAAGTGATTTCATATATAAATTCATTTCTCAGCAACATCAGATATAAAAGCGAAGACTGAAGCACACGGAGATTAAAGCTACTGAATATAACAGCTCGTTTTGCAATACTCCAGGCATCAGTCTGATGAACTCCAGAGCATTTAGCATGTCACTGACTTGAATATACTGAGTTAAACCTTCAAATAAGCTTTTGACTGAAGTTATCTGCATTTCTACACATCAGCCCTACAATCTGCATTCAGAAGACGAGGCATGCAGTTGCTAATAAGTTCAGTTTCTTGCTCTGCATCACAGAAGATGCATGGCTAGTGATTCCTATCTTCCAACCCAGCCCATGACTTCAAGAGGCTGTTCTTTCCTGTCCCCACAGCCCGTGCTGTGCTTTGCACCACCCATGCACCATTCCTAGAGGAATGCCCCTCTTATGCACAGTGCAGGGCATCACATGTCACCACCCAAAATGCAGAGCTGTTCTGCGGATGGACTTCCTGAGGGATTTAAAAAGTCACCATTTTGAAAGGCACAATGCTGAAGTTGTTTTCTGAATGAGCTCAGGGCGAAAGAACTGCTCAGGGTCAAATGAAAGGTCTCATTTTTAGATCAACCCTCCTGGTTTCAAAGTCCTTAATGTAAAATTCATTCCAATCCAAAAGAAAAAACAACCCTACAGCCAGGAAGCAAATGCAAAATATTAATGTTAAAAAGCATGCACTTCCAGTATTGCAGGCATTTTATTGTGAAATACAATTTCACAAGAAATACTGTTTAATTCAAGCCATATTTTACAATGGGAATTGCGACGCTGAACATTTCTAACTAGCTCTCATTGCAAGCACTGAGCAAGGTAGCAGGCAGAGTAAGTAATGTATGGCCATGTATTAAAGGCTGTGTAAGAGAAAATCTGTGCAGAAGAGATGAAATAAAGATCTACTCCTAACAGCCCCTAAATGGACATATCTTAAGTGCTTGATAGGGTAACCTCATCACACTTTTTATCACAGGGGCTGCTTTTCTTTGGAATTCACTGGTACCTGTTTGTACCTATTCATTGGAACCTGTTTCATACCCATTTTGCTCATAGCAGAGGTCAGAAGGATGCTTCTCCATATTGTTGCTGTCATGATGATGGAGAGAGAGAATGAAGTAAATTTATACAAAGTATTCAGAAGAAAGAGCTAAAACTGAGGAAATACAACAAAGTTATCCCTGAAAAAAAAAAAACAAAACAACCAGGAATGAATGGAAGATGAATGGTGTTTTCAGTGAGAAAATGAAAAAAGAAGAGACGAAACACCTAGAGACAGAACATGGGGAGAGATTTTGTCTTGTAGGATTGGCTTATTCACTAGAACTGAAACACTTAAGGTAAGAGGGGATTTGTGTGTACTCCACTCCCTATGCAGAAACAAATCTCAAGGACTGACAGCTTTTGTCCCTCAGCTCCCAGTCCTCTAGAAACCTCTTTTGGCCATGCTATAGCCAGAAAACAAGATTCAACCTTCTCATGGCAGCCAAGCATCCCTCCTATCTGCAGGTTGTCTTTCTTCATTTGGGATCTGCAACACCATTCCCCCACAAAACCTCTGAGGGGTCCTCAGCCCTCACTAGCCTTGCTCAAATGCGTCACTAAAATATTTTGAAGCAGCCTCTACTTCTTCTTTCCACCTGGTAGTTAACATTGAGAGCAACAATATGAAGAATGACTTGAGGGTGTTGATGAGAAACTCATCATGACCCAGAAGTGTGTGCTTGCAGCCCAGAAACAACTTGTGTCCTGGACTGCATGATCAGCAGGTCAAGGGAGAACATTTTCCTACTCTACCGTGCTCTTCTGAGACACCCTTGCAGTCCTGCATCCAGCTATTGGGCTTGTTCAGCCCAGAGAAGAGAAGGCTCCAGGGAGACCTTAGAGCAGCTCCAGTTCATAAAGGGGCCAACAAGAAATCTGAAGAGACTTTCGACAAAAGCAGGTAGGGACAGGACAAGGCAGAATGGGTGTAAACTGACAGAGAGGAGACTGAGGGTAGACATCAGGAAGAAGTTATTCACTGTGAGGCACTGGAACAGGGTGCCCAGAGAATCCGTGGCTGCCCCATCCCTGGCAGTGTTCAAGGCCAGGCTGGAAAGGGCCTGGAACAACGTGGTCTAGTGGAAGGTCTGAGTGCATGCAGCTGTACTGTTTAACCTTGCCGCTCAGCTCCCTCTGCTGTCCCAGCGTCTCCCCCATGCACGGTTATACTGCAGCTTCATGCGATGGGTGTTGCAAAGGAGGGCTGGAAAGCATCTTGGTTTTCAGCCCCTCTCAAAATCGCATTCAAACCCAAAGCTGCCCACTGATACTGTTGGTGCAACCCTATAGAGCTGGTGCAGCTCTACATTGTACAGAGGAAACCCGAGCTGCCTGAAAGGCAGCAGACTTGCCTTCTCATCTCACTTCAATTTGAGGATGTTGTGTCCCAGCTCTTCCCAGCTCTCACACAGTGACCAACAAACCATGGTCCCATTCTTTCAGAATGAGAGCCAGAGCTATCGAACCCTTTCCAAAAGTAGACTTAAAAGTATTCATGGTTCATGAGATGAATTCACTTATTATTCAGCTCAGCTATAGTTAAACCAATTTAAGCTATGCAACGTAAGAGTTATTAAAAAAGATCTGTGCCTGTCAACTTTTCATTACATTACTGCTCGAGATTCACCTTGGAAAGAGAAGGAAAAAAAGAGGGAGAAAAAAAGAGGAGACTTTAAAATTAAACTATGTTAAAGTGTAAACCAGGAACAGAAGAGGAAGAAATTAAAACACTATCGCAGGAACACAGCTTGCACAAGCTGCCCTCTCTCCCCCCCCAATCCCAGCCAGCCTGTTAGAGCCCAAGGGCATCAAACAGCAATTCAAAGGAACAACACCACTGCACTCAATTTTGTTATTTGTGTTTTCCTTTGAAACAGATATCGTTGCTGAGGCTGAATTTGTCCTCCTGGTAGGGGTCACTTTCTCAGGTAGAGACTGAACCAGGCACCTGTTTGCTAACAAGTGCCCTCCACCAGCAACACCACTTGTAGGGGCTGCAAATCGGAGCAGCAGCTTTTCACCTTCCCCAGAGGGTCTTTCCCTCCTCTTCTTCTCATCCCAGGCAGCAGAGGAGGAAAGTGCTGCCCTTATGTGCCCCAAAGGGGTCTTTTTTTCCTTCAGAAATATGCGATCACAACAGCCAAATTACTGTTCTTTATGTCTCACAGGGTGTTTATTGTCTCACAGAGCATCACACTAAAACTGTCCCTCTCCACCTGCTGGGCAGGGTGGTTCTTGTTCTTCTTCACTGATAAAATTGGCCCTCCCCACGCACGGAGCAGAAAATCAACCATGCAAGGACAGCCCAGGGCTAGCGGGTAGGAGGAACAGCAGATTCAGAGGTGCTACTCATGCACACAAATATAAGAGAAGAATGCATCCTCATCTTTTTCTAAGCCTGCTCAAGCTAGCCTCTGAGCTCTTCAGACAGCTCATTCTTGCAGTCCCATGAACAGCAGAAATGCTAGCAACCTCATCTTCAAGCTTAGAAAGCAAAGCAGAAGACAGCGATTCTCCAAGAGAGAAGGACAAAATCTACCCAGCCCAGAGCCCTGACCACTCCACCACCCCCTCCTTCCCTCTGACCAGAAGCTGCTCTGCTGTACAAATAATGCTTACACTGTTAATGTGCCCCACTGCAGGATACAGACTTCATGGCAGCAGTTATCAAACGTGGTATGCTACCTTCAACCTAGCACTGAACCCATTCCTTTTTAAAGTGCCAGGCTCACTACCTTTGTCCCCAGCCTTCAGTACAGGCACAGTGAGGTTTGCCACAATAAGAGCTGCTGCTATCAGCTCCCCTTCCTCACAACATTCGCCTTCTTCAACAGCCGCAGGAGTAATGCCAAGTTCAAAGGGCCAAAGAGGATTATTTATCTGCATTTGGTGCCATATGAAAACCTCCTCTAGCTCCTCTCCCAAAGCCCCAGTTAACCATTTTGCAGGAGAAAGAAATGGTTTGCTCCCTGCCACCTAAGAAGCCAAATGAAGGCAGCAAGAGCTGTATATTTCTGTTATTACTTGTTCCACTTGAGTGAAACTCCACAATTGGGCAGTGGCAGGAAGGACTTACTCTGAGCAAACACAGTTGTGAACACACCGAAAGTATAATCTCCATGTGGGGAATTAAGCGATCTGCAGTGCAGAGGGGAAATCCAAAGCTCCTGGTGATGAGAAAGGAGACATAGCAAGGAAATAAAGATTGAGAACTCCAAGCTTTACACCAAATCACATCACTCAACTGGGCAGAACAATTCAAAGGCAGCCCAGCAACAGACTGCTTCATGGTAATTGTTTCACCAAAAGGCAAGAACAGAGGTTGCTTAAAACAACTATAAAAGGTTTTCAGATATTTGATAACCAAACTGCTTTCCTGCCAGAGCCTTTCCCACCACCCTACACACTGAACTGTGATTTGGACAGCATGGCTTTTTAGCTTGCTCAGGAGCGCTTCTTGCAAGTTCTTACATTTTTAAGGAGATATGAAACAAAAATAAACTATTTGTTTTCCACAAAATTGCCATTGGAGACCTGATCCGACAACCCTTCAGCCTTTACTCACCCAGCAATTCTGTTGACTGTTGTCCAAGAACCACTTTGTATGTGGAACGGCATCAGACTGGGAGCTGGAATTGCACGTGATTTCCCCAACAAGAGCTGGAATACAGGCTGGCATTGGCTGAAACCTTAAGTCAGCAGAAAATCCCAGAGGTTCTATCTAGAAAGCATTATGTGCTAAATTGTTAAAAACGTGAATCCAGGACTGCAATCCAAGCATGCAGCTAGGATTCAGTGTGAAGTAGCTTCGTAGGAATCCTGTGCCCTCATTTACAGGACTAAACCTACACCACATCACCTAAGAGGACAGAAACACTTACGTACTCACTGGAGGGAGCTGACAGGCAGCATGCTAGTGGAAGTTATGCTAAGATGAGCAGGCTATGAGCAGGTTTGTGGTATCCCACACGTGAAATATCCCCTGTGAAACACACTACGCTCATCCTGGTTTTGGGGACTCTTGTGGGTCTGAACCTCAAAGAGAGGTTAATCAGCATGAATCTGAGGTATCACAGGATGCTAAGAGCACTATTTCTCTAGTGGATTTTTGAAGTGCTTTGTATGACCAAGGCTTGGGTCCCTGGGATATTTTCCTGTCCCTGAGCACTACAGGCAGTGACTAGGTGAGGAGAGTAATCACTGCTGCTTTCTTAATCATCAGTTGTGTAAGGATAAGAAAATTATTTCTTCTCTACAACAGTGAATGATACTGTGGGGGCTAAGCACTCCCTTCTTCACCTCCAAGGAGAGAGATATAGATCCACAGAGCAGCTCTGTGCTTTGTAAGCAGTCCCCACTGCCAGTACCTAAGTGACTGATAAAAGCTGGGACTAAAGTATTACCATCCTGATACTTTACTAAAGGCATAACGAATGGACCTATCCATAAACCACAGGGACAATTTCTTTGGAGTATCAGCACAGTGTTAGAGCAGAAACAGCAATCCTTCAAGTACAGAAAGCATCTAAAGATGCAAATGCTGCAAGCAATTGCTAAGAAGCACATTTAAATAAATATTTCCACTAAGTAGATACCAGGATAAACTTCAGAAAATAGGATAATACATGATGAAGATTTATGGCAAATATTTTGATTTGGTATTTTATTCCACTTCTACATGTTCTCTGTGCTAACAAGTGTTAATTTACATTCTGTGGGCTCATAAATATTGATTCTTTCTGTAAAGCAGATCCCAGAGTCTTACACAGGACCCAAGGCATAAGGGTAACACATGATTATCAAGGAAAGGGCAAGCACTCACTGTCATTAGCCTCATAAGAGCTGGCCAGTGACCCCAGTCCCAGATAAGAAATCTGTTCCACTTATGTGAAGCCCTCAGTGGAAGGAGAAACAAAAGATATTTATGGCCTAGAGCCTGTTTAAAGAACCTAGTCAATTCCAAACCATCTGAAAGGTACAAGTCCACCAGGTTTGCCTCCACAAGATTAAAACAAAACCGGACTTTGGGAGAAAGTAACCAGCCAGAGGTCGGTATGAATCCTGTTAGGTTCATAAGAGGACTTTCTTTTAAAACCAAGTTGAAAATATGTATGTTACGGCATTTGAGCAAACAACATGATTTCTGCTCTAAGGTGACCATTTCTGGGATACTGCTGGAACCTACAGCCCTTAAAGGAATTGTTTCACTTGCATCCCCACTTAGAATTATGTATTTCAAGAAACCCAGAATACAAAGGCAAAATAAAGAGTATCCAAGGTTTCTGCAAACTATGAGTATCCCTAAGAAAGAAAGAGGAAACATACGCACCTGCAACTCTTCACTCATACACAGGATGCATGAATAGAGAAAGCTGCACTTCTTTAACTACTCACTTCTATGAGTACAAGCTTCACAGTCTCAGTATACTGTCCCAACTCTTCTGAGGGTAGGGAATGGCTAACATTCCCCATTCACTGGCAGGGAAGTAAAGTACAATACTGCTGCCTTTGAAGGTTCTGGAACTCACCATGTGCACAACTACTGCTTAAATTCATAATTTATCTTCACTTTCCATAAAACTGCTGCTCTTATAGAGCTATAAAGCCACTGCAGCTGACTGTACATATCAAGTTAAGCACCAGGAAAACTCAAGCAGTTTCCTACTTGAGGACTGGCAGAGGATGGATTGCTCTTTAGCTTTACAATAGCCCAAAAATCTTAGTGCTGAGACTGAAAGGGGTCTCAAAGGGCTGGTGTGATCTCCCAGTAAGAAGCATGAGGTAGAGGGACTTAATTCTACACAAGCACACATATTGCAAAGGAAATGGCACTCAGCACCAAAAGCGACAAGTGCAGAAGAGAAACTGGGGAAATGGCTGTTGCTACATGGGAAATGATCAAGATTCAAGCTCTGGGTGGGAAACACATTTCCTGGTCCTTTCCTTCAAGGTGAACATCTGTGCACGTAAATTGTACCTGCCTTAATCACTAGCTTAGTCTTCTATGGCTTAAGCATTAATATTAATCTCTTGAAGCTATCAGGTAAATGTATGTGCATGGGCTGCAGCTAAACAGCCAGCAGGAGTCTGCTTCAGTGCAAGCTGCCTTCTATAAGAGTAAAACCTTATCCTATCTAGCCTTCCCTGCTCAAAATCCAGCCAGATTCTTTCTCTCCATACTTCCTGGTTCTTGCAATACAAAGTATATGGAGAACGCTCTGGAGACACTAGCTGTATTTTATCTCCAATGACTAATAATTACCAAGGTCAAAATTAAACAGCTGACCCAGATCCAACCCCTCTTGTATCTCTCTGCCTCATTGACTCCTTATTTCTCTCTTCATCTCATCTGAAAATACATCTTTTCCTCCCTTGGCCACAGCTGTTAATGTCTCTGTGTGTGTATGTGTGTTGTTATTTATTATTTAGCACTGCAAATCACCTTATGAAGCAGTTTCCATGAAAGGCACTACCATAAAAGCAAGCTGCTTCTGAATATTTTAGGAACCTGGCCTTCTGGTATTGATATTCTAATTCCATTTATTTGAAAATCAAGTCAGGCCCCAACAGGTTATTCAACAAATTAATAAATGTTGCAGCTTTTGTCTTCCAGAGGGTTTTTAGCCCCTGGGATTTGCACTTTCATGTTTTTCCTCTGGTAAAGCCTGCTGCACTTGTTTGTTTAAGAAAGGAGACCTGATGTTCTTGTGTGATCCCCTGACTCCAACAGCTGGGGCTTGAAAAGCAAACAAACACTTCAGGATGCAGAGGGAAGAAAAATAAAATCAAAATCAGAGATCAGCCACTCAGCATCTTCCTCTGGTCAGCTACCTTATGTGACTTTCTTCCTTTCCCCCCCCCGCTAAGGTCTCTGGAATCCTGGAAGACCTGGGGTCTTGCAGAAATTTCAACCCCCATGATATCACAGAGGGAATATTAGAGATGGAGCCATCTGCACTCAGAGCATCAACGGTGGAACCAGGAGGTTCCTGCAGCATGGACAATGTCTCTGGCAGGGCCAACACCTGCTGTCCTTGGGCACAGGTTACCCCAGAGGAGGATAACCAGGATTGGGCTGCAGATTTAAACCTCAGCTATGCCTGCCTCAACCTTTTCCAGATTATCCCCTTCCAGGGTTTCTAAGGCCTCCCCCTTGGTGGGAGCTGATGCCCTAAGAGTTGTCCAATCCAAACAGCTTCACTTTGTCATCTGCAATGTCATAACCCATTCCGGCTGCTGTGACATACCCCAAGCACCAAATTCAGCTTCATGCAGTTTTATGGGAGCATGTTTTTAACTCTCTTGTCTTAAATGAGCTGCTGAAAAAGAGAAATAGGCCAGTATTACGCAATGAAATCTCTTTGAAAACCATCAAGACTCTGTTGAGCTCTGCAGCAATCCAGGACCAAACTTAGATATTTTTTTGCTACAGGACATGAGATACTGTTTTCAATTAACACAAGCTCACTGGCCTCTTTCTGACCTAAAATTTCCCCTACGCGAAAGTACAAGGACCTATTTGTTTAACCTGCACGTTTAAGCCTCCACAGAAAAAAGAGAAATGCCATCTTCCTACTCAGACTTTCATCTTGTATACAGAAAGAAGCAGGAGTAAAAGGGGAAAGATTATTCAGAGAATTTGCCACAAACCCCACATACTACATAAGAAAAAGTAAAATACGTATTTCTCTTGAACATCAGTGTACCACTTTTTTTTTCCCCTAGGACATAGCTCACAGGCACTCAACCCATAACTGGACCAGCCCACATCATCCATCCAAACAAAAATGCTGAGTAAACCTGGAGAAGCACAGGAATTAGATGCGGTAAATACACTTTTCTCAACCACGAAAGTCATTTCAGTCGCAAATTGGCAGAAAAGCCACATAAATGGTTGCAGAACATATCTGCCCATTACGTTTGAGAATCCAAATAGCGCTAGCGCATCAGTGGTAACTGTGTTAGCACAGTAGATAATGTAAAGAATAATGTCTCCTCAGCTGTACATAATGAAGTTGCAGGTCCACAGAGAGACTCGAGGGCCACAAGAAACCACAAGTGTTAAACTGGAGCCTTCAGCTCCTAGAATTATTGTCTTAATTTATGTGCACTAAAGTGCAGGAAACAACATCTACTACGCTTAGATTTTTAAAGGATTTTTCCCGGTTTGCCTCTTGTCCTCTCCTTTAACCTTTCAGTAAATTTCCATTGGTGGTTGTTTCACACACAAGCCTGAAATTTTCCTTTAATTCCACTTCTTAAGAGCCCAGCTTCTTTACGGGTCCAGGTACTTGGAAATTAGCAAGAAATGAGAAAATGAAATGTGAAAATTTAACCTTGAGGGTTTTTATCTCTCTACCTATCACAGCAGTAATGGAGCAGATGACAGAAAGACTTAAATGCTATTTTAGCATCTATATATTTATGCTCAAGCATGCGTATATATTTATATGTATTTATCACGAAGCTTCTGAAAGGTACACAGGAGCACTCTTCACGTGAACCAGGAAATGAAGCTGATTAATAGAGCTCCTTCCTCCAAATGGAGAAAGTAAATTTGGCCTAAATTATAATCAGTAAGTTTGATTTTATTCATCCCTTCAGGATCAAGCCTGAGAAACCATTTCAAACAGAGGAATACTGACATAGACATCCTTCCATTCTGTAAGTTTGCTTTACATTGCAATTACTTTATTTTGCAAAGGCTAGGGGGCTGATGTTAATGGTGGTCAGCAGGTTAAATATTTATAACATATATAAAAACATATGCCAATTTTAAAATAGTAAACTAAGCTTAGGACATAGCTGGGGGCAAATTTTAACAAACTTGTCAAATGAAGAGCCATGTTTTATAATAAAGCCATAGGCAGAGCCCAACAGGTATAACTCCGAATTTACTTGCTATTAAGGGTAAGCACTAAACTCAGTGTCATTTTGCATACCAATGGCTGCTTGGAGCACTTAATGAATGTGCCACCAGAGCCTGTGCTACAGTCATTTCTAACAGGGTAGCAATACTAACTCACTAAATCATTCCTCATGCTGACCAGGAGCTGGGGAAGCAATAAACTTTTGCACAGTCTGTGGCACACTGGTTATGCGAAATTTTGTCAGTGATGCTTTGGGTAGAGAAAAGAGTGAAAG
This sequence comes from Pezoporus wallicus, assembly GCF_028554395.1. Lineage (NCBI taxonomy): Eukaryota > Metazoa > Chordata > Aves > Psittaciformes > Psittacidae > Pezoporus > Pezoporus wallicus. The sequence continues at coordinate 1,513,721 of NW_026642342.1, forward strand.
AATATGTGCATTAATCTTTTATGAGAAAAGGAGGTAGGGAGTGTCACATTGCATCAGAATCATAGAATAGTTAGGGTTGGAAAGGACCTTTCCATTATTATCCATGGGAAGAGACTTCAGAGGCTCTCTGCTGCATAGTGTTTTCAGCAAAGTATGTGAAGAGACAATTAGCAGAGGAGTCTGCTTTCTGTATATTCCCAGATTTAGTTCTCTCACTTGTTTCTGCTTCTAGTCCCTTATTCAATCACTTGGTAGGAGCTCTTTTTGCCCTCTTTATTCAGGGGAAAAGAAAAGGACTTTGAGTACAAAAGCAACACCACACACAGCACTTCACTTGCCCTCTGCCCTGAGGTTTCTAGAAAACCCCATGAAGAGAACCAGTGTTATTTGCCCCACTGACAAGAAGGAAAAAATGAAGCACAAAGCAGTAAAAAGGCTCTCTCAAAGCCACCTGGATTCCTGAAGAGCTATTCAGGTACTCTGTCTCCGACAGACTACATTACTGCATTTAAATACACGCTTAGATATAGGAATAAGGTTTGACATTAGGCTTACTACAAAGGAAAGGCAGGCCCTGTGCTTTTATCCCATATCCAACTGCTCTGACCAGTTTGTCTGGAGATTGCAGATAGCTCTAAGGCTGCAGTTAAAGAGGAACAAGCAGCTGGTTTGGTCTCCCCTTTCCAAAGACAGGCGATTTCAACTGCAGCATCACCACCTCTTAACATACACAGCACAGCATTCAGAGATCTAAAGATCACAACTGGAAATTCCCATGTAATTTACCCCCTAAAGTGAAAGGGGGTGAGGCAGAGAGAAGCTTTTATGAGGAAGGAGAATGAGGGACTCATAGAGGGTGGGGCACAGCAATGGTATAGCCGGAGACAAAGAAAAAAGGTTGCTTTCCTGCCTGATCTCTGCCATCCTCTACTCCCTACACCAAATTGTTCAGAGACACAAACCTTTAAGAACTCACTCTATGTTTCCATCCAAATTACATTTCCATATTTCAAATCTGTGAGGGAAAGAAAACCCAGATATTGTGCTTTATATAATCCACTGAGGAAAACTGACATAAGGGCTTTGACCCCTTGGCACCTCCTGGGCACAACTATGAAATATTATTAGCAATATCCTCCTTCTATTTCTCCTTAACAATCAAATGCAAGCTATACAAAGCAATGATGTCCACTGAAAACTGCATGCTTTGTCAGAAGGTATTATTATAGCAGACTAGGGATTTATATTTCCTCTGTCCAGAAGAAAATGCTGCTCCAGCCCAATTCCTTCCAAAACCCAAAGCAGTATGTAAAATCATTAACATGGAAATACTTAAAGAAACTTGATACCCAGTTGCAGTAAAGCAGTCTTCCTGAATCTCCACCAAGACATTTTCCCAGTGATTCTTGTGTGACCAGAAGAAAGTAGCAGCACTGTTTTGACCACTTTTGTCTCTCCAGAACCTCATGAATCTGAATCCTCCCTTCCAAAATCATGAACACCAATAAATTCACAACTGAGTCTGGATAGTCAAGACCACTTCTGTTTGTCAGTTCCGCTCTCCTGCTCTTTCTATTCCTTTTGCAATAACCAAGCAAAATGGGAAGGAAGGGCATAGCAAAAGTTTACTGTAGATTTGTTATTGCAAGCATAAGGACCCTGGAGATTATGAACTACGTACATTTAACATCCATATCCAAACAGCTTGCATTCTGGCTGTAGCAAAAACAAGAGCATGGACAAACACGACTAAAAGGATTTGGAGGAGGAAGTCATAATCCCCTTGTGCTTCACACACCAGCAACATAGAAAGTGTTAGAAAATAACCTAAGCAGAAATGCCAAAAAAAAATCCCTCAGTAGGAACCTCAGCACTCTCCAGTTTTTTCAACTTTTTCTGGCAAAGTCTTTGGCCAGAACTGCCCCAGAACTTTTATCAGACTTTCCTGTCCTCGCGAAGCCCTACAAAATTGTGCCAGATGAGAACTGTTGTTTTACAACCAGCTTTTGCTGATGGTGCTGACAATGGAAGAGACAAAGCAAAGGAGAAACAGTGGGATAGAGTCTGCAGGGCCCTGGCTGTGTGCCTGAAGGATCACAGGCTTATGCAGCTTTCTTAGTGTTTCCAGCAGTTTCTGAAGGCTTGTTCATATATTTAAGCCAATACACTAATACGTGTGATGTTTCATTTGCCCACAGAGGTTGATACACTAGATATCCCTGTGTTCGCCTACAGGTCAATGAAAGGAATACTGCGCTTGAGTTAGTCCGTAACTGCGGGAAAAGAGTTGTCTTCGCTGTTCCCTCTTCCTATCAGGACAGGAACCCTCACCACGGATCAGCTGTCATCTCACACACAGCAACAAAAACTCTCAAACACTGCTTAAATGCCTGCAAGCAAGCACACTCCAAGCACAAGTGACTGCTGCCCTCATTAGGAAGGACAAAGCGTTATCAGCATTGGAGGAAAGAAAAGAAAGAAAGAAAAAGCAGCTTTGTGAATCACGGTGGTGTGATTGCAATGTAAGATGCAGGCTCATTTCAATGCTAACCAGATTATTTAGCTAGCTAATGGCTACTCTGAAGGGATAGTTGGAATTAGTTGATAGTGATTTAATTTGTGCTACAGATTGATAATTAAGCCTGTGAAGAGGACAAAAAAATTAATCCATTTAGTTAAGGAGATACAATGATAGATGTGGCATATTTGAGTCATTCACTTCCAGGAATAAATTAGAAGGTTTCACTCCATCTCGACACTGAGCACAGAGGGTGTGTGTGTGTGCGGAAGGCTCGCTACAAGCCCATGTATGGCCTTGACCATCCCTAAGACAGCACCAATTTCTCTAGCTGGCAGGATGTATGACCCTCAAGTGAGGGCTATGGCTAACCCTGTAGTCTTTGTGTATAATGTGAATGTGTTCATAGGAAATTCCCAGTCGGTCAGATCTGGAGTGGTGCTTCTCCATTTTTCCAGCTGCCGTGGGGACTAAGGAAAGCATTGGATGCTCTGCTGCTGTATGGCACCAGCAAAGGTCTCCTGCCTCCATGGTACTCACTGTGGCTACACTCTTTGCTGTGAAGCACAAAGACAGAAGCAATATTGCTGAAGCCAGCCTTCCCCTCCCACCACACGGTGCACAGCAGATCAATGTGGGCTTTGTCTGAGAGCATCAATACTGAAGCTTGACCCAAGAGGGAAATCTGTACAGCAGAGGAGAGGTAATTAGTAGGTACCTAGGGATGTCCTCTGAGAATGCTCCCAAAGATCAGAGCTTGCATAGAAAGGAGTGCCCACTGCAGTAATTCCATCTACCCCACCTCCCCTTCTGGAGAGGAGATGGCTGCCCAGGGATTTCTGCACCAGTCCCATCTTGATTTTCAAACACAAAGTGATAAGAAAAGTCAGCTCACATCTCAGTGAGTTTCTCCAACATTTAATTAACCTGTTAACCCCTAAATCACTCCAGGCAGTGGAAGTCATTTTAGAAAAAATGCCCAGATACCTTCAGAGGAAATCTAAAACCCTAAAATTATTTTGGGATGCAGAATTAAGTTTACAAAACAAACAAAAATAACACACAAAAAAAAAGCACCACACAACAGCCCAAATTTTGAGTGTTTTTTTAAAGCTATATACAAAGTATTTAAAGAATTATTAAATCAGAAAATATTACTGATTTTTTTTAATCTAAACCTTCCATTGAAAATGCTCCAATGTTTTCCTCAATGTATACCAGCTTCCAAGAGAAGCTGCTTCATGACTGGTTGGATCTTTATCACAGTTTGGCAAAGTAACCATGAAATCTTAAGAAGCTTGATGTCTGGGTGACTGCACAGCAGGGAAGGGCTGTATAAGGGCAACCCACTTGCTGGTGACAAGCAGCTCCTCTGATGTAGCCCTTTTGCCTTCTCCTACCCTGCCTCAATTTTATTCTTTCATCCTTTTTGATGTAAGCTGACATGCTGCTAAAGGCAAACCCATTCCAGCAGTCTCTCACACCAGCTGGGATCCAGTTGCCAGATTTGAGCCAGGGTGCAATCACACCTTGCTTTGCATCACACCAGTGGATTACAGTCTGCATACAACTCACAGCAGTGAAGTGAAACCGCGCACTGAGGAGACATGGTGGGAAGTCCATCCTCAGCTAATGCCTGGGGCTGGACTGTTAATAAATGCTCAGAATTTCAAGGAGACCAACTCAACTACATCCCTATTCACACAGATCACAAACAATAAACCACCTCTTGAGAAGCTGCATGTTTCTGGATAGTGGAAACAACCACTCCCTGCTACCACACAGCTTAGAGCAAAGAAGATCAAGCTTATCTTCTCATTCTCAGTACCTAAGAACCAGGCATACATGTGCAAGCTCCTTGGGGTTGCCTGCATGCCACTCATTGTGCAAGCTCCAACTCCAGCAAACAAGCAAAACACAAGAACAGGGTCTGCTATTGCCAGAGAAAATGTGACAGCTGAATGCCTGTCAGTAAAGAACAATTAAATTAACATCCTACTGTCTAAGATGTAAAAGAAGCAGAAGGCTTTACTTTAACAGCTGTTACTAAGTCTGAAACAGTGTGGCTATATGTCTACCTCTGCCAGTGATTTTGAGAGCACAAATACATCTGTCTCTGCAGGTGAGCCTTTCTCCATTTCTTCCACTTCCAGAAAAGACCATCACCACCACCTGGGTTTTTAGCTGGGCAGCTGTAAAAGTCTCATTGCAATACACAAAACATCCAGGGATATTAATATAGTATTGAAGACAGCAAAGAATCACTTGTAAAGCCCAGTGAATATCTAATACTCCAAGACCTAAGAATGCTACAAATCTTTACCTCTCTTGTATTTTTTTTAAGTCAAGGTGTTAGACCCTGCTTCTTCCTGATATCAATGAAAACTAAATTAACACAAGGGATAACAGACACCTCAGGATATTTGTTTGAGGATGGCCTCTTCAAATAGCATCATCTTTGCCAAAGGAAAGAAAACATTTCTGGCTGTCTATCATCCCTCAAGATGTCTACACATACAGTGTGACAAAGGCTGGAGTAGCAAACAGGCATCTAAGCAAACACAAGCTGAATGTAGCTGACACCACCGGCCATTATGCCCTACATAGCACATGTCTGCTGCCAGAGAACTTGTTCTTAGAGTCACCATACCAAAGAACTGTTCACTTGTAAGCATTCTGCCTAGACTCCATGTCACTTTATCCTCAGCAGTTAAAACAACTGAAGCTGGAGCAGCTCTACTAAAGATCTCCACACTGGACTGATTTCTCTGTCCAAGGAAAAGGAACTTTTTGTTTCCACATCTATTTAAAAGATTAGCCTGGGAAGTTCAAGTACCTTTGAAGCTGTTCTGAGTCTAACAACATGCCAGACTGTTTCTGAGTGATAGTACGGCAGTATTGCTCCAGGAAGAGTAACTATAGGCTTTAAAGCAGCTCTAAAGGAGTTAAAGCCCAGCACTTGCCTGTGGGAACCCTTAACCACACTATAAGGCCTGAAAGATATTGTCTGGATAAAAGTTGATTAGCCCACATTACAGGGATTAGCGTTCCTTTTGAACTTTTAACAACTTTATTATGTCTTCTACTTGCCTTTTTATGTAAAAAATAAATAAATAAAAAGATGGAGAGTTTTTTAAGCTGATTTTTTTTTTTTAAAGGAAATTATTAATTCTCCCTATTACCAACAGATAAAGTCCTGGCCACACTTGAAAGGGCGAGTCAATAACGTACAGAGGTTGGAAGCACCACAAATCCCATTCGACATGCTCTGATTGGCTTTAGATGTTTGCCTTTGTAGCAGGAGCATGGCTGGATTCCACCACAGCTCAGCAGCGCACACTGCAGAGACAACAAACTGCACGACAGCACAGGAGGGGGCTGAGCTGAAAGGAGCTAGTGAGTGGAAGAGAAGACAATCCCATTACACTAGCTCCAGGAAAGCCAGGGAAACAGCAGAACTACTGGTGCAAACAAGGCCAGGGCAGAGCTGCTTCCCATGAACAGTCTGTCTAGACTACAAAGCACTGGATGCTGTTTAGAGGCTAACAAGGAATACTATTTGGACATGGGGATGGCACTATGATCAAGGGGCAAACTGCAGGCTTGGTATCCAGCAGATAAGCCTGAGCCAGGCAAGATGAAGTCAGAGAGAGGGGTAGTGCAACTGTTACCTTGGCCCACAACAACTAAGAAAGTCATCCGAGATGGAGCTCTGGTGGGAGAGAATCCCAGTTGCCCCCTTGCTTCTCAGCTCATTCCAGGAGAGAATTTACCAGACACTGGCTGGCTGCTGACCTGAGAGACCTGGACAGCTCAGTAGTAGGTTGAAATATCTTCTCCTCCCAGGGACTGCTATGTTTTGCACATACATCTGAGGAAGGTTCTTAGCTCTCAGCAGGCACTTCCCCATTTGCTTTACATCTGAAATGGAGTAGCAGTCACCCATATCCAGCCACTGTGTCCAAAATTTACTGAAATTACAAATGCCTTGAAAAGACTTATGAGAAAAGATGAGAATTATAGACAGAGGGATAGGAAAAGCAGGAGCCAGACTTGTGCTGATACTGTGCAGTTTGCCACTGCTCCTCTCAGGTTCATTAACAGGTTAGTTACTTCTGCTGGCAAACATGTTGTTACCTTCTTTCAAGTGTGGCTCATATAGAAACTGAATGGTCACTGCTGTCTAGAGACTTTTCATAGAATAGTTAGGGCTGGAAAGGACCTTAAGATCATCAAGTTCCAACCCCCCTCAACATGAAAAAATGCCCATTTTCCAAGACCACGCTTGCCTTGTAACAGGATCAACAGAGCTGGGAATGACCCAAAACTGTTCATGTATGAGCAAAAACATCTTCCTGCTACTGCAGATTTAATGATGTCTAGTGGATAGGTTCTGACACAACATCTTTTGGGCAATGTTTTAAGCAGCCCAGAAAACATAGGCAACCTCAATAATCAACTGCTCTACAACACACTGTTCTACTGGCTGATGATTAATACAGTGCCATTTTAGCTTCAGATAAACAGAAGAAGCTCATTCTCTAGCTGTAAACACACTGCCATCACAAAGAAATCCATATCATTTCAAATGCCAAGCCTCTTTCAAGTCTCCAGCCAGTACTAGTTAGGAGAAAATGGGAATATCAGGCAGAAAGACTACGCTATCTTGAATTGAGGACAATTAATAATACATGCAGCAAGCCCCTCAAACCACCTCTCTTCCTCCCCTCCCACGGCAGACAGAAAACAAACCGAATTGGAAATTCGGTCAGGAAAAGTACATCCTACAAAATTAAAAGACAAAGGCACAAGGAGAAAATGAGATGTGTCAGGCTCACTTATAACATCTGCAGTACAAGGCACAGATAATTCCCTTCACAAAGCAAGGCAGCCATGCATTCCCTGGGCTTCACAAGCACCTTAGCATGCATTCAGGCTGAGCAGGTAACACCCCTGAGCTTATGAAGCATCTCCTGAAATAATTTTGTAGAAAATACACCACTGTTGGTCTTCAGTTCAACAAGAAACAGAGGAAAGACACTCTGTCCCCACAAATTCTTGCCATGAGAGACAGCCCTTCATCTCTGTATGGAGAGGGAGGCAGCTCAATCAAGTCTAATGAGGGAGAGCCCAGGGCCTTGCACAGCATCTACACATCTCAAATCAACCAAACCTGCTTACAGCCAGGCCACAGCATGACAACATAGGAGTGTTGCAAAGCGGGAGGTAGTACTATCTCCTCACACAGCATCTTCATGTCCTAGCTGGGGCGTGTTTTGATAGGTCACTGCAGAGCTCTGAGTGGCCTTTAAACAACACTTGGACAGGAAAAGAAACCCAGTCACAAAAAGACAAAAAAAGCACAATGCCCCTCCAGTTGTTATAGCGAGTGTTTGTGCAGTCAGGTACGGACTTTCTAAATAGGGCAAGTGTCTCATTTGCACTCCCAATACAAACTTGTTGTCGCAGGAACCAGACAAGGATTGCATGTGTCTTAGAGAAGCACATATGCATAGACATTTAAAATTATTAATTGGATTCTGACTCTTATTAAAATGCTCTTTCTGCTGTAATACAGGATGCAGCTGCTGAGATCAAAGACTCATCATTCTGCATGCACATACACAAGTGGAAATTCTTGCCCCAGAGCACGTACAAGAGAATGGATATGACAAAAGCTGAAAAAGAGATGAAGTGCGTTGTTTCAGGTCAGTCAGAGCTTTGCCTGGTGCTCTGTGCACTGCGTGCATAGTGTTTTAGGGGCCAGTTTTGTTTCCTGTGGTGATCTGGGAATGTTACAGCTCTTTGCTCCAGACTACTCTGCAGTCTCAGAAGTGGAAGAGGATCCCATCACAACCAGCAGACTCCAACATACAGATGCAAAACTGCTCAGGATTCTAACTTAATTAGTGCTATGTTCTTATCCCACACAAAGTGAACATAAAGTGACCTGAAATGGAAGAGATTGCCATGAAGTAACAGGAACTGCTGAAGAATGGCTCTGGCTACTTCTTTTGCAATTCTGGCATCTACAGGTTGGTAACGCCAGCACTGATGCAGGGAGACACCAGTCTCTGGGGGGACAGCAAGCACAAGCTAATAGTGTCCTGCACCAGTGCCTCACACTTTTAGACAATGATATATGACATTTTGGTTTTGCAAGATGTTCTACATGCCTACAGAATAGTTCCCCCGATTCCTTACAACTACCTGTTTATGTTCAGAAGCAACATCAGTGCAGCTGGGTTACTATGTTTTGGGATACCAAAGCAGGAACTTTTCAGGTAAGGGTTGCTGAAAATAGTACTGCTCATTTTCTCCCAGCTTCACTAAGCAGAAACTAATTCAGTGAAACCTAAAGTTGAAGGGGTTTGAACACCCAGGAGCACATGCCTCTTTCCCTTATTTCTGCTCCTGGAGGAAACAGTATCAAGGATGGATGCTCCTGAGTGTCCCTTGGAAACTGGAAGTCCTACAGACCAATTGTGTGCCTCTCCCTGACCTCTTTGCGGGACAGTCCAGCAAGGTGACACAACCAGTACTGAATAATCCCTTTTAAATACAACTCCAGTCTTCCATTCCTGGTCTACAGCCTCCAGCTCAGTTCAGCTGTGGCTCAAGCCAACCACAAACTGTACCTAAGCCATGGCACGGGACAAATGTTTGTGATAACAAAAAGAAACCAACCTCTTACACCTCTACAATACTAGCTGCTGAGCTGAACCCCTTTGATAGGGAAAAGTATGAACAGTTTCAAAGCAAACTAAGACAGCCAAACTAAGTTCCTGGGGGAAAACCACTCCCTCCGGGCTACCCAGATGCAACAATGTTGATGCACTGCGCGGCCCATGAGATCCACAGCCAAACAGCAGCTCACTTGATGCAACCTTTTTGTCTCCAGGGCGCCCGACAGCCTTTTGGCCTGAGACTGCCTGGATGATCCCAGGGAGCACTGGGGAAAGCAGAATAAAAGCCCAGGAGGGGAATCTGAGCTGTGCTAGGAGAATGTAAACTATAACGGAAAATATAATCCTATCAAACACAGCTTGTAAGATTAGATGAGGCAAAATATGCTGTGAGCCTTTTGTTGTTTAAAATACGCTTTCCCTCTGATGTATTGTTTTACCTAATGAAGAAACATGCTTTCATTTAGCAGACTGTTACTTCCTACCACCTAACAGATCTCCCACAGAGCTGTAACACTGCAGCTATTATTCTATATAGAATCATGGAATGATTTGTCTTGGAAGGGACCTTAAATATTATCTAGTTCCAACCCCCTACCATAGGCAGGGACGCCTTCCACTAGACCAGCCTGCTCCAAGCCCGAATACTTCAGTGCATACCTATGCACTAGTCATCGTGTCTCACACCAGGTCTCAACACTTTCACACACAGTTCCTCTTTGGGCAGCTGGATGAACCCACTCAGATGCTGGAGCCAACCCTGCTGGACTCTCAGCCTGTTTCTGGGGGAGCACGCTTCATTACTACATCTTCCCAAGGCAGAGAAGGCTCAGCAATACAGAGGACCACTTCTCAACCACCTGTTCCTTGTAGAGCTTATATGCTTATGGCATAGCCACAGCTCTTCAGACACAGCCTGGCTAGTGGGACTGGTTTCTTTACTACAGATGAGTATTTTAACTTATAACATCAGATGCAGCAATCACATATTTGGAGAGGCAGAGGGCAGGAAGGATGGGCACTTACTTCCTTACAACTACTACACTAGAAAGCAGGATGTTGGTTCTGGTACAGGATGCTTCTCTGACAATGAGGGATTGTAGAAGTCTTCAAGTAATGTGAATGGACAGGTGAGAGCCAGGACTGCCAACAGTCCCCACTCTGCCTAAACCATGCTTACGCATCCTTTTTTACCTTTACTTGTGGATAGAACGGCTTTGATTCCCTTGCAGGGCAGGAGTCAGAGCAATATGCTCAGGAAACAAAACAGCACAAGTGAGATTTGACCTCCTGTGCTTCGGGCTGTCCATGAGACCTTTTGACCTCCAGTTTAGCTTGCGATATGTCTTGCTTTCCTAAACCCATGTGGTAGGAGAGCACCTAGCCTCTTTCAGACAAGCAAAATGCACTGGATTAGCCTTGGCACAGCAAAGTGCCATTTCCCCTACAGTAGGAGGGGTAGCAAGCACACCGCCGCCAGCTTACAAACTGTCTGGTTAGATGCCAAGAGCTGGGGATGTGCATGCTTCAGCTTCACCCTATATCAACACACTGAGAACAAATCCAACATATACAGAGAGCCAAACATGCTGCTACCACTTGAGCTAAAGAGCAAAGCCTCTTGCTGGGGTCTGCAACAATTCATACCCACAGGGAACTGTATGACAAACCCCTTTTGGTGTCAAATTCACATAGGCACAATCACACTCTTCCGCCAAGTGGCGGACATCTTTCAAAAGAATAAAGGAATACAGTCCAGCTCCATGAAATCAAATATATTGTATATGCTCCCTTGAAGAATTCTTAGTTTATTCACCAGTGGCCACACACTCATGCATAATGCACTTACAGTCACTCATGAAAATAATGTATCAGTGACATCTGAGCCATTTGAGCAGAACGTGGGTCACAAGAGATCAGAGATGGAATTTCTTTATTGTTCCACTGCTACTGTTTAGTTATGTTTCTCTCATTCAAGGTTAAATAATTTCTGTTTGGAGCAGTCATTGCATTCTGCATTACATGCTGGCAAAATTAATGGGGCCCCCTGGGCTAGCAAATGCTGGGCACCTCTCCCAAGGATTACTCCATGCTTCTGTTCCTTCTCTGGGTGACTTCAACACCCTGTGCTACTTACTAATTTGCGAACTGCCTGAAAATCAAATCAGATGTTAGGTCACATTAACTGCTGGGTAGAAAAATCTGATAACAGTTCAAATTGATTTCTCTCTCTGGTAGTATTTCTCATCAGAAGGAACAGATTCCTTTACTGGGAAGGCAACAGGTTATTGCTTTCTTACCATACAGATCTCTAGTAACCCATCAGAAGGGAGGCAACTACTGTTTGTTGTTAGGCTACTGTTTCTGAGCAAGGGATTGGCTGCTGATGTAGGGATATGCTATGGCTTCATCTCAGTGACAGAAAAATCCAAGCCTAATATTTGGAGACTGGTAGCTCGGTTCATTATTTGCTTTCAAGAAAAGTGCACCTTTCCCACACTGCTTTTGATCTGAGAAAAGGCTTTTATCTTTACACCAAAAACTTCAATGACTCCCTCCTCTCCCCACAGCCTGAATTACTCCAAGCCTGGTCACAACCATGACACAGTACATCATCTGGATACTGTTCTCCCTTTAGGTTTGCTTTGCTCAGTACAAATTCCAGATATCCAGCTGCACAGAGCTCAAGGTCAACAAGTAACCAGGACCAAGACATGGAACTGTGTATGAGGGTGAAACAGGCATGAGAAGCACTTGGTGGAGCATCCACCTGCCTCTTAATTAAGGAGTAGACATCCATCTAAAGCTAGGTGTCCTATCCAGCTTGAATCTAAAGCAGGCTCCAAGTCGCCCTCCAGCTCAGTGGCAGAAATGCCTTCCCTACCATGAAAGTACATCTCTTTGAGGGGAAAAAATTGCAGATACTCCTCTCCTTGTGGAAGTCAAAGGTCAACATACTAAAAGTACGGCCCAGCTTGACTTAGGAGTTCCTGGAGTAACAGGGCAACCACGTCCCTTGAACACACTGAAATCTTTGGCCCTGAGAGGGGAAAAGAGGCTACACTAGAGTGAACAATGCAAAGTCACACAAAATGTGTTTCTATGTAGCTGTATCATACCCACCTCAAGAGGTGTAAGCCTTCCCTAGTGTAAAACCAAGACAAAAATAAACACCGTGTCAAAAAAATAAAAGAGAAGCAGCAACACAATAAAAATCAGCAATAACTCTCACCAGAATTGCTCACTGACATCAGCTAGCCAAGCCTCCGTTGGGATAAATGACATAGAACTTCCTATGATAAACTAATAAAAGAGATTTCTATGAGTAATCATTGATTTGACAGGAAGTCAAACAAATCTATCCATCACTGCTGACATGTGTCTACAACCTTCCAAACAAAGCAGTGTCTACAGAGAAAAATTGAGCAAACTGCCCACACTGTCTGAAATGCCACATAAAGACAACCAGTGTCTGACACCTCGATCGAATGCTCCCTGCCATTCACTCCTGGCTCTGTCTTTGATCCCCTCTGGATTCATTTCTGAAGCCTACAGACATCAGACAAACCCTCAGCTTCTCCTCCCACATCCTCCCCCTGCCTGATACAGTCTCCATCTCCATCAAAGATAAGGAGAACAAAAAACTGAGTGGTTCCATCCCACCCCTCTTCTGTCCATTGATGGAATATTATCTACTCCAGGCTCTGTGTTACCAGGTGGTGTATCTGGCCCAGAACTGAGCCAAATGTTTCTTGGTCATTGTAAGAATTTGATGCTCTGTGCACAGCAAACTCCAGCCATCACAGCTTCACAGCTCTGAGCTCTGACCCTTGGCAATGAGTCAAATCCCATCCCTCAGCCCAGGAAGATAGGAGCTTAGCCACTTCCTTTAATTCTGGAAATGCATTAGCTATTAGCAAACAAGTCTGGAGTTTATAGTGCCTCTCCCAAGTAAATGGTGATCCAGCCGAGCTCTGGGAAGCCTGGCTGGGGGCAGCCTCAGGAGATGAGCAACATGGAGCTCAGCAAGGCTGGGCTGAGTCCCAACACAGTGAGACGCCACCACTTCTAAATTATACAGGTTCTCTGTCAGTGGGGTGTGACAGCAGCTCAAGCTACCATAAAGACAATCATCATGCTCAGACCAGTAAGGTTGGGCTTTAAGGGCTCCACATCTATGTGCCTCTAGAGCAATGTCAGCTTCTGGACCCTTCCACAAGTACCAATCTACCAGGCTCACAACACACCTTACCAGTAAAACAGATCAGATAGACAGTATTTTGGGTTATCTACTACTTTCTCCATTTCTTTCTATGACTATTTGCCCTCCACTCTGCCCCTCAGAGGTTTAAGCAGAAGCAGTCCAGCTACATGGTATAACCCATGTCTCCTTTGTTATCTGCCTTCTCCTGGAAGATCTCAGCAGCCCTGTGAGATGCCACAGCATGTTGTCACACTACCAGAGAGCAAAGTTTCAGAGAAGGCAAAGCCAAACTTTACCAGCAGAGCCTGGAAGCCACAGCTCGGGTTCCATCTGTGAACTGAGATCACTCAGAAACAAGAATAATGCTGCAATAAGAGCATGACCTGCTTAGTTTGCAGCAGTGACTTTGGTTTGCTTCTTCCCCCCCATCCTGCTGAACTGATGAGCAGTGAGATCTTCTAACGTTTTCCATACAGATAAGTACTCTCTGAAAGAGAGAAAGTTCTTGTCCCAGTATCTGGGAGAAATGCTGCAACTTCAGCCAGAGTAATGTGTACAGAAACGTCTGCTGGACCCACAGTATCCCAGATAGCAAGACTCTTTTGTGTTAATACTGTCTGCAGCTCAAGTAAAAACGTCCCTGGAAATGGCAAATGAAAGCAAACAAAGAGGCTGTGCATGGGCACACAACAAGTCCAGGCTTGGGGCAAGGCTTCATGATGCTTCAGTCCATCTCCCTGAGCTATGGGTTACCTGGTTGCTACAGAGAAAGCCAAAACCCTCAGCTTCCCCAGCTCCGCAGTACACTGGCTTTTCCAGGGCACCTTCTGCAAACACGGCAACTCCCAGAAAGCAATCATTAAAAGGATCTGAAGGCAATCAAAGGAACTTCAATTAGAAATGCAGATGATCCCTCACTGCTGATTCAGGACAGCATGGGCTTAGTACTAACCTGTGCAAACATAAACACAACCAAATTCTTTAATCATCACAAAATCAAATCCCTCCATGCTGTGTTAGCTGGGCTGTCCTGTGCATCTGTGCTGGCACAAGAGACAGCTCCCAGCTGACACCACAGTACCGATCAGCAGGACTTTTATGCTGACTTTAATGAGCACATATAAAAGGGATAAAAATCCTGTTTCCAGTTCTTCCCAAGCTGCTATGTTGATACATACACAACTGGTAGGCAAATATTAATAGGAAAGATTTTTTTTTTTAATTGTAAGTTTTACTTCTGATTTCACAAGCTGTATTTGATCCTAAAGTCCTCAAGGCTTAGATATTTATAATACATTCAAATGCAATCCAAACAGAGCACATACCTTTCTTCAAAAACTCCCTGCTGCTAGATTCATCCCCTTTTAAACAAAGAGGACAGGATTTATTTAGAAAATTTGTACACTGGTTCTCAATAATGTGAGACCATTTGAAGCAAAATAAAATTTGCAATCCATCCTCCAGACAAAAAAAAAAAAAAATGTGAGCAAGTGGAACTATCCCATTCCCTGCAAAGTAGCCTTATCTTACTGGATAAAGGTCTACTTTTGGGGGGGCTTTGGTGTTGGAATTCACCTAGGTATGTCACACTAGGATTTCCATTTTTTGTAGCTAAGAGAGGTGTGGACTAAAATGGAATTAAAGAATGGCTCAGGCTTAAGCTCTGGGAGGAATAAAAAAGTTTGAGGGCATCACTGAAAAACATCTTCCTTGTGGAAGTGGAGTCAGAAGAGGATGTTCTATGCATAAAAGCCTCTTGATTTCTGCTCTGTGTCATTTCTCTTCTTCCCTTCCTCCCTCCATAGAGGCTAAACTGAGAACCAGGCATCCCTTCATGCCTCCCTTCCTTATTAATCCTGAGTACCTCAGCCTTGAAAGCAACTTTTATGTCCTACCTTATCCTTCAGTTCACTGAGCAGCTTCACCAGTTTCTCTGCTCTCAGCTCTATGCTCTGAGCACCCTTCAGAAAGTTATAACTGACTACACAACTCCCCAAACAAGCTGAAGCAGTGGCCATGCTCTGTCCTCCACCATAGCCCTTCAAGCACAACTTGGGGCAGGCAGCACTCGGGACCAGCTGAAAGTCTTTAAGCTTGGTACCAGCTTCCTTTAGGCTTTGACCACAAGCAGTTCTGGGTGCAGGAGCTCCAAAATGCAAAAGCATAAATCACTGCAATCCATGCACCCCAAAAGCAACAGTCCAAGGCACCCAGGGGAAAATCAGTTCTTGTGCCAAGAGCAATGCATGATCTGAAGACTCCTATGCTTAGCACATTCACCAGACAATAAGGGAAAAGAGCTCCCCAGGTACTTTATACCACTGCCAAGGAGCAGCAATTGAAATCACCAGCAGCAAAGACAGGAGCTGGAAGCTCCAGATGCTACTAAAATAACAGCTTCTCATTTCAGTGCATTTAAGATTTTCCAACACCTTGCAATGTTTTGGCTCAATCCCTATGACAGAAACAGGCTGCCAAGATGCAAAGTGCAGTGGCAGCAGGTGATGGCAGGATATGGAGAAAGGAAATGCAAATATTTGGGAGACTGGCCCAGAACAGAGGCAAAGACTGCTTGAGACTTGGAACCTCCAGACTAGAGGAGGCAGCTCATAGGAATGCAGATTAGCAGGGGACTTTCAGCAACTACCTGGGAGGTGGAGAGGGGCAGGATATGATACTTTATCCAAACACGTAGGCGAGTTCTAGAGCTGGTGGGAAGCATCCACATGCCTGGCTGTAGAGAGAACTGATGTTCTACTCAGATGCTCTAATCACCCTCGATCAGAAAGGGCCACCTATTTCCAAGGGTGTAAACAAAAAAGCTGCCTCCTAGTACATGACTGCCTCCTAGACCTCAGCACTGTCCCGGGTTCAGCAGTAGCAGTCATTTCTCTCCTTCTTGGTAGCTGGTGCAGCGCTGTGTTTTGACCTTCAGCTCGGGAACAGAGCTGATAGCGATGTTTTGGTTTGGCCGAGGACTTTGTGAGCCTCATGCTCTGCCAGGGAGGAGGGGAAGCCAGGAGGAAGCAGACAGGACACCTGACCCAAGCTAGCCAAAGAGGTATCACAGTATGCTAGAGATTGGAAGGGACCTCAAAAGATCATCTAGTCCAATCCCCCTGCTGGAGCAGGAACACCTAGATAATGTTACACAGGAATGTGTCCAGGCGGGTTTTGAATGTCTCCAGGGAAGGAGACTCCACAACCTCCCTGGGCAGCCTGTTCCAGTGTTCCGTCACCCTCACTGAGAAGAAGTTTCTTCTCAAGTTTAAGTGGAACCTCTTGTGTTCCAGTTTGTACCCATTACCCCTTGTCCTATCATTGTTTGCCACTGAGTAGAGCCTGGCTCCATCCTTGTGACACTCCCCCTTTATGTATTTACATACACTAATAAGGTCACCCCTCAGTCTCCTCTTCTCTAAACTATAGAAACCCAGCTCCCTCAGTCTTTCCTCGTAAGGGAGGATTAAGATCCCTTAATCATCTTCGTTGCCCTGCGCTGGACTCTCTCCAGCAGCTCCCTGTCCTTCTTGAACTGTGGGGCCCAGAACTGGACACAATATTCCAGATGCGGTCTCACCAGGGCAGAGTAGAGGGGAAGGAGGACCTCTCTCGACCTACTAACCACCCCCCTTCTAATACACCCCAGGATGCCATTGGCCTTCTTGGCCACAAGGGCACAAGGGCTCATGGTCATCCTGTCGTCCACTAGGACCCCCAGGTCCTTCTCCCCTACACTGCTCTCTAACAGGTCGTTCCCCAACCTATACTGGAACCTGGGGTTGTTCCTGCCCAGATGCAGGACTCTACACTTTCCCTTGTTATATTTCATCAAGTTACTCCCTGCCCAACTCTCCAGCCTGTCCAGGTCTCGCTGGATGGCAGCACAGCCTTCTGGCGTGTCAGCCACTCCTCCCAGCTTAGTGTCATCAGCAAACTTGCTGATAGTACACTCAATTCCTTCATCTAAATCACTGATGAATATATTAAATAATGCTGGTCCCAGTACTGACCCTTGAGGCACTCCACTAGTTACAGGCCTCCAACTAGACTCAGCCCCATAGACTACAACTCTCTGGCTTCTCTCCTTCAGCCAGGTCACAGTCCACCTCACTACCTGATCATCCAGACCACACTTCCTCAATTTAGCCGCGAGGATGCTGTGGGAGACTGTGTCAAATGCTTTGCTGAAGTCAAGGTAGACCACATCCACCGCTCTGCCATCATCCATCCACCATGTTATTTCCTCATAAAAGGCTAAGAGATTGGTCAAACATGATTTCCCCTTGGTGAAGCCATGTTGACTGCCCCTCATAACCCTCTTATCCTTGATATGCCTTAAGATGGCACCAAGGATAAGGTGTTCCATCACTTTCCCAGGGATGGAGGTGAGGCTGACTGGTCTATAGTTACCCAGGTCCTCCTTCTTGCCCTTTTTGAAGACTGGAGTGACATTTGCTTTCCTCCAGTCCTCAGGCACCTCTCCCGTTTCCCAAGACTTGGTAAAGATGATGGAGAGTGGTCTAGCAATGACTTCCGCCAGTTCCCTCAGCACCCGCGGGTGCATCCCATCTGGACCCATGGATTTATGGATGCCCAGATTGCTCAACTGGTCTCTAACCCATTCCTCATAGACTAAAGCAAACCGCTCTGTCAACCTGACTTCATCTAAGGTCTCAGGGGTACAGGGCTCTTCAGGGCTGCCTGCAGCAGAGTAGACAGAGACAAAGAAGGCATTCAGTAACTCTGCCATCTCTGTATCTTCTGTCACCAGGGCACCCATCCCATTCATCAGTGGGCCTACATTGCCTCTGGTGTTAGTTTTGTCTGCCATGTATTTGAAAAAGCTCTTTTTGCTGTCCTTGACCCTTCTCGCCAGGTTTAATTCTAAGGAGGCCTTAGTCATCCTAGCTGCCTTCCTACATCCTCTACAGCAGCCTTATATTCCTCCCAAGTGGCCAGCCCCTCCTTCCATGACCTGTAAACTCTCCTCTTCCACTTGAGCATACCCAGCAATTCCCTATTTAGCCACGCAGGTCTCCTGGCCCTCTTCCTTGACTTCCTACGTGTTGGGATGCTCCAATCTTGAGCTCGGAAAAAGCAATCCGAGGGGGAGGGAAAGAAGGGGGGGAGTGAGCGAACGAGTTGCCTGACTGGGTTTAAACCACAGAAAGCACTTAAGGGGCAACAGGTAGCTGCACTAGAAGGAGTGGAAGAGATTATCTTGAAACTAGACTAATTCACTGAAACAGCCAGTTTGCACATACCCAGCATACAGGAAACCTCCCAAGGATAGGTCTGCACCTCTTAACCAATGAAAGGAAAACAGCTCATGAAGAAAGGTGCTGCTAGGCACAAGCTAGTAAGTGGCTGCTCCATGTGGTGAAGGGTAGCAGACTGTGGTCCTAATTGGCATGGAGGGAAGGAGGATGCAGGATGAAGTTCTTGGTTCCTCCTCCACTGTTCTGAAATCAGGAAATGCCAAATGTTGATATCCTCCATAAATATCTATTTAAAAACATTGCTTCCCCCACCCTTCCTACTGCCTACCCTCCTACACTAACCAACTTATGAGCACAAACACAACAGCAGCTCCTGGCTCATGGCAGTAAAAACCAACCTAGTTCAGAAACTGACCTTCAGCTTTGCTGTTTTTATCTCATCTGCTTCCTCTCCATGGAAGTGAGTACCCTGAGAAAGTCTTCTGATGAGCCATCTGGAGGAAAGGGCAGCCAACCTCCCACTCCCAAAAAATCTAACACCCAGAACATAGATTCAGAACAAAAAACTAGTGTTGGAAAGGTCTCTACACATACCAGAAATAAAAGAGAAACCCCACCTCCCGCATCCAAGGCATTACTATCAATGTTACTTTTGTCAATGTTAAAGCCTAAAAGTCTCAGATTTCCTTTCCACAGAACTTTCTTACTTTTCAAGAGCCTCTATGTATCAGTCTTTATAGTACTGTCCACAACATGACACAGTCATCCAAGGGGAAACCACAGCTTCTCCATTATGACCGGCATGAGACAATCCCATACCTTAATCTACAGGCTGAGCTTGCTGCTGTGCCACCAACCTTTTGAATCAAGATCACCCAGCACAGCAAGAACAAGGTGTCATGGTTTAAACCCAGTCAGGTAACTCGTTCACTCACTCCCCCCCTTCTTTTCCTCCCCCTACTACCAGAGGGACGAAGAGGAGAATCGAAAAGAATGCAACTCCCATGGGTTGAGATAAGAACAGTTTAGTAACTAAGGTATAACACAAATCACTGCTGCCGCCACCAATGATAATAATGATAAAGGAAATAACAAGGGAAGAGAATACAACACCTCACCACCAGCCAACTGATAACTCGCCCCCCCCCCCAGCCCGACCAAGCTCCGACCGATACCTCCTCCAACCCCGCAGTCCCCCAGCCCTTCCGGGTAACTCCCAGTTACCTCCTTGGCATGACGTGCTGTGGTATGGAATACCTCTTTGGTCAGTTTGGGTCAGGTGTCCTGTCTCTGCTCCCTCCTGGCTTCCCCTCCTCCATGGCAGGGCATGAGGCTCACAAAGTCCTTGGCCAAACCAAAACATCATTGTTATCAGCTCTGTTCCCAGGCCGAAAGTCAAAACACAGCACTGCACCAGCTACCAGGAAGGAGAAACATAACTGCTACTGCTGAACCCAGGACACAAGGACTGCAAACTGGTCTCCCACAAGAGTCCTCTAAAGACCAAGGATGAGTCTGAGGCACTTTCTGCTGACCCAGTGAAAGCCCCAATATGCAGATACACCTGGTGTGTAGATCTGGCTCTGTAATGAACAGAGGGAAAGGAAACCTCGCTAGAAAGCCCTGCTGGTGATTTGATCCAGAGCATCCTGGCAGCCTCAGGACAAGGACAACTTAGTGTCTGACATGCTGCAGAAATCAAAATATCAGCCAGAGAAGGGTTTTGAACATCTTAATACTATCTTATTACCCAGAAAAATACTTGCATCTCTTTGCTGAATAAGGCCCTTACCTATCCATACCTGAAAGAAGGTATTAGTACCTACAACCATGCTAAGGGTTAGAAAAGGCCCAATGAATAGTTCGTAATTCTCTGCCAACAAGCTAAAAGAAAGCCACTGGGAATGGGGGCAGACTGTCAGATTCCTATTTCCAGCTGGGTAGGAAACAGAAGAAAGGTCTCCAAGAGGACCGTAGGCTGAAGGTATGAGTCCATACACCCAGAAGAGTGATTCCCAGAAGGGAGTGGGCTGTATCCCATCAAGGGTCAGAAGAGAGTCTCTAGTGGGAAGTAGGATCATGATAGAAAACCAGCAGAGGTTAAATTGGGAATGCTCCCCAGGGAAAACTGGAATGAATGAGAAAAATCTCAGGTTGCAAGTGATAATGGACTGCCTTGAGGGTCCATCTGAAGTTCTAATCCTGCTCATGAAGCAAGCACCTATTCACATGAAGCAGCTGAACATGGGACAACAGCACCTTTATCTTTTGAAGACTCCCAGGAACAGGTCCCAGCCTACAGCAAGATCAGATCCAGAGACAAAATTCCAGCACCCCACAGTCTTCCCACAGCCACCAAGATCTTGCTGAACTTTCCTTCTCCATGTGCAGCTATCTCCTCAGACAAGCATCCTGTACTGCCAATGCAATATGTGTGCTATTAAGAGGACCAGGTCCTCACCAACACTGAAGCAGAGGATCTCAGAGGCATTACACAGAAAATGCTGAGGAGCAGCAGTATTTTAACTCTTACAATCACAGAACTAAGCAGTCCAAAAAGTGTCCTGTTGCCCCCTCTTCTTTAGCAGGAAGGGGATGGCTGTTGATGAAAAAAGGTGACTCCAAACCTGTCTCCAAATACAATCTGTGCCATGGTAAAAACTGCAGTAAGCAGGGAGCTGGAGTGAGTGTGGCATTTCCCAGAGGAACTCTGGGTAATGAATAGAAGCCAAGGAAATGCCTTTCACTGTGTGAATGAAGTAGATATGTTCATTAGCATAACGCCTTTCAACAGGAAAATTCGGTTTCTGACAAAATTATATTCTGTGAGCCAAGGTCTACTTTCTGATTTCGGTTTCAGTTTTCTGGAGTGGGATGTGTTTGGATTAAAACACCTTAGCTCCAAAATCTTTTCATTTATGTCTTTTACAAGGGGACCTCTTGCCAGAAATTGCTGTTTGCTTTGCTTGCCTTTCTCCCTCAAATACTGAGCCTTGCAGAAGAGCTTCATCTTCCAGGATGGTCCCCGAGCTGACACAGGAATCCAGAGTGGTGGTGTGTGAGATGCAGTCTCAACTGCAAGAAGCAGCAATTTTTCAGATTGGTCTGTCTGAGCTGGCACCTGCAGTGCCTGACAGGACTACCAGCTGGAAATCTCACACTCTTTAGTGATTTCAAACATCTGGTTGCTTGTCACCACTATCAGAAGTGTTCCCATCCCAAGAATGCCTTTCTCTAAATGTTTTTGTTACAGCTTCATTTGCCTTCACTCAATAAAGCCACACATTTAAGACAAGTAATTTAGATACAGATTCTGTTAACATCTCAGATATTTTTGCAGATGGAATATTTTGGATTTCATTGCAAAATGATTTCCTGGAAGGAAATGCTTCATTTGCAGAAATAATTTCAAGCACTCAAAAAGCAGCATTCTCCAAACCACCACAATGCCATATCTCAGTCTAGCCCATATAAAAATATTGTCCAGATCTTTGTGCAATACTGTGATTTCCAGCAAAACAGACTGTTCAGTTCCACTCTTTCACTATGATGAGTATGAGCAGAACCATATATCTCCTGATTCATGGAACTTCTTTACAACCTCATCTTCAGAGCATCTCATCTCCCATTGTAGATGGCACTTCACCGAGTGCAAGGTAGGATGCTGCTATGGAATGTACCAATAGTGTGCATTAAGTTGTCCTTCTAGAGAAATCTTTTCACTCACCTGAAATCCCATTTACTTGAAATCAGAGTCTCCCCTCTTCAAGTGGTGCACAAAAGCCCCCTCAGTTCTCATCCCTTTCA
This sequence comes from Pezoporus wallicus, assembly GCF_028554395.1. Lineage (NCBI taxonomy): Eukaryota > Metazoa > Chordata > Aves > Psittaciformes > Psittacidae > Pezoporus > Pezoporus wallicus. The sequence continues at coordinate 1,536,158 of NW_026642342.1, forward strand.
CCCTGGGAGTCTGAGTGAACCCTTTTCCTAGTAAGCTGCTAGGCAGGAGCATCTTTTTTTTGAAGCTGTGTGTTGTTCCATAAGATAGCAAAAGGGAAGCTATTTTCTGATATAAAAGATAGTTTATCTCCCTTGACAGATTTCAAGGCAGTTTTAAAACTCCTAACAATATGCTGGGTTTTCCCCATTATAGCTCTGATAGAGAAGGAGTGATAAGACATGTCAGCATTATTAACCTGAAAATGTTACAGAATTCTTGAGATGTAACCCAAAGCCTATTAAAATTCTCCTTGTAACCCAGAGGTCACTAAAATAAAGTGTATGTCTTAATGATGTCATGCGCCTTCATCATAGGCACTGGGTGTACAGATACTCTCCTCTTTCTGGCTGAGTGCCCAAAGCCACCAGCACACCTTCACCCAACACACATAGCAAGCTCTCAGCCATGGCTGAGATGCACAAAGTCTTGATGCCTACATTAAAACTGTAGCCATCTCAAGCTGACTTCCTTATGCCTGACCAGTTGTTGACCAGTACCTCTGGCAGAAGCTTTCACACAAATCACACCTAAATGGTTCTTTTAATGTACTGGAAGTGAAAGCCATCCTTCCTTTAAAGGAGTACTGCATATATTTAAAGGGAGATAGGTTTTCTACATCAAGAATTCACCCTTCCTGGGAACACAAGGGTCATCTTCTAAAGTAATTTTAGGCTTACCTAACCCTTATTTAACACAACATTGTCTTTAACAAGGCAGAGCAGATACCTGAGAGTCAGACAGTTGTTTTAGCAGCACAGTGCTCAGTAAGGTGGCCTTTAGTATGAAGGACAGTATCCTCTTCAGGATATACCGCCTCCCACGCTCCCTTGCTTCAGGCTCTTTTGCCAAGGCCCAAAGCTAAATGTTATTGACAGCCCGTTAGTCAGGCTTGTGCAGTTCTAGATTCCTTTTCCTGTTCATAGATTCATGTCAAGAAGCTTCTGATTTTTGCACATTTCCAAGCAATTTTTTCACAAAGCACTACTTTAGTATAATGATAGTTTGAGTCTCATGTTCAGTCTGTGCATAATTTTATTAACCAATTTTACTAAAATTAGAACAAGGAATAACTTTGCTTGCCTATCAAAGAGCAAGTGACAGCAAGAGTTGCAGGTTTACCAAACTTAATCACTGATATTCAGCATTTCATCTACCCTGCATCTTTAGCAGTCTGTGTAGGAAGGTGGTGGAAGAAGAGAAAGGGAGGCAAACTGCAATCCCTTTCTAACTGCAAGACACTCATCGTCTCCAATTCTAAAAGCCAAGCATGTGCTTTCCAGCTACAGCAGAAGCAAAATGAAAGACCGGGTAAAACTTAAATATTTTCAAGGCCTGGTACCACAAACACAATTAGAGCTGGGGGGAGAGGCAGGAAAAATAACCTATTTAGAGACAGAAGAATCAACAATCTAAAAAGCAGTTGCTGCTGCCTCGATTAGCTTAAGTGGGACAGAAAGCTCTGAAGGTTAATACTACTATTTAGCTGCCAAAGCAATGAAGTTTCAAAAGAACTGGAAAATAGTTTAAGAATGTAGCAGGTACATTGGGGGCTTGGAGCATGTGGATGTGGCTATTCGCACACATGTAAAATTTGATGAAGGTTTCTTTCAATACTATGGAGTATTATTTTGACTTTGACATGAGCTTAGGCAGTGATTCCAGTTATCCTGAATTTCTAATCTTGAGGTTAATTGACAACTGTCACTGAGAATGCCTCTACTAATAAGTAAGCTTGATTAGAGTTCAAATCTTGGGCTAAGCCTCCATATTTGGACAAAAAACAGTCTTCCCACAATCATAACATACAACCAAGTTAAATTAATGACCTTTTTACACCATTTTGATTGCTATAAGATGAATTTGATCATTCATTTCTCATATTCTTTGATATCACAATGTAAAAGAACAGCATATGTTTAGTCAATAACATTAATTAAAAAAAGAAATCTTACGTCTGTTCCCAATTCTTAAACAAATCTGTGCAAAGTTGCACAGGCAAGGCTGGTAACAAGGAGAATGCCCTGGCCAGGGATTTCCAGACACAATTCTGTCACAACCAGGGGTTGGTAGACATTTCACTGGTTTTGCTTGCTCTCCTGTTTGCTCTTTCTGGCAGATATCAGATCTTTTATGTGTTTGCATAACTCCAAGCACAAGCTGGCACTGATCTCAACTGAAGCTTTTGAGTTGCAGTATCATCAAAATGCTAACAAATCCAGAGTACACTGAAAATCACCCAGGAATCTTGTTTTGTATTAATATAGATTCACTTAATGGAAAAAATTGAAAGTTACGCTTAGATCTTGGAATGCTTCCTCTATACGTTATTCAACCTGGCAATGCCATACTGATTTGGCTGGGCTAAGCATTTAATTACAGATTCTCTCTTCTTTGTTTCCCTGATGACGTTTAATCCTTTCAGCTGTTACAAATGACTCCAGAATTGGGTGCTCTTCACCCAAAGCACAAGTTTTTTCATAACTTTTTCTTATTGAAATGTTTGGGAATTTTTTTTTTAATCAAAGCACTGGGTCAAATTGACCAACTGGCATAAACAGACCTGACTGCATTGACAACTGTGGAGTTATGTTCATTGAATATGCTGCCTTCATTTTACTCCTCTGAGAAACCAAGAGAGTGGCTCTTTTCTTGCCAAGCCCCTTTATGCCCTTCTCTACCAGAAAGCAGATTAGATTTCCCCCAGTTCTCTTCCCCTGAAACCCTTGCCTACCAGGACTAGCTTTTATTTTCCCACGCTCTGTCATCTCCACTTGTGAGAAGTACCAAAAGCAAATATTTCACTCCTCTAGTCCTTTTTCAGAGAGCAGCAGAAATCCAGCCAGACTGTACAATTGGATTATCCTCATCCAAGGATACAGACATCTATCATTTACTAACTCTTAAAGTCAAACAAGTTATGCAGAGCTCTGTGCAGCACTCCTTTATTCAGTCAGGCCAGTGAATGGGAAATGACAACAGCAGCACAATAAATTTTGGGCCCTTTCAGGATACTGACTTTAAATGTATTTTCACAGGCACAATGCAACCCCTGCTTCTTTACCACTTCTTCCTCAGCGGCTTGAGTCACATTGAGATACACAGTAACAGACACAGTATTGAGTGTCTGAATCCCAACTGTACCAAAATGAGTCCATACAACAGAATGGGTTACAGGCCACGGTGCAAGACAAACATAGCCTGCTGTTAGAGGGCAAGGGGACACTGAGCCAAACCACAGCAAAACCTTGTGCCCTAGAGAGGATCACAAGTTGGATTTCACTTAACTCGCATCTGCCTCATGAGGCAGTGCAGAGGCTGCAGCACTGCTGATGAAAGAGTTGAACATCAACACTTGGGCTGAGAAATTAATGCAAGGGGTTGCAGATTACAAGGGCACAGTGCAGGGAAAAGTCCTGCTCTGACTTCGGATTGCATCCCAGTAAGAACAACATTTGATAGGGACAAAGACATAAGCAGTATATCATCCACTCATTCCTGAGCCCTCACAGTGGCTTTATTTGATCTCCTGCTTAGATCTTATCTTAACCTTATGGGAAGGGATGGCATGCCCTGAAGTACGTGATACTGGTGGGACAGTTTCTCTGGCAAACTGAGGAAGAACTCCTTCTGTACAAGATAACTGCTTAGAATATCCCAAACATCTCATCTTTTCTCCCAAGCATGTCTGCTGTCCTCATATCCTGTTCACCTTGCTCAGTTCTTTGCTCTATTTCTGTTTATACCTTGGCTATTCCTGTCTAAGCCACAGCAGTCAGCAGCATGGCAGTATCTGGCTTTCCATACAGGTTACAGGGACAAAGGATACCATGTAGGCTTTTCTAGGAAAGGAATTTATTCTGCAGAAGCTTCTTTCATGCTGTCTGTACAACTGCTCGTCCATCTGACCATCAGATTCCCACTTCTAGGAACTTAATTTTCCCTCAGACTGACAGAAGGTTCAGAGATAATTAAATACCGAGAAATCCTAGGGAAAAAAATATGCTGAAAATGGGAAGAGACAGAGCCAAATTAGTGCCTCAGCTGTCATGTGAGCTGAAAAAGAATACCTGCTTTTCATGGCAAGCAGGCCTCTCAGCATCAGCCCATATGAAGCAACCTGCCACAGCGAGTACCAGCTCATGACTGCCAAGTAGTTAAAGGACACGGAGGAAGGAAAGAGGAACCCAGTGGTCATGTGGGAAGAGCTAATATTATGAAGGGAGAGGCAGAGGTTAAGAAAGTAGGATACAAATCCAGTGGCTCATTAGTTCTGCTGCTTATGGAACAATTGCCTGGCATCACCTTCATTGCTGGCTGCTGAAACAGCAAAGTTTAGCTCAAAATGTCACCAACACCTTTCTAATACCCTACCAAAGAAAAACACCTCTTTAGCAAGCAAAAAGGCAGCAAAACAGCCTCAATAGGCAGGAACCCTCCCCAGCAACCATGAAAATAAGCAAGGTCAGACAGCAAAAGCACCATGTTTAAGGTCTAAGCCAAATTCCACTCATGTTAGTGGGAAAATGTTTAATGCCCTCCAGTTGTGACCTCTAGCCACCCCTCCTCACAGCCTCAAGATCAAAGCTGACAGCAAAACAAGGCTGTTTCTGCCCCAGCTTCATCTTGACATCAGAAGAGCCAGTGTTGGGTGCCTGGAGTCTGTTACTGCAAATAGCCCTTGCATGTAATTCTGTGTGGTGTCTCTTTCAGTCTTAGCCCTTCCACTGGAGCCTTCCCTGTGACCCAGGTAGGCCCAGAGCCAGAGAGTCCAGTTGGCATGTGCCTCATCCACACTAGAACCAGCAAAGCACCCAGGAATCAGGCACCAAACTCCTTTCACACTCCTTGTCCTCCAAGAGGTCTCATAGTGATCCCAGATCACAGCATAAGTCCCCAGTGTCCATGGTGGCTACCTTCCTACACTGACCAGTTTCAGAAGTACAGCTACAAGAATTCTCCTACAATGCTCCCAAAGGTTATTAAAACACATGCAAACAGACTTGCAAAATGACTCAGGTTACAAAAATCAGGGATGCCCTAACTGAGGGCTCAATATTAAGTGATATAATAATATCATCAAGCAGCGTGGCCTTTGTGAAGAGGTGACACAATTAGAGCCGGCACAGCAATGCTCCAGGTCCCACTTACCCATTTTCTGCAAATGTCTGGCACCCTCCCAGTATGCCCTTTACGGACACCTTATTCCTCTGCAAACCCTTCTCTGTCATCTCCCTTTTCTACCCTGATAGCAGCCACACATTTTGACCCTCACCCACTGTCTTCTCTCTTAGGCAACAAATGTTTCTATCTCCCTCTTTTCTCCTTTCTGGCCCCAAAAACACTGAAGAGATGTAGCTGCCAACTAAGACAGTCTCTCCTAATTCACTGTCAGGCTTAACACAGCCCATTCAGACTCACGAAATGTCTGTCAGCTATTGGCAGACCACTTGGCTGTGAAAACAGCAGAGGAATGAGAGCATCTCGCTACTTATCTTTACATTAGCAAACACACACTGGAAATGGGCACCAGTTTATATCACCATAAACACAGAAATGAGGATCTGTGGGAGACTTCAGTATATGACACTGCATGCACAGACCCCTGGCATGGTCCAGATCAGTGGCACAACACCATCCTTCACACCAGGAGGCACTTCTCTTGCAGCTCTCATTCCTATAGCTCAGTCAGAACCAAGATGAACCTGCTACTTAGACCACATGGATAGCACAGTGACCTCCCACTGCATTTTTTCTGCTTCTCCATTCAGCTTTACTAGCTGACATAACTGACCTACTGAAGACAACTCTGGGAGATGAAGTCCAATTAGGTGCACAAAAGTTTCTCATGTCCCTGTCTTTCAATGCTGACAAGCAACTGGAACATCAAGCACAGCAGCTAGATATGCTTTAGAGAGGATTGCTCATAACAGGCAGGACAACAGCCCCCCAAGGACTAAAGGAATTTCCCGTTACTGCAGCAGCTCTAAGCTTGAATCCCATGTGTACCACTTCTTAGACTCTGGCACCCGGGGAGTCCACAGCAGCAGCAGCAGTATAATTCGTCTGCCCCTCTTCAGAGTGGCAAGCCAAGTGGTGCAGAGGCTCCTCTTCCACAGTCTAGGGAAGGCAGCAACTCAAGTACAATCTCAGTGCATGCCCACAAAGCTTCCATGCTCTAGATTCCCAAGATGAGGGAAAAAAGCCTTGTGCAGAAGTCAAACAGGAAAAAAGAAGGAGGAATAGAATAGTAAAACACTCTAAATCAGAGCAAGGCAGACAAGCTGGAAATGAGCCTTCTGAATTTCTCCTGCTTCAGAGCCCACAGAGCAAGAGAAGCAAACTGTATGAAATGTGGCACAGCACAGTGCTTTGCCAGCATCCAGCACTGGCTCCATCAGTATACATTTAAAGGGGGATCAAATCTCTGCTCTGGCACTCCTTTCAGCTCTGCTGGTGCAAGCTAGTTCTTTCTTGTTAACCGTTGGCTTGTCTTGAGCAAGGCCTGTTAAACTCATCAGACTGCACACCACAGAGACCAGTCTGGCATATGGGTGGTCAGTGAGCACATAAGATCCATTCGACTCAGAACCCACCCACGACCCTGATGGGAAAGAGAAAGCAGTGACTCAACAAAGCCCTGTGTGCTTGTCAGGTCTTCCCTGTCACTTCCCTCTTGACATTTCCATAATCCTGCAGTGCCTGCAATTAAGAATTTAAACAAAATGCCTGCTGCTTTCCTCCTCCTTCATAACACAGAGTAACAAAACTCCACAGGCACCAACTCCTGCTGAAATGAAATGATAAAAATGAGCATCCGAGGTCAGAGGCTTTTTCACAGCTGCTGAGGGATGCGAGAGATGAAAGGACAGGCGTGTCAGAATTCCCTCCTCAGGATGTGAAAGTGTAGCACGCAGTCCAATTACATATTTATTTATGGGGAGATACACTGATAGCATCTGTCAAACCTCATTGCAGAGCTAGGGATTGTGCTAGTCAAACTGTGCTCAGCCCTGTGAATTGCCTTACTGGCTCCAGCAGTAATCACCATAAAGGCAGTGGCAGGTGGGTTTAAAGGTCAGATGAACCATTCCTACTGGAAGCCAAGGCACAGAAGCCTCTCCTGCCTGCAGGGCTATTACACCTTCAGTTCAGAGACAGCCTGCAGACACACAGAGCCCAAATTTCAGCAGCCTTATTCTAATACAAATTATGGTCTTCTGGCATCAAACACAAAGATGGGAGGGGATGAAAAGCAGTCTCCAAATCCTCACTCTATGGCTTCTAAAAGAAAAGATGTTCTCCAATCCAGTGTATTCCATAGTCTGGGTGATAATGTACTTGGTATACTTCAGGAGGGGTCTCCTAACTGCAGCAGCTTTTGAAGGGCTTACGGAGTAAACAGGATGCTCAACATCTGCCAGAAGCTGGCAGGCACCATGATACATCAGCAAGACCAGTACATACCAAACCCAGACACAGTCCTAATATTTTACACTACAATTTGTCCTCTACATGAACCAAATCTCATTTTTCCCCTTCAGAAATACAACTCTTGCCCTTCTAAGTGACCTAGCCCTTGCTAAAACATTTCAGTAGCCCTGACTGCTCCTTCTGATGCCTGATTTCTTGCAACAGTGAATATTAGTGGTGCTGCCCATTTGCCATCCTCTAATGGGTGCTTCCAAAATCCCTCATCATCTCCTCTAGTTTTGACTGACCAATATAATTATGTCACATGCATATCTTGCCAACCTAATTCCATATTGATAAATGTCTTTACTTCCAATAATGAATGGGGAGAGCCAGGGACAATAATTGCTCATTATTTTTCCATTATTTTTGCTTTGGTGATATGTAAATGAACCAAGGATCTTTGCAGTTCTCTATTTTGACAATTCAATGGCATTAGCCATTTCAGCAGTTGCTTTAACAAGTCTAATTTGCTAGGTTTATTTCCAAGAAATTATGCCACCAGCAATTTGTCTATTTACTCACAATCCCTTCAGCAGTCTGCAACTGTCTGCCAGTATACCCCACTAGAAAGGCTCAGGGTTTTGCCAGTTCCTGTCCTGTAATCCTTATTCTGCAGAATACGAAAGAATAATAATTAAAAAAATTAATAAAAACATCACAACCCTAAACTAAAAAGGCCAGGCAAAAAAACCCTATGACTGATACCCAGCCCATCACAGCAATTGGCACCTCCTGGCCAGTCCGTCGCCCCCCCCCCCCCCCCCCCCCCCCCCCCCCCCCCCCCCCCCCGTTTATATACTGCATATGACCTACCGTGGTATGGAATATCCCTCTAGCTAGTTTGAATCAACTGCCCTGGCTATGCTCCCTCCTGGCTTCTTGTGCCCCTCCTCACTGGCAGAGCATGAGAGACTGACAAGCACTTGATCAGGCAAGTACTACTAAACAACAACTAAGACACCAGCATGTTCTCATCATTACTCTCCCACTAAACCCAAAGCACAGTACTGTACCAGCTACTAGGTAGAAAATATACTCTATCCCAGCCAGAACCAGGACCAATACCCATTTGGATAATCTGGCAGAGCAGGATGAATTCACCCATTTATGTATTCATCTAGTTAGCTAATACCCATGCTGCATTACTGAAGCTCTGCATACTTACGTTCTACTGTGCCATAGCATTACTTCTTCATGCTGCTAACAACAGCACTGCTACAGCTCTGGAGGTCACTCATCACAACTGAAAGGTAAAGATGGGAAAGAAACAAGCCATCCTCAGTAGCTGGTGCTGAAAGACTCACACAGCAAAAAGGTTTTGCTAAAGAGGCATTAGAATAGATGCTGCAGTTGAACCCACCACTCTCCAGTGTGGCAGCCCTATAAAAAGGGCTAGACTTCTGGAAGCCCATGTATATGTTGCTTTATGTTTTACATTGCAAGCATTCAGTGTTGCTGTAAGGGTGACAGAAGAAACAGAAGTGCCTCAAGATGCATAAACAGTAATTAGTGTTGTGCCATCAGACTGCTCAAACACAAGAAAATATACTTTAATGCCTCACAAACCACCCTGTTTCTGGAGTTAATGGCTATTGATCATTCTGCTCCAGCATTTCCACCTGCTCACTGACTACTAACCCATTGCTGCTGGAATTAGAGATGTCAAACATGCATCAGTGCAAAGACAGACAGACATCTTTCTGAGCCAATTCACAACCAAAACAGGGACAAGTTCAGGATTTTGTCATCCCCCTCATCAAAGGGAAAAAAAAAAAGAGTTGTCAACCAGGCATTCAGAACCAAGAGGTCACAAATCCAATTGCTTTACCCTACCCAAGAGCTGCTAGATGAGAAGTCCAGCAGACAAACAATACTTTTCCTTTGATTGATTTACACATTGTGAAAGTTGGAGTCAAGAAGAAGAGAGCAAAGAGAAACCTATTCTGGCTTGACTACAGTATCTGCTTCAAAATTGAAAAAGTCCTTTTGGAATGCTCCTAAACTTCTCAAAGAAGTTAAAGAAAGGTCTGAAATGAAAAGTCAGCTCAACAGAAAAGCAGCAAAAAGGAAGAGTTTGCAAAAATGTCAGCAGAAAATCCTTGTATTTTTCTCCCCAGGGGTTTTTGTTATAAAACAATCTGGTGCAATCACTTAAGAGTCATGATTAGCACCTGTGTTAGCAAATCTTCATTTGGTGCAGAAACAAATAAAATGTATTAAAATGCCTCCAAGCACAGCTCCTATGAGCAGAGGAGCGCCCAGCTCTGAACTGGGAAGTAATCAGTTTCCTTTAAGCACTTCAAATGGCTTTGCAGAGAATTACCCCTCCCTTGGCTGACCTGTGGCAGACCATGAGGGAAGGAGGAACGGTGACCACAGGCTTCTCTCTCCCTCTTGTCCTCCTATAGGACATACTTTTGCCCTACACTGACCCATACAGCACAGTAGCAGCTACAGGGTAGCACTGCCCTTCATTCATGAGGGGATGGCATCAGCTCATGACCATCATTAGATGCTGGACTTTCAAGCACAGCCTAAGGTGACTGCAGCCATTTCTGCAGGTTTCTGGATGTAGAAGTGTGACCTAAGCTGCCTTTACCAGGCATCTCACTTTGAAACAAGCAATTATCATACACCTGCATGCTTTGCATTCCTCTGTCTCTCAGGAATGTCCTGTGTGATTTTATGCACTGGGACAGCTAGAACAACTATGCACCTTCTGGGCCACTGTTAGCTTGCAGGGCACTAGAAGAATTTAACTTCTCTATGCTCACTTCAATCACTAAGCATACAGAGGCTTTGTTGGCCTTCTCCCCCTAACCACCACAGAGTCTTTACATTTACCATATTCTTCTTATCAAGAGGGTGCCAAACTATTCCATGCATTTTCTGTAATTCTCCAGCACTTGGTTTGCACATACCACTGCTGTTTGCACACTGTGTTAACTATTGCCACAACAACTTACTGTATCATAGACAGTATTCCCACAGCTTGTGCTAAAGGGCCAATTGTGCAACTGGTTGCATATGAGCAAGCAACAGAATCTTATCATCTGAGATACAATCAACATGAATAAGAGTATTAGTCCCAACATGGATCTGAGCACTTCACATCTGCACCAGTTCTGGACTTCAAGGGCTGTCCAACAAGGCAATAGCAATAGGACAAGAGAAAATGGCCTACAGCTGTAGCAGGAGAGGTTTAGATTGGATATCAGGAAAATACCTTCACCAAAACAGTTATGAATCGTTGGAAGAGGGTGCTCATGGAAGTGGTTACCATCCCTGGAGGTATTTAAGAGACATGTAGATGTGGTGTTTTGGGGCACAGTTTAGTGGTGGACTTGACAGTGTTAGGTTAAGACTTGGACTCTGAGATTTTCAAGGTCTTTTCCAACCTAAGTGATTCTATAAGGTGACACAGATGAAGAGAGGTATAACCTCAGTGTCCTTGCAGGTGGTATCTCATTACTGTGTATCAGTCTAGGCATTTTGGTGCAGGAGCTGCGTCTCAGTTGAGGGCCTCTTGAAGGCAGCAGTTCCCCAGCACATCTTCCCTTCTCCTTTGGTGTTGGCAACCTTCTGCCAAAGGGATGGGTCAGATGACATCATTCCCTGGACTAGATGTCACCGGCTGGAGCACGCATGGTATCTATGCCTCCATCCCATCCTGAGGCAAGCCAGAAAATTCATGCAACACACTAATGGAACTCCCTCAGCTCTTCAACAGAGACAGAAACAGCATGTCTGCTAATATGAGCCCAGCTATGGGACAACATCTGCAACATTTAGCTCCAAACAGCTTCCAAAACCTAACACATCTACAGATAGAGTCTCCCCTCCTGGAGGGCAAATCCCCCAAGCAGCATAGAGATGGTTCTCTGAGAGACAGCACTGACATTCAAGAGCTGCAGGAAGTAACACACAAAGACTGCACAGATGTGATCCAAGCAACACTTGCAGGTAAACTACTGCAACCCATATCATGTATGGGCAGGTACAACAGCCAGAACCAGGAGTTCTGGGAAGCGATAACTCTCTCATCCAGAAAGTTCATGTACTAAGCATTCAAAACCCCAGAGCTCTGAGGTCCATCTCTCTGCCTGGAATAATAATGAATAGAAAGATGTTGCTGCTTTTTAGTTACTGGTATCATGACATAACAGCTCCCTGCTATCAGAGTGAAGCACAGAAGGAGCAGGAAGAGAAAAATATACACACCCAAAAGCACAAAAAGCCTGTAGTTGCTCAACAGAGGATTCAGGCAAGCCCAGCCAGACCAATCACTCCACATAAATGTGATTTCTCACGTATGCCTGGTACTGTGCAACGCAGAAACTCCCCCACCCTCTCCTCCTAAGGAGGAGAAAAGGGAGTGGAAAATGAAGTGTCCCCACATCTCAGTGGTTAGACGACAATCTTTGCACTCTTTGCTTACAGTTTTCTGTTTTACCACTGAGCTGGTTTAGCGAGGAGCTGAATTATGCGCAGGCATCAGCGAGGGCCGCTGCAGCATTTCCAGCTGCCGCAGGGAAAGATTGTTGCTGCCACCTGCAGCCTAACCTCTGGAGGCAGCTTTCATCTTAAAACACCTGGGTGGGATGCATAGTGCTAACGAGGCGTTGTCCCTGAAAAAGAGGCACTTAGAAAGGTTTCCAGGTACCCAGGATCCTGCTAGTCCCACCACATGTGCCATCTTTTGATGCTAAATGACATAAAATGCTTTCTCCCTCTACTTGACCCTCCAAGCAAGTGTGTTATCTATAAACAGGTAATAGAAATCACTGAGGAGAACAACGAAGCAGCAGAGATCACTAGTCTGGAAGGCATATTGGCTTTATTCTGATACCATACAAAAATAAACCCCAAAGCCTCAGGCCGTGAAACTAACTGATCCAACAGCCTATGTGTAAGGTTATTTTTCCAGTAGGGAACATAGAAATAACATCTAGGTTTGTGCAAACTGGGTGATTTGAATCTGAGAAGAGATGTGCAATTAATACTTGAGCACAGATTGGATATATGAAAATCCTCCCAAAGCCAGAGGTAACATTAAGCATCTACTTCTCTATAAAAAGAGAACAATCTCAAAGGACTTTACATGTTCACATTCTATGAAGGCACAAAGCCAGAATATGGAAAAGAGTTACTTTCTTTGTGAAACCCTGCCTAATCCCATTTTACTATTAAAATCAGCAAACCCCCTCAATAGGTAATTGAGTTCAGACTTAAAGAAACAGTTCTGCCTTTAGAACAACAAAATCAAAACCACCCCCACCAAAACATATCCCCCACCACCTGCAGAGCACAGACAAACACACAGCCATAAACCTCAGATCTCCACAAGCTGCAAACAAAATACCAGGAAAACTGGAAAAGGAAAGAAAAAGTCATCTATAGGTAAACTATTCCTCAAACACTGTCTTAACCTGAGGAAATAAAACTGCAAGAGACCTTCCTGGCCAGGAAATGAGGGCTACTGTGTTAAAAAGCAATACATACATAGAAAGGCTATTTGCTTGTTAACATAACTAACAATGAGTTTAAAAATCTGTAAAATGCCCCCAGGATTCTCTATGCAAATCTATCTCTAGTTTAAGAGGGAGCAAAATTTATACCAAATTGTCCCTCAAAAAACAGTTATGAGCCAGAAAGCCCCCACAAGAGTTGCTATGACGGATCAGAACCCATGGCTCTACACACAAAATAAATGGAGTCCTAAAGCACGACATTCATCTCAGCCTTACTTTGGTGCTAAATGTCTACCTATTTTGATAGAAATACATCACCAAAATAAAATCTGAGTATCTGAACCCAAGAGTCCAAGTATAAAAACATACTGCAAAGGAACATTTAAAATCCATGTCTAAAACCAGTTGTTTGACAGAGGCAGATATAACACTGCTGTAATCCCTCCTTCCTGAGCTCATTGATTTTATCCCATAACCTCACATATGGCTAAAATCCTATTTTTTCTGCAAGTTATATTACAGCTTAAAAGGAAGGATTCCCCTCCATGTTCTGCAATATGACAACAGAATCACAATCATAGAATACCAGGTTAGAAAGTATCTCAAGGATCACCTGGTCTAAACTTCAATGGACCAGATAGTTTCCATCATTTACCACAAGTCTAATATTACCTGCTCAGACAGAAGTGAAAGCACTGAGATTTGCTGACCAGTTCCCAAGATTTAACATAGATGCAAGTTGTTCAACCCAGCTCTGCAGACTTAAAAAAATGCTTTTAACAATTTCTATCATTTATTTCTATATACAAAAGCCCAGTAATATCCACCTATTCATAAAAGAGGTCTTATCATCCTCTTCATACAGAAGATTCAAAGATGTCCTAGTCTTTGAATGAAGATGTCTTCAAAACCTTCCACACTATTCATGCATGAAAATAAATCCATATGAAAGAGAAGCTTATGCTTTGAATGTTAACATATTGTAGTATCAATTATGATATTTATCGTGTAGCGAATTGGAAGTTACCAACCATTTGTAGTACAATTCCAGTAAACATTATTGCCTTTCCCAGCATATATACACACCCACACAATCAGAGAGAAAAAAAAAAAACACTCACTCAAATAAATGCAAGTTTCTTCAGAAGGCCAGCTTTATTTTACCAATTCCAGTATGCTTCAGAAAGTATGATCCCCACTACCTTAAATGGGAAGAAAAAAAACAGTGGGAATACCTTCCCCTACTCCCTTAAGGCTGCATGGGAGTGCTTGTTCCAAGGAGAAATAGCAACCTTCCTCCTGCACTTTGAGGTCTGCAGGGGCTGCTTTGCCTGGCAGCAGCAGGATGTGCCGGTGGCACAGACACTACAGAGGTTCTCACAGCCCTTCATAAGAGGAGGACAAGGAAAAGAGTGCCTGCACAAACCTCCCTCTACTCCAGAAGGGCCAGCACTGTTCTCAAACCACCATGTAAAGAGGTACCCAAGCAGCTGTAATCGCCTATGGGGAACAAGCGGGTTTAAGGAGACCCCAACAAATGCAGCACCAAAGCAAAAAAAACCCAAAGCTTTCTTTCAAAAATACAAACCAAAGTCACATTAATTAAACATGAAACAACACAGCAGCATCTGAGGCTGGCTTTCCTCTAAGGCTGCCCTTTACCCTGCCTGCAGCAAAACAAGCTCCTTCTCTGACAACACAGCAAAACCACAACCCTCAAAGCAACAGGCCAAGATGAGTTTGGTGGCTGGTTTGACCTACAGAGCAAGGAAAAAATGCTAGGAAAGATGTGAAATGCTTCATTCACCTCAAAGGAGCATTAACTGGAAGACCCACTCAGAAAAACATAAACAGACCCATACAGCATCCCCACAAACTTTTTCCTCCTGTGAAGACGGGCTGAGAGAGCTGGGCAAGGACCACAAAAAGACATTAGCTCACTAATTCATTCCTTCACAGTCAAGACTTGAATGGATATTTCCATGTAGTTTCCACACTTAGCTCAGGCAGGCGCAACTCTTCACAGAATTAATAAAGCAGGATACTCCTTTCTAAACTGCTCTTCTGATGAAGAAACAAGCTTTAGCATTACACTGAAAGACTGCCTGGAGCCCAAAGCAATCTCATCAATCCCCACACTTGTGCCCAGCCTTGAATGACTCCTTAACACTGGGCAGCTCAGGTGTTTTCTGAGCAAATTTAGGGCTTTCCCTTGTTTCTGGATGAAATCTCAATGAAATGCATTTCAGCTGTTCTCTCCTCAGCAGTCACAGAGCAAGGTGTGATAATCAGGTGACCTATGCAAGCTTTCTGTGACTTGGTCATCATGTCAGCTTTTTCCTTGTTTATCAGATTGCTTGGGGTGTTTTTAGTCTGGGAGACTAAAGCAAGAACACAGGGGGAAAAAAAGATCTTTATATCCAGCCTTGGGTCTTCTGGTGACAAATAACTGTGGTTACAGATAGGTGCAGAGACCAGAAGAAGAAACCTGCTGCAGTTGCTGCAACAGTTCTGCCTATAGTTCTGTGGCATATTTTGGTCCTCTTTGCCTTCTAAGGCAAAGCTTGCCATTTCTCCCACTTCCTAGAGAAAGAAAGCCAATACAACAAGGTTAGGTGCTGTCAGAAGCTAGGCAGGAGAAAGGAAAAACTAGATATAGTAGCCCAGGGTCTCTTAGGCTTAAGCTACCGAGTGTTAGTTGTAGATAAGGCCCTTCAAAGACTGTTTTATTTCCTAAAAAAAACAAGCTGGCTGCAGCCAGCTCTATGAATTCAAGGAGGAAGGCTCTTTCCCAAGGCCAATATTACCTGTCCAGATGATCTCATAATACCACTGAGGTCCAACATTTCATTTGGCCTCCCCAGCAGACCTGACCTTGCAGGAATATTTTCTTGGCATGAATTGCAGAGGAACTATGAAGAGAAAGTATTAAATGCTTTCAAAGGAGATGACAGCAGAAGGGGTGTCTGTTTCTCCTTCTCGGTGATAAAGAAACAAACTGACAGAATTTCATAAATCCATGTTTGTTAATGATCTAGAAATGCAAACCCTGGTTACAGATACATACTGGTCTTTTGAAGGAGGTTCTGGTAACTTCTGCAAAAGAACACATAGAAACCTAACACTAATATTAATGCTAAATAATGAGAGATGTTTTCTTATTCCCCTGTATTACAAATGAGGGTGAAAGACAAAGGGGATTAATGAAGGAAGAGAAAGTAGAAAATAAAACGCTTACATTTTCAATAAGTGATGAGTTTTACTATAGGAAGGTTTAAAAACGGATAAGAAAAAGGTCAGTGATTGGCCTTGGCAGTCAGTCTAAAACTGAGGGGCAGAAGACACAACCTGAAGATATCTGTGTGATGAAAGTTTGCACAACAGGATCACAGAAAAGCAGTGGCCTTCCTAATACAGGGATGAGTTGGCCCATGCTTCAGATGGAGACCATTCACATGTTTTCTGTCTCAGGGTCTGAAGGTATGCGAACTGTGCTCTGAACAAAGGACAACAGCCCATCAGCGTGGCATACAGAAAGCTTCTTAGACTGGTGTGTCTCCATTTCCTCACTCCCTTTCTTGGTCCCAAAGGTAGGCACATTTTCTCCAGCATTTTTAAGACAGGAACATGAATTGTCTCAGCAGCTGATACCTTTTCCAGAGCTTCTAGACACCTGAAAAGCAAATGCTGAGGAAAACCAGGAGCTAAAATACACATCTGCCCTGAGAGATGAGCACAAAATGCAGTTACATTACCCCAAGACAAGTGTGTAATAGACATTTTCCACCTCTCCTTGATTTAATTCAGGCTGTTTTCCTTTAAAGTGACAAGAGATTGGAATCCAAGTCCACCTCAAGGCTTTAAAGCTTTTTTGATATATCAACACTTCAAGCAGAAACTTGGTTTTCTAAGAGAGTCTCTACAGATCACACCTAGCATGCACAACACACCTGCTTTGAAAGATGCTGACAGCAGGGTCTCAGTATGGAACTACCCCATCAGATCTACTGCTCACATTGGTCCCCTTAGACCACCCACATACTTTGAAACTAACCCACAAATGCTTTGGTCTGCTGACAGACCTCTGGCTTTGCACAAATACATAGGCACACACAGGTAGAAATGAAATTTGGGGCTCAGAATCCTAGTCAATGCACATCAAGGGTGCAGCCTCAGCCCAAATAACTTACACAGTGGTCACTAAACCCAGTGAAAATGAACCTAGAGGAGCTTCCAGGGGATGGAGAACCACCATTAGGACCTCATGATGGTCAGCAAGTATTTCCTGATAGTTTACTGAGATTCCTAAGATGCTGTATATGCAGGAAAATTCTTAGGTCAAACAACTCCAAATTCAGACTACTAACTTTACCCTGCAGAATGGTTCTTTATTGTGAGGCTTTTTAGAGCATGTTGTTTGGGGAATGATCACACTTATATGTGATCTCAAAGGCAAATCTTCCCTGTTGCAAAATATTGCAACAATATTTTCCTTTGACCTTCTTAAAGTGTTTTAATAAGACTGAAACAATTCATATTAACTGAGATTGAAATGGTTCATTTCCACACTACTGCTCCAATTCCTGCATGATACAATATGAATACAGCACAGCAATTTTACAAATGGTTTCAATAATGTCCCACTAAAGTGTGTCAAAAATCAATTTCTGAATAGAGAAGTCTTTCCTTGAGAAAATATCCCTGCTGCTGTAATGCCAGCTTGTCTCAAGAGGCTGAGTTCAGAGGACACCCTACAAACCCCAGTGCTTCAGCAGCACTCAGGTTACATGCTTAGAGGGTACAGCTGTGAGAATGAGGCCCTGAAAAATGGTTTGGTTTTGTAGTGCATGTACAACAAAGCTGATCCTCCACAGCAACACCTGATGCTACTAAGGGGTAATGACAATAATACTAACAATAGAGTTGGGTCCCTCTAAGTTCAAAGCACAAAAGAATGCTTTTGGAGGACAGGATTTTCAGGTCACCTGTCCATCTTGGGATACCTGGAGATAACAATACATGCAGTCACCTTTATGAGACCCATAGATTGAAGTAGGAAGAGCAAAGACATTTGAGAATCCAGATCTGCTCAGAAATCCTCCAGCCTTCCTTTGTACTTTAGGGAATGGGGTAATACATTATGTTGAGTATAGGAATCGAGCAGAAAATAAACGTTAGAGTTTCAGTCACTCTTCAAGAGATCAGAGGGGCTGGGGACAGCCAGGCTTCATTTCTAGTCACAACCAATTCAACACAATAATACAGTCACACTCAGTAAGAGCTTCCATGGTTACAGATTCATGAATAGCGTGGTTCATTGAAGCAACAGAAATACAGATTGGGAATGGCTGTTGACAAACTCACTCGTGCTAATGCTAAAACCCAAAGCAAACTAATAATTAATTGAGCTCCTATGGAAACATAGCCAACAGGTAATTCATTAAGCTTAGTTTCACAGAGTATCATCCAATGTAGCTTCAGGTGCAAAACTTACCAAAGAGGCATCCCTGCTTTGGGGAGGATAGAGGAGCCAACAAACTTGTCTACAAAGTGAAGTCATGTTCTTATCCTCTGACAGCGAAGTTCAAATCCCAAACTACCTGGTGCTGCTGCCCTGAATGGTGCAGGGAAGCACTTCCTTACATCTGGGTATTTAAAAGAGGGATAATGAGAGCCCTGGTCTGGCTGTCCATGGGCAGAACAGAACCATGAAACAACACCACTCCCTCTTCCACCTGGCTTAGGCAGCATTGAAGGCCGTCAGGCATCCACTTGATAGCCTAATCACCCCCAACAGCAGCCCATCACCTTCCTCAGTAGCCCATTATGCCCATGAGGGCGTTGCACCACACCTTGTTAAGCCCTTCACCACCTGTCTCCTATAGAACAGCCTCAGAACCAGGTTCCCTTTCTGCTTAAACACTGCTTTTTTTTTCCCATCAGAAGTATTTCCGACATAATTCGACGTTGCCAGTAAGCAGTATATGACCAGTAACTTCCCAGAGAGGATAGACTATTGAAGGCTTTTGTGTGTCGCGCTACTGATAGCATTTAACTAAATGTGTGCAGAGTGGAAGATTCTCTCCCTTTCACCCTCTTGGCTTGTCTACTCATTGCCAAATGGGGACCAAACTATTTTATATCCCCTCTTTAGAAAATAGCGATATATAGAATGCTTAAGGTCCTTTCCAACCCTAGCCATTCTATGATTCTGTGATTCGGACCAGGGATGTCCCGCAGAGGCCAACATGTGAAGACAGCTGCACCCACCTCAGCATGGGAAGAGTAAAAGGCTTTTCAGATTGATGCTGCCAGGTGTATTCTTTCCTCCTTTTCATCCTTCTCTCTCCTCCTTCTCTGCAAAAAATATTCCTGCCACCTCCTGGAAGTATCTGCAATTGCTGCAGTGCCCCTGCAAAAGGGAAATTACTTGGGAGCCAGCTTGAAAAGCTCTCTAGGTTTGGGAGTAGATGGGAGCTCGCACAAATCTTTTCCTGATTATGGATGGATTTCCAGCTCATACGCGGTGCACATTAGAACTGGGGCTGTGCCTTTTCACTGCTGTTCTCTCTCCATGTATGCCTGTCTTGCTTTAAAGAGAAACACAACATGGTGTTTAACAGTGCCACAGAAAGTGCTGGATGTCAGTGCTTTCCCCAGGTCATTGTTTTCTCTTCAAGAAAAAAAAAAACAAACAAAAAAAAAACCAACAAAAAAAAAAGTAAGAGAATTAAACTAAAGCACAGAAAATTAGTGAGATTTAATAAGATACAAAGGGAGGTATGTGTCTGTTCAGTCAACATTACAAAGTTTGGCTGTTTGTGTTATAAAACTCATGTCCAGCAAACTAACCGAAGTTCACATCAGGTGGTATGCAAAGACAGTAAATGACCTCTGTCTTCAAAAAGGTATACAGAAATGAATAGTACTAGTTTGATGTGCCAATAAATTTTGAAGCTAAAAAGAATCAAACTAGTTCTAGGGATCAGATAAATATTCGAATGCAATTTCAGTAGGTTATATTCTTTCATTTGAGATAACTACATTTAACACCAACTTTGTTTCAGCTGAAATTTTACCTAGGATAATACTCTCAGTCTTGGATGCCTACTTTGTCCGTGAGCATCATTTTAGCTCACCAAGACTCGCATGTCTCTCCAGTCAGTTTTGTTTACCAACTTGGAACAGCAAAACCTAAGGCATGCTTTCTAAATACAATACTGCCTTGTAGGTTTTAGCCATAGCAAGTGCTGAGGTCAAGCACTTACGCTAGATAACAACACAATCCATCTGGATTTTTATTATGTGAAAATCTCACATGTATTTATCGCAAGTTGATCCTCCATGAAGATAAGGATCCACAAATCTTACAGCAATCCTGAGGAATCTGATCCTTTGAGATTCTCAGTATAAGGTTTAATATACACATAAGAGGCTTTAGTATACAGGGGTTGATTTAACTACCAAAATAGTATGTGTATACATATATATATAGCTGTGCACATATATATTGCTCAAACTGTGAGTTTGGGATGTTCCTGCACTTACATCCTTTGGCTCATAATGCAGAAACTTTCCAGCTCATCATATTACTCTTCTTCCCTAGCATGGGAAGGGGCCCACAAGAGAAGCCAGCAGGCTTTCTCTGCAAGGCCTCCTGGCTCTTCTCACTCATGGAGTAAGCTCCATGATCCCAGGCTGTATTTCCCTCTGTTTCTCACATCCCACCAGAGATTTTATGCCCAATTTATAAATAGGTGAAAGCATGAAGAGCCATTACTATTTTCTGCAGGGCTGCTTATTCTTGCCAGGCTTATAGGAGCTGAATTGTGCCCGTTCGGATTTGAGTGATTTCAGCCTTTCAGAGTTAATGTGGGGAGGAAAACAGGCATAGGCACAGTATGGTCACACTATGTCCACTGGAGACCAAATCAAGAGGCAAATCCCTCCAGTTCCCCCCATGTAAACATTTCTGTATGGTTTTATGTTGAAGTGAGCTTTTTATATCAATTCTGAGAAGGCTTGTACTGAAAATGACCATTTGGTGTCCTTTTTGGGAGCACAGTGTTACCAGGGATGTCCCTGGGAATACAGTGGTAGATGGCAGAAGGGTTTTTGCACTGCAGGTCCATCTCCAAGGTGTACTTACTTCCTTGGATGTTCCCAGGTAAATAAACCCTGGGGTAAGCACTGCAGCTCCAGCTGCTTTGAGCTGATGTCTTCAAACACCAGGGGACACTACAAGACTGAGCAGTGACCAGGCAAGACATGGCCTCAAACAGCATCTGGGCTTCACATCCCTCCAGAAATACCTACAATGCCCAGCGAATCTCCTGCACTTAGCTCCTTTGGGGGTTGGCAGTGTTAGTTCAAAGTATCCCTGTGCAAGGAGAGGGGAGAGGGCCAGAAGGGCAGGGTAAAAGGGGACATTTTCCAATCTCAAAGGGGGATATCCTTCAGAGTGTGGCCTGAGAGGAAGAAACAGGGGTAATAGCTGGGTTATGCACCTGAGGAGGACTCTCATCATGCCTCAAAGTAAAGTCTCAGCCCTTTATTCTTTATCCCTTTGTGCTGGGGGGCTGGGGAGCACAGCTTAATGCTGCTCAGGGCGGGAGGGCACAGAAGCTGCCAAAACAAGCGCTGGTGTGGTGGGGACAGAAGGAGGAGGGGACTGATGAGAGTGCAGCTGGACGGGTCTGCTGGCATGATATGGAGCAGGATGATACCTCTTGCAAGGATCATGTGCAGGCTAAAAGTGACTGAAATGCTTGGGTATTTGGAGCAGAGATAGTGCTTTCTTTCCCTGTGAGATGTATCAGATAGCTTTTAGTCCAGTGCTTTGCTGTGTCAGCCCTTGCAAGGATCCTGCTGTGAAGGGTGTCAAAATAACTCCCATCTCTCCCCTTTGCATGGCCTTTAAGTTCTGGTCTTTAATCACACAAGACTCACTTACCTTTCAGGAACCCTGCTTGGAGTCCAGCACTGCAGGAAACATTTCATCTCATGGTACGTACTCATAGCGGGCTGGAAACCAGCTATCATTACCCACCTGAGGCAGTCCAGAAAGGACATGACAGCACTCACCAGTGAAATGAACAGCTATTTGTAAAACAGCACAGGAATATGGGGAGATGACAATGAAACTGAAGTCAACAGGGCTCAGCTTACACTGAGGGAAATGTCTAAGCTTAATTGTTTTGTTGTATCATGGCCCAAGAACAGTTACCTCTCCCTGCACAGTTCATTACAATCACAAAGCCCTCTCAGGGAACAGATGCGTGCCATTTGATGGGACAACGGAGCATCGGCCAAGCTGGCAAGCATGGTGATGCGAAGCAGGGTGAAGGCATCTCCACAGGGTGGGGAGGCCAAGGGCTTGCAAAGATGCCAGAGGAGGAGCAGACAAAGTGATGCATGGCAAAGTATCCAGCATGCTGGGCTGTCCAAATACGCCCTCTCATACAGTAAATTCACCCACAGTTAAATACATACCTGTTTGATTTTGTGAGATTGATCACACATTTAATCAGTGTTCGTATATACAGTATAACTGAAAGGGAGAGATAATAGAGAAATCATTCTTTTAAAGGAGTAACTGCATTGCAGATCAATTTCTTCAAAACCTTCATGTGCACAGAAATCCTATGGGATGAATATTTCATAAGGGGAATAACACTTTTAAATTAATAAAAACCCTGCATGCCTAGTTATGAACTACAAAGATTGCTGAAGTTGTTATAAAAAACCCCCACCATCCTGTTCATACTTTGTACATCAATTTATGACAGAGTCGTAGCTGGACCCTGAGGGAAATGGAGGAGAAAAAGAGACCCTTTTGATGTGAAGCATTTTCAGTAAGTAATAAGAGTTTCATGGACATGACTGCCCACCAAAGACAGGCAGCCTTACTAGTAAGGTGAAACTGGTTTCTTAAGTGGGAGGATCGACACCCTAAAATTAATTATGCTGAATACTACTTACTGTGTCTTAAGCTGCAGGTGAGTGACCTGAAGAGCTGGAGTGACCTGAAGTGATGGCTAAGTGACGTCTCCTTTATCCATCTCCAAATACTCCTGGGTATCTCTAGTTTCAGAGCCAGATCTTCAGTACCGGTCACTCAGCTGGTGGGGGTGTGAAACTCTTCATTAACAATATTGTGGGACCTAGGATTGGGGCATTCATCTAGATCAGGGGGACCCCAATCTGTGCAACAGGAACTTCAATCTATTTCCCTCATCACCCTTGTGCTCTTGGCCATGCCAGAGCAAGGTTTTCCTCCTGTCTCTTCCAGAAATCGCATCCTGTTTGTAACTGCTCCCTCCATTCCCATGCTAAGTCCCCATCTTAGGCTTTCCAGGAGAAAATAAACTTCCACTGGAAAATTCCCAGCCCACTATGCTTCTTTTCATCCTTTCCATCCTTTTTCCATCCATCCTTTCCACCTTTACAAAAGCTCATTCTCGGTGTCGGCATTTCTGCTAGCCCCAGCAAGTTCCTTGCAGGCTTGGTGACAAGTTACGGAAGGCTTCTCTTCTGCAGGCTGCTAAGAAACATAAGAGGAACACATCAACTTTTAGCAGGGAAAGACAGAGAAGGCTTGAAGCCACCATACCGATCCTTTGAAATTTTTCTAAGTAGTGCCAAATAAAAATAGAACTAAAATATGTATCAACATTTTCTACTTGTAGCTGATTTGTCTACTTGGCATTATTTCCTTCAGCAGGGAAAAGGGTGAGGCACACAAAGGGGGACAGAGGCTTGGGATAAATAAGTAAGAATGTAAAATTGGGTGTTTTGATTTTTTTTTAATGTTAACTAGATAATGTATTCATAATCTTCCCTGCTTCCGACAAAAAAAAATGAGTGCTTGCCTTTTGAAGCCCTCATCTGGCAGAGAGAGATAGCAGATTTCTAAGAGCATTTTTTATGCTTCTTTGATGACTGCAAGGAAAAAAAAATATTCAGAGAACCGAAATGACATTTTTCTATAAATTTCACACTGCTCTGCAGGCATGGAGGCATGGAGGCATTCATTAAGATTAGTTGGAATTACTTAAGCACCATGAATTTTCTCCATGAAGCTGGTAACTGGAACACTGCGGATTAGTTATTGATCAGCTGCCATTAATACTCGGGGCTCTTTCCATGCCTGTTGTTGGGCTTTTTGTTGATTCTTCCCCCTTCTCTTGTGTGAGCCAAATCTGTGAAATTCACAAATTAAACAGGCGCTCTTCAGTCTCTCCTTTGTTTTGGGGAACAAAAAATCAGAACAGAAAAAATAACTCCTTTGTTACAGCAAATCTTTATCTGCTTTGCCTCACTGCTTCCCCCCTCCGCAGAGTGTTGGATTTTGAATTTCAGGTGGCTTTCAGAGCTAGTGCTGCAGCCCTCTCCTGCAGGGCCTCCAGAAGCATGCCAGGGTCTAGCAACAGAGTTTGAGCACACCAGTCCTGCAAATGGATTTGGAAAGGGAACGAGGTGGGAGCTCCAGGGTTGTATACTGAAGGAGGTCTGGTGAACAGCGTGGTGACCCTCGTGACTGGCCACTGGAGATAGCAGGGACCCCTGTCCCAGCATCTCTTTCCTATATGGGGGGGATTGCAATGAGCCATAGAGTCATTTCCTGGAGCTGTGCGGACCCCTGCATCCTCTGATTAGCCAACCCCATCCATAGCCAGGGACTTGAACTAGGGACCAACAGCTCCCAGTGCAGTCTAGGCTCACTGCTGGTTACTTGATTTAACTGAGATTGAGAGCATCGTTTGAACTCCTTGGGACCTTCAAAGATCTCAGTCCCTCCAGCCTCCTCTCTGTGCCTTTTACCTTTCTTTTTGTTTCCTATTGAAAACCTCAGAATCATAGAATGGTTTGGGCTGGAAGGGACTTTAAAGCTCATGCCGTTCCAACCCCCCACCACAGGCAGGGACACCTTCCACTAGACCAGGTTGCTCCAAGCCCCATCCAACCTGGCCTTGAATACTGACAGGGATCAGGCAGCCATAGCTTCTCTGGGCACCCTGTGCCAGGGCCTCAGCACCTTCACAGGGAAGGATTTAATGATACTTATTGCTAGTGAAAAGCACAGCCACAGATTCAGGTCCTTCCAAACCAAACTTCAGCCCAGCCAGGATGAAGATCCAAAAGTACTTTTATATATTTATGCAACAGAGTTGTTTCCACTTGTGAGCTTCAGTAAGACAAGCTCTTCTGCTTCAGAAGACTAACCTCAGCCTTACCACGGGTCTTCCTCCCACACACTGCTCATATCTTCTGCCCTATCTCACCGGAGCAATCTTATCTCCTTTCCTTTCAAAGAATGTTTTTCTGAGCCCTCAGGAGCCTTTTTGGGAAGCCAGTGTTACTTGGTAGATCCTGGACACCAAACCCTGATCTTCACTGGACTGTTCACAGCCTGTTTGACCTGTACGCTGTACAGCAGAGCATGAGGTAGTGCTACCTGGGCAAGAAGGAGGCAGTCCTACACAGGCAGGCAGCAGAAAACGTTATTAAGTTTGCTGCAGGATATGCTCCAAAGGAGTTGAGCTTGGCTGAACCTAATCTCCAACCACAACCCCTGAGCAAAGCTGCAGCTCCAGCAGCAACTGTGCATCAGGCTTGTTGTGGCTATTCTTTGTACAAAACCACCAGGACCCGCACAGCTCCTGTCACCTTCACCCTTTTCCTCTTCCTGTTGATCACAAAGTCAAAAGGGGTCCTGTGGAGGATTTCCCATGTTTGGTTTTGGAGCATCTGTTCCTCAGCATGTTTCTAAATAAATGACCAAGGATGACTTTGCAAATGAACAGCATACAAAAAAGCACAAGGCAGCTGTTGCTGCAAGAAGAAAATATGGCTTCACTTCCCTACCTGCAGCTCCTAAGATTATGTTTTTCCATGAAGGTCAGTCATCACAAGCAGGAGTGGAGTCAATGTACGTACCTTGCCCAGAGTGTCCTGGCTCGAGTTGTTGTTGGGGTGGACATTTCCATCACGTTCAGGCCAGGGGAGGTGATGCTCTCTGCTAGCCAAAGAGGGGACAAAGCACCTCAATTTGGATATTCCCATTTTTAAAACACATTTAAAGAAGGAGGAAATAACTAATATAAAAGCCATGTGTTGGAGATAGAGAAGAACAGGAGTTTCTTCCTCAAAGGGCATGCAGCTCAGAGGTGATCGGTCCATTTTCATCAGGATAAATTACCTCCTCTCTACTGGGAAGTCACTAGCATCATCTTTCCCAGGTCTGACACATTTTGGGGGTGGGAAGGAAGATGTGGCAGTTTAAGCACCACATTTGCACTTGTAAGAGCCAGATTTGTGCCCATCCTGACTTTCCACTTGTACGTAGACTAACTTGTAATTTTTAGGCATCAATTTCTGGTTGGTAAGATGCAATTTATGAAATATCCCTCAGGAGTCTCTCTGTTAAGCACTTGAAACTGAGCTCTCTCATTACCCTGTTTCTTGCAGCCATGTAGCACTCAGGTAGGCTCCAGGGGCTCCCACAGCATTAACCTCCTCTTTAGCCATGCCTGTGGTGCCTAAATACCCTTCTCTGACATAGAAGCAGGAGCAGAGCCTTTAGAAAGAAACTGTCAGCTTTTCACCAGGATTCTGGAGCTGACAGAGCTGGAAGAATTTTACAGGCTCCAATCCTCTGTGCCTTATCAACTCTAATGAACCTATGGCCCTAATTTTAAGCTGCCCAGTTGCTAGAATTTGACACCAGAGATTACCATCAAGGAGGAAACATGGTGTCTGATGTGTAAGCTGTCCTTTGTTTTTGCTGTCTGGCAGCACATCAGTTCACAAAGCTGGTAGGGAACCTCTTAATTATCTCTCCTTAGGGATGTATGAATTTCCATGGAATGCCTTGCATGTGATGTGTGCTCCTTTTCTTCACGATTGCTATTTCATGTGATATTTGTCCCAAGGGATGCCTAGACATGGCTGGACTGACTTTATGTACCCCTCTGGTTCCAGTTCTATGGGGACATTTCACCTGATGTATGTTCACAAGTCCTAGTGGAGTCCACAAAAAAAGCCATTTAAAATAATATATTTTATTTTTGGTATTAAGATTTTCTGCTTTTCGTATGCTCTCTTTCTTAGGGAATCCCAAAGCCCTTCTCTGCTTTTGCAAAGATGCAGCACAAAGCCTTGGGCACAGGCATTACCCTAACAGAAGGTGATGCAGATCATGTAGCACAGAGTACCAAGAACAACCTTGCTTTTGAGTTCCTGGATGGGTCAGTTTCTAAACAAAGAAATACTATTTCTGAGAGGCTGAGCAACGAAAACAGCAAGATATTTCCTAAGGGAGTCATGTCACAGGAAGAAAATCCTGGAACAGTACTTTTCACAAATTCAAAATCCATCCCTGTCTCTCTCCTCTCCTTTTTTTTTTTGGCAAGAAAAAGTTCATCAGGTGCAGTACAAATCTTTCTTAAAAGCATTTAGGCTGGAGAGGATGGGAAAAGGGGAAAATAATATTTCAATGAAAACAACTCTGCTAGCATTATGTTCAATATCGTAACAAAGTTAAAGGAGATATCACTGAGAAACAGTCTCCCCTGGTGGAGCACAATGAGGAGGTCCAGAAAGGACAGGAATCCTCATGGGAGGGGAGAAGGCAGAGGACGACTGGAAAAGTCTTGGTCTGTAAGGAGAAAAGGAGACAAAAAGTGTGAAATACCTACTGCTGAGACAGGCTGAGAGCAGTCATTCACTCACGGAGGGAGTGGGTAGGGGTGAGCTTCCCATCCCACCAATGAATTACATAGCTGTAAAATAGCACACAGACACAATTCTCAAGGTCCACAGAGAACCAAGCTGCCAACCCACTCCCCATACCAAGTTTCTTGCTCCTGAAGCTTTGTCCTAGGCTGAGGAAAAATCTCAGTCTAGCTTCCTCAAGAGTGTCTCAGGACTCTTCCCACCAAAGCAAAATGCTTCTATTTTGGGGCTAAAAGCAAGAAGGAAAGGGAAATAGATTGGGCCCAGTAGAGGTCCTTAAACTGCTTGGAAAAGACCACAGGATCTCATCTGGTGACCCTTTGGCATCTCTGGATACTCCTCAAATCGACAAAAAGCAGTTCAGGCTTGCAGCCAAAACTAGTCTGCTGTTTAAATGAAAGGCTTGTTGTTGTGGAGATGGCAGTGAAATTGTCAGCTTCAGAGACACCATAATTAAAATCTGAGACCTGAATTATTCAGCTAGAAATAGCGAGAGCTGCAGAAGAGGGAGAAATGTTTTTTCCTTCCTCCTCCCAGACTCAGCCCTTGCACCCCATAGCTGATGGAGCCACCATGGCAGACTACAGGAGCCCATTCTTCTCAAGCAGCATAATACATGGCCATGTCCCTGGCACAGCTATTCACAGGAGTATACAGAGGCAATCAAATAAAAGGTGGTGCATGTGTTTTTACAGGTCTCATTCTTCATCTCCCCGTTTTCCTCATAAAAAATGACTTCTTGAAGAGCAGTAACAGCTTTTCACACTTGCAAAGTCAGCCTTTCTGAAAGCTTCCAACTTTTAATCAGGATGAATGGCAACCTGTTTTTAAACATCAGAAGGCAAATTGCCACCCCGTGCAGCATTTTGGGGTGTTCATTGGCCACATGAGGTTTGTCATAGGGCTGAACATTTGAACAAGAAGTTTGACAAAAAACAAAGTCTTCTGCAGACAACCACCAAACTGAATATACATCCGGGCTTGCCAGATACTTTAGTTTCTTTATTGTTAACTTACTGAAATAATTGGCATTAAATGTTCCTTTTTTTTTTTTTTTTTTTGGTTGAAAAGGGACTGCAGATCGTTTTCGGAGTTTGATAGTCATTATTTTCAATTCCGTTTTTCCTTGTAGGGCCATATGCTTGGTATGAAGTTGTGGGAATATCTTAAACAGTGCCAATGAAATATTTAGGATTGTGTAAATAGATTCAGAATAAATTTTTGTTAAAATATGCCCCCAAACAAAACAGCAGATGGGGTTTGGTGCTGTGTGGGGTAGACCCTCATCTCTGCTAGCCCGTACTTCCTAAGGACATGAACAAAACACAGCAGCAGCTCCTACTCACATGGCTTTTTACTCCTGACTGTAAGCCCAAAGCTTGGAGACCTTGAGCTCTCTTTCTAAGCAGTCTGAGGACACATTGTTTTCCCAAAGTACCTGTGAAAATATCCATCTGAGTTTCCATGAGTACTGCAGCACCAGGCTCTGGTGTCAGAGGAGTCTGCCTCCTGATTTAACAATGGTTATACCCAGGCATGGATGAATTGGTTTATTCACAGGAGACACACTGGAAAAGCATCTTTATCTCTACCTGACCACTGGTATTTCACAGCTCTGCTAGAAAGTGAATTTTCTTTGAATTACATAGCCCTTTGTCACCTCCAGTGGGACGTGACCAGAAGATGCACAAGTTATTAGATGGAGGAAGAATCCAATGGCTGGCACATGGACACAGGCTTACAAACCAGTGGTGGGACTGCATTTTTCCAGGAAGCTGAACCAAAAAAGAGCCCCTTACTGAGGTAAGTCTGTGGACTATATAGCCTGCTGTGCCTCTCCTAAGGCCCTGCTGCTAGGTGTGTTTGCCATTCACATAAACGTACAATTCATTTTTTGCAGCCTGCCAAGTTTTCAGCCTCGGCAAAATCTCCTGGCAGTGATTTACAGCAACTAATTGTGTGAAAAAAAAAGTATTTCCTTTCATCAGTTTTCAATGCACTGCCCTCGTCCTCAGATTACAAGAACAGAAGTTCCCAATCTGCTTGCTTTATTTCACAGTATATTTTACATACCAGCATTGCCGCGTATGGCATTACCATCCTGTGGAGACTGTTACACTTTGTCAGTAGGAAAACCTGCAGCAGGCTGAAAACTGAAAATGATAGGAGAATATCAAATAAATGCAAAAGCAAAACAAATAGCATTGGGGCAGCAATGCTGATCAGCTTTTCCCTCCACTGAATTCATTTAATGCCTCTATTTCTCATGAAGCTGCCACAGGCTTTACTGCCTGCCACAGAAGCCTATGCTGCTATCCAGGGACTTTGCTGAAAAACCGAAGACCACATAGCTGTAAAGATGGGCCTAATGTTGTCCTTTCTGTCTTCAGGTAACCTCTGCAGAGGAGATTTCCCATTAGGCTGTTTCTCTCACCTCCAACTTCTCTGGATAGATGCGTCAAGCACGTTTTACACATGCGCCAATGCAATCTCTTTCTCCATTTGTATTCCATCTGCCTCCAACAAATTCTGAAAACCTTGCCTGGGCTCCCTCATTTGTATGCACTTTAATCTGGCTTTATCCTGTTTTATGGAGCGTCTTCTTTAAATTGATTCAGGCAAAAGCATAGCAGGGGCTTTGCATAGGTTTCGCATGCATGACATTTCTGCACAGTTGGCCCCATTATACACCATCCTGAGCACATTCTGCTCATAAAACCACCATATTAAAGATGAAAAAAAATGCATCAAAATAAAGAAAGCCATGGGAGGAGGAGGATTAACAGAGCAGACCATTGTCCACTTCTCCAGTGTAAGTATGGGTAGCAATTTTCTGGTCTTCCTTACCTGATACCTGGTATCTGGTTCATGTAGTATGAGCTTTATGTCCTCTTGCTTTGCTGAGCTCCATGGAGCTCAGTCAGACAGTGCCTGAGTCCCAGATTCCCTTTGTATCCACTGTGACTCTCTGAAACTCTCACAAGGGGCACTTTGTGGCTGTGGCTGCAAGCTGACCACAGACTTGGAGAACTCAGGATGGGCTACCAAAGCATGGGCAGATTTCTCAGGTGCTCATGCGATGGCAGAAGGCATAAGGATTTTCTCTTTGGTCATACCTCCTCCATGCTGGCAATAAACTGCAACATCAGAGAAAACACACAGTAAGAATAGGAATTCAGCTTCCCTGCTCTCTGTGATATTTGCAAACCAAACCAAACCCAACCAAACCAAACCAAACCTGTCCACCAAACTCCTGGGATTATTGCTAAAAAGTTGCACCTCTTCTCAGCATACATAAGCTTATGCTTTCTGCAGCTATGAAATCTAAGCCCCAGCAGGAGTGATCAGGTGAATGCTGCTTATTCGGGGTGGCTAGGCAACAGCAAAAAGTGTTATTCAATATTTTATTAGGGAGAATTAATATTTCTTTAAAGGTCCACTAATGATTTAACAATATTATTGTTATGTTAAGGTTGGGGGAATTAGAGAAAGAGTACTTGTGTTAATATGTCAACACATTAAAATCGCAGCTCCATTTAGGCAGACACTTAGGTTAATGTGTTACATATTAAAAAGCCCAATTTCCTTTGCTGGCTACAAATAACAACCAAGATTATTAATACTGAATGATTTGTAATCTATGATTTTACTTTTCGCTCGTTGTGTTTGCGTGCTCTGCTTGATTTATAGTGATTGGAGTTTTTGTCCTAGAAATTTTCTGTTAAGAAAATATGAAGCCAGCTATTTAATATACAGTAAGAAAGAAAAAAAGAATGTACACTGCCATGCAGGGACATAGGAATGTGAGTGGGATCAGGTCTTTTATAAAACCCAGTAAAACCATTCTCATAATTATATCAGCATCTTTTGGCTTTAGTAGGAGCCCACTGGACCTACCCATGGGAGCTCCTGCAGCTCTGACTGTCTCTGTTTGCATAAAGCCTACCTCTGCTGGGGTGTCTACCCTGAATAAAAGTCCCAAAGAGCCCAGTGGGTATGGCACATCCCATGTCTGATGGGATGAGTGCATTGCAGGGCTGTTCTGGGATCCTCAATAACCAGCTCTGATGAGACACAGGTGCTCACAGTAACATCAAGAAATCTCATAAATTATGATCCCTATGCTCTTGAAGAGCAAGAATGAGTCTTGTGATTCGTAGCCTTCTCTCCAGTTGAACACTGAAGTCAAATACAAGACATTAACCAAGGGCAAATGGGAGAATTAGAAAACCAGAGGCTCTTGAGAATAAGCCATGTATATACACGAGTTTTGGAATAAACTAATGACAGAGTGGCTTTTGTGCTGGTAAAAACAGACAAAAATACTGCCTTCCCAAATTCCCAGCCATAGGCAAACCCACTCCAGTTTCTCCCAGTATATTGTCCCCACAGCCAAGAGTAAGCTGGAGTGGGTGGTCAGCCTTGATGTCCTCATTTCCCTTGTGACTTTCCCCTTCAGGCTAAAGCAGGGTGTTACAGAAGTTCCTCAGAGTCACCATGAAAACATGAACCTGTGCACATGGCTATGACAGGCAGAAAAAGAAAAAAAAACCCACTCTTTTCTGAAAGGAATTTGTGAAGATGCAGTAGACTGACATGGAGCAGGCAGGCGAGAGGGACAGCGTGCCTCATCTCTATCATAGGGTTTCCTGTGATAAGACCACAAACCCGGTTGCTTATTTTTGGTATGGAAAGCCATATATTCAAACCGAAGGCTACTGCTCTGGCTGCTTACATCAGGTAGAGGTAGTATTTTAATGTTTCAGCTTGGGGAATCCACCTGTTTCTGAAAATAAAGCTGGTGAGCAATCTGAGGTTATGCTCTCCTTAAAAAGTCATTGTGTAATGATCATATTACACTGGAGAATCACAAATATTAGAGTTTGGACAGGTACTGTGGACATTTTTGACTTCAAGTCCGGGTAAGAGAGGATGATAACCTTTCCCGTGACATGCCTGCATCACACCCATACCCATTGCTCATCCTCACGTGGAACTTGGGCCTCCAGGAAATATGGAGAATTCAAAAGCAACTCTTAGATGTAGGTTGTCTTTAAAGTCTGCTGATGAGAAGAAGATATTTATCTGCCTGACTGAGCTGTGGTTCAAAGATCCAATAGCTGCATGTACACTGCAGAGATGAATTCAGTGTACATTTCTGAATTGACTTTCTATATACTCGTCATCAATAAATTCTCAAAACCCCTTGAATCAGAATAAAAACTAGCTATGGAAATCATTAGATCTACAGTCAGTAATTGATAACACGCATTTCAAATGTGGAAATGAATTAGCTTTTGGCTTATGGGGGATTTCAGACTGTATCCAATTTCATTAGGCAAGAAATGCAAATGATGAAAGAATAGCCTTTATTGTTCTGCTTTTAAAAGGGAGATGTTTGTTATCTTTTTGCCTTTTCTCAAGCAATCTCTTTAGTTGTCTACAAAGTTTAGAAAGCTAAAAAGTAATCTTAAGGTTTAATAAGACACGAACTTATCTTTTCCCAGATCTTTTACCTCTCCAGAATTCAAGGTTTTCAGATGAGTTTTACTCTTGGGATGACACAGCGCGTGCTGCACCCCATCACTAACAGTTGAGTTTCCCCTGTCAGAGCCATAACATCCCAAAACCTCAAGCAATTGAAAGAGTTCTGATAAGTGAAATGTGAGATGAAACTCTCTAACATCCATGTACAGCAGCTTCTCTCACCAGGAAAGTATTTACAAGATGGTTTTCTTCTCAGAAATTCTCAGACACTGCTCTCACTAACTTCAAAACACACACACACAAAACATTGCAAGGAAACAGGTTTTCAAACTTCTGTTGGAAAGCTAAGTACAGCAGGGAGCAGCTCTTCCACCCTAAGATGAGCTGCAGAATCCAGACACATTCTTCTCCCCCTCCATCCCACCCCAATCTGGAGCAGCAGGGGTCTGGCTACGCTTGAGCACATTTTAGAAAGCAGAGAATGTGAAACAGTTGTTGTTGCTGATTGGACCAGATGAAGTATTTCATCTTGGATTTCAACAGTTAAATAATAATAATAAAAACCAAAAAGGCACCCCCTCCCAGCAATGTTTTGTTTTATTTTAGCTGCAGAAGTGCGCCAATTTGAATGCAGGAAGCTAAGTTGCCAATCTCAGTGTGTTACAAGGCAAAGTTTTCATAGTTGGGCTTGCTTTGCCTGCTCAGAAGGAGGAGGTCAGGAAAACTAAAAAACATGAGCCTCTTTCACAATTTTTGACAACATTTTGACCATTATTTAGAAATGTCATTTACTGTTTCTGACGTTCCCAAAATTTCCAGTTTCACCCACCATCATGGAGACATTTTTGAAATTTCAAAGCAGCTGTGTAAGACACAGTGATCTTTAAAAGGTTGTCTGTCCTCTTTTCAGAATGTGGTACACTTGCTGTGCTATGGACCCAGTGGACACAGTGAACAAAACCTCTTCTCCACTGACACTAAATATACATTCCCAGAGTGTTGTGTGTTTTCCATTTAGTATTCTCTTCTGTGAATTAAACAGTACCAGCTCTCTTATTATTTTTTCCTTGAATAGTGCATTTTCTATGCCTCTGACCACTCTTGTTGTCTCCTCCCAGGCTTCCCCTAGCCCAGCTCCTTGATAAAACAGTGGGGGACTGTGCCTGGAAACTCCTGCCCAGCCCCCATTATCCCACATTTTTTGCCTCCTTGTTTTAGAACTCTGGAAGGGTCTGGTCCCTGTTCACAGCAATGGGAAGTTGCTGAATGACAGCCATGATATGATGGATGATAGCCCACCCAGACCTTTCCACTAAATGTTGGTAGGAGCTCCTCTCTGCTGTCTGAAGAGCAATACTTTGCCCTCATCCCCATTAAATTCCATTCTGTTTTTATTCTTCAGACTTTTTCATTACATTACCAGCATCACCCTGTGTTCAAACCTGTCCCCTTTCTTCAGTTTCTTCCATTGCAGAACAAACCACATGTTTTGGGAAGATAGTCTGCATTCTGTCCTCCAGAATTGTTCTGCAGGACCAGATGCAATACCAGTTCTTGCAAAAGCCTCATTTTTAAGTGTCTTGAAATGCTTCTTGGAGGTAAGGAAATGATTCCTTTTATTCTTGAATATCCAATTTTCAGACTTCGTGGGGGACACACCAGGAACATCTGTCATCTTTGGGGTGGTCACATAGCTTTTACAGCTGCCGGGGGGGGGGGGGGGGGAGGAAGGCCCCTTGACCTGGTGACTCATCCAATGCAAGTGTAGGTGCCTTCAATAGGTGCAAAAATGTGTGCACTCAAAGGACTTTTTATTTGTCCCTAGCTGATCACAGCCTGGAGGAAGAGACAGATGCTGTACTGGAGTGCAGTGCATGGCAGAGCAATCCATTTCCTTCTTCAGCCATCTTTAATGAGATTAAAAAAAAAAAACAAAAACAAAAAACAAAAAACAAAACCAAAAATATAGACTCCACAAACATAAATCTGAAATTTGTAAAATTTATAGGAGAAAAACATACAAAAGAAAAAAGAAAAAGTTCACAGCTCCTCTTTTGTTTGCTCTGGGCAACGTCCCAAACTTACACCAAACTGAAGGAGTGATCTTAGCTAGCGTGAAAACACTGAGGCTATTAGGAGAATTGAATCCAGACCTTTAAAAATAAATAATTTAGAATTTTAGAGAAACCCATATGGTTAAACAGTATTGAAGTCACACAGTCGAGTACTCAAAGGTTAGGAAGCCTGAGATGTAAGGTTCCTTGCAAATGCACTTTCAACAGAAATGGCAAAAACCAGAATTCACCTGGCTGCATTTCCAATACTGATTTGTGCTTGTTTCGCAATGAAAGCAAATGAGGGTCTAAAAGTTTCCTTCAACCTGTCTTAGGCACAATGGCATGCATTCAGCTTCCCTTGCTCTGAGGTATGGAGGGATGCCTTCTCTACCAGATCTGCGGGTGTCCCAAGCCAAGACACCACTGTGCTGCTACTCAAACCGTGGCTGCACAGAAAGTTATTCTGGCACTGCTGGCATCTAAAAGGGTGGGGGATTTTTAGGAATTCTAACTGAAGAGGTTCCAGAAACATCAAAAGTCCTCTTTGGTTGCTGTGAACGCCCGGGGTCATGCAGGCATGCCAAAATCAATAGTACCCACACTGTATCAATATTGAAATTTGAGATTTAAGCTGATCAGTTTCTACTGACAGCCAACATCTACAAAACCAAAGTAGGAGTGAAAAGTTCCCACCAAAAGAAAGAAAAGCAAACTAAGAAGAAAGGGAATGAATTATGCTCCTTTGTTCAAAATAATCAGCTTTAACCATGATGAGTTTTAGGTCTCAACACACTAAGTGCAAACAAGACTTGTTCCATTATCATCCAGTCAATGATTCTGGAATGACGGATTAGTAACATCTTAAACAGATGCTTCCAATGAACTTCCAAAAATATATAGGGTGGTTTTCTTTTTTTCTCTACTAGGGATTAGAAGGCTGTACAGTAATTAGTTCTGAAATATTTTGGCCAGATTTCTATGTACTGCTGTATGAAGGATATGTGACTCTCACTAGTCTGGCTAATACGTTCCATTTTGTATTTCAGATTCATTTATATTGTCTGTGGATTTGCTGAGAGTATAAATAGAACAAAATCCCAAATTCCATTTGCTGGGAATTTGTCGATGCACATTCTTTTGAGAATTATCTCAAACAAACATCTTTTTTGTTGGCTTTTTTTTAATCAAAAACTGTAACGTGGAAGAGCTAAAGCTATGCACTACATTTTCTGAAATAGCCCCTAGTCTTACGTTTGCAGTTTTCAGGTGTTTGGTCTTGGGCAAGTTCAGAGAACAACAGTGATTTTCTTGATGAAGCCCTCAGGAAAGAAAACAGTTTGAAAGACTGTTAGTTATTTGCCTGCACCTTAGTGTTTGCATAAGGGCATCCTTGAACCTGTTTTCTGAAATAGTTGAGTATCCAAACAGGTTACTTGGGAAACCCAGTCCATTTCTGGTGCAAAGAACTATCATATCAATAATTTCTTATTGATATTTTTTCCTTTGGGATGTGTAGGTTCAGTGTAGGAAGACTGACATGAGAGAGAGGCCAGGTGCTTTTGGGCAGCTATGGTTTAGCATAGCTCCATGTGGAAATCACACCCATTCATGACAGCTGCCTGGGAAGGAAGTCTATTGGTCAGGATTTACTCGTAGAAATCAGCCAGCAAGTATTTCAAGTTGCAAGAATAAGAAAACCACTGTGCTGCTCAGAGGCAATTTAAAAAACAGAAAAAAAAACCAAAATATAATTCATCAAATAAATGATTCATGATGAATTATTAGCTCTTTCCTATTGGCTACTGTGTATCATCAGGGTCTGGAAGCAGACGGGGCTAGGGAAAGATTGTAAATCTCATTAACAGTCAGCAGACATACAATCTTGACAGAGAGCAGGGGGAATCCTCCCATTATTTCCTCCAGCAAGGCTCCCGTCTTGCCTGGGTTGAGGTGTCTGATTCTGATCTGCCTGTTGAGCACAATGCCATCCAAAGACATACTACAATGGCTTTTTTTCCCCGTGCCCATCAACGTGCCTACTTCTCCTTCACTCAAGACCATCAAAATTCTCCTCAGCTGGCAGAAACCCAAAGAGCCTGGCTGTCTTTACAAATGACAGAACCCCAAATTTACCCTCCAGGAGCAGGACTAGAGGACTAATGTCCTGCTGAGCTGCTGAGTAATTGCATACATCTGATTTACAAATCCTCTACAAATCAGGTATCATCTCCTCACAGAGTATTTCTTTTAAAAGACAAAATCTTAATTTGCCAGGTGCCAAAAAGATGAGCTCTTCTCATGCGTGATACTCTCTTTGGTAGTGTCAGTCTCTGTATTTCACTTCCATTCAGCATTAGCAGTTGTTGGTCATGGTTCCACGAGTGTGAAATATTTACAACAGTCCCTTTTTATTTTCCAGGTCAACCTATCATTTGGACTTGGCAACCTTAGAAGAAGATGAAAGCAAAGTATCTTTATCACATATCCCAGAAGAATTTACAGTCCAAATGAACCCATCTTGAGAAGCAAGAAAAAAGCGGATTTTGAGGTCTTGGCTATTTTCTGCATTCTGCTGTCTTGGAATAAAATGTAATATTTATAGAAAGGAAAACTGTGTCCATTTAGACTGACATTTGGAAGAAACCTTGTTGTTTCTAAATATTCATGAAGCAAGTAGCCTGTAAGCGTCTCAACAGCAAGGAAAACACTCCTTCGGCATGTTTTCCACATAATTCTCTTTTGCATTTATTACATTTCCTGTATTTTTGTTGCTTTAAACATCTTCTCTTCATTACATGGGTTTTGAGATATGGAGATGTGTAAAATTGGCAATCTGCTGTAGCAAAACACAATGTACGCACATCCTGCGCTCGGTCCTCTGCACCCCATTGCTCTGCCTGGCAGCTTGCCGAGCACCGGCTTCCACCAGCAGCACACTGTAGCACATCTGCTGTGGAGCATCTCTCTCTGTACTATGCCATGGGCACAACCTGGTTATGTATTGTCTGAACACATGCATAAAATCTGCTTATACCTATCCAAGACTATGCACTCCAATGAGGTAGGAAGGCTGCTGTTGACAAGGGTGATCAGTCAGAGGAGTTTGCTCCTTTAGGCTGTAGACCGGATGGGAAAATTTGGGATTAAAAAAAAGATGAGAAAGGAAGGAGGTGGAGGGCAGGACCCCCTTCCCAATCTATAATTTCAGGAGGTGAGGAATCATTTTCCCAGCATTACTGACAATATCACAGTGTCACTGCTGCACTCCCACTGAAAAATTCTGGGTTTGGACAGATGCTGCTTCCCTCCTGCATTCCCATTGCCACCCTCTCTGAATTTTACCTTGCTCTGTGATATGCTCTGGAGTGGCACGATACCTAAGATGAAAGAGCAGCACTGCCTGACGCAGGAGCATTGCACTCTCTATTTCTCCCTTTCTTTCTCCCCTTATAGCTCCTGTCACTGTAGCCCCTTTGCTGGTTGCTGCAGCATGTTGGGCTCACAACCAGAGACAACAGCGCACTCAGATCTCAATTTGGAGGTAATAGCCAATTTAGTCCCTTTCATGGTGAGCGTAGAGCCAGGTTATTTTTTCCCCATGTGCTTTATGTTGCTTTTAACAACACTGAGTGTCAGCTGCCATTTTACTACTGTAGCTCCTTCTCTGGCTGAACCACAGCTCTTCGCTGCTGAAAGTGATGAAGCCAGATAATTCAGTATCACAAAATGGGATGTGGAGCCAGCTGCACCTCGCGGCAGAGCAGCATCACTTCCTTCCAAGGCACCCCAAAGGTTAAAGCTGTGTTTTATTAGTGCATGCACAAATATAATACATCTGAACAAGGTAGTACTGCACAGAGAGTATTGAGCAGCTGAGTGAGGCAGATCAAATAAAAAGGTCAGGAAAAGGACTTAGGACTCCTTTTCTACTTCATCCTTGGAGAAAGGGTCTTTCTAGACATGGCTGCGTGTGCTGGATAAACTTCAGACACAGCCTTTAGCGCCTCCAAGGAGGCTCTTGCTTCTCCCACTTCCATGCCTTAGAGGACACCTGGATGCCTAGAAAACACTGGAACCTGGGATGCTCCCCTGCTCCTCCATCACTCTGGCTTCTTCAGATCCAAACAGGTCTCAACAGAGATCCTTTTTGGGTCACAACTAGCTAGTCTGTCCTTCTGTGAAAGCTGGCAGTTTGTTCCTACCATTTTTTTCCCTAACAGACTGGCCTCCCTCTGTGATACTTTGAGGTTTTTGTGGTGCAGGATCTAGGAAAAAGCCTTGGGAAGCTGCAGGAAAGCACATTACCAGACTGCTCTTCTCTTCGTATTTTCCTAGATCTGTGAGACATGAGTGCCAGTTACAAAGAGTGGCGACTCCTTCCTAGAATATCTCATATTCCCAGGGCTGCTAACCCTTCCCTTAATCCTTAAATTTCTGAACCCAAAGACCAGCCTCGCTGGTCTGTATTTTGCTGAGTTGCCCCAAGCTTGTTTTAAAGATTTGCCTTGCCTGTCTCCCTGATGCCCAGGCTGAATCCAGTATTTGGCAGCAGCTCAGGGCCATGGTTTCTGGAGATGTATTGCTTGTGAACAAAGAACAAAATAATCTGTTTCTCTTTTCCCTTTTCCTTGATTGCCCCTGCTTGTCTCTGCAGGCTTCCTGTTTCTGCTGTGTTTGGAAAGGTCTGTGGTTTCAGTTTTCATGCGTTCACCATGCCTGTCCCATCTGTCATGAGCTTTCACATTTACTCTGGCTGGGTGTATGCTCTTCTTCATCTTTCATGCTTGAGAACAGTCTCTGTTTTTCACTTCTTTTGTAACTTTTTGCCTCCACATGGCTTATAAACATAGCTTCACTCCAACTGGGGAGGAAATCAAAACACCCAGAGACCTCAAAATCCTTCACAAATGCAGAATTTCTGTCCACCTATCACCAATACCCACAGGTTTGGTTGTTGTTTTTTTCAGGACTAAGGCTGGTTTATATATACATATATTTGACCTGAGATGGATTATTGCAGCAAAAGAGTAAATAATGCAATGGTGAATTGCAAAAATGAATACCTTAAGATGAAACGTGCCTTAGCACAGCCTGTCAGAATCACCACTCTAGTGTGAATGGCTATGATTTATGACCTTCTGATAAAGATATCCTGATGGAGAAAACATGCATTTATAGATAAGCAGGAGAGATGTCACATAGTTTATAGGTTTCGAACTTCTATTTTGATGCTAGAAATCTAGAAGGCTATTTATCAGAGCTGGGCAGAAAAGGAAGATCTTTTCCGATAATTTTAACATATTGCCTCAAAATATTGCTGAAAACATTTGGTTTTCCAGCAAGAATTTTTTTGACTGAGTTGTAAATACATTTTTTTCCAAAGTATTTGTATTTCTGCCTATTTATTCTGACTCTGACAGTAAGGATTGCTGCAAGATGCAATATTTTACTATGAATGTAGAGGACTATATATCAATACTTTTGGCAGATGAAAATGTTGGAGCCTTTAGGCCTAGATTTGATAAATAGAGACAGTCTAGGGTGAGATAATTACAAAACAGTTGCAATTATCATCGATGCTCATTGAAAATCTACAGTAATTTGTATGCAAGACTGCCAGGTTCAGTTTCAAGAAGGTGAACAGGCTGGATTGTCAAATTTGTTAAATCTGCTTGAGAAGCACAGTTTAAAATAATAACAATAATTAGTAGTAATATAATTGATCTATTTTGTTCTGTGCATGACAGGAATTCACTTTAAATTGAACCAGCAAATTAAAGCAACATTTAGCATACTAAACAATATTGCTCATGAAAACGTCTATTTATATCTGCCAATAATTGTTATCTAACTGTGAAGTATGTAGCAAATTATACAGTAACCTTGAGATGCATCAGAGAAAGGAGATTTAAATCACTGAAGAACAGCTGAAATTTTCCAATAAAAGAAACCATATCTGAAACATCAAGACAGTTCATTGCAAAGCGGGTCACTGAGTAATCCACCACATCTTGTACTATAAACAATCTTGTTGTTTGCATATAAGAGGTTAAATGAAATTCAGGTAGATGGCTAAACCAGCATTCTCACTGATATTTGCTGGTTTAAAATCAAATCAACTAAACCTGGAAGTATGGGAAAAGATGGGGAAAAAAGAGTTTGGGAGAAAAACAGTCTTTGAGAATGAAAGTAATGGAAGTTGTAGCATGATCCTGGGAAAATGAAAAGGACAACTCCTTCTTTTTTTCCTCCTAGAGCTTTCTGGAGACAAGTAGAAGGCTTTGCCAACTGGCTGTATTGAGACTTACCTATGACTTTGTTCTGCCATTCAGAATTGAGTTGTAATACTTCAGAGAAATCAGAGCTGGGTTTTGGAAATGATGGTCATGCTCAAGCTCAAATTATAGAAACCCAGACTGGTTTGAGTTGAAGGGACCTTAAACCTTATCCAGTTCCAACCCCCTGCCACAGGCAGGGACACCTTCCACTAGACCAGGTTACTCCAAGCCCCATCCAACCTGGCCTTGAACACTGCCAGGGATGGGGCAGCCACAGCTTCTCTGGGCAACCTGTGCCAGTGCCTCAGCACCCTCACAGGGAAGAACTTCCTAATATCCAGTCTAAATCTCCCCTCTGCCAGTGTAAATCCATTACCCCCTTGTCCTGTCACTACAGGCCTTTCTAATTTGGATAAGGCAGAGCATTTCCCCTCCCTCCTGCCTGAAGAAGGAATCCCATTATCTCCCTTGGCTGGGAGGTCAGCATGTCCAGCTGGAACAGGCACTCCAGTGTGAGCAGGTCTGTGCTATCAGCTGCAGTGCTCCCAAGAGCCACTGTCCCACAGCCCCTTGGCGATCCCCTCTGTGCAGATTGTGTCTTTAACTGCCTGTTATAGCTATTTCTATTTTGAGACTCAAATTCTTGACAGCACTCTGCAGTCTTGTCCATTCCTATTCCCTTATCTTTGCCTTCCCTTGCCCCCATGGTCAGGACAGGATGTCAGCATCTACAACATAGATAAACTCTGTCTGAGGGGTTCTTTGCAAAATATTGACAGGTTGGAAATTTTTTGTCTTCTTTTTCTTTTCAGCATCTGACTGCAGATCCTGACTGCAATAGTCAGAACCTCAGTGTTCACTGAGGGCAGCTCCCCTCTGTTGCTCTAGGTTGTGTAGTGCCATGTGCTGCCTCTGCTGAAGTGTCAGCCTCCCACGGTGGGATATAGCTCCCTTCCACCCCAGAGATGCTGGGGGACCTCACAGGCATGTTGTGAGGAAGACAAGCTCATTGTTCCTAGGTATTTTACAACTTCAGGTTAGAAAATATGTGAAAGCAATGTGGGAGAGGGTGCAGTGCAGAGCAGGAAGCCTTGCAGGCAAGGAGGACTTAAAAACCATACTTGCTGCTGTTCAGCCTGTGTCTTACTTTTCCATGCACATCCAGCTCAGAGCCAAGGATCTTACTTTTGGGGCCCTTTCAACGCAGCTTTGTTTTGACAGAGACTTATGAAAATGTTGTGCTTTCTCATGCAGGTATTTCTGTAGATTTATAGGGGAAATATGCTGCTTAGCAGTCTGGGTCATCAGGCAGAGCCAGGTTGATGACAGGAGCTGGATCTTGATGCAGTTCAAGTCTTAAGGTGGAATCCACTGCGACACATCATTTGAGGAAGACCTCTTTCCCCCTCTGCCTTCTTTAAACTTGCAACTAAGCAGATCCACCCTGGACTTTCCTTCAAGTCGATAAAAAGAAATCCCTAGCATCAACAGCTTCTCACAGTCAAACTTCTCCCTAGCACACAGGGTCTGTTCTGGGACCCAAAGTCTGTCCAGGTTAGAAACCTCTTTTCAGGTTAGAAACCAATCTCCTGAAGTCAACTTCATCGTACCTAACTTAGATGTCTGTCTATGGCGTAGATTCCTCCAGGAAAGCTTCTCTCCCTTGATACTTGGTGGAGTTGAGTCAATAAAGTTAATGGAGCTCAGAGAGGGAATTGTCCAACCAAATGAGAGCTTTATGGTTTTTTTCCTATTTTAGGAAAAGATGAATACCATCATAGACTGCTGTTGATAAGGGCTGCCTGAGTCCTGGCACAGGCTTTCCCCACAGAGTCCATGTTCAGGTGAAGGCAGCCCAATCCTCTGAAAGGAAACTAAGGAAGCTGTTTCTATTTCCTAGATATTGTCCTTGCTCTTTTGTGCTTGCCAAACCTGAACTTATCTTTTCAAGCAGCTAATGACTTCTACACCCTGATTCAAAGTCTGTTAATCTCCATAGGTGTTGTCCTGGGTTCAGCAGTAGCAGTCATTTTTCTCCTTAGTAGCTGGTGCAGTGCAGTGGTTTTGACTCTCAGCCTGGAAACAGCGCTGATAACACTGATGTTTTTAGTTGTTGCTCAGTAATGTTTACTCTGACCAAGGACTTTGTGAGCCTCATGCTCTGCCAGGGAGGAGGGGAAGCCAGGAGGAAGCAGAGACAGGATACCTGACCAAACTTGCCAAAGAGGTATTCCATACCACAGCACGTCATGGCCAGGATGTAAACTGAGAGTTACCTGGAAGGGCTAGATCACTGCTGGGGTCGGGCTGGGTATTGGTCAGTGGGTGGTGAGCGGTTGTATTCTCTTCCCTTTTTATTTCCTTTATCATTATTATTATTGGTGGTAGCGGTAGCGGTTTGTGTTGTACCTTAGCTACTGGACTGTTCTTATCTCAACCCATGGGAGTTACATTCTTTTGATTCTCCTCCCCATCCCTCCAGGAGTGGTAGGGAGGAAAGGGCGGGGAGTGAGAGAGTGGCTGTGTGGCTGAGTTGCCGACTGGGCTTAAACCATGACAGTTGTCCTTCTACATACTTGCTTCACCCATGGATAAGACCTTGAAGGCCCCAGGTAATTCCTCCTTCCCCAGCATGACATGTCATGGAGCAGCAATGTCCACCTCACTGAAGGGAAATGACTGGCTGAAACAGTCAGGACTGTGTCTAAAGGTGAGCTTGAGAGGTACTGACAGATCTCCATGGTGGATGTCATACTCCACCTGGCTCCCTGCTTCATTTTAATAAGAGACTTGGTTTCCCAGGGACTAATGTTAACTGAGCAAGCTATTTAATTTTACTGATTAATTAACACAGGAAAAAGATCTGACCTTGCTGTGGAGGTAATAGCATTCCTCTTATGCCACCACGAGAGGATGATTTAATTCCGTGACCCCCAGAGCAGCTCAATCATTACTGCACATTGAGTATGATGGTGATCTTCTTTCCTGAGGGGAACGTGGGTGACCCTGGGTGAGCACACAACACAAA
The DNA here is from genome assembly GCF_028554395.1 of Pezoporus wallicus. NCBI lineage: Eukaryota > Metazoa > Chordata > Aves > Psittaciformes > Psittacidae > Pezoporus > Pezoporus wallicus. The sequence goes on from NW_026642342.1 coordinate 1,580,728, forward strand.
AGAGGAATTATCTGTTTTATGCAATCAGTAGATCAAGAGATAATAACAGCGCAGGAATGTCATGAAGTCCATGCCTGTCTCATGTACATTAGCCATCCATGTGCCAAGAAGTTAGGATCGGAGGCATCTGGTCTGTCAGAAAACAGAGTTAAAAGAAAACTGATAAAACTTTGCCTTTTGTTCTCAGATGATCAGAGTGAAACAGACAGGGATGGAGGGATGAGATACTTCTAAAACAATGTGAGGCTGCAGCAGGGCACGAAGTCTGCGCTCCTGTGGTTTGGGAGCCCACCCAAAGCCCTTGGATTGATTTACAGCCCACTGACCTCTCCTGGTGGTTTTGTTAACCCAAAATGGCAGCAGACAGAGAGAGGAGCAAAAACTGCTGCTCAGCTTTTGGCTGGATTTTAGTTGTGAACCAGGAGGCCTCCCGCACCTTCCTCTGCCATTCTTGGTGCTGGCAGCTTCTTTTTGGTGGCACCTCGCCCAGTGCAAGGGCTGGCTCAGTGCTTGTCGGTCACCATGAAGCCAGCCCTTCAGTTACTGGTCCCAGGGAGCACTTCCCTCCCTCAGGTCGTGGTCTGCAATTAGAGATGAGGTTATAAATCCAAGCACCCGGGTGATGGCTGCATATGCATCCTTGGGAAATTAATTCAGATACTGCACTTGCAACTTCATCCTTGGGAAATTAATTCAGATACTGCAATTGCAACTTCATCCTTCATTGTCATCCCATAAGACCAAGAAGGGTTTGGCGGCAACTTCCCTTGATTCCTTCTTCACTCTTATTCTACATTCAAAGTCATTTATCTATGCAAATTCCCTCTCTGGTCCCATTACCTATCCAGCACTTCATCCCATTATCCCTACGAAGAGTCCAATGGCTCTGGCTTCTGCAGGACAACATTTTCCATTTGGAGGTCAAAGAGCCTGAGATGTCACCATCATCCTATTTTCCTAGGGGCCACCATCCTAGTCTATCGTAATACACTGAAAGCCCTGGATGTCTTTTTCTCCTATTCTATTGTAATGCAGTAATACTGGATGCCTTTTCCTCCTATCATAATACAGTGATAATGGATGCATTTTCAATATCTAATCTGATGGTATTTTGCTCTCTAACCAGCCCTCTAGACCTGTAACGAGGTTCTTGTAATAAATTCAACACTAGAGCCAGTTGAAAACATCTCAGAAGAATGCTGTGGGCTTTTCCCCCCGTAGTAAAACGCAGTCCGCCTGAAACCAAAACATTTGGAAGGAGCCGTTTTGATTTTGACTGGGATGTAGCAAAACAGATTGTTTCAACTTTTTCGTTTGTTTTGACAAATGTATCAAAATGTTTCATTTCAATGAGGTAGAAACATTTGGGTTTGATTTTCTCCCTGTTTAGTTTTGACTTTCACTTTACATTGAAACATTGTATCTTGTCATGAAAAGCCTGAATAGAAGCTCGTGTAAGAGTCCAAATACCAAATGGAAACTCAAGCTCCTCAGCGGCTTGCAGCTCAGCAGCTCCCGAACCAGAGTTGGAGCCCCCCAGCTCTGCTGGCCAGCCCCAGCCCTTCACAGTCACTGAAATAGAGAAGCAGAAATACACTCAGACCCAGCACCGGAGCCAGAGCTGAGGAGAAGCAACCACAGCAGCTTCAGGTGCTTTTCAACCCTACCCAGCGTGCAACCTATTTGCGCTCACATGTTGCACTTTGCTGCCAACCCCTGGGGTGCTGCTGCAATTCCCCACCCTGTGCTAAAGGCTTATAGAAACCACAAAAGCTGTGGGGCTGGAGCAAAACCACATCTTCATTTCTCACCTTAGTGTGCTTCAAGCACTATTAACAGCTTTTGTTATTGGAAGGAAGGGAAAGTGTTTGATGTCTGCCAGAGAGGTCTTTCTGGCTAGGGGTGAGACAGGACACATCAGCATAGTAATGAAAACAATTAAAACAAGTTAGCACATAGAAATTAACCTTTAGAGGATGATTCCTCTTCCTCAGCCTATCTGCATCACAAGCTAGTGATTTATTTCTCTGTAGTACTCACTATCATGTTTTAAAACATGGGGAAAATTAGTAGGTAGCTTGAAAAGCCCCAAGCATTAAAAGATTTTATTTCCTGGGTCCATTTTCTGTTCTGTTCTCACATTTGCTTGCTGATTTCCCATACAGCTTTTCCTAGGCACTGGGGGGAAGCATTTGTATCTTGTGTATTATCATGGCTTGAAAAACAAAAAGGGGGATTACTTCTGAAGTGGCTTGTTTTCTAAATTTCAGCCGTGTCTAAAAGACCCATAATTGCTTTAGATAGGGGAGATGAGAGTTGAATGAGCTCAAGCTACAGCTCTGCTCCCAGTGAGGGTACTGCTCATGTGCCTCTGACTTTTTTTAGGACATTTAGTATTTTTGAGAGGAGCTCCTTTCTTCCAGTGGCTTAGGTTAAAACTGGCTGAGAGGTTAACATGTCCTTAGGGAAAGAAAGATCCCATAAGGTTTTCTTCTGTGAAACATGAAAGGGGTGCAAGTGGCCACATGTCTGTTCATGGTGGGAAAGAGGATGGATGCTGGGCTCAGGCGGAAAAATACCCAAAAGCAGAAAACAACAGGTCAGAGGAGCCTGAAGAGAGCAAGAGGAGGGGATGGGGACCACAAAATAATGCATAGAGTCACTTAGCTCAAGCACGAAGAGCACAAGTACAGCTTCTTTTCAGAGACAAAGCAAATCTCCTAGCACCTGGAGGCTTGCCTGTAGCTAATTTGATGGGTCCAGCTCAGCCCTTCATCCCATATGATCAATGAGTCATATGGAGTGTAAGTGGTTTAAGAATACATTAGTAGTGTTATATTGGCTAAAGTCTATTAAACAAGCAAAGGCCCCAGCATAATATCATCTCTTCACCGCAGCTAAAAGTAAGTTCATGTGCAGTTTCAGTCATGCAGTAAGATCTGATCCCTTGGCCTCTCCTCTGCTCCCCACCAATGGGAAATGGCATTTCTAGTGGCAAAGAGTCTTGGAAAAAAACACAGTATAAAACCACATCACTGGGTTAAAAAGGTGAAAAAAAGAAGGAAGAAAGAGAAGAGAAAGAAATGAGAGAGAAAGAAATGAGGCTGGGTGCAGGACAGTAAACCAATACCTCATTGAGCTGTTGTTCTGGTCATAGTGAAAGCCTAAGATCATTCTTAGGAGCCCTCACAAGTTCATAAACACCTTTATTTGTAGTTTCCAATTTGACTTTGTTCAAACTGGAGGGTAGAATGTGCTCCAGTCCCTAGTTGCTGATTCTGCTACTTTTCCAAGAAGAAATGACTTCGCCTTTTTTCAGCGTGTGCCTCATAAAATAGGGATTAAGAGCAATTTTTTTTTTTAAAACATAGTTTTTGTAATAGTGCAGCCCCAAACCCCTTCAATCAGCAAACTTTAGCACGACTTGACAGACTAAACTGCCATTCCTTAACCCACAGGACAAGAAGTGCCATTTGCACATGGTTGAGTGGCGAGCAAGAAAGATTCATGTAGCTTGCTAATTGCCTTTGGCTCTGCGCCACCGCACAAACACTTCAGCACTGACTGCATTTCTGTTCCCAATCCCATCTTGGTAAGTGTCTTTTTCTGTATTTCACTGACTCAGGAGTGCATGTACCTAGAATTCTTTTAGAAAGGTGGGCCAGGAAAGGACAAGCGGCTGTTGCTAGAAAGATGCAGGTAGGGAAAGTTCTCCAGCAATGCCTGTGAACAATTCAGGAGCCAAGAAGAGACCCCAGGTCCCTTTTCTGCCTGCGGACAGTACCACAAATCAGCTCAAAGCTGAGCCAAGTTTCAGCTACACCTAGTTCCCTACCCTATCCTTCAGAGATGGGTTGGGAATTGTAGAGGTAACTCCTGCAGCCCTGTCCACTGTGAAAAGCACTGCAGAAAAAAGCCAGGGGAAATGTGCAATCCTGGGCTTCAGGCCAGAATCTGCAACAAATAATACAAACAGGAATTGAGAACATTCAGACTAACCAAAATGCTGACCAGCCCTTCTTGAAATCACCTTAAGGTTCATTCGGTGGACAGAAAGATGGGACAAGATAAACAGAAGTTCAGAGTGCCAGCAGCCTTAGAAAAGAGTTAGCTCTGATTCCAAGTTTAAACAGCATCAAGTCTTCCTTCAAGCCTTTGATTAATTAGTATTAAATCAAAACAGTTTGTTCAACTCTTTAATGTGTTTCTCCTTATTTTCAAATGAGGATGTATTCCTCTTTTCTGGATTAAAAGCTCTTTTAGGGGGAAAAAGATCTACAAATGCCTCAGTTCTCAGGGTTGTTGTTTTGGGGGCTTGGTTTTTGGTTTGTTGTTGTTGGGGTTTTTTTTGGTAACTGCTTAGGCAAAGGAAAAAACAAACAAAGAAACAAAAACAAACAAAAAAGAAGCTTTCATAGTAAGCATAAACATAGATTTGATCTGTGAATATCTGCTTGAAATGGTCTTCCAAGGCATATCAGATTTATCCACTTCAGGTATCAAAACTCTGTGTGCTATGCACAGCCCCAAACCTCATGCACAGGGGAAAGGACCAGACTTGTGGTGGTAACATACACTGATAGCTAAAGCAAGCATTCTCTGAGAAACCATTTCTGTATGTAAAATATGGCTACAGTTTCACAGGGCCCATTATCTGTTTTGAACTTGCCAGGGCCAGATGACAGGAAGAAGCAAGATCAGTGAGAGGTTTGTACTTGATGTGTTTACCTCCTCTATCATGTAATGACTTTGCTACATTCCAATGACAGAGAAGGACTGATCTCAGTCTCTCCTGAAGTCCTCCTGGGAAACAGAGTAGACTCTCTTTATGTTTGCAGGTGCATCTTCAAACTCCTGAGTCTTTGGGGGATATGGAACAAATACATTTATCCGTGAGGGAAAACAAACAAACGAGATAATCACTGCCTTTATTTGTGAAAACACAAGATAGCATAGCTGGCATTAGGAGCACAGCTGCTAACCCCGGCAGCAGAAATAATCATCCTTATTGAGAAGGCATGTCAACAGCCAAGGACAGATGTAGAGGTTGTGAGCTTCACTGCCATGCTCATCCGTCTGGGTGACTTGCAGAAATGATGGGAGGCACTACAAGGGATTACAGTCAACGTCTTTATCCCCACAAAAGGGACTGCAATTGATTATTTCATTAGCATCATGAGGTTCTTGAGCATTACAAATTGGTTTGGTCTTTCTTCCAAGGCTCCAGGGGCCAAGAACTGCTTCAACTTGCTCAGTCTCCACAGATTATGAAGAAAGTCACATTTAGAACTGCAGCAGGAGGGTAGCTGGGAGAGTGGATTTCATGCTGGAGATGAAATGCAATGTGTTCATAATGTGCTGTGAAGTCCCTCAGATTTTGCCGCTAGTCTGTAAAAGGCAGCAAACATTTCCACTGCCAGCTGGCAGAGCATTCCCAAAGGGAAAGCAGGCAGTCTCCTAATCCTCCTTTATGTAGGGAGGCTGAGTATAATCTGTGTGCATAGATGCAACATTTCACTAGCTCAGATGAAGACGTGGATGTTCAGACAATTGTTTGATAGGACAGAGGCAAATTCTTGCACATTCATGTCCCAGGGTTGGATTTACAGGTCAAAACAGCTTGGACACTCATGATGTCTGGAGGTGAAGGACAAGCCCACACATTCAAAGCCTTTCCTAATTTGTTCTGCAGCATTTCCACTGTGATTGCACTTACTCTAGATCTTGGAAATGAGTCTTCTACTATCCAAACCTGAATTACCATTGAAAACACTACTGATGGAAATCAGGGAGAGCTGCTCCAGCAGGCTGTGGCTTACCAAGAGAAATCTTGCTACCAAGAAGACTGCAAGGAAATGCAATGCTGTAGAGAGGTTTAAAAAAGAAAACAATGTGGTAGAGGATAACCTCCACCCAGGGCTCCAAGAGCAGTAGGTTCTCATCTCTCTGATGCTTTCAGATTTGCTCTCAGAGACCTCATCGCCTTCTCTTGAAGCAAGAACTGAACCCATAGAAAGGAAGATCCTTAGAGGTTTATAGGCTGGATGAGTCTGAGCAGATGTTTTACAGCTATGTCAAATGACACATCTGTGACAGAAGAGTGACTCTGTGCCAGTTCTCAAATCCTTGTTCCAAGCACTGGAGGTGTAGAGTTTCTCAAATAAACCACTGTCAGAATTTGTTTAATACAAATGAAATTGCAGTCTTTTTCCCAATCTTGTTCTTATTGATCCTTCCTATGAAACAAAACAACATGTAATCAGCTTTTCAATATATCACAGGCTGGTAAAGGTCACCCAGACATCTATGTCAAACCAAAATACAAATTATGGATAATATTTTGAACCTAAAGACAGAATATATCTGTTACAGACAAGAGCAGAAGACAGCAGGATGATATCAATATATTTTTAGATTTATGGCATGGCAGAAAAAAAAAAATCCTGAGCAAGCACCCTGTTCCTACATAATTTAATGGTCCCTACTTTTCACCTCTCTTGATGGAGCTCACTTGAGTTCCTTAAGCTTTACATCATGAAGTGGCTTTCCAGACCTGGATGCTTTGAGAGCAGATTTGTTTGAATTTGCCCTGTGCTTCCTGTTGGTCTTGAAGCAATGATCATCAAAATCTGGTGCTACACACCTAGAAATGCTCCCCAGCCTGTCCAATGCACCCCTTGTACCACAGCAAGATCTGCAGTGGCAAACTTGGGAAGTCTTGTTCTGAGCACTTTGGGAGAAGTCATCTTTTCTGCCTCTCATGTTACCAGTTTAGCCTCCATTCGCTGATCCCCAGAACATCATCTTTCTGTGCTAAAAAGCATGCTTTTTTGAAAGGTGAGCAGCTGGGAGGAGGAGCAATAGCACACCAAGTGTCAGTCTTGATGTTTCAAGACCCCAGCTCTGCCGATAGAAAGGGTGTGAGAAATGGTCTTGTTCACTTCCAGGACTGGAACAGTTTCCAGAGTCGTCCCTGCTAATTACTCAGGAGTGCCTTTGCAAAGTCTGTCACACAAAGCCTGTGCTAGAATCCTTTTTTTCCTCTCTGGTCAGTGGAGAAAGAGGGAGTCTTCTTGGGAATGACTCAGAAGTGGAGTCAGTCTGTCCTTACCACCAGCTCTGGACAAAGTCTAAAAAGATTTATCTTCCAGTCTGGACATGAAAGATTAAATGCCAGGTGCTGACAGTCCCTGGTCAAAATTGTTCATGAAGGCTGAGAAAGCATGGACACTTATTTCATTTTAGAGGAGGAAAATGGAGGCACTGCAATTAGAGCCCTTGCTTGGAATGGAGACTCACAAAGCTGACAAGTGAGGCTTTTTCTGACTCGTGAATGAGGTGTCAAATGCAGGAGGGACCTCTTTGGCCATGAATGCTAGGCTACAATTCTCCCCAACCTGCCCCAAATATAATAGAATAGGGCCATATGGCAGACATGCTTTTACTCTTGCTTCTACTGTTCTCTAAAGAAACTAGAAAGAATGGTTTTGGCAACCACAGTTTCTGGGAACTCCTTGGAATGTCTTTTCCTTCCTGATTGTACCTATGTACATCTTTTTGTTGTGACAGGGAAGTGCCACTGATACCTGACAACCTTCCTGGCCATGTACCCAGATTGCCTTGCAGGGAAGAACAAACTCTTGAATGGCTAAGCTAAACCAGGGGTTTACCTTTCCAGATGCTTTTCTCTTTGTTTGTAAAGCCCACTTGTATTTCAGAGGCTGTATCGCTGAATATTTAAATGAGAAAGCCCTTCTTGGAGAAAATGAACCATGAAATACAGCATAGAACTATGCAACACAATAATAGAAAAGAAAAAGATTACTAAACAGGCAAAAATTCAGTCCAGGTATGGTTCCAGGTATTAGCAAGTGGTAGGAATAAAAGATGATGAATGCAAAGATAAACGCGGTGTCTCCTGATGTATTGAGATGAAAGCACACAGTCTGTATAGCGAAGTCAAGCATTTATGTCTGATTGTTCTCTGGGAACTTTTGGAAAGATAGTTCTGCTTGTGTTTTACTGAAATAGAAGCCAGACTGCATAAAATCATTAGGAGCTGTGTTTTGTTTGGTTTTTTTTTTTATTATCTGTGATTTTTTTCCCGTATGCTAATGGATCCCAGACCACTCTAAACCAAACAATAATAGCTGGGGGGAGAGCTGGAGGGATCTCTTCCTTTGCCAGTGATGAGCTATTGAGCATCTAATCATAACCAGGAGATGGGAACCAAGCCCAGAGCCCTTCAGTGTCCAGTTCCCAGGAAGAAAGAAAGAAAGGGTCTGAAGGCAGTTTGGATCTAGCCATTTCAAGCAGGATTCAGAAGGGTACACACCTGTGAGAACATCAGGGCCCTTCCCATTGCGTATCTGGAATAAGGAGCAAGAAAGACATGCTGGAGCAGAGCAAGGACCATGCAAAGTTTTCCACAGCAACCTGAGCTACAAACCCAGTGGTACCCCTGGAAAATCTTCCCTTCTTATACAAGAATAAGAGGATTGCAAAGGAAGTGAGCAGAAGCTGGTTTGGACAAACAGAAGGGCATGGGTTCCTCTGCATGCTGTGTACGCCAAAGGGTATGGTGACTTGTGAGAGGCTGCCTGCACTCAAAAGCAGAGTAGACAAGCCATGGCGGAGAAATCATGAATAGAGAGAAATTGCACATGGACAACAAAACCCCTACTGCTGGAGCCCAAGGGAGTGTTTGTGGGGAGCATTACCTCGCTCAGAACATAATCCACATTGAAATAGATCCTTTATCCAAACAGACTTTAATCTGCCAAGGTCTAGAGAGACAATTATGCTAGTACAGGCTTTCTCCCTCTCTGTGGTTAGTACAAGTCCTCACAGAATACACTAAAACTCCTGTGAAATTATGTTAGATCCTTGTATGCTAGCCATTATCTTCACAGCTGGGAAAGACTTGCTCTCTGATGGTCATTACACCTTATCCAGGTGAATCCAAGCAGATGTAGCCTCTTATGCTCAGTACATGAAAAGAATATTCCCGCAAAGTGGTATCCCTTACAACTCATACAACACCTCTCGCCATAAGTGCAGTTTAAGTGTTCATTACTGCACCGGGTGGAGGTCAGACCCAGGAGGGAGACCTGTTGCAAGTAGGTCAAGAAGACAAAACAAATCTTGTCTCATTGGTAGGGTGCAGGGAGAAAGTTGAGTGGGAGCCTGGGGAGAATCAAGGGTTCACTGAGCACTACACAACAGTGTTCACAGCTCTGCACAGAAGATAAGCAAACACTGATGATTTCAGCAGACTGAGAGCAATCCTCTGGGGAGAAATGGGCACTTGAGAAAGCCAGATTTCAGTCTTCTGTTAGTGAGCACTGCTGTCTCGGAGCTCATTTGGAGCTTGGCACTGAGAGGAGGGGAACGCCTTTGGCGTTTCTCTAGCTGGAGAGAAGATGAAATCTTCCATTTATCACATCTCTGGCTTCTGGTGAGCTAACTGCTCCAGCGTTGCTTGTGTCCCCATTTATTGACAGTATATTAACCCCTGGGTAAAATGATAGGCCTCAGCAACTTCACAGTGGCCTTTACACTATTTGCAGTGACTGCTAAATACCGCAGCAGATAATCTTATTTATTCAGTGCATTGCTAATGTCAATTACAGTGGGACCCCCGTCTGGAAATGGAAAGAGCCCCCTGCAAGAGGCTGGCATGAATTCATTATGAATCAGTGCTGCTCGAATAAAGCATCTATGGAGAATATCTAAGCAGTGACCTTCATACAAAATGTATCACATAACACTTCCTATTAAAATAATCATAAACACAGTAAGCAGTAAACAAAACAATCAGAATGTGTCTTGAAAATAAACGCAGAGAGGGGATGGTAGATGGAAGAGGGATTAAATTTCCATTTAGGTTTTACAAGCAACAAAGGGTTGTGGGTTTTTTTTTCTTTTCAAACTGTTTCCAAAATCAATAACGGAGGGAGGGAAATGGTGTGATTAGTAACACGGTGAGTAATTGCACCAGTTTGTCACCACTCGTGTTCAATGTTAGAGCATCTATTAAGAAAGGAGGCTGTTGGAACTGGCCCCAGTCAATATTTGTCCATAGCTCAGAAAAAGTCCTGCAGTCTCACTAAATTCTGTATGATTTTAGATCTGACACTTTGCCTCTGCCAACAGCTGTCCTTCTCATCATGATTAGACTAGCAGGCTTCAAGATAAAATCAACATGGTGCCAGATGACACATGTACATGCAGAGCAAGGTAATGCCATCCTGTGATTTACATGATGGGAAAACAGAATTACAAAGCAGCTCGCCAAAGGGCAGTCAAGCGAGATGGCAGAGCTGAGTGTTGTATTGGAACCTTGTACCCCTGTCAGGGGCTGTGGTAGACTTGAAGCCAAAGGATTAGATCCCTTCTGTCTTTGTGAGATGCTACAAATGAAGTCTCACCTTTCAGATAAGTCTTACTATGTTGAGACACATGCTGGTAGGAAATGCGATGCCCTGGAGGAGAAGGCAAGCTGTCTTGTGTTTCCTTTGTGCATTGTGCAGACATACCAAAGGCTGCTGGAAAGTCTTAGGCTAGTCCCTGTCAACTAGATACAGTAGGCTGTCATTGACAATGGAGAGCTCTTTAGCAGGAGCAGTGGCTGATCATTGCTGTCATATTACCTACCTTATGGGTCTTGTAGGGATCTCCTTCCCCATCAGTAAACACCATGTAGTTTTACCTGTGCCTAGCCTGCTTTGCACTATTTAGAAGGCATTCTAGCTTGAGGAGATCCATGTTCTTTCTTTCCCTGATTTTCCACATATTTCTTTAAAATAACTGATTTTTCCTTCTAGACCTGCTTTACAGTCTTGCATATCATAGCACACAGAGTATCTCACCTGTAGTTACTCCGGTTATTGCTTTTCTCTTTCATACAATCACTGCCTTTGTTCTTTTGTTGGATGATATCCCCACCAACTGGACATCCAACCCTTGCCAGGAGACCTGCAAAACCAGGGGAAGCATCTCAGCATTCAAGATGGAGACTGTTCTTGCTGTTTCAGTCCCTCTCCCACTCTCACCCCACCAGTCTAAGTGCACTGACATTTTCATTCTGCATCCACCTCGTTTCTTTTCCTGCAGTTCCACTCTGCCTTCATTTCAGCCTTCAACATAATCTCTAGAAACACATTCATTTTCAGTTTTGTCCTACTTAGATTAGCTACAATCTCTAGCTACACAAGAAAAGAACAAGAAAGAATTGTGGCTCTAGAGGCAACCTTTTTTTCCCGAGGTTTTAATTTATTTTGCAAGTTCCAGTTAAGTTTGAATTTCTCAATTTTCCTTTTCTCTCGACAATTTCTGACCTCTATGTCACATCTCTCTTTGATGATCAGTCTTTTTTCTCTCCTTTCTGCAGGTTCTCAACTTACTGCTAATATATTTTTAGAGACAGTTAGTCATCCTGTCATAGCTGGAATTTTTTCAAACACACTTTCCTTGTTACTTGTCAGACAACTTCCAGACTGCCTTCTAACCTTCAGGCTTCCAAGTTTTCCAACAAGTTTCCAACAAGTTTCCTGGATTCCCCCAAGTTTGTCCTTGTGAATTTGAGAGAGATCTACATTTACTTTTTTTCCCCCCTCAATTTCGAATAGCCTTCTCATGGTTAGTCACCAGCATTGTTTTCTATGACCAATCCAACAGCAGCAAGCAAGTCTAAAATGACAATGAATTTGTGGAATTGGATCTTGTCTGAAGAAACCTTCTCATCATATCCACAGTCATATCTGTAGGTGTGGGGTTGTTCTTTTGTCCTCTTCTTTCCTCTGTATGCCAGGAGGTCCCAGGCTGTCCTCTATCTCTGGCTGCATCCCCCACACCCACATCTTTTCCCCCTGAAAGATGCTGTGGTTACAAAGCAGTGCCATTCACATACCAACTAACAGAAATGTTCATCCACACTTTCACTGTCTTCTTTGTTCCTTACACTCACTCATTTGCTGCCATTATGTTCTCTCCTTTGCCCTTATCTGTAATAAAAATGTTAATGGTATGATCTCATCTAAGGGGTTTTTCCCTTCCTTTAGTGGCAATGCTCAATGAATGAGGCAGGTTTGACATTTTCTTTTAGACTCTCTTTTCAACGATCCCATATCACTGAAAATCATTCACCCTAAGAAACTGCTTTTTTAACTGAGTATTGTCAATGAGTAACCATCGATGCTTTTCTTCTGATTAGCACTAATGAACCTAATAGCATGTTTTTATCAGTATTCCTTCACATTATATAGTTTATTGATGTACTTTGGTGCCTATTTTCTATAATGAAAACTATGAAATTGCATATCTATCATGACTAAGTGGTGATGCAACTCATAGCCAACTTTAATTGTTGATTCCTTCAGTGAGAAAGTGATCTCAGAAGCTATAACTACAAAAAGCCACGGAGTTATTTTTTCCCAATAAATAACCTGCTTTCCCATGAAGGCAGAACATTTAAACTGATAAAGGAAAACAGATTTTCATATACAGCATAATTAGTCCATGGGACTTCTCACCACAGAAAGTCATTCAGCTCAAGAATATTGCAAGATTAAAACCCCCCATAGGCATTAAATGTGTAGTCAGAAGCCCACAATCACTATAGCTATGGCTTAAAAGGGTTTGGAAGTGATATGAAGTTGCATATCCCAAGTTTGTGACTCTCTTCTATAGATCAAGATAAGTCTTTAGGCAGGACACAAAAATATCTAAAAACTGAGGGTCTTGTCCCACTTTACAAAGTATGTGGTGAGGAGCAAGGTCGGAAACTAGCTAAGCATGTGACTTACCAAAGCTTGGATATCCCTGTATATGCTGTTTAACTCCAGTCCGGTGAACATTTTCTCCAGGGAAAAGAAGTCTCAGTCATTTAAGCTGCTACTGCTGCATCCTCCTGTTTATAATGAAATAACTTCCCTTAGTTTCTAATACATTAAAATGAGTTCTTTCTAACCCTTATTTATGAGATTAACTCAGTTTACAATGTTAGGATAAATGTAATAAAACAATTGTCACGTTTCAGAAAATTGTGCAGTTTCAGCTAAACTCTGTATTTTACATTGCTTTTAATCTAGGGAAAACATTGGAGTCTCTGCAAAATGTGAACTTTTTCTGACTTGTAAAACTAGAACTTTTCTCTCCCCTCCCACCCCAATTCAGTAGGTTTTTAAGCAAATAAGGGGGTGATTTTAAGGGCTAAATGATCAAAACATGTTTCCAGCCAAGCAGTGGTACAGGCAGGCTGTGGACTGAGGGGTTACAGTTGCTCATAAGGAATGCAGAGGTGGGGTGTTCAGATGACAGCTTGACATGTCTCCAACAGCTAATCCAAACCCACCCTGGTTATAAATGCACATTCCTATTCCACATGCTGGTGGGAGACCACCAGCGCTCAATTTTGAAGTTACTCATGACTTTGGGACAGGCTTTTGACCATTTGGTGTGGCTGTTCCTGCAGCATCAATGGTCAGAAGTTCACTGGACAAACCAAACCGAACCGTGTCTGTTGTTCAAGAGGCATATAGCAAATGTGAGCAAAGGGACAAAGTCTTCATCCCACTTTCTTCTGTTTCCACCGAATTCCTGGCATGATTTACAGCTCCTGTACGTTGCTTGGCCCCGGCCTGCACTGGGAGTGGGGACACAGGGGACCTGGCTCCTCCAGGTCAAGCCAGCTGTGCCACATCTGGCAAGTGTCAAGGCTGCAACAGAGTAACCCTGACATCTAGTGGCTTCCAGAGCCCAAATCCTGTACATCCCCGAACTGAGCAGAGTGGGGCTGAGCAGGAGACACCACAGACTGTCTCCGAGGGCCACCTTCCATGGATGAAACCAACAGCCTTTCTGCAGGGCAAAAAAAGATACTGGCAATCATCACTGCTCCAAGGGACATTGTTAATAAATTACATGGTCCCTCCTGTTTTTCAACATGCTGTTGGGTTTTGTCTCTCTGGCTCTGATAGTCCCTCTGCTGGCAACTATTCTATGGTCTCCTCTGGGCTTGGAACAATGGGTTTCAGTAGACAAAGACCTGTGCAGCCTCCCATGCATGTAGACACTCAGCAACGTTAGAGGAGCAGGCAGGAGGAGGTGCCAAGCAGTGGGGATGGGGAGTTCCCAGTGTGACCTCTTCCCATATTAATGGGGAAGGAGAAAGGGGCACCCTGTAAAACTGTACGGAGGCCACGGCTTTCCACTCCTGCTACCAAGGTGGCTTTTGTAGGAGGCATTTTACAACAAAACCTTCTCCAAACAAAAACACCCACTGTCCACTCTCAGCAGGGAGTGACAGGGATTTTGACAGGGATGTCCCTTTAGCAGATGCAGGCATTCTGCCCTCTTGCAGGCAGTCAGACAAGACAATGTCTCAGTGCACTCTGTTTTTGGTGTCCCTGTCCCCTGGCTGGGTTCCTAAACCCTGCTGCTGACTGCTGCCATGCCCCAGACCCTGCCATGGTCCCTAGGCGCTACTGTGTGCCAGCTCTTCCAGCTAAGACAAGCTGGAAATCCTCCTCAAGCTTCCCTGGTCAACAAAATTATCACAGTTGTGCAAACCACCCAGAAACAGAAGCAGTGAGGGTGACTGGGTAGTAGCAATAAGGTTTTTTCACACCACTTCCAATGAATACAGCAAGCCTGTGTTCTCTGGCAAATAGAAACATAGGTCCCGCAGTGCCTGCTGGATGAAGAAATTCACACAAAAGCAGCCTGAGAAGCACAAACAAGCAGCAAACAGTAATCACAGAGATCCATGCGTGCTGGTGTTCTTGTCACCAGTCCCCTGGCACCTGCATGCACTGCAGCACTGCAGGCAGGAGCCAGGGGAAGCTGAAGGACAGCATTCACACTTTTGCTACCATTTTCCCGGCTGAAAACGGATTTATCAGCAATGGGGGAAAGCCACAACCCCCCCACGCCAAGGCACTTTCAGCAGTTTGCACACAAAGTTGTGTTACAGCTCTCCACAGCCTTTCAGCCCTGGGTTTGGCATTGATCCTGCACCATAAGGTTGTATCATGGCCTTCCCAAAACCTAAGCTCTGTGCCCACAGGGGCCACCATGGGGTTGGTGCCCACCTAAGCAGATGAGGCAGGCCTGGGATGGGGCAGAGCAGAGCACAGCCCCATAAGCACACTGTAAGACACTGTTATGCTCTTAGTGTTCATCAATAACCCATGGTGAACATCTCAGGACATGTCATTCATTCTGAATCACTGCCACCTTCTCCCTGCTGCAGCCAGTAGGAGACAAGGCACCAATTATGGGATGGGCAGATAACCCCCCACCACTCGACCCCCTCCAGCTGTCGCTTTCAGAAGCCCACAGTCGACCTTGTGGGTGAATGAAATCCTGCTTGCACAGCAGCATTACCACTTCTGCACCTTGTTTCCTGCATGCAGAGTGAGGCTATACATGTTTGGGGGGGGGGGGGAAGGGGCAAATGGGTGGATGCAATGTGGGCAGGGACATAAACGTCGGCTTCTGGGAGGCCAGTGCTCTGTCCCATCCCTACTGTCTTCTCCAATAAGGAACACAAAGAGTGTCCCAATTTCCGCAGGCAACAGCAGCCATCCTCCTTCTCCTCCTGCCACTTCCTCTCCCTATGTGAAGGATTCACCATGATTTTCTGCTTATTTCCAGCTGTGTTTACAGTCACACGATTTCTTACTTCTCATGAAAGCCACTCCCAGGGTGAAATTTGAGTTTGTAAATTATTAAAATGTTATCAAGAGCATGCAGACTTTCCCGTTTTTTTCCCCTTTTCCTGGTGGTGAATATGCTGATGTATAATGCAATTTTTCTCCCACAGTTTCTTCAGTTATGTTTAAAAACTACACACACACACACACACACACACACACACACACACACACAGAGATCTAAACCTTATTTCCATGTATTAGAAGTCTCTTTGCACCCGAGGCTTTATCTTCCTCTCCTTCCGCACAGTGCTGAGCAAACTTAGGGTGGTGTCATTATATGAATAATGTGAAATAATAAATTCAGAATTCTTAGTTTCTGAATGTATCTTCATCATAAATTACTTTAAATGCTTGTTTCTGAGAGAGAAAAAGCAGATGAGAGCACATCTATGGTACACAATTATTACTGTTCCTTATCATGCAGAGCAAGCACCAATACTTCTATTTACAGTTTTCTGACAGTATGTCCTTTATATATATAAAAACCCACCTGCTTATAATTTTGCTAGATTTTAATTCTTTGGGCTGAAACTTGCTTGGCTGGGTGCCTGGCAGGGTTTAGCTTTTCTTGGCAAGTGAAGTAAGCAAAATCTTGTCTTTTTCCCCTCTCACATTTAAACAGTTTTACTACCTTCCCAGGCAAAAAAAAAGCCCACTGTTTGGCAGAGCAGCTGAGGCCAATGGTGGCCTCTTGGAAATTCACTCAAGCCAATTCATTCCAAGCCAATAGCTCCTGAAAAAGCCAGTTTACACCATCCCTTATATCTGTTTGTTGGTGACTGGAAGCTGAAACCTTAGAGGCTGGGCTCTAACTAAAGGAGAAAACCAATGAAGAAACGGGAAGAAAAAGGAGAGAGCAGAAGGATGATGTAGTAGCAGTTGCACAGGCCTGGAAAGGGCGCAAGGAAGGAGCTCACACAAGATGGGATAGGAGCTGAGGATGTCAAAGAGCATGATTTCGGATGAGGAGATGAAGCTGGGAAGGTGTGCAGGAAGACACAAGAACCATTTTAGTTTTCTCCTTAATGCCATGGACTGGGCTGCAGGGAAGTTAAAAATCACCTTCTAGTTTCTCCATGAGCTCCAAGGGATGCGCTGGAAGGAACGTGGTTTTTGCTCTGTGCACTGGAAGCTGGTCTTCTGCCCCCTGCCTGAAGGTTCCCTAAGCACACACATGCACACACTCACGCATGAGCTAAAGAGCAAGTGCTGTAATGAAATGTTTGGAAACAAGCAGTTATCCGGGCTCCTTTCCTAGCCAATGTGATGTGAGAGAAACTCTTCCACAGGGACTCATCCAACCCATTCCAGGAAGCTGTCTTCATACTTTCTAGAGGTCAACTGGAAATTACTCAGCTCAGGATATTTAGCTTTCAGAGGGCTACCACTGAGCGTGAAGGGGTGAGGATCTCCATCCCTGGCTCTGCAGATGTGCCAGGCATTTGCAATCCTAAATAGAGCCTGCTAGAGACTTGCTTTGAACCAGTGGCACTAAAATTGAGAGGATATGGGATCTTGGACACCTGAGTGGCAGAGAAGATCCCCTCACTGCTCAATGCTTGTAGAAGTCTGGGCTTCCCTTTCTCTGGCCAGCCATTCACCCTTTCTTTCACTTATCTTTTCTGTTCAACAAGTTTATTACACTCTGTCTAGAAATGCTAACACACTGCTTTAAATAACTATGTTCTCCCAACTCCATGATGATGTTCTCAACATTCCCCCCCAGGCCTTCCTCCATTCCCTCATCATACCCTCTTCTGGGAGCATTCCAGCCAGAACTGCCCTGTCGATTTCTACCCCAAAACTTCTTTTAGCTCATCAGGTTTATGCTAAAGTAGAACCTGTCACAGAATTTTGTGCTAGGAGGTTCAGTGATATCTACTCTCACTTCACATTCTCCAGGGAGCTGCTCTAATCCACTCACTGTAGCCACATAAGCTTTCAGCAGGTCATCCAGCCGAGAAGAGAGCTTTTCTCGTCATTGTGAAGGCTTTCCTGTGCCCTGGGACCCAGACCTGCACATCTTGCAGACAGGCCACCAAGCTTTCTGGCGGCACATGCTCACAAAGCTGACACATACATTCAGTTGCTCCCCTCCTGAGGCCAAAGCAGCATCCTGGAGGGAAGCTGAGCTTTAGCAGAAGCTTTCCCCATTACACATCTGGCAAGACTGGTGCTTTGGGAACATCAATGACATGCTTATGTGTGAATGCTACCCAGGAACATGTTTTATAGTGAAATGTAGCTTGCTAAATGCTCTCATGTGTTTGGTTTAAGAGGCTTAAAGACTGCCAGGAAACTCACCAGCAAACGTGGGCTGTCTGTCAACACACGGCAGTGTGATGCCTGTGGTAGACAAAAAACTGGGAGAGGATGATGCATGGGGCTGTAACTAAGGTGAAGTTAAGTTGGACACAGCTTTCTGAACAAAGAGCACTCAAAGGACAGCCAGTGAGGAACAACTCTCAGGTCAGCCTGACATTTGCTGTCCTGTGGGTAAACATTGCTAACAAAAATTGGACTCCACCTTCAGGAAACAATTGGTAATCAAAATTGATGAGGAGAGGAGATTGTTGGCTATCTCCATTAACAGCAATAGACACCACGGTTAAGCACAAGAAGTGAAGGATTTTTTATTTTTTTTTTCCTCTTTCTAATGGAAACCAATCTATCAAGATGTTTCTCAGGCTGCTGGAATAACAAATAGGCTTTTTATTGCATCTCCCATCCTGCTTCTACCTTGTCTATCTCTCATTAATGAATCGTTCAGTATATGATAGGATCTGTAAATATAGATCACCCGAAGACTGGGACTTGAAATCCATGTTCCTAAAAAGGCATCCTTTTGTCCCAAACAGGTATCGCCTCCTTGTAACAGACTGCTTCCCTGTCAGGCAGACTTACAAGAAGAAGGAGACAAATAGCATTAATGAAAGCCATTAATTGCCTTCCTGTTTATGAAAGGCAAACTTGAATGCAGACTCTAAGAATTTAATTACAAGCAGAAATTACTATTCTTTACTGAATCTAGAAATATTAACGCACACTGGACACCTTTCATGCAAAGAAAGTAAATCTTTTTGCAACCATTTCAGATTTTTATGTTTTTTTTCTTTTCCTTCCCCCCCGCCCCAACTCTCTTGCTGCCTTTCTGTTTGTTAGCTTTTTGGCAGTGAGAAAAAATAATTAACCAGAACAGTATGATGCAGAGAGGCATCACAAGCACTGAAGTCGTTAGGCCTAGAGAGCAGAATGAGAAGTGATTTGATTGTGAGGGATATCATGAAAAGTAATAAGAATATACTGTAATTTCCTATAAGCAATGGGGATGCTCAGCTGGAGTACGGTCCTCTGTTAAAGCAAAGCAAAGATAATATTTTGAACTCTGAGCCTGGTGCTGGCATGGTAAATGAAGAAGAAGCCTAACTAAAATTCAGCACCTGCTCGCCAGGTCTGCCAGCATCCTCTCAGACTTCAGAATTGAGCAATTTCTACTTGAGGTGCAAAACGGTTATGCCAAGGCCTAGCCTTCTACTTACTCCTCAGAAAAAATGCTTAATTATTGCTGTGGACTTGCTGCTAAGTTGTTGTTTACCGTGATACCTGCTTTTCAGATAAATGGATAAATTGGATAAATGGGGGTTGCTCTGTAAGTGAAGAAAGCCTTGTCAGTAAACATGCATTATTGCTGTGATTAGCTCAAGGAACCATATACGTTTTTCATGCTTTTCTAGTTGCACACTTCCTCTAATTTACTTCTAAAAGCCCATCTGTTTAAGTGAGCTTGCAATGCCCGCTAATCAATAGTTCACACTCCTCTCAGCTGCTGGTTGCAATATGATGGGGAGCACTGCAGAATGCCAGGAGCTGCTGGGTTGGGGGCACAGATGGGAGCCCCTCACTCTGACTAGGCTGGCCAGGGATCGCCCTTGGAAAGCAGGAGGGAGACTAAGTCCAGTCTCTTCACTAAATTGCCTCCCAGTTTGTTTGACTCCCAGTTCTCACAACAAATCGCTGCCTGGCCACTCTGGACTTCTCAGGCTCCCTCACCATGCTGTATTCTTGCAGGGCAGTAAAGCTTTGTTAGCTTCCTTGCTGACAACTCAAAGCAATAGCTCATGGTTTCTAGGGCAGCCTTAATGAGATTTGAGATGCCCAGACCTCTAATACGAGGGGAAAGCCTGTCATCTGCCAGTCAAGGAGACATCCCTGAGTCCCCATTTCTGTGCTGCTGCAAAAAGGCTTTTGAGGTGGCAGTCCCAGAAAATGAAAGGTTTGGAGGCAGCACATTGACCTGCCTGAGATCTGCAGGGTCCCATGGATACAAGCTGCCTCATCCCTACTTGGCAGTAACACAGCCAGTGTGTTAGGGCAGCTGTGCTGGGCTGTAGATGGGTGGTTTTGCAAACTGACAAGGAACTGCTGTTTCTTTTTCAGCCCGTTCTTACCTTTGGTTCAGCATGAGCCCATGTCCCAGCCTGGCAGAGTATTTTCTGAGATGCATGTTCCTTAATTGCAGGAGCATCTGCCTCACACCAGGAGCAAGAGGAAGCATGATTTATTTTGCAGGCTTTCAGGCCACCATTGAGAATGTTTTGCTGCAGACAGGGAAGCTGCAGCAGCTCCAGAGCAGCTCTGCATCACTCCATAAGCAGCACAGATTTCTCTCTGCAGCCATAACAGCTTCATCTGGGTGAGATAGCCTGGGACCTTGCACCTGCAACCCTTGTTTTCTCCAGCTGAATCCACAGAGCCTATAAAAAGATCAATGTTGTGTTTACTTGAGGCTTTGTAGGGACTTCTAGCATTTCACCAGTAGTTATTTATCACAAAAGGCTGATTGGAGAGGTGGTTACTCTGTGCTGGGAGGGCATAGGGCTGCTGCTGAAATACTCAACTTTGGCAGCATGAGAACAGGAAAGTCGATCTCAGCTTGCCAAAGAGGCAAAAAATTCATCTAATGTGACTGCAAAT
Organism: Pezoporus wallicus; assembly: GCF_028554395.1. Lineage (NCBI taxonomy): Eukaryota > Metazoa > Chordata > Aves > Psittaciformes > Psittacidae > Pezoporus > Pezoporus wallicus. The sequence goes on from NW_026642342.1 coordinate 1,601,421, forward strand.
CTAATGAGAACCTATTTCTTTCTCCGTCTCAAGTTAGGATTTCTAATACCATGTGTGTTTGCACAGACTTAACTGAATGTCCTTGCCTCTGATACTCTTTGACAAGGAATGCAGTTTGCAGAAGTTTCTTGGAGGAAGAAAACTACTTTGGAGACCCAGACTCAAAAAAAAAAATTTCCTTTGAATTGCAGCTAGTGCATAATGTTTGCCTCAGTTGTTAGAAGCCGGGTTTATTTGCCTGCTTGAGCTCATCAGTGTAAATATTTACCCTCTCTTGTCACACTCATTAAACCCTTTGCATTTGCTCTGGAAATGAGAGGAGGTGGCTTGCTATGGTCCCCACACCATTGCATGTGTTTGCACTGTGTAGGAGGAGCTGGCCCAGCCATGTTCTTGTCATGTTTGCTGAGCTGCTCTGCAGTGTGACAGCCTTGCAGCCCTGAGAGCCCTGCTGCTCAGGAACCCATTTCCTTGTTTATCTAATCAATTGGATTTGTTCGGTGAGAAGTCCACTTTTCCTCATACTGATGCAGGCATGGGCTTTGCAGAGGCACGAGTTCCTCAGTTTTCCAATGAAACTGCACTTCCAGAGAGACTTGGGAGCCTCTTGAAGACTCTCCAGAAGGAATGGTGTCAAAACCCAGGTTTAATGTAATGTGACTGGAGCCATTTCTCTCCTAGGTTTTCTGTCTCTTATGCACAGAAAGCTGGAAAGTAAGCCCAAATACCACTTGAAGGCAGAGCACTTCAAGTGAAATAAAGCATTTGTACTTATCTGCTGTAATTTCACGTAATTCTTGGTGGGGAGATGAGGACCAGAAGTCCTTTGCTCTAAATGCTTTTCCTCCTCCACTTCACAGCCCTGTTCCTTCACTGAGGAACACCAAAATCCATGCTGAGTGTAGTAGGAATAAATGGAACATCACATCCCCCTTCTCAAAAAGCTAATGAGGACTCGGCATCAGCAGGACCAGCCAAAGGGTCTATTGCAATGCAACCACCAGAGCCCTACCATGAAGAGAAGACACACATGTCTCTGGTGCAGCCCAGCCCCATAGCAAGTCCTTTGCATGACACCATCAGAAGCTAAAACAATGTCCATCCCAAGCAGCAGCAGCATGTTGATCCTTACACCCAAGTGTATTCAACAGGAAGTTTTCTCTCCTGGGCCGCTAACATGCTCTAATAACTACAAGCCATCCATAGCAGAGCATTCCCAAAAGTGTCATTTCTCAAACCAGATATTTGAAAACCTGTCACACTTTGAAAAGGGATCAAGTCCACTTCGCCCAGAAAAGATCTGAGGTAATACAGGCTATAAGGCACCTTCTGATACTTCTAAGGTGCTATAGGCAGAAGACAAGATTGCAGAGCTCACCAGAAGATACTAATTCTCTCTCTAGTTTTGGAAAATATTTTGGGAGCCTTTTTTTCTCCTTTCATGCAAGCTGCAAGCATGGATTCCTGTCTCTTATGTGAGTTTTCATTAAGAATAACTTGTGATGCAAGAAGTGTTACTCAGAAGAGACCTTGAAGCTGAACAGCTTTTAACTTCAGCAAAACTGAAGCATGGTAACAAGCTGTATCATTCATATATCCCATGTAAAGCTTTCACCACATATCCATTTAGTCCTTTTACAGCTTTCTTCTGTCTGTATTCAAAGACAGAAACTGTTGCGCAGCAGCCCCCCAACCCTCCCATTCCTGACTGTTGGTGGTTGCCCCCACCCAAGTAAGCACGGCAAATCAGTGTTGCCTACAGAAGAAATACAGCTAATAACATTTCAGATGATGCACTGGGTGATAACAGCACCACTTTAAAAGGTGGGAAGGTGCTGAAGTGCTTGCGAAAGAGAATAAAAGCCTTTTAGGAGTGTTTGCTGTTACCCAGCAGGCTCATGGCTAGAAGCTAAACTGGAGCCTTCCATCTTCCTCCCTATGACACATTTCTTGGCACATAGCGCTGAGGGTATGCCTTTCCTTTCCCCAGCAGCATTAGGAGCCGCTGCCTGACTTTGTTAGCACGTCACTCATGTAGCACACTCACCATTTGACTTTCCCTAGAGCTCCTTCCAAGCCTTCCTCCCAGTTCCACATCACTGACATCCATACCTGCATCTCCACCACCCTATCACCCACTTTCCTTCCTCAACAAGCACCACCAGACCTCCTCTCCCACTCAATCAGAACAGTGCAGTAAGACCAACCCTCTTCCCCTTATTTTTTCTCTCTTTTTCAAAAGATTCTAGGACCTCTGCTGCTTTTTATTTATTGCTGTGTTATTTGCCATCTATGCTAACTCTTCTGAGGACGTTCTGTATAGGAGCAACAGATTTCTCATAACAGAGCTGTCTCTGTACCCACTACTTGCACCACGATAAGGGGATGTGAGCAATGCTTCTTCTCTAAAAGACTGGGGGTCCTGGAGACCCCCTTCGACTAGAGAGAAGTTTTTCACAGAAGCTGAAATAACCCTCAGAACCTCCCTGCTCCCTTACTCACCATCCCAGTGCTACTCAGGAATTCCAGAGCTGCCTTCCTCTCCCCTTTTCATTTTTACTGCAGCTCTTTCCAATTAGCTGATCAGGCACACCTGCATTTGAAAATGAGCCCCCATCATTAACTCCTTCAGGGCTGCTGGTGCCTGAGATCCAGCTTCTTCTTTACAAGCCCCTGTAGAACCTTTAACGTAATTCTTTCCTCTTTGTTCAAAGGTAATATTTGCTTTCAAAGTAAAAGGAAGCACTTTCAGGAGTACAGACATTCAGTAAACCTAGTTTTGCACTGATTATCAGGGGTAATACAGAGCATCTTTCCTTCCTGGGCATCAGCTATGGCCCTTCGAATAGAGCCCTCGAAGGTGTTTGCTGACCATGTGTTTTTCTGATAGCTGATGGCCAGCTGTGCACAGGTGTCCCCTTTTGTTCTTACTGTAACTGATCTTTGAGAAAAAAGTAGTTGCCTTTTGTCAGACATGTTGCCAAAACATCTCTGCAGTGACCCTTTGGAAATGTGAAGGCTGTGCTCCACCTGACGTAGTATCCTTCATTCCCCAGTTTCAGAGCTGGCCAGTACCATGAGTATACAATTATACTCTTCTCCTTGGTGGATAATGGTTTGGTTGTCTTCCGTGTCCTGAGATTTAAGGTTTGCTACTGACTCCATCTAGGCTTTTCTTCTGGCTTCAGGCCAGCTTTAAAGTGACAGGTCAAAGCTGAAGTACTCCTGGAGGTCTGCTTGTGTGCAGCCTGGAAAGCCTGTGCTCTGCTGCATGGGGATGATCTTAGTCTCTAAAGCATCACTGTGTAACAATTGACAGCCCTAAGTGGGCTTCACCCATTGATTAGTGAAATTTCTTCAGGATAATCTCTCTGTATGAGTCCTGCCCTTCTACACCCTGGGGAGAGGCAAAAACAGGAGCAGGAATCAGCAAAAAGATTCTCCAAAAATGCAAGACAAGTTTCTGAGGGCAGTCCATGGAGGCTGGTTTCAGCTGTAACCTCCTGGAGTTTCTCTGACCAAAAGACACCCAGACATTTGCCCATCCATCCTGCAGATCCTGCTCCAGGTGGGGGTAGTGGATATGGGAGCCCTGGGGAAGTAATAATCTTTGGTGGCTTCCCATCACTTTTCACAGGTTCAACTTGCATCAACCCCTTTGAGGTGGTCTGCAGAACACATTTTCAGTGCTTGCTGCTGCCTCCTCAGCCAATGTGTGATGGGATGCCCATCCTGCTTGCATTCAGACATCCCATGTCTTACCTTACCCTTTCATGTCTGCTTTGGGGGGTAATCTTTCAGTGACCATTTGGGGAATGCATCCAAAAAAAGCCTCGTTGTTATGCAGGAGCACCAGAAGTGCTTCTAGAATTAGCAGCTACTCCAGGTTACCCTGTTCATTTTGAAATGTGCCACTTCAAAGCCCTTCAAGGGCTTGATTTGGGAAGTAAATGGGATTCAGAGCAGGTGAAACATTAAGTAATTACAAATTATTGGAACACTTCATGTTATGAAAGCTCTTAAAATAATTTTAAATTACTTTGTACTAATTGTGATCAGTGCTCCATTCATTTCCAAAGCCCTCTTCAAATGACAAACCGTGGTATATTTTGGGAGCTGGAATCCAGTGCTTGGTTTAAAAAAAAACCAACCAAAAAAACTCACAAAAAATCTTTTTGGAATAATAAGCTCCTGAAAAAGATGTGAAAAATGCACTTACCAGTTGCCTTTCAGAGGTTCTTCCATGTTGCCTGGAGCAGCATACCAAAGCCAATTCAAGGCCAGTGTGTACAGCTGTTATCCCTTGAGCAGAGGATATTCCCTAATTACACCACTTGAGAATAATTCAAAATATGAAATGGAGGATTACAGTAGAGAAGACCAGACAACCATGCTCCTGGCAAGAAACACAGGCACTACTGGAGTGTGGGAGAGCACAAATGGGATCCTTCCTAATTTCCAGGCATCCTTCATCCATTTTTCATCCAGAACAAGCTTTTTCATCATCCAGTCCAGCACCAGACCATTCTGCATTGTCATAAACCTGCCTATGGGAACTGCTCTGGGCTTCCTCATAGGCCTCTGCAAATGGGGGCTCTGGAGAGACTTGTATATGAACCTTTGATGCTGATACGAATACTGTGGTTTGGCTTGTCTGGAGGTCTAGGCACCTTGTTGTTACAAGAGTTGTAATGGGTTATTCCACAGCTGTCTGAGGTCTCCTTGTCTTACAGTGGGACGAATCATCCTTTAGGGGTGTTTTTCTCACACAAAAACATCAAAATCACCCCCAGTGATACAGCCTATGTGAAGCTGGCTTAGAATTTGTCTGCAAAAGTTGTTTAATGACCCCTTAAGTTGATAACACACATTATTTGCACTATCCTAGCTGTACAAAAGTGTGTGATGAATCACTAATAATATTAAGCCATCATCATATCTGATGAATGCTTGAGGAATTTTGTCTTTAGGTAAGTAAGCATGCAGACAACTTATGCAAATTCATACCCAAAAGTGTTAAAAACTGGTCCTGTACTATAATTACTGTTTCCTTCATTGCAGATTGCAAAGTCTTATTACTTTGAGCTTTTTTCAAAATCCATGACAAAGATGACTACATTGGGTGTTTCTGCCTCATTACCAAGCCTTGGATGGTCCCTGACAGACCCGTCATGGCCTGCTGTCTCAAAGGGATGTGACACTGTGCCTTGTGCACTGTAGTTTTGGTGGTCAGAAAGCACAAGAGTGGTACATTAAGGTAAGCACATTCCTATCCACCTAAAAAATAAGGAAAAACACCCAGCATTTTTTAAGGTTTTGGTAGCTTTTAAGAATAGCCACAGAACAAAAACCTGCAAAATGCCAGTTCTCTGGCTTCTCACCCTGCCTCTCCCATCCCAGCTTCTTCTTGCTAATCTTTTCAGTTCCAAATCTCTGGGTCTGACTGTCCACCCACAGCCAGCCCTGCAGTGTCACTGGGATGTTGTTCTTCACTGGAAGGCTTTACAGTAATGAATGCTTATTTTCCTGTTTAGCAGCAAAGGTCTGACTCAGGCAACAGTGGTATTTATCCTCTTTTTCATGTGTTTTTTGTGGCACTACATGAAATGGGTTATTCATGTCCTGACTCGCTAGGAGGGCATTTGTTTGAGTGAGAAAGCATCTTTCTGTGTCCACTGAAAATGTTAACAGAAATCACAGTATTATGGGTCTTTCTACCTCCCTGCACCTGGAGAAACCTCCTCTCCCTCCTGCTGCTGCTCCTCTAGGTGCTTATGCACCTCATTATCCTCTCCTTTCCCCGTGAAAATGCTGAGGGCTTGTGAAGTTGATGGTTTGAAGTACCTTACCATGTCGACAGGCTCCTTAATGTCTTCTTAGGGAGGCTCAGCTCCAGGTCTTACGCCCTAGTGTCTGTCTGTACCCTGACTCAAGGTATAGAAGGGAAACCAACCCGTTTGTTCCTATTTTGAGTGAGGCCTTAAGGGCTGGAAAAGGTTCACCTTGCTAAGCCTGTCCTTGTTGGGTTCTTAATGCAGCAACCCCACCAGCTACTTTAAAAAATAAATAAATAAAAAATGAATTTATCTGGATGTTTGTCCCATGATCTGTACCCAGAACAAGTCGTACAGTGATGGCACAGGCAACCTTTGCATGCTGCAAGCTTTCATTTGGCTTCTCCACCAATAGCCCATGGGTCCATGCCAGCTGTAGGCAATAGGTACTTTTCATAAGATAACAACTCTGAGTTTGCGGAAAGCCTGAAGCAACAGCACTGGGGTGTGAACAGTCTTCATCAACCACCTGGAAATATCAACTCTAAAGCATGATGATGTTTTACATTCCCCCACAACACTCTTTTCGTAGACTAAAGATGCAGAGACAAATAGAAGGGAAGTAGGATGGGATGAAAGACAGCATATAGCAGTTCTAAAAAAAATGGAGAGAAAAATAAGAAAGCAAAGAAACAAGGAAGAAACAAAGAAATAGAGGAGAGGAACCAAGAAGCAAACCTAATGTTTAAGAAGGGAGTGAATGGATGGGCAAAGAATGACTTCACTCAAAACAATTGATTGCATCTAACAGCCACCTTCCCACATATCAAAACACACTTCTCCCAGTCAACATTATTTGCAACTCTGCTATGAGTTGAAGGGAGAAGTCTTCATATTTATTGTCACCTAAATACCTCCATTAGAAATCCAGCTGCAGGATGAGCTGGCCAGCTCCTCCAGGCTGGTGTGGGCAGCCAGCTTCTGCCAAACCCAATTGCCAAATCCTGCCACCCTTCCCCTTACTGGTGGCAGTGGTTGAAGTCCTCCCCTCCCCTACTCAGTTAGCAATTTCTACAGGCTTTCCAGGAACTTAATTATCTTGGAGACGTCAGCTGCACACATAGAAGTTGGTTGAAAAAAGCCACAATTTAGAAAGGGTTACGGAAGAGCTTGACATCCAGTGCGCCAACATCACTGCCTTAAGAAACCAAGCTGAAAATGTGGAGGTAAACCAGCACAAACCCAAAAAACAGCTGATTTACTAATTACAATAAAAATAAAACTCGGTCGTTAAAAAAGCAGTTAAAGCTGCAAATGAACGACTGCTTCAACAGTTATCTGTAACAGCATTTACAAGGCCTGAGTTCTCAAAACCCATGAAAATAAATAGCTCAGGATATCATAAATTTTATACTGCTCCCATAGCAAACCTGCACACAGTATACCAGAAAATGCATATTTCATTACCCTTCAACAGCCTTAGCTTCCATGCAGACTGCAGGCATTCTTCTCGGAGTAATTTTATAATACGCACACAACTCAAAGCCTCTTTGTAAAAGAAACATAAAAATGATGCATGCGCATAGTAAAGACTCATATTTATCAGTCTCAAATGTAAGTTCACATACACGCTTAATGTTACCATAAATCAGCTGCTCGCTATCTTAAACCTTATATGCAACCTTATTATCGAGAAAACCTATGTATGAACACTAGAACAAGTAATCCAACCATCACTTGAAGAAACACTTGTTAAAAATATTTCCTATCTGAATTAATTACTCAAAGGATACATCATGAAGGCAAAACAAAACCAAAACCAACCAATTAAGAATATGCAAGGCACTTCTGGCTCAAGGAGGTGGTATTAGGTGGAGGAAGAAATTATTTCATATTTAATTAAAGAAGTGCCCTTAGCTAATTGCTCTCCTCAGGTGGGTGTTTGAGACTTTGAGGATCCTCCACAAAGTCTGGACAAAAGAAAAAAAAACCCTGTCAAAAGCAGTTCTGATGATGTTTCAACCAGAACAATAACTCCCTTTGTTTCTGTTGAAAATCAGGATTTCTTATAAAAACAAGCAAACAAACAAAAACAATAAAACCAACACACATGAAAAAGCATCATATGCTGCTTCTTCACAGGGTGAAGAGGAGGCAGGAGCAGCAGCTTGCTCACCTGTGCCCCCAGGGATCCACCTCCTGCTTCTCACACTGGATAAGAAGGACTCTAGCCATGGTGAGAAGAACCATGCCTCCCTTCCCAGCCCCAGGCAAAGGCTAATGCGATTCTGGAGCTTACTGAGAGGGAAGAACAGCTCCCCACATTCCCAACCACAGCTTCTTGCTAATATTCTGCGACTGTGTGGCTAACATCTCATTAGTATTGAAATTGGTTCATACATAGTTCACTTGCAATTTAGGCTCCAATAAGCTTCCTATTTAGACCCTGCAATGCTATGAATTTATGCCCAGCTGAAATCTGTTACAATGCTATGGCACAGACATGCAATTTCACAGAGAGATAAGATATAGATCTGCTGTACTCTGGTGATTCTCTTTCAGAAGTGTACCTTGTCAGGCCATAATTTGATATTCTTTTACCATTTCTATAGGGCGGAAAAAGCCCTTTAATTTAAAAAAAGGGGAAAAAAAAATCACATTTTCACCCTTTTGTTCAGTAATGACACAAATAGTAAAATGTTCAGATTACATCAGGGAATGGAAAAGCCCCATGGAGAAAAGACACTGACAAAAGCTCCATTTTCAGGTAAAATTGCATGAAGCTTGGGGCACTGCATACTCTCAGAGATTTTTATATTTTTCCCCCTCTGCCTTTCGTCCCTATGCATCCCTCTGAATGTTAATAGATTTTACAACAGGACATTTAAAAGGACTGCAGAGCAATAGGGTTTTATCCGCTCTAATGTCTTCCAGAAATCTCAAAGTAATTTACAACTGTGAATAATATACGGGTAGTTTGGTGAGAGCAGGGGCCAGCAAATCGGATGCTGACTTCAGCTGCAGCTCACATCCTGCTATAAAATCAGTTTTAATCAGGATGCTTTTGGTAATATATATATGTATGTGTGTTTTCTTTTTCCTAAAGCTGCTTGATAGTTTTCACTCCTGCCTTGATAACCATCAGAGAAAAAAGGAAGGGGGTAATCCAAAGGAAGATGTCCTTACCAGGACTACACCCAAGGAAAGCACAGACTATGATTTAAGAAGTGCCAAGCCAGATGGGAAGGCGACCTCTGAGGACAGACTCTGCACATCTACAGTGCCTTCAAAGCCAGAAACAGGCTGTACGGAAGGTGTGTGACTCTTCACTGGAGTCAAGAGACAACCAGTGCCTGGTTATAAAGTGGGAGGGTTGTTTCAAAACAGCACTTGCAGGAAATAGCCTCCATGGCCATGGATTGGTAGGGCATGGCGGATGAGTATTTAGCAGTGGCCCTATGCCCCACACCACTGTAGCCAGCCTTCAGCACCAAAATTCCCATGCTCAAACCCCTTATGTTTTGAGAGGCGAGGGGGCATTGCAAACAGGGGGTGAATGTACAGCCAGAGTAATTTAGAGCTTGAGATAAAAGACAGGAGAACAAAACACTGCATTGGGTGTGAAGAGATGAATATCGCTTTGTTTTCATCTGTCTTGGCAGGGTGTGGGGACCGCTTGCTTGCAGTAATGAAATTTGCTGTATAGGGCTCTTTTTCCATTTGCATTTGGCCATAAGGCAAACTACCTTATTTCACTTCAGAGCTGCATCTGTTCAAGGAGTTTCCTTCTACCATCTGATGGCCAGGGGAACACTAGGCAGAGGAATGTGGTCCAGCTCATGGAGGCAAAGTAACTGGGAGCTCCTTGATGTCTTTCCAAGGCCATTGTGCAGGTTTGGCTTTGGACTGCAGAGAATTTTGGTTCTGGCTTGTCAGGAGGCTTCTCAACCCTCATGTCAGACTGAATTAGCCAGGATCATCCTGAGATGAGGGATCTGGTCAGGGAGCAACAGCCTCTTGACTGTTGTTTGCCCCAGCTACTTTACATGCACAAACCCTCCTGAACCTCTTCACCTTATTCCATCACAGGGTATAGCTCTAATTGGGCTTAATGAGACCAAGAGGTTATTAGCCTGTCCCACCTGGAGAGAGGAGCATGCCAGGTTATCCAAGCAGTATCTGCCTGCAAGGCCTCATTGCACCTGAGATATTGCAGTGTGGGGACCTCTGTGTTATAAGCAGCTTCTTTTTCTTCTCCATCTAGAGCTTGTGATTTAGACCTTATCAATGCTGCTAAACTTTTTAATGTATATCAATTGGATAAAGTTCACAAACAAAGCAGGAATCGATTGGTGGAATAATAAAGTATTGATCACGTTGACGCTAACCAATGAACCTTCAAATCAATAATGAACACAGAACATTCCTGTAGCGCGTTCAGTTACTGTTCACTCAGTGGCATGCTCCGTGGGATGGCAGGTGGGAAAGGAAAACCAATTTATAGCTCCACATGTCTTGAAGAGTACTGCAGCAGGCACTGCCCAATGAATATGTTTCTCTAGGCACCAGACACTTTCCAGGCCGGCTCTCCATTTCTGTCATCACCCTCTTAGCCTTCTCCAAGCTTGTTTCTGGCTGGAGTTTCTCTCTGAAATGACGACAGGGAGAAATACTCTGTTGCAGTTGCAAGTTCAATGTATGAGTATTTGCCTTCCTCCACCAGGAATCCCTCAGCTGATACATTTGAGGACTGCTTGTATGGTTTCGTGGCGGGATCACTTGAAGGGTTTGTTATCCTAGACTGAAAACTTGGCCTTTTGCTTAAAGGTTCCCTGCTTAAAGCAGAAAGTTTGTTTTGGAGTTTCCAAGAGAAGGGGGGCATCACTATTTTTGTCGTCATAGTTATTGTACCTGTATTGATAGGCACAATTGTGTATAAGCTGGATTCGGAGAGGTTTAAGATAGGAATGAGAAAAAGGTTTCTAACCATGAAGCTCCAAAGGCTTTATCTGCGCTTTTCTGAAGAGAGAAATTTCTTACTTTTGGTGTGGGTTCAGTGCAGCAAGATCCTGCTGTTGCCGGGGTGCACTATGGCTCACCAGAAGCCAGCTGTGCTCAGGAAGTGCAGGGGGACCCTATACCATGCAATCTCCTGCTGTGCCACAGTCCACATCACCCAGTCAGCACAGCGAGGCCAGGCTCTGCTCACAGCCAACCCCCAAGGTACATGAAACTGCAGTTTCCACCACAGCTTGATGCTGGAGATTTTACACCTTATGTTCCCTGCAATCTCTGACACCCCAGTGCACGAGTGGCAGAGAGGAGGTGTACCCCAGCTGATGTCTCATCCACTGCTGTGGAGCTCTCCAGAGAAGCAAGGGCATATTTCTCTGTGCCCTCTATTGCTCTGTATGAAAACCATAAGTAATTTTGTTTCCATGCCTCAAAGAAGAAAGCTGACCCCCCCCCCCCCAGCCTGGTCCAGACATGGCTGTGATAGCAAATTGTTCTTTTTAGAAGAGAATTTACTGTTTCCAAAGGTTTAAGAGAGCAGGAGGTAGCTCATTCGGTTATTCACTTGGACTCAGAGCTGTTAGACACAGATCTTAATGGATAGTATTGATTGAAAGAAACAAAGCAGCAGTTTTCTTTCTTTCTATCAAGGGATTTCTAGCCTAAGATGAGAAGAGTTTGCTGGCTTACACTCTTAACAACAAAATACCATATTACAAGGTCCCCAGAAGTCTCACAGGATAGCACAGCAGTGAGAGAAAGAAATGTGCAAGGTGTTAATGGAATAACAAATTAATAGAGAATAGGATTAGTGAGGGACACAGACTGGTACCAGATCTCTGGTGTTGAGCTTTAATACATTCCTGGCATGTCGTCCTTGCTGAGAGATGAACACAATGGGAGCCCCACTGATTCCTGGTGCCACTGGGATCCCCAATGGCAGCTGGGACAGCAATGGCATTGTGAGCAGCCAAAATACAATTTTAGGGGAAATCAGCACCTGCAGTACCTGGAAAACCAGTGTAATGCTGTCCTGTAGCATCTGAGAACTGTGGAGAAGCAGCAGGCTTGGAAACAGTTTTAAAATCATTACTTGAATCTCTGCTGTCCCATGCAATTTTCCCATCCATCTGCCAGTCATTTTGAAAGGTCAAGAGCAAGGACATGCAAGTTCAGAGGCCTAAGACTCACTGCTACATCTAATTCCGGTCTGCTGTCATCCACAGGTGGATGGCCATGGCCACAAAGGTTTCCTGACCAGATCATCCCCACTGGGCAACTGCCTGGGCACTCCAGGTTTGGCCATCAGCCATCACAGAGGTGACAACTGAACCTAAAACCATCGTCATTGCCACCTTCCTCACTAAAAGGCTTCGAGTCCCATCTCCAGCTTCAGTATCCTGGACTTGAAAGAGGCTAGAACAGAGCAACCGTACCCTTTTTCATTGTCCCTGAGGGTGCCAATCCCATACTGCCTGGGAAAGCATAGGCTTCCTGTTTTATTCAATTCCAGATTTCCAACCACTTCAACTAGCACTGGGTATACAAATTCCCTAGGCAGCTTTTCACACCTCAGTCGTCTACTCCAGCCACCTTGGGTGTCATTGAAAGTTCTCCTGATTCTCATAAAACATTGATCTTGGGCCTGTTAAATCAGTGAGAGACCCCAATATTACACCGTCCACAAGCTGTTTAATCCCTACCAACATGAAGGCAAAACCAAAAGGACTTTCATGCCTACTCTGCTTTTGACAGTGAGAAGAGGGATGGGTCACAGGATGAGGCCTTTTGTTGCCTTTGTCAATGATGCTGATATTGGATGGGCCATGAAATTCACAGAATTTTTTGAGGGATAACTGTCCCCCATTCCCCTTGTCAGTGGTGCTCAAAGTACAATGCTCTGCAATACTTCATCCAGTGCTGTAACACCTCCTTGACAATATTCTGTCTCTCCATCATGACTTTGTTGAGTCACTTATTATCTCTGCTTTCCTGTTTTTTTAAGGGCCCCCTGTCTTTCCTAGATCATATTAACAAGACAGCTATGGAGAGCTGTGGCCCTAGGGGTCTTCATTAGTTCCGCCCAGATTTATGTTCCCTGCCAGTTTAATACAGTGTTTTGGGCATGGTTGCAAAATGATGGAGTCACAGTGAATTTCCAGAGGTCAAGACCTTGATCCTTTTATTTATAGTTAAATGAGAGTGGAGCTCTATGACTGTTCAGTCACTGCAGGGCCCCAGATAGGAAAATGCTGACAAGGGGAGGGACATTCGCACAACCACATTCAGAATCTAAAGTACTTTGGGTTTAAGGAGATGCCGTAGGATGGAGCTCCAAAGGATTTACAAAGCCAGTGTGTGGTCCTGCAGGAGAATACATAGAAGGTGGAGACCAAATACGCAAACTCAAATTGCTCAACAGTGTGAGATTGGTGTGGTCTTTTTGGTGGATTCCCTTAGAAACTGAGATCCTGAAACAGTTTTACCTCCATCCTGCTTTCCAGGTGAACACGCAGGGTAACACTCACTCCCTATTGGTTATATTCAGTCTTTGCAGAAGACAGCTGAGCTGGAGACCTGAACATGGTCTCCCACCTAGCTGACCTACACCTTCAAGCACTGAGTTGCAAAGCAGGCTGCAATGATAACTTTCCCTTCTTACTGCTTCATTTCCCAGTACAGGCAGTATTGCAGAGCTCATTTCATCACCATCCTCACACCGACTCTCAAGGGCACACTTCATGCCTCCCATTCCCTTCCCTGGTACAGCTGCCTCTGTGAGGCAGTTTTGGCATCATCCTTTTATTTTTCAGATGTTCTCACTGCTGCTGACAGCAAACTTGCTTTTGATTAGCAATGGAAATGCTACCACCTTCAGGACTCCCCCATAGCTTTCCTCTCCTGTCAGAGCCATGGGAGCTCATACTCCACAAGCACTCTCAACAGCAGGCCTCCTGATGAGCCCAATGGGTGATGAACAGGTGACCACAAAAAAGTAATTCATGTCCTGTCCCCCTGCCCCAATCAAACACTCAGCTGGGAATAACAATCATAGCTACATTCAAATGAATATATCTTGATTGACACCACTGGGTCCGCACTAATTTGGAGCAGCTGGGGCCAGGCTTCTGCAAGACTACTATAAAAAGACATTCTGCCTACCAGTCCTTCCTCTCTTGCAGCTCTAACCCATAATTTAGTAAGAGATAGATGACCTAAAGAAATTCCTCTGTAGCTGTAAAAGGAGAGGGAGAAAGAAACAATTTTATTGCATAAGCTACCACTGGCAAAGAAGTGATTGCACTGGTACTAAAATCAGGGAGGAAATCTAGAAAGTAAGAAGAATAATGCATGGATTTCAACATTCAGGAGGCATAATGGCTAATGATTGAATTAAGGGTTACAGCTGACTGCTAATGCCCACGTTTCTCTGAAAGAGCATCCTTTGGCAAGTTCAATATTTAAGACATACACACACACACAAACACCACCCCCCCCCCCCCAAAGACTTATTAGAACTGACAGAATTGTTCCAGGTTGGAGGAATAATGAGCTCCTACAAGGTTTTTTTTTTCACAGAATTAAATAAAATCATGAGTCCTACCCTTGGCTAAATCTGTGGCAGCGCAGGTGAAACTCAGCATCAGTTGTTTCCCTTTAGGTGTCTTCAGAAGCCTCTTGTTTGCTTGATCTTCTCTGTTTTACTTTAGATTGAAACATCTTTAGTACACAAAAAAGGCCTGAATGGGGTGTATTCAGCTCGGCCCAGGCAGAGCAACCCAATGCTGCCTTAATTGGTGAATTCATAAAGATTTAATGTACCTTTCATACCTTCCCATGAGAGGAAGGAGCTGGAGTGATCAGACATGATGTGCAGGGAGAAAAAGTAGCCCAAAGCATTTCTTTGGCCCTCTCCAGTTTCTTGTTTAATACTAATGAGAGCAGTTTATGCTTATGTAAGTTAGATACATGCCAAAGAAATTTGAATCAAGGTGTTAATATTTAACGCAAACACATTCCCTGCTGTTACGCAAGGTTTAAAAAGGTGATGAAGACTTATTAGGATTAAGGGCTCATTTCAGCTGAATTGATCAGATGGCATTTGGGTGTAATTTAAGCTAAAAATACAGGGAAGGGATAAGCATATTTTATTTCCATATAAAATTGTCTCCTCCTCTCCCTCTTTCTCTGCCATGTGCACATGCGTACACGTTTGTACTTACCCTGAGCAACATTGTCTGTTTTGGGGTTGTCAGGGGAGGGGGGGGGTGTGTGTACACTGGGAAAGGTTATTTGGACTGGATCTGCAGCAAAGACAGCAATGCTTTGTTTCTCATCTGATGTATTTAAACATATTCCAGTCCCATGTCACCTGCACCTTTTCAGTCTCAAGACATGAATGCTGATTGTCCAGAGCCACGTTGCTTGAGCCACAGAGACTGATTTAGCTTCTACCATCATCGCTGTTTCACAGTTGCGATCACTGATATTTCTTGAAGTGGGTACTGCAATGTGTCCTGACGGTGAAAACTAGAGCTGAAAGAGAAGAGGAGAGGGATGCTCTTTGGTAGAACAACATTGCCATCTCATGGTGCAGGTGCCTCCCTACAAAGTCCGCAGTGACCCATTCACAGCATTCAAGGTCGTGTGATCCAAGTGCACCTGAGTCAGAAAATCCACTTGAGCTGCAGAAAATCCAGGTGAATAGACAAAGATCACCAGTCTGCTCCCAAGCTTAGAGATGGAGGGCCTTTACCAGGATGAGTCTCAAGACAGGGGTTTTGGACACTCACCAGCAACTTCTCACCCGTCCCATTTCCTCCCTGACAATCCTGCTGCTGTCTCTGCGCCAGCCCCTGCTCTCTCCACTTCAGAACTCTTCTGTTAATTCTAATTTTCTCAAGCTTCACTAATAATTTCCCATGTGGCACCATATCAAATGCTTTATTGAACTCTAGATAGATTAGATCTACCAAATTTCCCTTGTCTGGAAAACCAATTATCTTATCAAAGGAAGATGTCAGCACAGTCTGGCACAAATTGCCTTTGGTAAACCTATGTTGCACTTTATCTCATTTTTCTCAATGCCTTTAATTAATGTTTCCTTCAGAATTTTTCCTAGAATCTTGTGTATAACTATAACCAGGTTAACACATCCATAGCTGGCTAGCTCGTGCTTTTCGTTTTCCTTATCTTCCCTTACTTTCTTTACAATCCACTTGCTTGTATGGGTTCAAGCAGTGTCATTTGACCCACAAAACTCATTAGAAATCTCTGCTCTCTCCTCTGCACACCATGGACCCCTTTTCCCCAAATGGGATGGAGATTTCTCCAACCCCTCAGGCTTCATCTTGGTTCCCTACAGGATCCTGCTTTCCTGCTTTCACCACAGATATGTCTGCCTTCATTCCCCACCTCTTATTCCAGGTAAATATCTGCCTTTATTCCCCAGTCTGCAACACCTTTGCCATCAAAAAAATAATTAGCTGATTAATTTAGAGGGAATGCTTTGATTACCCTTTAGCCTGGTCCTGCTTTTGCTGGCTAGATGTCCTTCTTTCTGCTTCCATTTATATATTTCACTAAGGAAACTTTCAATTATTTTCTTTTTCCCTTACATGTGCCTGGTCATGCTCGGCCTTCCCCTCTCTTTGAAGGCATACCTTTCTTGTGTCCTGACATTTATGTCCATCCATGTCATCTATCTATCCATTCTCTCTAATCTGGAGATCATAGAATCATGGAACAGTTTGGGTTGTAACGCACCTTTAAATTTCATGTTGTCCATCCCCCTGCAATGAGCAGGGCATCCTCAACTAGATCTAGTTGCTCAGAGCCCAGACCAGCCTCACCTTGAAGGTTTCCAGGGATGGGTCATCTACCACCTCTCTGTGCAACCTATGACAGTGTTTCACCACCCTCATCATAAACAAAAATAATTTCCTTCTATCTAGTCTGAATCTACCCTTTTTCAGTTCTTTAAACCATTACCCCTTGTTCTATCGCTTTGGGCCCTATTAAAAACTCTGTTGTCATCTTTCTTATAAGCACTCCAAGATCTGGAGCTTATCTCAGTCCCTCATATGAACAAACTCTTGAACAGTGGAAGCAGAAGGCAAGAAGGGATGGCTGCAAGTTGCCCATGCACAATAGATCTCCATGGCTCAGAGACACCTCTGCAACTCCAAGTAATTGCAAAAATGATTTTTACCCTTGGGATAGAAAAGGTCCTCCTCTAAACATGACAGTGCAGGGCGTTGCTCATGGGAAGGTCTCATACCACCTCTGATGTCGGTGGTCAGCAGAGCTAATGAGGGCAAGTTCTCCATGAATTCTAGCCACCAAAATGTAGCATGGAAGCAACTCATTCCTCTGCTCTGTTCCAACAGACTAAGGGTCTCAACTTGCAAGATTATTCCATACAAATGCAGGGGAAAATCCTGAATTCTGGATAGGAATATGCTGAGATTATTATAGTGTGGCAGCAGAGCAATTTGTCATCACACAGCAGCCTTAAGTTTAAATTTTGCCTAGCATTTGTAATCCAGCTATCAATGGGTATTTGTTCACATAGGCTGGGGAGCTGAAGATGCCCACAGTGATCCTCTTTACTATTGTGCATGCCTAAAAAAAAACCTGGAAAGGCTGCATTTTCCTTTCCAGAAGTCTGCTAGTTTTGTTTTGGCAGATGCTCAACCAAATGTTGTGTTTTGGCACAGTGGGATCTCATCTTTTTTGAATCCATCCTGTTGGCCTCATGTCAAAATCTGCTGGCAACTAGATTTGGCCTCTTTGAAAGTCTCATATTTTTCTAATTTTCTATATTACAATGCCATGGCAGCTCTTTGGATGGGGGCACAATATTGGTCACATGAAAAGGGAAGTCAGGATGGAGCCTGACAGAGGTCGTGAGGGAACTTGCTGATCACAATGGGACAAAAATAACTAGAACGAAGATGGACTCATTACTTCTACAATAAACCATTCTGTGTGGCAGGGAAGACCAGACCATGCTAGTATAGTCACTGAAGTGCCTCCCAGGCAACTCTGTGGCCCCTTCTGCCTTCTTTCCACACTCTCCAGACTGTCAGCTAGCTGGAAGAAATCTATCTATCACAGCCCATCCACTCTATCCACTAGTTGCCTCGATTTAGCTTGCAAGTGCATAATTTATGGTCAGTTGATTTGTCTCCCCTGCTCTTTGTCAATACACAGCATTCTATGGACAAGTTTGTGAGAATAAATGCTGCAGTACTGAAGGTGCCCACAAACAGGGAAAGCCCCACCTCCAAAGTACACGAGCCAAAGAGGCACACATGGGCCATGGGAATAAATGGGCTCAGAGGTGTCGATAAGGGGTTTGGAGCAAACAGTCTTGTCGTCCCCCTTTGCAATCTTTGGATCAGGAAGTCATTCTGCTGAGATTTGTTTTGTTTTCCTTCCTCTGTACATAGGATAAAGCAAGCAGAAAGTGTGAAGCTGTTATTAGAGGCAGAGCTCCAAGAAATCAAGACAAATCTCACAGAAGTGTGAGTCATGTGCCCCAAACTAAATTTACCTTAAAAAAACTGGCAGTGTTATACACAACCTTATAATGACTTTATTTCTGTTATGATTGTTGCTGTTGTTCTGGTTAATACCTTTCTCACTTAAAAAAACCCTAACACAACTCTGTAGCAATCCCTACAGAAATATTATTTGCTTGTATTATTCTTCAGGTGGCTCCAGTGCTGGAGGCAGTAAGTAGTTACAATCACTCAGTACATGTCAGAGAAATTCATTCCAATAATAATAACAATAACATTTATTATTTTTGAAATATGAATCTGATGAATTCATGAATATAGAAAGCTCTTCTTGCTGGCTGTCCACCAAATGGTAATAAAATCAAGCAGGATTTTCTGATAGACTTTTCTTGTAGATTTCTAATGCACTTACTCCAGACATGCATCTATCACTGCTCAGCCATCAGCTCCTGGCCCTGCATTGTGTTTGGATCAACTTTCCCTCAATGACAGCAGTGGGATCAGGCATGCCTGCTCACCCTGTGATGCAGGCAGCATTTTCCTTCTCGTATTGTTCAGGATATGGCATCAGCTGTTCTGCCTACCATTGAATAGAGCATGGGGAAGGCAGGGATCAACATGGAGCAGATCAACCTGCTCAGGGCACTGTGGTAACAGAGCATTTACAAATGTTTGTTGTGTTATAAAACCACCTATTTTTAGAGGTAAAGCAACCACTTCTCTGGAGTTTTACCATTCTACAGCATTTCTCTTTTTTTTGGATCTGGGATCTCTGTGGGGTCCAGCAAAACCAGGCTTGCAGCAGTGGGTAGGACCTGACCTGCTCACACTTGAACAGCCTGCAAATTGCTGATGGGCTCTGCTTGGTGGGGGTTTTTGCCTGCAGGATTGACACAGCCTGAATCTCAG
The DNA here is from genome assembly GCF_028554395.1 of Pezoporus wallicus. Taxonomy (NCBI): domain Eukaryota; kingdom Metazoa; phylum Chordata; class Aves; order Psittaciformes; family Psittacidae; genus Pezoporus; species Pezoporus wallicus. The sequence continues at coordinate 1,620,643 of NW_026642342.1, forward strand.
TGGCTGAAATATAATCTGTAGCATGTATACTGGTAGTTTACACTGGCTCTGGCCAGAGGAAACAGAGCTGTTTCTAACAGGAGGAGATTTTTAGAAAGTGTTTTTGCCAAGTGAGGCCCCCAAAGGCTAATGGTGTTTGCACACTGATATACCAGCACAAAAGGCCTTCGTGATGTAAATGCAGATTTAGAAGCACCCCCAACCAAACCATCTCCTTCTACCAACATCATGTCTTCAGTTAACAACCCCTCTTAAAAAAAAACGAAGGTTGACCAATGCATAAACCTGTTAAAATTAGTTAGTTCCCCAAAGTCCTGATATTACCATTTATAAAGTAATATCACAAAGGCTGACAAATTAAAGCAGAGGAAGGCTACAATAATGCCCACGTGTTTGCAGGGAGTGATGATGTCACAAGCTGGGAAGTTACAAAAGGCTTAACAAAGTAAAATGAAGCATATGAAAGTAAACTCTTCTCATAGTGCAGATAAGGTGGCCTCCTTTTTAGTCGTTATGCTTGCTTTATCTCTAAAGCTGTATGGTCGTTGCAAGTGTTGGAAATATAAGTACAGAAACCTGCCATGGTTTAAACCCAGAACAGAGGAGGTGAAGGGGGTCTAGTTGCTATCTTTCCCTATTTAAAAGTTTATAGGAAAGGCTGAAGAGATTATAGGGAAGTGCACAGCAAAACTGTGAAAGGATATGGTGAAAAGTAGGGCTGTGCCCAGGGCACCAGTCACAGCTTCTCAGTGACAGGCACGTGAGTTTTATTGCTGTAACTTCCGGAGATGGTGTTTAGATGGGCTGAAACTTCCTAGAAAGAGGTCTTTGGAGCTACTTCATCAAACAACAGCATCAGCTGCCTCATTTGGAAGAAGTGTCTGTGTTTTAGAAGGGAGATACGGTAAGTGTGAGAGGGTGATAAGCCCTGAGGAATTTATTTAACCCCTGTGCTTGGCAGTGGTCACAGGAGTAGACCTGAGCAGACCTTTGGTAAGGTTTAAAAAATGAGATACTGTTTAACATTATTCAATAACCTGTTATGGGGGATGTTGAGAGTATGTCCAGAAATATTATAATGTGTTATGCTTCTAGGGGAATGACAGTGCCTGCAAGGAATGCTTGCCTTCAGACCCTGGCTTCTCTTCTGAATGGGTGAGAAATCATCCTTTTGAATGTTACTGGAGCCAAATCCAGACCAGCAGCTGGCTGGATTCATGGAAAGCAGTGCTCAGCCATTGCTGGAAGCATCCTTGAGCAGCCACATCAATGCACCTCCATTTTTTGAGATCTCCAGAGCAGAACAAAGGATATTTATCCTTTTGTGGTGCAAATTCTCAAGTTCGGGAATAAAATGAACCTCATCTCTGAGTGAAGCAAGGGTGATTTTGTAGGATTAATGTCTCTAAGATTATTCAGGATAAAGAGAAATCTAGACCGGGTCTAAGCAGGCAGACCAGGGGTCAAAGCTAGTACAACACCTCCCTTATGACCATGATGAGTTTCCCGTGGTACTCAAGGTACAGATTCTGCCTGCAGACTCGTATTTATTTGGGCTCCCCATTCAGCGAAGCAGAAAACAAGCTCCTGTAGAGGGCAATGCAGAGCATCACCGGGATTTTGGCTACTCCCTGTACTTCACTTTTTTTCTGATGCGGGTGAGAAGCACGCAGCGGTCTCAAGTCCAAGTAATGTGCCTGTCCCATCCACCAGCTCAGCCCCCAGCTCCATGCACAACAAGCTCACTGGTAAGTGTGAACATACCTGTTGTCTCACTGCTGCCTTTCCAGCAGACTTTCAGGAACTCAAACTTGCATGCTGAGTTGGCAGCGCACAGGCAAGACCGTGGCAGTGGCATCTGGCCCATCACACCATGGAGCAGAAGAAGGGGGCAGAGTCCAGGTGAGAAGCTGGCAGCTCATGGCAGCTAGTTGAGGGGCTGAGAAGGTAGAAAGAGGTTTTGCCTCAGTTCGTCTGACATATTAAGATACAGGTTGAGTCCAGCCCTCAAAGCATGTTTCTGAGGCACAGATGCTCATGTAGGAGATTAGAACCCAGCCAAATCCTGGACTTTGCCTGTAGAAGTGCAGAGGTAGAAAGAAGAATCTCCTAAGATAAGTAAACACATTTGTACCTCAAAGTGCTTTCCCAAATGCTCCCACCTAACAGCCAGGCTTGTGGGCAGCCTGTATTCATGTTCACTTTCTGCTGCACCTTAAGCCTGTAATTTTGGCTCGTAGTTTCATCATCTCTGCTATATGCCGGTGATACAGGCTGCTCCAGGTTATAACTTTAAACCATCCCTTCTGTAGAAGTAGGTTGCATAGGAAACTCTCATCCTAACTCCAGGGCAAAGGTCTCAGTAACACATCAAGGCAATGGAGGGAGCTGGTGCAGGAGGGGGATGCTTTCATGTTGTGCAAGAAAAAATGGGGGCTGAAACTGTTAATAATAGCTGCTGTCTGCTCCCGTACCTGCCCCTATATTAAAGCACTCTCTAGGCTCAGCAGACACTATGCACGTGAACTGGAAAGGCATGGATGGATGGATGGACAGATAGATGAATTTGTTCATTCCTGAAGGAGTTCCCTGCTTTGGAATTGGACACTGGCCATACTATTTCCTTGCAGGTCAGACTGCTAATGATGGACCTGAGCAAGTGTTTGCCAAAGGAGAGGGTTATTCACAGGGAGGTGTGTCAGGGCATGGGGGCTTCTCACCTACGTCACTGCCCAAGGAATTTCTATGGAATAGGAGCCCTCCTGGCATTTTCACCCAGGATGCTATCTAATGATTAAGCCCTCATTATCTCGATGGCTTTCCTTGGTACTGTTTGCTCTGCCTGGTTGCGGCAACGCTGCCCTTGCATCCTCTGCCAGCTATCCGCAGCAGGAAACACGTACACGGGAGCACAAACAAAGCCAGGGGCAGGCCCCCTGCACCCTGTGGTGGGGCGAGGTGGGGTGCCCCCGAGGTGGCCAGGAGCAAACGGGCACACCCTGCCGTTTTCAGCAGCTAGCTTTGAGAGCAGGCACACTGGTTTTTTGCTGCCCTCACAAGCTGCAGAGGGGATGAGCTGAGTCCTTTTTTTGGTGGCTTATAAGCACTAAGTGGTTGCTGTTGATGGAGAGAAGTGGTTTTCTGTGGCCACTGAGTGGTTTTGCCATGCTTGCATGTGCGCAACAGGCAGGGCTGAAGGCACACGTTGGCTGAATAATTTCCAGCCCTGCTGGTAATCTACATACAGAGCCTTGCCAAAAATCAGGAGGAGAAGAGAAAAAGAGCAGGTGGGGAGCTGCAAAGAGCCTGATGGTTGTGGGTAACTGGAAGCCAGAGGTTGCATCCTAGCAGGATACTCCAGTCTCCTTGCATGGGCTGAGTGGTGCTGTTTCAGCACAGGTCAGGGTTTCAGGAAGCATCATAGATCCACAGAATGGATTGGGTTGGAAGGAACCTTAAAGCTCATCCAGTTCCAACCTCCTGTCACAGGCAGGGACTCCTTCCACTAGACAAGGTTCTCCAATACCTATCCAACCTGGCCTTGAACACTGCCAGGACAGATGCACTGGGGAGATGTCTCCGGCACTACAGCTCCACCTCTCTCTTACAAATTCTGCTGTCCCAGCACAGGATGGCCACTGAAATTCATACCCCTTATACTCCAGGGCCAGGAAAGCTTTGGGGTATCCAACCAATTTGAAGTGGATCATCCCAGTTCTAAGGACACCTGATGATGTTCCTGCACCCCTCAAGGCATCCTCCTGGGTACAGGCTGTGGGGACAAGCAGAAGCTCTGACAGATCAGCAAACCTCCCTGCCTGCCTGATCTCTAATGGGAAGCTGGTCAGGCAGCCAGTTCAGGATATGTCATGTTATTTGGAATGTATAAGAGACCCTGTCATTGCCTTTGGAAGTATTCAGAACATCAATGCCATTCAAACAAAGCTCTTTTTTGCTATAGGGCAAAGAGCAGTAAAGTAGCCTCCATAAGCATGGTTTCCATACAAAGAGAGAAGACTTAATACACTGCAAACCACCCTGAAAAGATGCAAAGGGAACCCACTTTGCTCAGTCCCACCCATCTCTCATGAGTGGTGGGGCTCACGTTTTGCTGCCCAAAGCACCTTGCACTGCCTGTTCCTCTGTTCCTTGCACCTTCGAAAGCACAACCCTAGCTCCTTGCTCAGCCTTATCTCAGTACACCAAGAATGCAAACACCAGAGCTGGTGGAGAACAAGCCATGAGGCTGCTCCAAGCCCCAGCAGGGCAGAAGATTGTGGAGAGGTAGTGCAGAAGATTGTGGAGAGGCAGTGCAGCTCCTCTGGCACAGGCAAAGGGCTTACCAGCGGCTGTGGATACCTTCCAGTGTGGTTCAGCTTGGCTTTACTTCCCAATATACTACACACTGCCAGCTTTTTGCAGCCAAGAGGTGAGTTTTGCTTTATCTCTAAGCATGTCAGGTTGTAGAATCAGAAAACAGGTGAGAAGCTGTGCAGTAAGAAGCCGCTTCATTTGCATGCATTGCTGGAGGTTGGAACGGCTGTTTAATTACAGTCTGCAATGAATGCGATATATTCTTCGACAGGTTTTCCATTTGAAAGAGGTTTCCAAATGTGCCTGGTGTTAAATCTGTAAGGAAGTTGGCTTTGAAGTGCACAGACGTGCGCTAACTCGATTCTAGCTGTAATTTACTCAAGTAGATTCTATAGAGACATGGAAATAAGCCCAGGTAGATTCAAGGGATGCTGTGTGTGTTACAAACATGGACTGCCTTGGAGTTATTCCCTTCCAGAAGAAAGAAGGACAATCACCCAGCTGGATGGGTGCAGACCCAAACACAAAACCCGCTGGTTCTCAAAGGAAAGATGCAGTGTTTGGAATAAACAGGAGGATGAGAGTCTCTCTTTTGAATCTTGAGGGATGCTCAAGCTGCTGCTTCAGGGACCCCAGCGTTTGTAGGGTCAGGCTGTGATATGGACGGGGTGTGCAGGGCTGCCAGCACTCTGGCACATTGATTTTCTCCCTTTGGTGGCATTTACTGAAAAACACCCAGTCCTATCTTCCTGCTGCACTTGTCTCATGAACACCTCAGACAAATCATCACATGGCAGTAACAGTACTATAGTGCACTGGCATTCGTAGTAATCTCTCTTGTAGTCTCCCACCCGTTTTCATCCTGCACTTGAAATACTGAAATTGCCCTGAGAAAAGAAATATCTTTACAAGATGGGCCATCAAGCCAGCATGCCGTCTGCTGCATCCAGAAAAGCAACCCACTCAGCAGGGTAATCTATTCAATGGCTGGGATTTATTTTTAACATTTGGTTCTGCAGTCCTTTTAACTTGAGCGGGGAAGTGAACATTTTGATAACAGCAGCCTCCAGGTCAAATGTGATGAGAATTCATAACCCGCCACATAGGGGTTTTGGAAAACCAACCAAGCAAAACAATTTCCCAGAATGAGACGATGAAGATTCGTGTTTCTCTTCACAATGTCATACACAGAGCTGGGATGTGTTGGAGTGTCAACTCATTCTCTCCCCACAATTTGCAAATAAAATGCCTCCTGGACTATTTTAAATTTGAATGACTATTGCTAGCACAGCTTTGCTAGGGTGCTCATAAAGACATCGGGTCTTTAGGCCATCAAAGGAGAAGTATTAATCCAGTAATAGGAATGTCCTGATGGTCTTATTTCTAATCAAAGCAAAGTCTGGGTTTTCTGCTTCAAGCAAACATTGCCAAGAGAGTGGCATCAAGATATTTAAAATTGCAAGGAAAAGAAGGAGGGAGCACCAGTCCCTGGAATACAATGGAGCAACAGCACAGAACAGCAGCAGGTTTAGGTCAGAGCTGAAAACAAGCAAGCTTGAAAATTGGCAAAGCTGAGATTGGCAAGAGAGCTATGAGGGGGCAACTTTTTCTTTCTGTTTTATCTTCAAATAGCTGGAGTAAGTGAGAAACATGTGTCTGGGAAAGAGGCAGGATGGGACTGTAGAAGGAAATGTTGTTCTAGCAATGTAGTTGTTTTTAATCTCACTCCTGCTGGATTCAGCAGCAACTATTCACACTGCACCTGAGCATCACTGGGGCTGGTTTATCTTCAGGCTTAGGAACAAGTCGTTCCCCAGCTGCTTGTATTTGCTCTCCATTCCCTGCCTTCCGTTAAAATTTGATATCTACAAAGAGGCCCTGGGCACAAGGTGCTGCCTCTCACAGCAGGGGCTCCTCTGCAGAGTGCTGGGGCTGACAGAAAGTGGGAAAACCATGTGAAAAGTAATAATAATTAAAAAGCAGCATTCCCTTCTCTGCATGCTGCTTTGACCGGCATGACGTACCCAAAGCCACATTGGTACCTGTGGCTACAGCACTGTCACCCACTTCACCCAGGGTGTAATGAGAAACTTTGTGCAGTGGCAATGGAAAATAACAGAATCTGCTATGCGGCATGGAAAGCTGTACTGATGGGAATAGTCATTGCTTTAATATTTAATTTGATGAGATCTAGCACTGAGAAATGGATCAGGAGCTGCCACAGCTTCAAGTGCATGCTTAGCGCTTGCAGGGGAATTTCCACAGGGTTTGCAGTGCTGTGGACTTATCTGTATTCTGCCTGGGTGACATGATAATGTATCTCATTAATTACCCGAGCACACAGAACTGTTTCCTTCCATTCCCTTTCATTAAGTAGGTTTTAAAGACTTCCAGGTGTTGCTTGGACATTGGGTTGTCATTCCAAGTATCTAGTCTCTGCTGGAGCCCAGCATATGATCTCTGCAAAACCAATGAGGGCTACTCAGATGCAAGCGGGTGGCATTTCAGAAGGGAATTTCCTTGCTTCATAAACCTGTCAGACAGTGCAATGCTTAAGTTCCAGCCTCTCACCAGCAGGAACTCCTCAGTGTTGTACAGGCTCACCAGGCATTCCTGGCAAGACGAGGAACGAAGAGCTAGGCCAGGCTGATGTAGGTATGAGACAGGTCTCACCTAAAACCTCTCCCTTCTTTGTCCTTTCAGGTGGGTCCCATTGGTACCAAACTGTGTCTGGGACTGAGACTTAGCTTGCAGCATAGCCAGTTTTCCCCTGTGCATCAGTCTTCTGCCTTCAGAAATCCATTTGCATGTTCAAGACAGTTTGGGTGTCTTCACCAAGGAGCTGGGCTTTAAGGCAGCCTGATTGCCAGTGTGCTGGCAAAGAAACAAGTTGGAAATGTGGATTTGTCAGAACCATAATCCAGGTAGGTCCTAGTTCCTTGCTTGTACAAAACCATCCACTTTCCATCCTGTCGTGGTTTAAACCCAGTCAGGTAACTCGTTCACTCACTCCCCCACTTCTTTCCCTCCCCCTACTACCAGAGGGACAAAGAGGAGAATCGAAAAGAATGCAACTCCCACGGGTTGAGATAAGAACAGTTTAGTAACTAAGGTATAACACAAATCACTACTGCTACCATCAATAATAATAATGATAAAGAAAATAACAAGGGAAGAGAATACAACACCTTACCACCAGCCAACCAATAACTCACCCCCCAAGCCCAACCAAGCACTGACCCATACCTCCTCCAACCCTGCAGTCCCCCAGCCCTTCCGGCTAACTCCCAGTTACATCCTGGGCATGACATGCTGTGGTATGGAATACCTCTTTGGCTAGTTTGGGTCAGGTGTCCTGTCTCTGCTTCCTCCCAGCTTCCCCTCCTCCCTGGCAGAGCATGAGGCTCACAAAGTCCTTGGCCAAACCAAAACATCATTGTTATCAGCTCTGTTCTCAGGCCGAAAGTCAAAACACTGCACTGCACCAGCTACCAGGAAGGAGAAACATGACTGCTACTGCTGAACCCAGGACACATCCTTATACCTACCTGTCTCTGGTCCTTCTCCATCACCCACCCCAGCAGGGCCCAAGTCCCTAGTGGCCTTTTGGGTTCAATTGTGAGCAGAAGGGCCAGACTAGGAAAGAGACTTGGTGCCTACATGCCAGTGTTTTAGCTTTGGCTGACAGATCCCGAACTGTAATCATGACTTTACCCTCACTGGCACTCACAGCCCCCTTGGCCACTTTATTCCACTGGCACATTTTGTTCCTCAGATACCCTGGACTTCTCCTGCTTGTGGACAAGCGCGGGCTGGCATGATGATGAAGTGCTTGGGAACAGTTTGCTATATCAGCCAGCCCCAGGGATGGGCCCAGGGATCCTTGCTTGGCATTGGGCAAGGTGATCCTTCTCACCTTGTTCTCCCTGCTCTCTCCCTTTGTTCTTCCCTCTCTGCCAATCTAACGAAAGCATATATGTGCCATGAGACATAGCTGCAAGTCCCTTCCCCAAGAGTTCTCCTGATTCCTTCTGTCTGGCTGGGGGTGAGGAGGTGGGACCCCAGCACTTTGCCCCAAGGGAAGAGCCCTCTCCACCATGAGACATCTCACCAGGCTTGTCCTGGGGAAAAGGCATGACTTTCACCGAACTGCCTTTGTGATATGCTGTCCAAAGACATGTCTTATATTTCCCAGCCCTGTTAGCTAATAACACTGGCATATATTTTTGCTGTTCCTTGTCTCTCCTTAGCATTCACGTCCAATGCATGACCCTAAAGGCCCAGGGAAAGCAAGAATGTTGAAGAAAATACAGATATGCCTCTGCTTCTTCTTTGTCTCGGGCATTTTGTACGAGATCTCCCTGCTGTCCAGCTGCTTTTTCTCCTACATGCCTGTGCCCAAGCACTTCTTCACACCTGAGCAGGTCTTGAACCTTGGCAAAAGCATCATTTTCCTGGAGACGACAGAGCGCCTGGAGCCCCCCCCACTGGTGTCCTGCTCAGTGGAGTCTGCTGCCAGGACTTACCGGGACCGGCCCGTCATCCTCTTCATGAAGGGACTTACAAATGACACAGCATTGGACTTGAACTCCAGCTATGCAGCCTTCTCGCTTTTGTCTTCTATGAAGAATGTCTTCATTTTTCCTCTCCAGATGGAAACTGTCTTCCGGGAGACCCCTCTGCTCCAGTGGTACAATCAGGTGAGCTCTATAATGAAGGGGAAATAGAAAACATTTACAAATGGGGGAGAGGAAGGGGGAAGGTCTGAAGTAGGCTTCAAATGAATGATAAAAACCAGAACTGGCTTTGTGAAATTAGTCACTTTTATGTTTTGCTTTGGAATAGATACACTCTGGCTGTGTTTTGCAGTGTATTCATTGATTTGTTTATTGAACACATTATCAGCATTTCCCCTCCGCCCTATCTGGAGAATCAGATATTTTGGCAAACGAAACACTGGTAAAAATAGACTGCATACGTGTTTTGATAAAACAGCGCTTAATAATCTGCTTCAACTGAAGCTGGTTAAACAAAATGAGCTGCCTACACACTGACAGAGCCCACAGTAGGTAAGACAAGGAAGAGATTTCAGGTTTTGTACTCGCAATATGCAAAACCAAGGTGGGATCTTGCACCCTGGAAAGAAGTTCCTGGGAAACTGCTTGCAAGTAGCTTTTGTCAAGTTAGTTTGGCTCAATCTATGTGCAGGGCAGGCACATTTCCTCCAAACTCTTCCTTCTCCTGAAAAAAAAATAACTCCAAATACCAACAGTGCAAATGAAAACCCTCCAGCCTGTTTCAAAGAGCTGGGAGTGATGAGGGAGTGTGTTAAGTGGGTTGTGTCCCACTGAAATAGCAGGCAATGAATAATGGTATCATTGATTTAACCTTGTAGGTCCCACAAAACCCATGTGAAAAGTTCCTGCATTCATTTATATTAACAAAACATTGTTCTGCACTGCCCCCTTACCTTATACCAATACAATTCAATAGCTGGAGGAAGAGAAGGCAGCGAGTGACATTTGCAGAAGTGCAGGTGCAGTTTTATGGTGACATTTGCAGCCCAGTGGATGGATGTGGTCTGTTCTCGCCAGTGCCAACATTGTCTTACCTTTCTAACTCTGCAGGTAGTCCCAGAGCTGGAGAAGAACTGGGTCCATGTCAGCTCTGATGCCAGCCGGCTGGCACTCATTTGGAAGTATGGAGGCATCTACATGGACACAGATGTCATCTCTATCAGGCCCATCCCTGAGGAAAGCTTCCTAGCGGCACAGAAGTCACAGTTCTCCAGCAATGGGATCTTTGGCTTCCCTGCCCACCACAAATTTATTTGGGACTGCATGGAGAACTTTGTTCTCAAGTACAACGGGAACATCTGGGGTAACCAGGGGCCCTTTTTAATGACACGGATGCTCAAGGCCATTTGCAATCTCACGGATTTCAAAGGCACTGAGGACCACAGCTGCCAGAACATCTCCTTCCTCAATCCCCAGCGTTTCTACCCGATACCATACCCAGCTTGGGGCCGGTACTATGAGGTGTGGGACAAAAGCCCCAATTTCAGCCACTCCTACGCTCTGCACTTGTGGAACTTCATGAACCACAACCGGAAAGCTGTGATTGCAGGCAGCAACACTTTGGCTGAGAAACTGTATAAAGCCTATTGCCCCACCACATACGAGGACCTGATACAAAATGCAGAGCTGGAAAATTTCACATTCTATGAGGACACTGACATGGTGTAAGGAGGAAGGGGGACGATCCTTCAAAGTGCTCCCCACCCTGGTGCCAAAACACAGTCACCACTGGTGTCAGCAGCTGGCTTTGTAGGAGAAAGACATTTTCCTAACCACCATCAGTACTCCCTTGGGATACTAAGATGCATGGGCAGAATGGTGGTGGATATCCATCAGGCATAGCCTCCAGTGACACTAGTGACAATTTTGCCTCAATTCTTTCTCCTTACAGGTGCTCATGAACCAAACCTTCCTGAATCAAATGGATTTACAGGCCTTAGTAGTGAGCTTTTCTAAGGGAAAAGTTCCTAAAGAGATGCACAGCCTCCTGGGAAGAATTCCATCTCTGCACCTCCCACCGATATTGGCTACCTTCCTATGTCAGAAAAGCTGCAAAGACAACAGGCTTTGGACTGGGCTGAAGCCTCTGAGGCAAGTGTAATGCAAATGTAATAGCAGAGGATGGATGACAGCAATTGCTAATGAAGAGAAGCCCAAATCCCTGTCTTTTCATTAACCTGTGTTTTTTCTCACACACTTTTCACCCTACGTTTTTGAGAGGGACCGTACTAGTGCAAGTGAAAATAAAATGCTTAATAGACCACCACTTCTCTGGGTTTACTTTCCCCTGCATGCCCCTGGAAAATGACTCCAATTCTAGCAATGTCTGTGCTCCTGCAGTTTTATTTGGGTTCCTTACAGTCGGGGGCTGCACTGCCCCATCCTCTGACATCAGTTCAAGCTGTAAAGAGTCACATGTCTCCCTGGAAGGGAGGTGCTGAGGCACCAAGGAAGGATAGGGATGGCTGTTCAGGGCTCCCAAACCCCTCTGAAATAAATGGAGTTCAACTACCCTGGAAATGAGGTGCAGCAGCTCTTGGACTCTTGTTCAGCTGTGCAACCCCCCCCCCCCCCCCCCCTTAACCCAACAGGCCACCTCCTGCTGGAGGGTAATGCATCCCGCTGCATTTACTTTTTTTCCCAGGGTAATTCCAGATCCACCCAGTCCCCTATAAAGAAGGCCAGCTTGCAAATCTCTCCTGAGCTTGCCTGAACAGCTGTTTTTAGCTCGGAAACAGAAAGGCGGAGGTGGATCGGTCGCCCGTCATGGAATGTTTGCCATCTGCACAATGCTATCTTCTGTAAACACTGCAGCTAATGAGCATGCTGCAATCAGCAGCCTATATTCTGCATCTAGAAATGGCAGCAGGATTAATTGGGAGAAGAAAGCCCTCTGCACACAAGGGCATATGCACTTTGCTGTTCCCTTTCCTAGGGTGAAGCTCTCACGGCTCAGCATGGGGACATCAATTTCACACCCTGGTGCCGTCCACACTGGTTTAGCGTGTCGCCCCCCCCCCGCCTCATCCCATTAGAGGGGTGTTTGCCTGCTTGTGGCATCAGGAGCTGCTTTTCCTCTGACTTCCCTGGGCTGAGGGGATTCAGGGGAGGGGTTTAAGTTTTCAGCCCATAAAGTCATATAATAATAGAATTGTTTAGCTTGGGAAAGACCTGTAAGATCATTTGATACCAACCATTAACCCAGCACTGCCAGGTCCACCATAAAACCACGTCCTTAACTGCCACATCTACACGTTTCAGTGACTTCACGAAGTTCTTCCTGTTTCGGCTTCAGCCAGCCCCCAGCTGCTCCCAGCCCTTCTCACGGCACACAGCCATAGCTCCGGTCCGGTCCTCACCCCCCTTCTTCAGTTTAGCAGCAAGTGAGTATTGGCCTTTTTCTGCCCCGTGGCTCGACTCTCCATGCACCCCACTCTGGGCACTGGCTGTGTCAGTTGAAGGGAGGGACAGGGCTGGGGACTGGACAAAGACCTGACCCACTGGAGCTCCCTTTGCAGATGAGCTCAGGCGAGAAATATTTCGGAGGCTGCTGCGTTACATAGCGGCTCCTCTCAGATGAGGTCCGAGCCCTTCCCACTTCTCCCTCCTTCCTGCGTGCACAGCCAGGAATTCTAACAAAGCACAGCTTATGGCAGCAAGCACAGCCAACCTCCCCAAAGGTCTTGCATGGGAGGGTTTCTCCTGCACCCACCCTGTATGAGCCCCAGGAGCTTACCTTTTAGCAAGAAGAGAAGCTGAAAAAGAGAGAGGTGATGGCAGGTTTTGGGAAGGGTCTGGAGGAGGTGGGGAAGCTGCTGAAGCAGCTTGTGAGTCTCAGTCCCCTGAGAACTCTCTCCTTTGTGGTAAGGTGCCTCCCAAAGTCTTGCAGGCTCCCAGGTCAGCAGAGAGATGCCGGCACCTGGGGCCTTTAGACTTTGCAGATTAAAAAAGAAGCCCTTAAAGAGCTCAGGAAGGTGAGGAAAGCCCCAGGGTGGGAGTGGGGAAGGGCAGAAGAGAAGGGAATGAGAAGAAATTTCTTTGACAAAGGCTGAGGTTTGCAGAGAAGAGGACCGCCCAGCAGCTGTGAGCTGAGACAGAAAACTCACCATCTTCCAGCCTGGAATGAAATGAAAGCCCTCATGTTTTCTGAGACCCAGCTCTTCCAGCACTATGGCACAGCTGGCTTTTGCACATTGGAGTGGAAACAGTGCAGGTGACCACCTTCAGCTCTAAGCTCTGGTGGGTGGTACAAGCTGTTCCCTCTGTAATGGACCTGCACCCCTCAAGGCTGGTATCTTTATCACCCAGTGAGCAAAATCTCAGTCCTAGTGAAGGAACACTTTGAACATTTCCCTTGTGGGTGATTAAGACAGCTTTTGCCAGCCTCTCCATTGCACCAACGGACATTGCATTACATTACAGCATGGAAGTCAAAATACCTTTTACTACTTTACACCAGCAGAGTACTGTCCCAGGCAAAGATTGAAGAGGAAAAACAAAGTCTCCAGAGCTGGCTTCCCAGATTCCCTAATGCAGTGGCTTTACCCTCCAATCAACCTCCTGCTGAAGCCATAGCTATGCTGTCTGAGACCTCATATAGCATTTTGTAGGAAAAGGCACCTGAAGGAGGAGTTGGGGCAATCACAACAATACTATGATTGAAGGCATTGAGTAATTGTGATTGCTGTGATTGATTGGCATTGAGGGCTGGGTGAAACACAGCTGGCTTTGGTGCCTGGAGATCTAGTTAATATTAACAAAGTTGGTCAACACAGCCCTGGGGGATGCAGTATATCCTTAGGGGAGTTTTAATTAATGGTGCCTGCAAAACCCTCCTTTATAGGAGTAGTTAATTCATGTAACAAAACCTTCCGTGCAGGGAACATGCACCACGACCCAACAGGTCTATGTAACATGCAGCTATGAGTCAGGGCTGAATTTAAACCTGGATATACACACGCATATACCCATATATGAATGCATGTATATATAAGTACACTTCACTTTGCTGATACAATGGGTTGGGTTGCTTGACACTGTAGTGCTGCTACAGTACATATACATACATATATATATATATCACATCAGGGACAACGATGGTGTTTGCTGGCCATACAAACCTGGAAGAGAAGGGGCTTGCTAAGCTGGTGGTTTTGGGTAGGCACCAGAAAAGAAAAATAGCTGAGCAATCCCTAGAGGGAAACTGTGGTTAACTACAATGTCACACTGATCCACAACTGTTCCCAGAGGCTTTCATGCTCTGTCTGCACTGGTATGTGACCTCTTCCCGAGTTAGCTGCAGCCTCTAAGGCTTTCCTGTCTCCTACTATATTTTGGCAGTGCAATATGAGAGAGAAGGTTGAGAAAGAAGAGAGGGTCCCGTGAAACTGGTGTAGAGCCTAAAAAGTGTTTAAAAGAGCCACCCAAGTTGATCCAGACTGGCTCAGAGCGGTCACTGGCCCTTAGTATTTACATGCAGCAGGGAGAAGCCCTGATAGGAGATGGGGCTAGAGGCAAAAAGGTACCAGATGACCTGACAAAGTAGACTAGAGAGAGACAGAGATATGAACGAGCTTACCTAGGGCAGGAGAGGACCCTGTGTCCCTGACAGAGGACTTTACAGAGTTGCAATAGGTTTGAATGATGCTGAGCTGGACTGAGCAAAACAGCCCTGTAAGGACACAGGAAGCACCATGCAGATGAAGCAATCCCAGCAGTGAGTGTAGTGAAGATGCTCGTAGGGGTGGAAAAACAGTCCTGTGGGATGGAAAATGCTCACTGGCTTGCAGACATCACTGGCTGCAGTATCAGCATTAAGCAGCTCCACCCTGTGCAACCCCAGATAACTCCTGGGAAATCCTGTGACTGTTCCAGCGTCAAAAGAACTTGGGAACAGGATCGTTTTATCCCAGCACATATGCAGGCACCATGGAAAGTGTCTCTGCTGGGCTCTCAGTTGGTAAGCCAATGGAAGGCTGGCTCAGCCTAGCAGCCCCTTGCCCTTGCTCAGCTCTGCTTATGCCACCATCACCCGGTGTGCCTGGTGGGGCCAAGCCTTGGAGAAAAGCTGGCAAATGGAAGCCTTGGAGCCTCCCACTTGTGAACAACATTTTTAGGACTGAAATTAGGAAAAAAAGAAGCTGGTTTGGGGAACTCTTCCTGCTGCGAACAGGCAGTGACAACCATTGCCCATTCTTCCTCTGAGTCAGCAGAGCACAGCCTAGGAAAGCTTGGTTTTCTTGCACCATGCACGCAGTTATTCAGCACCTCCTTGGGTTGACTGACCCTGTTTGTTTGGAAGCACAGCAGTAGCTGCAGGCTGGGGAGGGCACGTGTTGCAGAGTGTTAGGCTGGCTGGGACTCCTGTTACCATTGTACACAGCACACCCAGCAACACACCAATACACCAACACTGCCCCTGGCTGCTTGACCAACATCCTGGGGCACTCAACCTGTGTAGGTGCCCCATCTGCACCCAAAAATATGGTAAGTGACCCTTCAGCAATAAAAAATGAACTATCTTAAAGGTGGTGGGGGGGGTGTAGCAGAGTGGAAATAGAAACAGCAGCAGCAAATCTCTATCTAGAGACTAAGAACAACATAGGTCTATTTCACAGATTTAAAACTAGGTATTTTAACTATATTTGTTTAATTATTGTTTAGGACACTACTAAGAAAATGAGCAAACACTGCTTCTTGCAGTGGTTTAGTTTTAGGTCAGAGCAGGGCACCACAGAAGGCAGCAGACTGTTGTGATACTAAAGCATGTCCAGTTTTCATCGTGTATTGTTTTCAAAACAGGCTAATTCCGTTTCCCTAAAACAGGTACCCTCAGGGGGGATTTACAGCTCCCTTCAGAATGGGTTATTATAGAGTTCCAATCTGGCAGTTTTAGAAGTCTCCCTTACCAAAAGCAGATGGTGAACAAACTGGCAGGATTTCTGTATTTCAGAATTTGGCAAGGCAGCAGGTAGTAAGGATGGGAATAGAAAATGAAAAGGATTTTTGTTTGTTGCTACATAAGGTAAGCTCCACCCTCTCCCCAGTTCCCCCACTGTGTGCAGGCTGGTGGGAGCTGCTGTGGACCCGGGGGGTCAGGCCTAACCTAACCAAACCTTCCCTTTTGCCTTCCAGCACTTTTCTACAGACTTTTACCACCCATTCCACCAACTCATGACTGGGGCTGCAGGGATGCTGGGGACATCCCCACGGCTCACCATCCCAGTGGACATCCCCCCCTTCCACTTCCAGCCCCGCCGGATCAGTGTGGACTGGCGTCGCTTCAGTGCCATTGATGTGGAGCGGGTGGCCAGGGAGGTGGACGTAGCTGTGCTGCAGGAGCACATTGCCAGCATCACCTTCTGTAACCTGGATGGGGAGCGGTGCCCCCACTGCGGGCAGCCGGCAGACCCCGTCCTGCTCAAGGTGCTCAGGATGGCCCAGCTGAGCATCGAGTACCTCCTGCACTGCCAGGAGCGCCTGCGGACCAGCCTGGCCATGCACACCCAGCGCCTGGAAGCTGCCCGTGCAGAGCTGGCTTCCACCCAGCAGCAGGCAGCAGAGCAGGTGGTGCAGCTCCAAGTGTCAAAAGAGGAGAGCAGAAGATGGAAGAAGTTGCTTGCCATACAGCAGCCCCTTTTGCAAGCTGGCCCCAACATCTATTGCAAGGTGTGTGATGGAAAGGTGTAAGGGGTGTAGAGCACGTCCCCATACAGGATGCTCTTTGTTGTATGCTGTATTTGTACCTTTCTGTGGTTAAACCTTGGCCCCAGAGAAGGTGCTCTCCCTGGCCCTGCTACTTTCCCTGGTGCAATTACAAAGTCACTGCCAGCTGAGAGGGAAACTCTTCTTTCATGAGGGGACAGCTACAGGTAGTCAGAGATGCACAAAATGCAGGACAAGAGGTCTGTATAGGGAGATCTCGGGAGATCCCTGTGTCCTGGAGGAACACCTCGTGCCAGGGAGACTTTAGGCATTCTCCAGTGAAAGATTTCTGGATGCTCCTGCATTTGGTGGTGATTTTGCTCTTAACCCCCACCCGGCTTTTCCACCCTTTCAGCAGGGAGCCTGCTGGATGTGCCTTTTGTGCCTGCTGCTTCGCCTTCACCAAATCAACCCACTCACTCCTGGAGAGTTAAAGCACCCAAACCACATGATTTAGGTTCATACAGCCCAATAATCCCTGCAAGCAAATGACCCCATTATAACCAGAGCCTTGGTGACTGCAATTATTGCACTATTCCGTTGGGGAAAACAGCAGTTTTTCCTGGACCATCTTGGCTTCTGCCTTCTCCTTTGGTTTCAGACAGAAGAAACTCCTAATACCCTCCTTCTATGTGCTTCCAACACAACAGCCATGTCTCTTGAGGTCGTCCCTTTTGCTCTAAAGCAGCAAAGCTTTGCCTGCCTTGCAAGGGACATGGGGAGTGCCCTTTTCTGCAGATTACAGTCCCTCTACTGACTTTTCCCCTTCTTCAGTGCCACCTCTGTGATAAAGCCTTCATGAACAGCTCCTTCCTGCAAGCCCATGTGCAGCGCCGGCACGCAGAGACCACCGAGAAGGGTGAGCACTGGGACAAAGTCTTCCCTCTCTTTCCCAGGCAGGTTTTCCCACCAGAGTGACCATAGGAGGTTAAGGATAACTTCTTATAACTCCTTTCTTCTGCATTTCTGTGAACATTGACTGAATGCTCTCTGCTTACTGCATTTCCCTCAAGCACAGGTAGGACATAGAGTGAAATACAAAACTGTGGTGCATTTACATCTCCATGCCCTGGTTTCCCTAAGGATCTTCTACACCCAATTATTCCATGGGATAGAGCTCCTCTGGGGAGCTTGGGAGAGTGTTTTGCTGGAATGGGAGAGGGGTTCACCTTTCCCATGCCTGTTTTTTGGCAAGAAATTGATATTCCTTTGCAAAACCCATTGAAAACTGCAAGTGCAAGACGATGTTTGGGAGGCAAGGGGCCTTGTTACAGCTTCACCTGCATCCAGCACTTAAACTTGGCAGACAAAAAAGCTGCTTTTGCTATTTGCTGGCCACACAGCCACATTTGTCATGGTCACTCCTGCAGCTCAGTTACCTGCTTCTTCACTTTGAAACCCTATACCGCTTCAGTAGGATTCTCCACCTTACCCAAACCAAAACCCCAGTAGGAGCTGACAGATCACACCCTTGCTCACAGCATCTCTGTTTCCCTGAGCTTTGCAGAGAGGAGGAAGATGAGACAGGTGGAGCAAATGGAGGATGAAGTGGAGGAGCTGAAGGCAAAATTGAGGGAGATGCAGCAGCAGCTGCAAGCAGAGAGGGAAGTGGAGAAGCTGCACAGGGAGCAGGTATGGGCAAGGGCACTGTTGCCTGTCTGGAAAAGATGGGGTGGGAAGAGAAGTGATGAAATGCAGGGCATTTTTAAATCACAGGTGAAAAAACTGCTGCAAAATATTTTATGGTGGGTCTTGTGTTTATTTCTTTGGAAAACTTGCTCCCTTCCCCCCAGTTCCTAGGGGAAATGTTACATGGAAATAAGGACAGTGTAAGCATGCCTGCCCAGGAGGCTGTACTGCCTCAAACTTCCCTTGGTGTGCAGGCAGGCTCGAGCAGTGATGGGAGTAATGAGAGCATTGGTGCTCATACCACTGGCACCAGGGCAAAAGCTCCAGCCTTTGGTACTTCTGCTCTGCAGCCAATCCATGTCATGCCCTGATTTTTCCGTTCCCTTTAGGAAACAGAGAGAGCTCGACAGCGAGAAGAGGAAAGCAGGAAATATTTGGAAAGGTGGAAAGAGGAGGAGAGGACAAAGCTGCATGAAGAGATAGATGACCTGAAGCAGCTCTTCCTCACAGCATTCAAAGACATGGCCAGCAGGAGCAGTGCCATGGAGGGGGTAAGCAAGCACAAGCAGGCGAGGGGACATCCAAGCCTTCTGCTTCATCTGGTCTAGATGGCATCACAGGTTCACAACCCAAAGAGGCCTCATTTCTTAGTTCCTGGAGTACATAAGCATTTTGGGGTCAGAAGCAGTGGCTGGCCAAGTTTGGGTTCCCCAGGAGGAAAGCGAAGCCTCCTGTGCAACACACAGCTCCTTCCTTTCCCCACTCCAGAAGCTGCAGGAGCTTCATGCCAGAGAGGTGTTGGAGTCCAACCTGGGAACCCTGCGGGATGATGACACTGAGGAGGCGTGGTGGCAGGCATCAGGCAGGGCAGAGAGGGAGAGGATGGCGGTGCAGGTGAGTAGTGCTGTACCTGTGTCCTTACTGTGAATCCCAGGAGATGCATTTGGATGGAGAGGGACCCACATCCATGCACCTCTGTGCGTCTGCTTTGTCCGGTCTTAGCTCAGGTTCAGGTAGCCACGGCCTCACACAGGTGTAGAGCATGGACAATCTGAGTCCAGAAATGGGTCCTGAAGGGTGCAGATGTCATGTCACAGTCGTAGGTCAGCCTGCTTATTGCAAGGAAGCCCATCCTCACCAGAGCACTGCAGAAGTTCACCATATAGAAAAGCACTTAAATAAACAAAATACATTTATTTACTTAAATAGGAGCAATCTGCCTCCTTCTCAATGTCTAAAAAGACCTGAAGAAGACTTTACTGTACATGGTACCCCCGAGTATGGAGTGAGTTAGGAACGGCACTGCTGTTATGGTGCCAATCTTCTTTCAGTACTCAAAGGGAAGCTGAATTTCTCTGAGCATGGATGCCCCCAGTCCACAAGCCAAGGAGAGAAAAGCCCATGTATTTAATTTGGCAGAGGGCAGAGCAGAGGTAGGAACTGAAGGACTTGCACAGGAAGAACAGTACATAGGAAGAACAGCACACAGGAAGTCCAGATAGGTGCCAGATGTCCTTGCTAGCTCCCAAGCACCTCACTCAGAAAAGGCTTCATTTCCTTTATGGTTCAAATCCAGAGATTTTAGGTCTTTTCAGAAGAACTGGAGATGCTCTCTCTGCAGATCACCCCAGTAAGTGGTAGGAAGAAAAAGCAGGGCTACACACTTCCAATGAGCCTTGGCTGGACTTCAAAGCCGTGTTATGAAGGGGAAAGAATAAAAGAAATGCAGTGACCAAAGCCACATCCTATCACGGCTGATGAGAAGACACAGGCTTGCCACCAGCAGACTTTGAAGGCGGCCATACCTCTTCTGCAAAGCCAGATCTGTCTTTTGGAAGGCATCTTAATAATGAATAAAAAATCCAGAGAGCTGCCCTTGCTGGAGAAGGGAAGAGGTGGCTCCAGACCTATTTTTACTATGTTCAAGTCTTCTTGTTAATTTCTTGCCCCTTTTAATTGAAGAAAAAGAACAAGACACCCCGTGACACCCCATCACAGGACCAGTGGGCAGTTATGGACTGTGTCCATCAGCAAATGGATGCCCTCAGCACCCATCTCAGGGAGCAGCCCAGACTCACCAAGTCCCAGGAGAAGAAGGAAAGTAAAAATAAAAAAGAACAAGGTCTCAGTTCATCAGGAAGTTTTAAGCAGGTATTTAAGCAACCTTAAAACATTTACTAAATCAAGACTAAGCCTAATTTCAACCCCATTCTGTAATGCTTTGCTACATTTGGCTATTTTTGCACTCACTGAATATGAAGCATACCATGAGTATCATTGGCACAAATCATGCCCACCAGGGTGTAGGTCACCAGAGCAACACTTTGCATTGCAATTGCATCAGATCTGCAGATAACACATATATGTAACAGAATGGCATCTGATGTGCTAGCGACCATATTATGGAAGGGAAAGTCCCTAAGCTGACCTCTTAGGTGGTCTCCTTAACGGGAATAGCTCTTGGGGAGCTTATGTGCCCACTTTAGGCTCTTGCTATTTTCTGCTGCTTTTTTGAATACATTTAATACTTTCCAGAGAGAGAGGAAAAATTACCCCAAATTATAGACAAAGAAATTATCTTTGAATGATGCCCAGTCTATTTCTTTACAGATCAAGCTGCTCTCTGCAGGAAAACCTGAAGGTAATGACTGCATTTTTAAAGTGAATCAATTTGTGTCTAGCTAAGTCTTTCATAGCTAACAGCCCTTCAGACCACAATTTCTTCTCTGTCTCTCTTTACAAAAGCATGCCATGAAGTCTTCTTCAGGGAGCTGGCTGTCTGCCCCTCTCATGGAGTGGACATCTTTCAGTCCCTTGATGATCGGCTGCAACAGCATACACCACAGATCTGATTGCTTGTGCAAAACTAACTTGTCTCTTAGGTGGGTTTTGCATTATAGCTATACCCCAAAGGAATGAGATTTCAATCAAGTACTCACAGCAGATGACCTTGCCTCCTCCAAAATTAAGCCAGTGGCTATTTGCATAAAAACAAGGAGCTGAGGCATGTTGTGGTTTCTTCCTTACAGTCTGGGTTTCCTATAATCAAGTGCCAGGGAAAGAAAGCGGGGACTTCTCAGCTTCCTCATGCCTGCAACACAGCTGCAGACCCGGCCAGGTGCTGCTGCTCAGAAAACATAAACCAGGAATGGTTGTTAGCAAATACTCAAGGGGTACATCACTGACCCCAACCCTGAAGATGGCTGTTTGCCCATTGACATAATCCAGTCAGCAGTCTTGGTGGGAAAGCCCCTTGGTTTCATGGTGCCAGACCTGAGCCAAAGGAACACTTGTGTCCATACTTTCTGTATAGTAAAAGCAGGTGGCAATCAACACTTGCTTCTGTGCTGGGGCCTCAGCTCATCTTTGACTCTCAGTCTCCTTTCCTCCCTGCAGTGACCCAGGAGGTGACCAAAGCGGAAGCTGATGAAAAGTCAGCAGGTGGGTACCAGAGTTTGAACCATCGTTATTCTGAGAGCACCAGGATGAAACTGGTGTTTGGCTTCAGGTGTTGCGCAGGGAGGACAAGCAGTGCTGTGCAAAGCTGACTGTGATGAGGTGGTGGGCTGGGGGCAGAGGGGGTCAGCTTACTGTTCCCCTCTCAGTTATACAGACTACAACAGCGCCGTGACCAGCCCTGCTGCCAATGGGGAAACTGTTCCAGGCAGCTACTTGGACATAGGTGGGATTTTAGAGAAGTTGTGGACAGGGATTAATCAAATTAGAGGAGAAAATTGCCCCTTTGCAGAGGGATGTAGTTTGCTGAGAGCAATCAGTTTCTTCCTCTGGGACTGGTGGGACCTGTATCTGCAAAGAGGAAAACGATCCCACCAGCCCCATTCCCAGGGCACAGCCAGTGCATCACTGCACTGGTACCAGCACCACCTACCTCTACTCCAGGCAGTGAGGAGGCCATCCAGGGTGGGAAGCAGAGGCTGCTGGAAGCCCTGCGGAGAAACCCAAACCTCCTGAAGCAGTTTCGCCACATCCTGGAAGAAGTGCTGGAGGAAAAGCTGGAGAGCATGGGCGTCAAGAGGGTAAGTCTGCCCTTTCTGTGCCAGCATTTGCAGTGCCAGCCCAGTGCAGGAACACAAAAACTGCTCTGAACTGATTAATTTTATTTTTTTTTTTTGGGGGGGGGGGGAAAGCAACTGAAATATTAACAGTCAGTAAAAGAAAAAAAAAGTAATCCCCATCTGGAGCAATGACTCTCCGAGAGGCAAATGGGAAGGTGGAGGCAGAATCACACAGTAGCACAGGGAATAAACCACCGTGCTCCCATCTCTGAGGCTGGTTATTAGTATCTTTCCAGCAAATCTTTCTCACAAGCAGCCTTTCATATGCTAAATTACCCAGGCCTCCCTCTCTTCTAGGGAAGGAGGGTGTTTGAGGGCACAGCAGCCCCTGTCATGGGGATTTCAAGGGGACTTTCACTGTCCAAGTACTTTTCATGCCAAGCATATTAAATAGTACCTCCTTCCCGAGCTCCTGGCAATGCAACACCACCACCTAGCACCTTGCAGAGACGGTGCAAGGGCAGAGAGCACGCAGGCAGCAGGGATCCACATTAGTCCATCGACCCATGTTTCTGAGCAAGGCAGCATTTCTGGGTTTAGGTCCTGAAGGCACAAAGACAAAGCGGTGATTGAATGACTTTCTGTGTGATTGTTTTCTGGAGGTGCTTTTAAGGAGCACTCCTGGGTTCATTTCACGTAGGCTGAAGCCCTGGCATGTCCCCCATTTCCCCAGCATGTGGGGAACTGATGCAGTGGCATCTAAAGCAGCAGAGGTGCCCAAAGCCAGACTCACAAACTAACACCCCCATTCACCCTTCTCATCATTTTACACCTCTAGAAGCCCAGGACATTCATGGTCACAAAACCTCTTTGAGCTATAAATACATGCTAAGGGAAAATGCTGCACGCGGTTACCCTGTAGCCTAGAAATTGCCCCAAATAACTGAGATTTACTCTTCAGCAGTCTTTCACCAAAACAGGTGAGGGCTTTGCAAATGTGGGCTGTTTGCACAGGATACATTGTGCCAGCAAAATGATAGGTGTCAGGGCTGGTGAGAGGGTCCTTGGGTTTTAGACAGGGCCTGGAGCTTGCAGGATGCTCTTGAGATATGGATAATTCTGCCAAAGGCTTGTTTCCACATGCACCCCACCACCCCCCCACCCCACCACCACCCCCGGTGCTGTGGGAGGACAATGCCAGGCTCCTCAGCTGTCCTCTGCTTTAGGTTGCAAAGGGAATCTCCACTCGGACCTACAAAAGACTCCAGGCTCTGGTCAGGCTTCAGCAGCAACAGAAGGCTGTGAAATTTCCTGCTCTCCTCCACCTGAGGGATGAGTTGGTCCAAGCACTGATGGGGAAAGTCAGGCGATGCAAGAAGTCCAGCAGTGCTTTGCCTCAGCAGCTCTCTGCCATCCCAGGTACAGTGACCTCCTGTCCCTTCCAGGGACCAACCATGGGGATCTGTGGCCACCCACTGATGGCCATGGGATGCTGTCTTCTTGCAACATGACAGAGAAGGGCAGCAAAAGGCATTTTGGGCGATGCAAGTCTCTGCAATTTCTCTCTGTATATTGACCTATGTGGGTTGTTCTGACATATTCAGGAAAAAACATCAGCTGTCCCCAAAAGCCCCAGCAGAGTGAAACACAGGTCTGGGAGTGCTTGCAAATCCCTTTTGCCCTCTTTTTCTATACAGCCCCATGTTGGGTAGGCTGCATGGCTCCTCCAAGGGCAGCCTACAGGACTATCAAGAAATGGGTGGTGATTCTCCGTGCTCTCAATATTGCTTTCCAGCTCAAAGCCTGAAGACTCCCAGGTCCTTTCATGGGTTGAAGCCCATGAGTATACCAGCTGCAGTAGAGCCTGAAGCCACAGTGATCCCTCACCCTGTGTCTTGGAGCAGAGCCCTCTCCACGTACATCCCCTCAAGGACTCCTTGGGGCACTGTGGGGACCAGCAGAACCCACCGAGTTGTCCCACGAAGGAGGTGAGTCCCACCATCTCCTTTTGATGCCCAGGCAGGCAGTGCCCAAGGACCCTAAATCTGGCCCTAAGTATGCTGCATGCTTCCCAAACAGCAGCACCTTTGGAAAGTGCTGAGTGGTGGGTGATGTGGCACCACAGAGGGTTTTGTTTGGAAACAAACTGGAGTCTCCCTGCTTGTTTGAGCTGACTCAAACAACTCAGCAAAGTCAGACCTGAGGGCTTGTACCCACCATATGGTGCTGGACACAAACAAGGGACATTTCCCTCTGGTGTTTGGCTCCTTCTTCCCTTCCCAGAACCTGTGCAAGGGGATGAACAAACTCTCTTGGGGGTTTGGAGCAAAAATAGTGAAGTTGTAAAATAAAAGCTTGCAGACGATGCACAGAAGAAACACTGTAAGAGGATATGAGTTGGCAGCAGAGAAGAGGAGCTCACCTGTGACCAAGAGCAGGTGAGGAAAAGAAGTTACTTATTTCCTCCAAGAGCAAGAGAAAGCCAGATTGAGGTTTTAAACTCAAGCAAAGCAATAGCAAACACATGCAAGGTATGGGTGTATTTGTTGAGATGCTAGCAGCAATATGTTTGCAGTCAGTGGGTGTGATGGACCTGTCCAAGTCCATGGGGACTGTGAGGTTTCTCCATGGGGTGCTCTCCTCAGGGCTGGATCATAGTTCAGAACATCACAGAGCTTCCTTGCCTCTGCTTCAGGAGTGGGGAAGAGGGATGCCAAAGCAACCCTGCATCTGACCCATCTCTGCATTCCAGCTCAGAAGTGATGCTGAGAGGGAAGCAGCTCAGCCTGTCCTCCGTGAAGCCAGCGCTCTCTGCAGTGATGCTGGGTGATGAGACTGACTCTGATGGGTCAGACCTGGACTCGCTGGAGGAAACTGCTGGTTCAGGTACCGCCTGTTCTTGTAGCAACTGCTGTGGGTTAGTGAAGGGGTGGGAACAACCCAGGTTAGTACCACCAGTGCCACCGTGTCACCTTCTTCCTGGGGTTGAAGTGGAACACATTGTACCCCACCCATACCCAGCCAGGCAACAGGGCACTGATGGCTTTATCTATCAGCAACTTTTGTACCTGACCCTGCCAGGGTATTTTATAGGATCTTATAATAGTTTGGGTTGGAAGGGACCTTAAAGCTCATCAGTTCCAACCCCCTGCCATGGGCAGGGACACCTTCCACTAGACCAGGCTGCTCCAAGCTCCGTCCAGCCTGGCCTTGAGCACTGCCAGGGATGGGGCAGCCACAGCTTCTCTGGGGACCTGTGCCAGCACCTCAGCACCCTCACAGGGAAGAACTTCTTCCTAATATCTAATCTAAATCTCCCCTCTTTCAGCTTAAAGCTCTAACCTCTTTTCCTGTCACTATATGCCCTTGTAGTGACAAAAACCCCCTTCAGGCATTGGTATTAGCCCCTTTTTCCTAGGGCACAGTAGATCTTCAGCTCTTCCTTTGCACAGGGGAAACTGGACTGTCTAGAGGATTCAGGGAACCCCACAAGACCCAAAGGGCTGACAAACATAAGAAGGAAAGCTTGTTTTAACAGTTGGCTGTATGCTGTAAAACCTGTTGGGAACCACGTGCAGGAGATGATGTGGGGACTCTCCTGTGGCCCCTCAGGGAATTTAGGAGCAGTGGCAGGTGCCTCTCACCTATGCATTAACCACAGACATCAGCAAGTATTCCTTGCACACGGCTGTGGTGTGTCCTAGGCCAAAAAAGAGATGTTGGTGCTGCGTCATACACCACTGACCTGGGCTGCGTGTGCGGAGATTTCCTCCAGCATCCCCTCTCACACAGGGGTGTTATTCACCCAGTGCTTGCTCAGGGAGGGAAACTCCCCATGCTTCATCCTATGCACAAAACATTTGCTTCCTGAAACAGCTACATTGGGATGGGTCCAGGCAGTGCTAGTGACTTTAAGCTATTTAGAAAGCAGCTCACCCTGGGGTGCCTGGTGGCCCCCTCCCTTCTCATCCACGTGTGTCATTACCTTGCTTTGGTGCTCCCTGTTTAACCGGCTCTGCCCTGCATAGGGACAGCCATGTCCAGGATGGTGAGGCTTTTGGAGAGATGCCTGGATGCAGTGGCACCGGGACCGCCCAGCAGGGTAAAACTTTTCCCAGGTGGGAGCTCGGCATCCCCCAGCACTGGCCAGCCCACCAAGAAACTCCAGGTATCTTGTGCAAATGGCTATGGGGACAATTTCTTATCATCTTCAACAGCTCCATGTCCTCCTTACGTTGAGGACACCAGAACTGCACACAGTACTCCAAGTGAGGTCTCACAAGAGCAGAGTAGAGGGGCAGGATCATCTCCTTTGACCTGCTGGTCACACTCCTTTTGATGCAGCCCAGGATACGGTTGGCTTTCTGGGCTGCAAGCGCACACTGAAGGCAGCTCATGTTAATTTTCTCATAGACCAGCACCCCCAAGTCCTTCTCCGCAGGGCTGCTCTGAATCTCTTCTCTGCCCAACCTGTAGCTGTGCCTGGCATTGCTCCTACCCAGGTGTAGGACCTTGCACTTGGCTTGGTTGAGGCTCCCTTGGTGGCTCTTGCTGCTCTGAATTGAGGCTCCTGGACACTGTGTTTCCTCTTGCTCTGATATTGAAGGCATCCTTTCTGGTGCTACTCACCCTGGCAAATGTTTGTTCACTCACCCTCTTTGTAGAGGGAGAAATCAGGATTCATGTAATTGGGAGCAAAACAGTAAGAGCCAGAGAATCAAATTGAGAGAAGGTCTCTGGAACAAATCTAGTGATAATTGGAGTGATGCAATGGCAATTAAATTGATGCAATTAAATTACTAAAATGGGACTTAAACATAACCTCAATTTATGAGGCAGAGCTGATGTAATTAAATTGATGGCAGTGTCAGAATCACATTGCTTTTTTTAGGAAGAAAAAAAAGGCCTTCCTTCCTGGAGGGCCCAGCCAAGCCATCACTGATATTTTGGGAACCACCTCGGTCCCAAAGGCCCCTCAGAGCCAGGCTGCAAGGGGGACAACACGTGGTGACAGGAAAGTGACAATGCTTTGCCAGCGGCCACTGGATGGTGCCACAAGATCAGAAACGGGCAGGAGCTGCTTTGCAGCCTTCCCAGGGCTGCCCCTCTTTTTGGCAATATCCCAACACTGAGGCTTTCCTAGACAGCACAGGGAGTCGTGTCATCCCCGGAGAGCCGCTGTGGGTCGTAGCAAGAAGGACAAATGCTGCGTGGTCTGAAAAGCAGTGATTTCTGCTCTCCCTTCATCATGCACGTTAAGCAGTAACACAATGTCTGACAGTGCCATGAGGATTTTTGAGCCCCAAAAGCCATGAGCTTCGCATCCCATAGGCTGGATCCAACTCTCCGCACCAGACACAGCCTTGCACTTGTGTGTGGCTTTTTTATTCTTTGAAGCACTCCAGAAAACAGAGTCAGGAAGGGGAGAAAGCAGCTTTCCTTCTTGCTGCATCTCTCTTTGCTGGTTCTCTTTGAGGTTGATGAAAAGGGTCTTGTTTTCTGCTCTGGGAGGAACCTGACCTGAATGCACTTGGACAGACAGAGTAGCAAGCCACAAGTTGCTGATTCCTTCTTCCTTTCCTTCTTGAATAGATGGAAACTCCAACCCAAAGGATAATTTTTTGCATTCTAAAACTGACCACATACACTAAACTCTGCTGATAGTGTTCATCTATGTAGATTTAGTTCATTTTCATAATCCTCTCTGTATTTTGTGCTTTTGGAGCAGTGCATTTATGATCCTGATCCCTTAAAAGTATGGCATTTTGGAAAACGCAATGGGAAAAACTGTCACTTCTCAATTTATCTTCTCTTTTCTAACCCATTCCAGGGCTGGTTCAGACTTATACTATTCCCTATTTCTAACATTTGCATGTGGGTTTTAATGCTAGGGAGCAGAAAGCCCAGACAGATCTAAGCAGAACACTGTATATAAACATGATTTCAGCAAACTGTTCATAAACATCCAGACCCCATTTCCTCCCCATATTTTGCAAACCCCCATGTCTCCTGGTATGTTCTCTCACCTGTGTGCTTATATGCATGGTTCTGTAGCTCCGTACCTTGAAAATAATTATTTTCCATTTTAATAATTCAAGTTTTAAGAGCTATACCCGGCTTGTGTTTTTTGTTGCTTACAGTGTTATTGCCAGATGTGTTACTTTATGCTAAATTTAACAGCTGCTCTTTTTGGTGAGTGTTGATCACAATAAACACAGCTTTGAATGAATTAAATAAAGGACGGATGTTTTCCCAAACCAATGGGGAAAGAAGTTTCTGCCCAAACCAGCAAACGGGTAGTGAAATGGCAAAGCAGAAGTTCTTTTGCCTTGACTACGTGGCAAACTTGGTGCCAAGGCAGGTGCCCTGCCCAGCACTAAAATCTAAATCACACCCATCCTGCCAGCTGCTGATCAAACCCTGCCAGCCCCAGGTCTGGCTGCTTTTACTGCTCCTGCACATATTCTCCTGCTGACCAGCACATGAATTGCTCTTACTTTCTTAACAATTTTGAAGCCTGAGGTGCTTTTAAGTCATTGCAGTGAGCTTCATGCACTCAATGCCAAGCCCAGATGGTGACAGAAAGGTGGAGAAAAGTGTCCCCTGAGTTTGGGAAACTCCAAAAATAGGTGAGAGCCTTGTGCTAAAAGAAAGGTGACACTCATACTCTTGCAAACAAATAAATATAGACACAGACAAAGCCAAATGGCAGAGAATGCTCAGTGGACAAAGAAGAGCCTGAAGATTCACTTGGGTTATCACAGGTGATGGGCTCTGAGAAGAGAAAATGAAAGGGAGAAGCAACTCTGAGATGAGCTCCATCATCAGTGTGCCTTGTCCAGAAAAGAATTTGTTTTCTTTTCAGTATTTTTTCAATTTTTTCAATTTTTTTCCCCTGTTGCTTCATGGACTCCTTCTGAGATAAGCAACTGCTCGTGTACCCCTTTTCAGGATATTTTTTTGATGCCATCAAATTGGACCACATTGTTATCCCTGCTGGGCTGCACGATACTGAACCAGCGGAGAGCAGTAGAGATACTCCCCAATCAGGTGTGTTGCTGCATCCTGAATGTAAAACAAAGCAGAATAAAACAAAACCAACAGAAAGCACACAGTGGAAAACAAAGTCAGAAGTGCAAGTGGGGACCCTTGCTTGCAGCCGAGGGTAAATAGGCAGATGGGTGTCCTGGTATTCCCTTTGCACAAAGATTTCTTTGTGACTGAATTAAGGAAACGAACTTGGCTTCTCCTGCAGGAAGAATGGAACAAGAGCCTCCTCCAAAATTCATTTCCCTCAACCTGTGAGGATGCTACAATGCTATAAGACAGCAAGACTTTGTTAACAGTGGAAGCAGGCAAACCACAGGCACCCTGCCCTCACGCTGCCAGTGCTTCTCAGAGCCTGATAACATATCCCCTTAACTCTCAAGTCTTCACACTTGTTCCTCGGGTCAAATCCAGCCCACCAGCCTGCTGCTTGTTCATGGGCAGTAAAGAAGGTGGTGATGCAGGCTTGGTCCATGGGCTGGAGCACACATGCCCGTCCATGCTGCAAGGTCAGGCCCTTGCCAAGAATTTAATGCCATTAGAGTGTCATGGTCTTTAAAATACCGTACTTTGTGTTTTGTCTTTATCAGTGACATTTGTCTTTGTGGGGCTCTAATTATTGGTAATAGTTCTATAAAGGATGGATATATATGGGACAATTAGTAGATATTCAAACCACAGCATTAACGATCTCTGAATGCAGTGCAACTCTCCCAAATAATACCAAGCTGGAAAAAAAAAAAGAAAGAAAAGTCATGTCAAATTTATTCAGCTAGAATATCTCACCCAGAGAGCTATTCTCCCATCATATTTGGGGCAAGCACAGTGTCATAAATCTTAGTGCTATTAATCAGTAGGCTCATTCATCTCTGTTCAGCTATATAAAAGCAATAACCTTGTCACTATAGGAAGGAAGATTGGGCTTTTAATTGCATATAGATTTCAGGAGAGTTCTTATCCATAGTCCAATTTGTAGCTTCAGATACGTGTCTTCGCTTCCCTTGGTCAAAGTCCACACAAATCTACAGTGCTCTTACATACTTATAAAGGTTGCAGAAGCTCAGAAAGAAACTATATAGAGCTCTTCTGGCAGATAATACACACAGCCTTTTCAGAACTTGCTCTAGTAGACAAGCCTATATTTAATCAGTTCCTCTGAAACAGGATATACATTTTTCAGAAGGCAATCAAATTTACGGAAACAAACCCATTTCTGAGTGCAGGCACACATACACCCACATGCTTCACCAGTCACAGTTTTCCTGACTCATCTCCCTTGGCTCTGTAAGAGCTATCAAATGCATCCTTTGCCCCGCAGTTTATTATCAATAAAGGCAAAATAATTGAAGGGAGAGGGAGGGTCTTTACTTCCTCACCATCAGCAAGAGCAGGAGGAAATACTGGATTTATTCATGGGGTCAAGAGATCTGCATATCTGGGTTCCAATAATTATTTCCAGGTTTTAGTCAGATGAAGACTTCTAGAGGCACAGACCTCCTGTTGCTGTGTGATGGGTCAAGCCACCAAACCCAGTCCAGCACAGCAAATATTTAATTTCTCCACCAAAACTCCAACCAGGCAGCAAAGCAGGATAGCATTCCTCTGCATGCCTTGGAATGGCACTGTACCCTCTAGGAGTTTCTGCCTGCAGGGTGACCTGGTGAGAACAGCATGCTGCTCCTTTCAGCAGCATAGTTAAGCATTTGGTGCTGAGTTTCTGAGCCCAATTTCATCCCTAAACGTCTCCCTGCAGTGCACAGCATAGGGTGTAGAGGCTGTGTTTTGGGTGGGTGACCCCAGGGTACCCCCCAAACCAGCATATAGGCTGGGCATCCCCCCTCCCTATGCAGCTGGCCCTTAGCACTGTGGGCTGTGGCATGGGGTTTTGTGTCCTTTGCATGCTGGCATTGGGACATAACAGCACTGGGACACAATGAGCTGTCTCCAAGAAAATGCTGAGTCATTCTGGAGTGCTTTTGGAGCTTCTTTTTTCTAAAGTCCAGTAAATTATTAGGGTATCCACATATTTTTTTGGCCTGCAGAAGAAAGCCTGGAAAAGGGAACTTGGTTCTCAGTAAAGACCCAGAGCTTTCCCTAAGCTGGTGGTTTCAGCTTCAGGGCTTTCAGATCACAGATCAGTGCAGTTGAAAGGGAGATATTTGGGCCCATGTCCCAAGAGAGGGAAACACCACATGCTGACTGCAGCAGGAACCATAGCTCAGTGGCTGCAGATGCTGGTTCTCCCCACACTGTCATTCCCCTGGAGCATGATGCTCACCACTCGTGGTACTCATCACACGAGAAGGTCTATTATGGCCACAGAGAGGTGCAGCTGTAACATTAGGTGTTTTTACACTGCAAACAGGCTCATAAATTATTCTCTGCTTTGGAATCTGATTTATTGTTTTTTTCAGTAAAGTTCACTACATTTTATTTTTTATACTGCAGGATTTCAGCAGAGGTAAGGAAATGAAAACTGATGCTGGAAGATCAGAAATCAACTGAGGGCAAGAATTCCTGCTACACCTCTGTTTCAGCTCTCTGTTACCCTCCATAATGCTCCTGCCTGCAATCTTGTCATCTACACACTTGCACACATCAAAGTGAAACCGAGAGATAGCTGACTCGGTGAGTTTGTCAGAGTATTTGTGTTGCATATAAAATAAATGTAACTTTCAAAGGTGCTTACTTGTGATTTTATGCGTGCACCTTTTTTTGTTCTAATGCAGTTGGAAACCTGATTTCTATTTTTTCTGGGTGTTTTTCTGTATTTTTCATTGCCCTGTGTACCTTTACCTAATCACCACTTACATGTTTCCTATCTAAATTAAACATTCCTGTGCTTTTCAGCCTCTTTTCAGTGGAAGCTGTCAGGAGTGAGAGCATGCCAGCAATTTTTCTGCCCTCCTAAGAACAATGAAGTATTTACAAGTGTTTAATTGCTACCTTGAAAGTTGGGTGGATGCTGGCCTGGCCAAAGTGGCCTCAAACCCAAAAAGAACCATGCACTTGCTGAACTGTATTCCTCAGCAAGCCCAGGGTCTTAGCGAGGACTTCTGATTTCATTGCGTGAGTGGGTTGGGGTCCCCTGATGCTTATTCATCTGCTTTTCTGATATCTTGTCTCAGCATAAAACTAACTATGTCTCACAAAGAAGAAAAAATAATTGTTGTCTATTTTTTAACTCCACCACACGCACTTGCCTATACTGCTCCAAAGAACCTGCAGAACCCAAAGCTGGGGTGAGTTCAGCTGAGTGGGAAGGTCTATAGCTGCTGCTTGTGACAAGGAAAGAACAAGAGAAAACAGTGATTTTGGTCTTAAAGACTTTTTCAGTTTTAATATTAATGTAAAAAAGAAAAAAAACAACAAAAAAAACAAACAAACAAACAAACAAAACAAAACATAAATCCAGCATGCAAAAAACCCAAAAGACAGAAAAGCTATGTCTATACTGAGAGATGGGGACAAAACCATTCTACAGAATATCAGTGTTTTTAGAATAGGACAGGATTTACCTCTGCAAAAATAAACTGTTCTCCTTTAAAAACATATCCTTAAGACAAGTCTTTTGCTAATATGAAAGGGAGAGTCAGCACTGACATCCAGCAGAGATTTCCACGTGTTAGTAGCAGGAGCCAACATCCAGCCTGAGATGGGACCAAGAGTTTCTGTTGAATGGAAACTCTTCCCACCATGGTAGCCATCTCCTCCAGCTATCAGCCCCTAGTGCTGCACCTTACTAGGCATTGCCTTCTCCTCTCACTGACCTGCCTGAAGCGCAGTAAATCCACATCTCCTGGACCTGCACTGGAGATGTGCATCTTAGTGGATCTGGAGAGCTTACGGTTATGGAGAGGTGATGGTTATGGACAGCTGGTATGGTTTGTGTTCACCCTCACCGAGAGCACTGATGTTCACTGAGACAGCCTGGTCCCCTTATTCATACAAGCCACCAGAGATGCCAGGTAGACCTACCAAAGGTTCAGCTTTGAATAAATGTTCATCTCTACCTCTGATTCCTTCAGAACATGAAACTACTCAAGGGATTATCAGCATTTCACCAAAACAATTTTGCCAATGAACTCCTACGGAGAACATATAATTATTATAATTGGGACTAAAACCTATTGCAGATAGCTATCAAAAAGGCTGCTTTGGAGGTTTTGGACCTCTTCTTTCTCTCCATCTTATCCCTCAGTACCCTTTGATCTGCTCATAGGCGCTTTTCAGAACTTCACTAAGAACTACGTGGGAGCTACATGGGAGGACATGCTAAAGGCACACAGTTCTCCCTTCCCACATAAGCTCTTGTGTTTCTCCCTCTGACCCCTTCAAATAAACTTCCTCTCTGATGGATTGGCTAGAAGAGGCAATTTCCCACTAAGGAGTTAATCTTCACGTCACTGGGAGAAGAATTAACACAAGAAAGTTGTGATGTCAGTGTGGAGTTACACATCTAATGCTCCCTGGGATTTCTGCTCCAAATGTAACTCTAATTGATTCTAAATAAGAAATTCTTCTGGCTTCATTAAAGATGACATCTGCAGGAACACTGGTCGCACACAGAGGTTTTCAGCTATTACAGCAAATACCTAGCATAAGAATAACAATGGATTATACATATTTCCTAAAGAGATCAGAAGAAATAAATACACTTTGGTATCACAGGTTATAGCAAATGTCTAAGTAACATAAATCAGATTAAGTATCACAGCAGATCAGCATTGTAGTACAACCAGCAAAGCAAAGGTGTGCCTGAGTAGAAAGAGTCACCGGGGTGGAAAATGCCGTGACTATGGGGTCTGTATGCATTTGCCACAGCCAGAGGGATACAACTGAATATAAATACACAGCAGAATAATGTAGGAGACTACTAGATTATAGTTTTTACTTTTCAACCTGCTAAAAAATACCCTCATACAAAAGCTAAAACCTCAAGTGTCAAAACCAGATTAGAGTACTCTATCATTTCAACAAAACACTTTTTTTCTGATGATTGGAGAACAGTATCACAGGATACTGTTCATATCTCCAGACTCTGAGAAAGTACAGGATGACACTGCAAAATTGTATGAAAGCCTGATCAAAGGGGTAGCATCACTTTTACATCTGGGCTATTATTAAATCGGAATTTTAACCTATTAGAAGAATCAGAAAAGATCACAAGGCATAATCCTGGTACCAGATATCAGAGTTTATACATAAAATACGAGCAAACTGTTCTACTCTGACAACATTAAAAGGCATTACTTTTTTTATAGACCTCCTTGTGGTAGGCAAACTAGCAGACAGTCAAATAAAACAGATAGTCATAACAAGCTAGGATAAAACCCCAGAGTAGTGAAAATGTGATAGAAAACACAATCCTATTTACAAACTGTTTTGTTTGCATGTACTTTTTGCTTCTGAAGTTAAAAATATTTTATAAAATATAGCGCAAATCAAGCCCAGAAAGTCTACTAGACATAGTCATATTTTGAAGGGTATGAGCGTCTTCCATCCTCACTTCGAGCAGCTTCTTCATATCCTGCACCTTTTTTAGTCTTTGTTTCAGGCTCATACCCTGAAGCAACCTTATACGGACCCGTTCTGTAGGAGATATTCCGTCCCGAAGCATTGTAGGATACCGCTTTGTAACTAAAAGAGACACAAAGGATGGGATCAGCCATCTGGAAGGTCTGTATCTACCCAGTGTTTCATCCTCTGTTCCTGTTTGCCATTGGATTTTAGGCAACTTTGTACTGTGTCATAACTTGGAGACACTCAATGAACTCAGAGCAAACCATCCATGGCAGTCTGCAAGTGTCTTTTAAGTTTATTAAAAAACTCATGTTTTCTTTCCCATGAGTAAATCCTTGATTGAAGTACCCACCCACAATAACCAGCTACATGGGTGTACAATGCCCTGCCTGATGTAAATCATAGCTCAGCTGATGCAACCTACACATGCTGGTGACATGCGATGCAATTTACAATCAAAGCTGCAATTAATGGGCCTGAATAAGCCAGCACACTGCACATATTGATTTTAAGGTTGATCACTCCTGCCCTCTCTATTTGTTTACAAGTCACGTAGTCAGGGAAAGGAAATGGTTACTTTTGACCCATGATGCATGGCTATCATCATGGTGACTCTTACAGCAGGGGTATTATGCATAGCTATATCCTGTGGCGTGATGGCTGTATGCAATCTGGACACCCAAGGTTTCCTGCAATGCCTTCCCATGTCTACCACAAATAAGCTTACCGGGATTCTTCTGGAATCAGCCCTCTGCAAGCCAGGCACATCATGATGCCTCCTACGAGGGCCAGACCACCTGCCACCCAGCCAACAAAGAGGGCTGAGCCAAAGGTATACCTGCAAAACACAAAGACATTGCTGGTGAGGACTGTGACAGTGGGCTAGTCTGCTTCTTCTGAAATGCACTGAACATTATCATTCTCCCTTTGGCCCTGCAGAAGCTCCTGTGAGCACCATCCCACTTGCCAGCTCATCCTCAATGGACTCTTTACCTCCTTCTTGAGCTGCGTGAACAAAGAAATCCCAGCCAATTTGCTGGGACAAATTATCTCCGGTGCAGATAATAAAGAGACTCAATAAATCTTCTGAGTCCTGGGACCAGACTAATACACAACCAGAATTTGCTTTTCCTTAAGGTGCAGCCCACCCTGCCCCTGAGGGAAATCTGCACTGTGGAGCACCCTGAGCTAGTTGACCACCTACCTGTTCTGGACATTCTGATACATTCCTTGGTACATGTTGGCTGTGGACATCCAGAAGTTTGTGACCAGCATATTGGCAAACACGGACACTCCAGTGATGGCACAAAGACCTGATACCAGACAAAGAGACAGACTGAGACCCACGTAGTTCACCTTTGGCCTTGAGGAAACAGCTTAAAGTTCTGGAAGAGTGGTTGAGATGCTGCTTTGTGTCCCAGCATGTTCAGTGTAAGTGCGGACCCACAATGTGTTTTCTCACAGAAATGAGTTAAACAGATCATTTTAGCTGCTGAAAGTACCCATTAGTTCAGTTCTAGAAAATTGTTTTACAGTGAAAAACATGGCCAAAAGATTTCATAACAGAAATTAGATTTTGCATGGGAAAACACCCTCTCTTTCTCACATGGAAGAGGAGATATATTTGTTTCACCACTAGGCAGTGATGCCTACAGGCAGCAGGCAGCCTGGAAGACCAGAATGAAGAGGCAGGAACTTCTTTCACTCATCTGCAAAGGTTATCATCGTGATGCCCAGCCCAGCAGCAATGGCATTATTATTTGCTATTTCACTATTCTTTTTTTATTCTTTTCATTTTTTATTATTCTAGTTTCCTCTTTCAAACTTCTGTTTATTGCACATCTTAAAGTTGTATTGTCTCATATCCCAACAAAAGTTAAGAGCCATTCAACTATAAGGATTTTAAATAGGGACATTCTCCTTCCCTTAACTAGGATATGGATTTGATTACTCATCTGCAAAAAATTGTGAGAAAACCTGTAAGTGATGTATTAAGCATTTTACAATTTCAAGGTAGCTGGGCAACACTGGACATTCCTACAGCCCTCCAGATAACCCATGGTATTTAAAAATTGCAAGTTAAGCTACTGCAACTCTGAGTCTTCATAAAATTGCTATGTATAAAGCCTGCAACTCTTCAAAAAAACATTATGTACAAATAAAAGATATATTAGTACATGACAACAGTACACATACAACAAAAAAATGAGAGAGATTTTCTTTTTTATCTGTCGGCTGCTTTTTCAACCTTCTACGTTGTGTCACATACAAACTTTTGGTTTTCTTTTACTAAACAGAGGTAGAAACCACTTGACCCCAGGAGGCCAGGCTGGAAGACAAATGCCAATAACTTCATGCAAGCATCAGTGCTCTGGGTTGCTCCGGAGCATCTGCTACCTATGACCAGAAGTGTGTAAAGACTTGGCCAGTCCTCAATTCCAGGCAACTGCAATGCCTCATACATGAGGGACACAACACCATCCACTTACCAGCAACAATAAACATAATGCCAGAGGTCAGAGTCATGCTGGCTTTTGCAGAATCCTCCATGTTGCCAATACGAATGCATTTCAGAGCAAAAATGCACACAAGGAGGCCAAGGATGCCCAGGACAATACCCACGATCATGAGGGCCCTCACAGCCTGGAACATTGCTGCAAAACAAATCAACAAGGGTCACACTGAGTGTCTGAAATGACATTTGTCAGAGCCTAGGAGGTTTTTGAACATTGTTTCTGTCTAAAAATAAAAATATTATAGAAGAAAACCTTGGGAAATGGGCACTGGGTCTACTCTTTGGATCGTCTGGGGCACCTCTGGAAATGTGGCTGTTTGTCAAGAGTTTGATGGCTTAGACATAAGTTTTTGTAAATGCTCATTAACAACAGTTGTAAATTATTCAGCTAAAATTCATGGAGAGGAGTTTGTGTACATTTGGGATAAGAATGGCTTCATAAACAAATTAATTGAGAAAGCTTTCTTTTTTTATTCTCCCCAAGCAGTGATGAAAGCAGGCAGCTCCACCCAGCTATCCATATTTCCAACTAATGTGCTACTCAAAATGGAGTTCTGTAAGTTCCTGCTTTACAGTAAAGTTCCTCTGTGCTTTACACGGCACAGAGGAAGAGGAATATCACCTTGACAAACATTACACATACACCAAGAAATAGCAACAAAGCTTTGGCAATGACCTGCCCCAGCATATCATTTCCATGTAATTTGTAATATCAGTCCTGTATGAATCTGTCTACATTCATTAATACAACATGTAAATACTCGAGACCCAAATTTGTTTAGTAGCCTGCCATCAAGGTGGGAATGCTTTGTTGGAGGCAGGCTGTGATGTTGGTGGGTCATGCCCATGGGAGCTGAGAGCTGCTGTCTGTCAGCAGAAGATGGCAAAAACCCTCCAGACTCCCCTTGGATAGAGAAAAGAAGAGGGAAAACCAAGGGGAATCTTATACCTTTTGAAAAGCAGAAGAGAAGGGAGAAGGCCATGCACTTGAATACCAAGGTGATTTTCTAATAAGATGGCACACGGCCCATCTTGCCTGAAATTCCATGCTGGCCCCAGACATTTCTCCTCCCTGCCTGTGCAAGTGTACCTGGCAGAGACAGAAGGCACCAGTGCTGGCAGAACATTAGGAGAGGGTGGTCAAAGGTATTTCGAGGGCTGTTGCGATTTGGCTGGGATACTTTGCAGCCTCTTCTTGCTGTTCGATGACCACTAGCAACCCTGAGTTTGGCTTTGATGCTCCCCACATGACTGACCATCTTCAGGGAAGATAATGTGGGCTAGTGTCCAACTGAGAAGGGCAGGCAACATATTTTACAGCCCCAGGGACTTCATTCAACCTGCCTGTCACCTGTTTTTATGGGATGGCCAGGATCACCATAGTGCCCAAGGGTCCCATATGGCCCAACTGCAGCAGGAGGCATTGGAGCTGTAGAGCAGGGAACAGACCCCTCTGGCCTTGCACAGATTGGGAGAATGGTCTATAAACCCTTCCAGGAGGGCAAGGGTGGGTGCTGGGGTGCCCATGTGGGTCTCCTTGCCTGTGGGGTACTACAAACTTGAGCAGAACCATGCTGGCACCATGATGCATGAGGAAGCAGGGGGTCTGCCATCCCACAGGCTGGGAATATACCACCTTCTCCCATCTGGCAGTCCCACTGGGGCTGCTGTTCTTATGACTCAATTTGTCCTTATCAGCTGATAACAAGTGCTAACGAGCCTGGGGTTTTCAATCTCCCATTCATCAGCCCCCAGGTGCAAGCTCATTAGTTATTCATCAGAGAACAAGAAGCTGGTGGATATGTCTTATCAGCCCTCAAAGGTTGCTCACAGAGCACCTGATGCAAAGCAGAAAGCTGCAAAGAAAAGAAAATCACAACATTCATTTGTCTTTACAGTCATTTAAGTTTTCTTTGCAACTGCTTTTGTTTCAGGCAGGCAGGCAGGCAGGCAGGCAGGAGAGGCTGATACTCCAAGGCAGCATAAGACACTACAGATCACGATGGAAGGTCCTTGTCCCCAAGACAGTCCTTCATTCCTGAGATACTTCCTACAGACATCACTGTGGTGGTCTCAACCAATCAAGAAGTGATCCTAAGCTAAGACCTCACAGAGATATTGTGGGTTCCCAGGAGAGATGTTACCAGTGCCTTAAGTGCCTGTGGAAGGACGCAACAGGCAGGCCAAGCCAAACAGCTCCTGGGACATTGCTCTTCTCCTGGAGCACTGAAGTCCCAGTGTGGTGAATCTCCATTGAAAAAGAGCAATGCTGTTGCGAAGGGGAGAGGGAGGAACTCAGCAGGACACAACAGAAAAAATGCAAAATAGCCATCATCAGTAATTCCTCTCTCCATGAAGTTGACTTAAGCACCATGTCCACAAAGGAGCAGAAAGGAGAAGAAACTGCTCCCAGGTCTGCTGTGACATAAAGGCCTCTCCACTTGGCTCATGGGAATGAAAGCGAGAGCTGTTTAGAAAGAGAGCACTGCAGTTTCAAGTGAATTTTGGTATCCATCAAGAGGCCTCTGAATAGAGTGGCTTTCCAAAGGTAAATGACCTCCCCTAGAAGGAAGGAGTGGAAGGGCCTAGACAAACAAAATAGGAGACTAAAGGGAAAAAAACGTGTCAGGAATCAGGAGCAGTAGGTAACAAACAACCCTATAGTTAAAAGCAAGCACAGAAACTACTTGCTATTGTTGCATACACGCTTTGCATGCTGTAGGATAGCTTTGCTTCTACCTGCACACATGCGGTTGCTCTTTTGAACTGATTTCCATACAAAGGGATGATGTGCACAGAAATTCATAAAAATGCAAGCTTATTCACCAAAATAGATGTCAGTGATCTGAAACCACAGTTTGCATCACTATGTTTGTCTGATCTAAGTGAAACTGAAAAGCTGTATTTTTCCTCACTGTTGATGTGAGTAGTGAGAAGTGGCCGAAGTAAAACAATTTAAAGTCATCACGTGCATTTCTGTTACTAATACAAAATACAAAAGTGGAAATCAAACTTTATGACTAGTTATGATTTATGGAATATAAAAAAGTTTAGGGGGAAAATGAGGATTTAAAATTAACCAGATTCAAGCAGAGGCATTCCATCTTTATGTTTTAAGGTACTTATCAACTAAACAGACACATAAAGAGAACAAAACTGAAAGACGATCTCTCAGACACAACAGAAAATGTCTGTGACTGCTTTACACATTTCCCTATTGCTATATTATCTAAAAATAACATTAAAAGTAAAATCTTAATTATGATAAATTGGCATCAAAATATGGTTACCATTGCCTCATTGCTCTTTTAAAACACAATCACTTTCGTATGGCATTATAAAGACATGTATATATATACTGATCAACATTTGCATATATAGCTTAATAAATATATTTTCTAGTCTTCAAAACAAGTGGTCCCGTCAAAGAAGTGACCTCAATCATCAGTTTTGCCCTTCCAAATGAAACAGGACTCACCTAGCAATCTTGAAGCTGGCTACATGGAAACACATTTATTCCATCACACCCCTCAGGACGGTCAAAAAGCAACCAATGCAGACAACACAGTGGTCTTCAACAAAACTCTCCCTCCTGCCTCACAGTTGGGAAGCAAGGTTGGCATCACTAAGGATACAGGTCTGTAAGCCCCCATCATGCTCTTATCGTGCAAGGGGGCTGAAACCATGATGCTCATCCAGAGCACACCCACACACACTCCCAAGTGGTAAACTCCACTAAATAAAGTTATTATTTTGGTAAAACCTATGCACATATCTTTACGCTTGTACACTGGGAAGCTAGAAAACTTTATTCCTAGCAAAGTGCTTTAAGATATCTGCTCCTAGTTTTGGACAAAAACTGTACAGATTTACAGGATAGCTGGGTTAAACCTGGTGCATCTTTTGCCCCTACCTGGCAGCCCAAGAATGGTGAAATATGGCCGGCACTCTGTAAAGCCGGAGCTCTGCCGCACGCAGCTCCTCCACAGTCCCTGATATTGGAAGACAGCCGTGACCGGGTTGTCATACAAGTCCTGTGTGCTCCACATATCCATGGCAGTGGCCACCATGCACCCCGCAACACCCAGTGACGAAATGATGAACCCCATCACCTGGCAGATGGTCGTGGACATGGTGGGTCCCTCGGGGAGAGGAGGTGAGACGGCCCTGATGGAGCTGCAGACCTAATGGGAGCACCAAGTCCTCCTGACTGAGCCACCAGAAACGCAGCAGGTCTTATCAGATGCTTTCCATTGAGCGGTGTGTTTACTCAAAGTGTTTTTGCAAGATAGTCCAGTTTCACTCTCGCCAGGTAGGTTTGTACTGGCAGGGCCCGATGTATTAGCTTTTGTCCTTTAGAAGTGCTTGTCCTTCCCCCGCTAAGCAGCCATGCTCCGTTGAGAGTTGGGCAACCCACTTGGAACATGCGCTGTCCCTCCACCGAAACCTTTTGCTGTCTATTGGGCTTCTCCTACGTGCTTGGCACAGTGCAAACCTGCTAAGAGGGGTAAAGCGAAGGACCATGTTTCCCAGGTGAACTCAGCACCTATCCCACGTCACCACCTCCATGGCCCTCTGCTTATGCAAAGTAGAGTAGATCTACCATCAGACCAAGACAGTGATACCTCTGCATCTGGCCATCCTTGCAGTTATCCTCACAAGAGGCACGGAGATAGATAAGGATGGCAAGTGGTGAACTATACGGGGCCACCAGCTTCACCCAGGGAACAAACAGGGATGTGGGACATGGCCACTCCTTGCA
Source organism: Pezoporus wallicus (assembly GCF_028554395.1). Lineage (NCBI taxonomy): Eukaryota > Metazoa > Chordata > Aves > Psittaciformes > Psittacidae > Pezoporus > Pezoporus wallicus. The sequence goes on from NW_026642342.1 coordinate 1,662,730, forward strand.
GTCACTTCAAGCATCACTGAGGTTGCCTCAGATGTTGACCATGGCACAACCCAAGACACCAAGCCAAGAGCCCCACACTGATCCAGCAAAACTCCTGCAACCTTGCTCTTCTCTTGCCCACATCCCAATCACCTGTCATGTGGCCCCACTGAAACCTGTGTGGGGACAAGGAGAAAGAGGGCTCAGGGACCATTTGGAAAGTGTCTTTTCACAGGTGTTTGCTTGTATTTGTTTGTTGGGGGAATGATCCTAGAAAAGGGGGTGGGGAATATAAAAATGAGGAAATTAATTATCTCTTTGCACAGTGGAGAAGTGCTGGACTCAGGGGAGCAATATAAATTCACCGTGCCACTCTGCCGATGGAGTGCAGCGAGTTACAAGGACCTTCCAGACTTAATGCTCATCTAATACCCTGCTCCGACTGGTTTACTTCAGCCCTGACCCAGAAACAAAATTCCCGATTTAACCAGTCCCCATACATTCTGTGCCACAGGCACTATCAAATCATTGCTTGGTTGTGAACAGTGTGAAAGCCACCAGGAAGAGAAGAGAGGCGAGGCTGATTTCTGTGGCTGGATGAGTTACAGTGGGGTTCTGCCTTCTGGAGAATGACCATTTTAAGTTATCCCTTCTGCTTTTGTTGCTATGCCAGCAAGCTGGTGGGCAGCAGACAGATTCACTAGACTCTTCTGTAGCAGCCAGAGCACAATCCTACATCTAGTAGCCAAAAAACACAGCCATCAAAGCCCTCTTGAGGGAGGCACAAGATGTCTTTGCTTCCAGAAATTTTGTTCTAATTTAGTAATTTTCACTGACTTTGACAAGTTTGTATCAAAAAACAACATATCTCCAACACATCTAAGGGTCACAGGTTTCTGACAAAAATAATAGCATGAATAAAAACCACAGAATTAAGCCTTCTGGAACCAGAGGTGGTAAGAGCTGCGCATCCTCAGTGAAGGAGGGGGCATGCTGACTAACATTCTTCATCTTAGAAAATTTTTTGTGATAAATCAAGGCTGGAGAAGACCCAGAAGCGGAGAGGACCCAGAAGCTGAGAGGACAATAAGTGCTAAAACAAGTAATGAGGCCAGCTCTCCATCCTAACCTTCACTGCCCCACAGCCAGAACTGTGTCCCAGTCCTGAAAAGCTGATTGCACTTAAGACCTGCTGCTCCTCTGCAGCCCTCCAGAGCTCCGGTTCTTCCTCATGCCCAGGACTTGCTAACTTCTTGCCATCTAGTGGTAGGAGACCAGATCACTTTTTCTAGGCTAGACCACTTCAAACCGTTTCCCAGAGATACATATTCCTCTGGGACACAACCCCTATGCCAAAGGGTTGTGTGACCCTTCATCATTAGTGTATAACACTATATGTATAACTTGCAGGGCTAAAAATAAGCCCTGGGGAGGAAAAAGAAAAGGAAGGTGGAGAATACAGAGGGGAAATTTTTTTTTTCCTATGTTTTATTTTTCCCCAAAAAACTGTATCACTATTTTTTTTTTTCCTGCTAATTGGGTCGCTGCATGAATACCAGCGGAGGTGGCTCTCCCATGCACCATGCTCATGTGTTTGCTTTACCAGGAGGGGAGCCACCACTCCTTCCTCTAACCCTTTCTGCTGGTTTCAGCTACCAAGCAGCAAAAGCAGCTCTTTAAGCCAATAGGGACCTTCTCTTCTCCTCCTCTACCATTTCACATCCCAAAGTCCCATTGCTCCTCCTCACACATCTATTGGAAAGAAGGCTAACCCCTGGAATGCTCTTAGTTGTACCCTGAGCCGGAGTCTACCAGCCGGGTAGTGCTGTCTCACTAACCTTTCCTTGGAGATACAGTTTTCTCCTGCTGATGGGGGATGTCAGTTCTCATTATCAGCCCTCTTACTCACAGGCATCAAAACCTCAGAGCAATGATAGAGCACTCAAAAAACATCATCGACAGCCTCCAGGTATGCAAGAAAGCGCAGGTGAATCAGTCTGTCTTTGATTTTGGGGGCTACATTGAATCATATCTCTGAAAGGGATAAATCAGCACAGGGTTGCATATTACCCCCTGAAACTTTATGCACGATCTCCCCCCCCCCAAAATGGAGCTGAGAAAGCAATTTCAGTGATGAGGGTCATGCTGCAGTCTTAGATAAGAGGCAAACAAACACCCAACCATGCTCTACACTCCAGATGTCGTCTTTGAAGGATTATTGTGTTTTGGAGGATTGCATTTGCTCAGCCCTAAGAATATTGCCTGAGGTGCTATCCAGGCACCCCAGCACTAGCTGCTTGCCATTTCTCATGCTCTGATTAGTATCACACTACTAAACACTTGGAACTCAAAGCTTCCACAGATACCTTCCTTTGTAGTTTGTCAAAGCAAAGTTCTGGAGAAAAAACAAACTTGCTTCCATCCCAACCCTTCCCCCAGCCCATTTTCTCTGCCTTTCTGAAATGCTCTTATTTTATTTTTAATGGTTGTTTCTGAGCCACTCATAATAGGGCAAAACATGTTTCCCTTTGCAAAAAACCTCATCACCTCATTTTCCCAGCACAAGATCACCTGGGAGTTTTTATTTGAACTGTTGGCTTGGAACACAACCTGAAAAGTGTTTGGGTGATAAGATAGCTGTAGAACACATCTAAGCATCTTTGCCACAACCTGATGCTCATCTCCAGCCACCCCTGGGAGATGCCTACAGACAGGATTGGTTGAAGGATGGCAATCTCTCTCCAAGCACATTCCTCTTGCTCAGTCTCCAGCAAGGTGGCTGAATGCTGTGGCCAGAGGGCTAAGCAGTATCTAAAGAAGGGATATAGTGGGGAGAGAGCTCTTGAAAAGGCCAAGCTTCCTCACCAAGAAGCAGAGAACAGGTATCCTATTCTCGGTATTGGGACGTTTCCAGTGGTTCACTCCACTGGGAAAAGGAAGGGTACTTTGTGACTGCTCCCCTCTGCAACCTGTATTTCAGCTCATACTTGCTTTATCTACGCAGGTGTTGACTCTATATTATCTCAAACAGTTCACTGGGCCCACTGCAATTCCTGAATGTTATCACCACCTCTCCCAGAAAAAAATCACCTACAGCTCATGTTTGCTTTAAAATTTGCAAATATAGCTCACACCCTGCCAGCCAATTCCAGCTTGTTTAGACTGAAATAAAGCAAACCCACCCTTCTCTTTCTGTCCCTCCATTGCTGTGATGACCACAGCCTCCAGGAGTGTGGCCCACTAGTCCATAGCATGAGAACCACAGAATCAGCTCAGACCCACTCTACTCCATTGGTCTTCAGATGGTCCAGAGGGACCTTCAAGGTCCCTCAGCAAAGCTGGGGTGCATGAAGCTGCATCCTTCCCTGTGTGCATATGAGCTGTAGCCCAGCCCCAAATCTCCACAGTCTCTTGCCATTTCCCTTGGCTTGCTTCTCCTATGGCCCCCAAGCCCAGATCCTTTAGGAATATTTCCTTGTTGCTCACCCTTTTATGTTGTAAAGGCACAAGACAGCAGCAGGGATACAATTCCTAACATCTGCTTGGCTCTCTGCCACCTCTCTTCACCTTGAGTGTCACTGTGAGTGGGGTGCCCAAGACCTCTTTAAGAGTCTCACATTAGCTCTATCACCACCTCACATATGATCTTGGTAGGTTGTATCAAGTCTCCAGCCACATGGGCCACCTAAATCCTTCTATGCACAAAAGTTTTAAGCAGGTTACAGCAGTTGCCTGCAGACATTTCAAAATGTGGAGCTGAACTGACTGGCTTGAAGGATTTCAAGCAGCAAGCAGAACTTGGAAGAGAGAGGCTTGGCCATGTCCATCACCAGTAGGGGATCATGACATGGCAATTAGCAGTCCCCTTACAAGCTTCAGGCATGAAACAGTTCCAGGGAACAGAAATGCTGCTTCCTCAGCCGGTGGGCTGCCCTGTCTCCACAATCCCCAAAGCAAGGCTTTTACTAGGGTTACGCCACAAAACACATGTTGATCACATGAAATAAAAGAAAACCTTGGTCAGAATTGATACAGAAGAGAAAAAATCCAGATATGCCAACATTAAAACTTCCCTCAGGGAAAATGTATGCATCTGTGCTACCCTGCACCAGCAAAACTGAAAGCAGTTGTTTTTATGCAAAAGTCTGGACAGTCATGATTACATTCCCATGGACTATATTTACTCTGACCCCTCTAGCAACATACAACCTTTTAATAGTTGTAGAAGGTTAACAGCATGCTCTCAGACTTTCAAAGTTTGCTGTTGGAAAAGCAACAATATTCCTATATTTCTAGCTACCAGCCTTTTGTTCCAGAGCAGAGAGATGCCTCAGCCTTTCCAAAAGGGTCAAAAAAAGGGTTTGACTTGAGAACAAAATGTCCTTTCAAAAATGGCTGAAAAGGGCCTGAAATAAAGAGACCAATACAGACAACAGGAAAATTACTGCCCGTGTTATTGTAGTTTAGCAAACTTATAAGCAACAGAAAAATACTTCTTTTAGCATAAAGTGCCTTGTGACTTCCACACTAGGTGAAACTACCAGCCTTGCCAGACCTCAGCTATTGCTGTTTGTCTATTATTTGTGTGTTCAAAGTCAGATTGCGTCCTCCAGACAATCACGGTAAAGTGTGCCAAGACACCAAAGCAAGTAGCAAAAAATAATGAGAAAGCAAAATCAGAACAAACAGGCTTAGTTCTCAAGTGGCATATTTCACTGGAGACTGGCTGTTTATAGCTGAACAGCGAGGGCAAGAGCCATCAGCTACCTGTATTATTTCTCATTTTCATTTATTATCTTGATTTTTCCTCAATCTATTTGAAATTAAAATTCACAACTAAATTGAAGATCGATGATGGGCAAGACAAGTTTAATCTTTGCTATGGGAGCAAGGGATTGAGAAAAAAAGTCCTCAGAAACCAGAACTCCACTGATGCACTCAGGTCACCTCGCTGTTTTGCTAGTCTTATTATTTTATTCATTCTGGCACTATTGTTCCCAATATAAATTGCCATTGTCAGAATAATAAATAGGGGCTTATAATGGAAATGCTGACAAACCATTAACTATAGTGTGGTTAGCAAGGTGGGGTTTAATGGAGATCAAGGCGCAGCACCCTTGAAATAAAGACTGGGATGATCCACTTTAATAATATCTTTAGCAAATTAATAATTTGATATTTTTTTAGCATTGTTCCTCCCCCCGATAGGGATACAGTTGCCTTTTGCTAGTGGTGAGTGGGAAGAAATGCCCATAGGAGCAGATGAATTCAGGTGACAGAGCCAATCTATAAAGCACAGCAGCAGGGCACTTGGCTTTGCACCAGCTTCTCCAGAGAGTGAAAGTGTCAGACAATATATAACAGGAGTGAAAAGCAGGAGGAATAACAAAGGGGTGACTTCAGAAGAGCAAGCCCTGTTCATTAAAAAGGAAAGAAAATCCAGCTTACTTTGTAGAGCAATCGCAAAGAGCATCTCACTAGGACAAAAGTATGTAAATATTCATATACCTACACATCATCAGGGAAGGCACCGACTTTCCAACACCACTGAGGATAAGGGCAGCAACTTTGAGCAGTCAGCATCCCACCCGCTTTTATTTCTAAAAGTTGTGCTTTATTCTCTTGGCTTTTTTTTTAATCCTTTTTTTTTTTTTATTTTTATAGGAGACAGCAATAAACCCAGCAAACAGTCATGGTAATTCCACTCCAAGGTGACAGGTCCATTAGAAATCCTACCGTTTAGGATAGGATGCTTTTCTCTATCTGCAACCGGGAGGGAGACACAGAGTTTGCTGGGTGTAACTGAAGAGGGTAAACCCATCTCCCACAGCCCACCTGCTAAATGAAGGAAATTAATCCCTGCAAAATTGCTGTCTATTTCCATTTTAGGAGATAAATGCCTACTTGATAGACACCAATCTGGAGGCTTGGGAACTGCAATTGCTTGCTTTTTTTTTTTTTCCCTGTGATGCTGAAGTTAGTGGTGGAGGTGTTTTGAGAGAACAAAATAACTCCAAGATCTCAAGTATTCTGGTTTCTTCAAATATTAAAGTAGTTCCCAGAGCTGAAGCCTTGACAAGTTTAATCACTTCTTCTACAGAGTTACATATTCTGTAATTTTAAGCTTTTAGAGCTGAAGAATTGAGGGAGTCCTGCACTGTGTTATGGGTGTATGTGTCCGTGGAGAGGGTTTGCTTTTTAACCCCTATTTATTCCTGAAATGGCAACATTAATCTCTTTCCCTGTAAGCAATTAGCCTGCTGGAATCAAGTTTTACCAACCTTGCTGCATGCATTTCCCCTTGCTGAAACTACTCAGCTTTCCTGACTGTGTGTAATGTGTGAATACAAGCCCTGCACAAACATCCTTCCTTGGATGTCATCCTTCTTTCACTCATACAGCACACAGCTTGTGTCAGGGGCTGCACAGCTGGATGCCCAGGCAGAATCAGGCTCCTTCTAGAAAAGGATGTATGCCTGCAGCCAGGAGTCTGTGTGAACAAACGAGGCCGCTCAAAGCCCTGTGAGTATCTCCAACAAGGAGATGCTCACAGGCATCCCTGGCACCTGCGTGACGATGCTGCAGCACAGCTAATGCCCGACACCAGTTGGGAACAAGGATCCAGAGATGAGTGACATGGAAATAAGCTCAGGAGATTAATCACTTTTCCTGATGGTGTCTCAGGCCAGGTTATACCGTTTTGATTTGTGCAGAGATAGGCTACTGGTGAAAGAAGCAGTTTTTGCATACAATGCTTATTTCTGTGTACTTTGGAAATGCCATTTTGCAGGCTTTCTGCAATGATTTGCTGATATAATTGGCTTCTTTCCTCCGTTCTTGCTTTGCCAAAGCTCAGAGGCTGGATGGATATAATAGTCTAAGTGCCTTTTTTCTCTCACTGTATTAAGGCAAGAAGAGAACCCAGATAATCCCGTTGTAACCTAACTGTTTGCACCCCTAGATAGTCTGTGCACAGCCAGGACAGCAATGATACTCATGGAAGTAAAAAGTGGAACCAAAGGAGAATTAGGGAGAAATCCAGCCTGATGGTTTTATCCTACACAAGAAATACAGTGAGCTGAACTGTGACATATCCTCTTAGAAAAGGATCTTCTCTGATGCCAAGAATATTAGTGGTTTCTGGTGGGAAGCCACGCACAGCCATACAGCTGAGGTAGGAGTATGTATCCAAGTCATTCAGAGCATGGGGGAAGATCACCCCGCAGAGCAGCCACTGCCCAATGTATTACCTGGGCAACACCTCAGGAACATGATGCATAATCAGATGTAATGAGTTTTGCTGAACCTTGGCAAAAGGGCGGTCTTCAGGTTGAGATACCTCCAAGGGACCTGTCATCCAAACAGGGTGATGTCCCTTTTGGCTAAAATTTGAGTTCCCACCCTGCACCGAAAACCACCCATCACCACCACTCATGCACGGCTACTGGCACATGCCAGTGGCTCTGTCCTCCAACCTCTCTGCCCTCGGGGCCAGCAAGCCCTACCTGGTAGCCCCAGGATGGTGAAGTAGCCACGGCATTCGGTGAAGCCAGAGCTCTCCCGGACGCACGTGCGCCAAAGGCCCTGGTAGTTGAACACTGCAGTCACCGGGTTATTGTAGAGGTCTTGGGTGCTCCACTGGTCCATGCACGTTGATGCAATGATACCTCCTATTCCTAAAGCAGACACCACAAAGCCCATGGACTGGCATATTGTCACCGACATGGCACCAAGCAATTGGTAAGCAGATCCTCAGTGTGCACAAGCCTCTACAAGCCAGGTCTGGGGTAAGGCAGTCAGGGTAGAAGGGCCTTTTAGCTGGAGGCACAGCCTACGTCATGGGCAGGAGTCAGGAGAGGTCTGGTCCGCGCCATTCAAACCTACCCTTTCTCTTTATCCGTTTCAGTGAGATAATTTGCCTCTCTCGGTACCAAGAGCCGTTTGTTACGCACAGTGTGAACGCCTCGCTCTCTGTTTACCTTCTCCCTCCAGGCAGAGGTGCAGCTGGCACAAGTCAGATGGGGACCAGCAGGTCCCTCTGAAACACTGTGGGGAGAGCACCTGCAGAAGTGACTGCACGGTCTGGGAGACCAAGCAGAGACATGCTTAAATTGGATGAAACAGAAATTATGGCGACCCTAATCCTTTCCTAGCAGGGATGGTGCTTTTGAGCCAAATGGAGAGACATTTATTAGCATACCTCTATCTGAGGTTTGCTCAACCAAAACATTTAAGGAAAGGATAAGTGTATAAAAGAGGATGTTGTATAGCAAAGGACAGTGCACCAATGTTCAGATAAACCTTGCTGCTTGGTGAGGTCAGGCTGGCAGCCCATAAGAAAGCCAACAGCTGCTGAAGAGTGAAAGGTGTGAACCTGCAGTTTGCTGCGGGAGGACCAAGTCTGGCAGGCAGATCAGGGGAAAAAAAAATATTAATAGAAGCAAAGGTATATCCTCATTTGATATTGTTTTATCCCCCCTCATCCAAATAAGAATTTGGACTTGTTTAGACAAACAGTGACAGCAAAGCAGACATGTTGTTACGTACTACTGTAAGGCAAGAGCACCTAAGAGACCTGACCTTTTCACAGAAAATCACTTTGTTGGGTAATGTCTTTTTTGCTCATTCTGCTACATCCCTCACCACTTCCTTCCTAGCCATTTTCCACTGGTGCTGACCTGTTTGCAGTGGGAAAGTAAACAGGGATGTTGCTGGAGAGCAGACCTCCAAGGAGATGATGAGCCCTGCTTCAGCAGTGCCACATTCACACAGGGCACCTGGAGGGTCCAGGAAGGAATCCTCAGAAGAAGCCCGGTGAGGTGACATTGAGGTGGTGGAAATAGAAGGACATCAGGGAGCATGAAGAAATGGACCATACTCATCTGGCTACATTCACCCTTCCTGAAGGACCTTTGGGTCTCTCCCAGATGCTTGGTCTCATGTGTAGACAGACTTGCCTGTGAAGCTGCTTCTTAAGAAAGTCCAACCTGCTGTGAAAACACAGCATTTGTCTCCTAGAGATTATTTGGTTTCCCAAAGAATCAAGCAAGCTGGAAGGGACCTTGGAAAGTCATCCAGTCCATTCCCACACCTAAAGCAGAGCAACTCTGTTTCTCTTAAAGCTCTGACCTTCCATAAGAGAGCATCCATGAAGGAGATGTTGCTCTCACCCAAGATAAATTAATCCCAGAGCTTCAAAAATCCATTCTAAAAATTTTATGCTTGATACTGAAGTTTGTTACGTATCATTTGGAAAGTAGTGCCTAGAAGTAAACACCAAACAGGGAAAAGATAACTCCACGTGCCTCACCAACAGTCTTCTGGTTTAAACATATCTTTCCCCCATTTTCTCCAAAAGAACAGTTATTGGCGACTCATGTACACTTCCATAACTCACTCTTTCTCCCAGACCCTTTTCTGGACACAGCGATACCCAGTCCCAGTGACACACCTCACTTGCTGCATGTCATGGCTGTAATTACTTTCAGTATCGGTCAACATCGCTTAATCACAAAAAGCTTTCCCGGTATCGCATAGCTAAAAATAGAGCCTAAGACTAGAACACAAATACACTCCCTGTGTTTGTCACAACCAGGATCACCTGGGAACACCAAAGACTCATGACAAGCAGGGACTGTTTTCACTGAATTAACTGAAAGGGTAAATTCACCTTGCATTCTACCAACCTGAGAGGCCTGGAAAAGGCATCTCCATTTGGTACACCTGGATCCCTGGGTAGGAAGTGCTCTATTTGTGCAAAGGGACAGATCTTCCCTGTGTGGATGATGAGGCCCTGGGACAGGCAGCCCAGAGAAGCTGTGGATGCTCCATCCCTGTCAGGTTGAACAGGGCTTGGAGCAACCTGGTCTAATGGAAGATGTCCCTGCCCATGGCAGCAGGGTTGGGACCAGGGGATTTTTAAGGTCCTTTACAAACCAGTTTGGGATTCATGATCTCAGCCACATCATCACTGTGTTTATTTCAGTGGTTGTGCCAATGTAACAGCAGCCAGAAGAGTAAGGTCCTGGTGTACAAGTAGTATCATTCACAAAGAGAAATGTCTTAGCTGTAACCAAAAGGACAGTTTTATCTGCTGACAACATTTCACAGTGAAAATAATCAAGGACTGAACTCCTTCAACCATCATAACTTACCAACTGGATATGAGAGTACCACTTACTTCCCTTGTTCAAAACTCACCTTTAACAGCCATTTCTCTTGTTAATGCTCAATCTGCGACTCTCACCCAGGTCATCTGGGAGGATTAGCCACTGTCCTGGGCTCTTGCCATTGCTGTTTCCCCTTGTCTGCCTGCCTTTTACAGTGCCTCTCATCTGAGCAATTCCTCCTTGATTTCCCAGAATTGAAATAAAACTCACCCTGCCCCACTTAGGTTTTCTGTAAAAGCTTATTCCTACACTGGGGTTTTCCTCAGAGCAAGGACTTGTTCAGTCTCCAGTGAAGTGTCAGAATAAGGTTTGTTAGGAAATGCAGGTGTTTTAATCAGCAGGATTTGTTCATTGTAAGGGAGTAGATTTAAACAACCAAAAGGAAAAAAAAAGGGGGTAAAAAAAGCAGGTGAAGGGTGGCTTTCATTCATCTTCTGTTACTTAGTTTAATATCTTAAGCAGAAAAATTAAACTCTCCCTAGTGTTATCCTTAGGTCTGTTAATTTTCTGTTTTTAATTTCTAAAGCCCTGAAAGAAATCCCTTCTGAACAGCTACCACCTCTGGTATGAAGAAAAAAAACCAACAAAACCAAAACAGTAGGACATGAAAGTATCTCCATAGGGTCAAAGATCTCACAGTTTCTCCTCACAGGATAAGAACTGCACCACAGCTGAACTCTACGGAAGCATAATTGTAAATGTGTTTTTGTTGCTACAAATAAGATTAAAGCATGAAGATGTTCCTGTGAATATTCATGTGCCTAGAATGCATCACTAAACCTCAGCAAATAGTTGATGCTTTTCCCCAGGCTCCCCCTCAAATAGATCAGGTGGCCCTGCAGAGAGAAGTGGTGCAACTGGAAGACAACACTCATCCCAGTACACCCCATTTTCATACTTTTTCTAACCCATGTGAATTTTTCAAACTTACAGCTTAGGAGGAAGGAAAAGTGATGCTGAAGGTGAGGGAGATGTTACAATGGGCATGATGACCTGGACCTTTGTCTGTCTACAGGGGTTAATAGCTTTTATACTATGTGAGGTGTCACGTGAACTGATGTTTAGAGAGAGAACTTCTTACCTCTTTTCAGGGCAATACCCATAGACAGACTTTGGGAGAGACATCCTAATGCTTGATGGATGATGCTTGCCCATGCTGGCCAGGCCACTTCCTGGCCCTGCTTCTTCCTCCTGTTTTCTTCCAGATTGAAATGGAACCAGGAAAAACTTCCTCATGCTGATAAAACAGCCCTGGAGGAAAACAACCTGCAAACACTGTTCACACCATAGTGATTTTAAGCTAGTGCTGGTGGCGGGTTTAGCTGTTTAGCTTTTTCTGTGAAATAGCCTCAGAATAGCTATGGAAAAAAGAGAGATAAACTGGTAAAGATAATAAATAATGGAGTAGATAAATACTGTAGGTTTGTATTAGGGTAATGCAATATAATAACATATAACAAAAACCAATGAAATGTATGTAACTTAAAAATAAAAACTTCTGTGAGAATACCAATTTTGAAATAGAACAGAAAAGAAGGATGGAGCAAGGAAGCTGGACCTGCAGTTTCACTTGTGCTCTGCCTAAAATGGCAGTTACTTCTAGTAAAGACTAAGTCTCTTCTCAGTTCTCTCCAACAGATTAGGCACAGCAAGGGCAAAGTCTTCCCTGGGTGTTAAGGGCCTCATCAGGGAGGATGCCACCAGCTGTTCCTTCCAGCTGAAATCCCACCAGATGTGCCTAATCCCCACCATCAATGCCATCACTGCTTAAGTGAAATTAAAAAAAAACAATGACAAACTACCTGTCAGAGACTAGAGTTTGTGGTGTTCTTTGTGATTTTGATTTAGACAAGCTTTAGTCATAGCTGCTGCCCTTAGGAGCGGGACCCTCATGGCACCCTGACAGCAGCCATCAGCCCCTTCTCACCAGCAATATTTGCTTTCCATCTAACACATCTCCTCACCAACTTTATAACCCCATTGAACTTCCTTCTTCCAGCACAGTGGAGAAGATTTCTCCTGAATACAGGATTTGACCCTCCCAGTGAGGATGCCTTGACTGTCTAATTATTTTATTCATAAGCCAGCCATAATTTCAAAGACATCTAGGTGACCTATCTAAAGCTAAGTGAATCCCTTACCCCAGAGGAGACCCACTCTTTTTGATCCCTCCAGGGAGCCAGGGTTGGGTGGCAGAGGAGCTGCCAGAGGAGTTATGTGCAGCTGGACAATGAGAAACACATTGACAAAGTGTTCACATTATTGGCTGATAGGTCTGCATCAGTCACTCATTCACAAGCACAAGGTCTAAATTGCAGAACCAATTAACGGCACTAATAGCCCTTGCCTGAATTAATCTTTGAGACAAAAGAGGAGAGAAGTGGAAGAGCTATTAGCAAATCAAGCTGTACCATCCCTGCTTTATTGCAGGAATCTAAGTGTCTGTATTTGGCTATTATGAACTGACTGCAATTACAGCCCTCATTTAAAATGATTAAGTGGTTATAATTATTTTTCAATTAAAACTTAGATCTTCCATTTATGCAACATTGCAGGCTTCAATTAAAGTCCTTCCCCCCCCCCCCCCCCTTTTTTTTTGAGGAAAAAAAAGTACCACTGTGCCAAAAGAATCTTGCATCTTTTCTATCCATTAAGAGCCAAATAACAGGCTAATAACATTTTTGTTTGCATCCGTCCTTCCTGGCCTCACTGAACTCCTACATGGTGAAGGAGATAAACTGCCAGGCACAGCGCCTGCAGTACCTGCCAGAGGTCAATGAAAACAAACTTGGAAAGTGGTACGGGCCTCAGCTGCTTCTCTGAAACAAGGTATGTCCAAGTGAAGTAGTGAGCTAGCCATTTTCAAGGCTAGACATTGCAGTGCTATAATTGTTATTTACAAAGAGGTGGGAGAGCCTGGGGGGACTCAGTTTGTCAGGGATTTTTGCAGAGTGAACTCACAGAACTGGAGTGTGGCAACAGATAAGCTCAGGTCAGGTTTTAAAATCTAACCTGGGAAGAAAAAGCTGAGGTCTTCCTATGCAAATTGAGCAAAGTGAAAAGTTTTCATTTCAAAATGGCATTCCTGTTTCTAACTTTACTTACAAGAACATAAAGAGATCCAAACAAAGAAAAGATGCAAAATGGAGAAACATGGTGGTCCAGCCAAAATACATTTTCCTTTGATTTTGTTGTGTTTTTTTTAACCACATTCCACCCAAAAATATTTATGCTTTTCATTACCTATATGAAGTTAGAGGCCCCTCATGGTGTTACTTGCCCACGAGTTCTATTGCCACATTTGGCTCAGGAGTGTTAGTCATCAGGTAAGAAAGACAGCTACCACCAAAATTGCCAAGCCACACCATGAAGTCACTCCTTCCATCAGAGAGTGGCCTCTATCACAGGATGGCATAGTAAGCTTTGTCCCAGAAATGTTGGGCACAGCAGGAAACTTTCTATAGAGTACATTTTGCAATTAGCCAGAGAGGGCTGGGTGGAGAGGGTGACTCAGAGGAGCTCGATAAGAAAGGGTTTGTAGCCCAACCTCAATTTACCTCAACAGACTTCCTTTTTCATACCATTAACCTCTTGGTCTTAAAACTTAAAATGCTCCACCAAAGCATCCTCAGACAAGCTTATTGTCAAAAGAAGCAGAAAGACCAGAAGAGCACACAGGAGCTGGGACTTTCAAGTGGGTCTAGAGTACAAGTGAATGACATTACCCCCTATTACAGGTGCTGCAGTACCCTTTATTGGCACCTAGACACCTCTATGAACCCAGTTGGCAGGGGTTTTGCAAATACATCTTCTTTAGATTTATTAGTGTTTGGGAGCAGGTTGTTTAAATCAAGTCTCTGGAGGGACATGACCCAGTAAGCTAAACCTGGGACCCCAGGCAGAGACTTCTGCAAGCAAGAAAGAACAAGCAATAGGCTTCTGGTACAGGATCTTGTCTCACTGATGCTAATACAAGCTCAGCACATGGACAATTAACTGTGCAATTAAAGACATTCCTGAACAGTGGATATTTTCCTGGAGTAGAACTTTGCAAAGAAGAATCTGAATACTGCTCAGACTAATGAATGCATTTAGCTTTGACTTGGTGGCTTTGAGTGACAACAAAAACTTGTACTGTGAAGGAGTGTGAACCAAAAGGCGCAGGTTTTCTCAATGAGGCAGGTAGGAGTGGTCCCCAGGGACAAGCTCCTATGAGCATACAGTGTCTTTTCATAATGCACTTGTCCATAAATCAATGTTCTTGCTGACAAGCCAGCCTAGTTTTCCTTTCTTTTCTGAGTTTGGATCAATAGGCCTTCTTTTTGCACCTTAAATAAGTTCTTGATCACTTTGTGCTGTTTCCACACATGCATTTGTATACAAATATCGTGTGTGCCACTTTGGTTGTCTTCTTTCTAGGTGGCATGGGAGTTATCCCTTCATCTCACTACATGAATCGTATTCTCTAATCTTGTTTTGTATTTCCTGCACAACTTTAGCCCCCTCCAGTGTCTCAATGGGTTTTTATTTTTTTACAACTAGCTACAAACCCTTTTGTGCTTATACAACACTGAGGTTGCATATTTAACTACTTTAAAGCCTAGTAAAGCAGAAACTGAGGTTAAAAGTACAATAAAACTGCACTACCTTGTATGCATGTTGTGGCACACTCAGCCCCTACCATCTTCGATTAAGGAGTGCTTGCCTGAAAGGTCAGGGTGTTTGACAAACATAAGGACTTCAGAGGTGATGACATGCTGCTGCTCAAACATTTCAAAGCAGTGTGCTCTACTGAATCCTGCTGTTTTCATTTATTTCTATCCTGGAAGCAATCCATGAAAAAGTTTCCTGCTTGTGAGAGGTGGACAGGAAATATTTATATACTATATAAAGTATAGAAATTACATGTGCAATGGTAAGCTTCATTCACTTCACCAATCAGATTTCTCAGTAACTGGCTCTGGAAGTCAATGTTGCACTTAACCGAATGGGCATCAGGTTGCACACAGGCTGCAGGGAAACCAGAGCAGGCATATTCTAGTTGCTGTATCCAAGACATGAATATAGGTAACACTGAATGTTATCACAAGGATGATATTCTGATTCAGTGGTTTCATGGTGCAAAATCCACTGCTCACAGAAGGCACAACTTAGTGTTTTGTGGTATCAGTTCTCATCAGTACGCTCTGGTGCTGTGCTTCTCTGTGGTTTGCCAAAAGCATGGTGTTTTTTCAACCTCTTGATCACCAGAAAAGCTCTACTTCACCCTTACAAGCCATCTGTGTATCCCAGGCTCGAATCCCAATCTTAAGCCTTCTTGGCAAACCCTCTCTATTCCCAGATCTCCCCTTGCAGCATGGATGCCCACCAAAACAAGAAGTCTGGAGGGGTGGCAAGGTTACCTGGGAGGTGACCCAAGCTAACTGGAGGAAAACCAGTGAACACAACTACACCCCAGCACCTGTCACGTATCTGTAAGAACCCCAGCAGGGATAAACGTTCCCTCTGAGCCAAGAGCATTGCCTTTCTGTGCTCCCACATTGTATCATAGGAGAAGAAGCATGACACCATGAAGCTCCATCCCACCTACTGGAATGATGCTCTCACAACAACTGGGTCCCCCAGGCACAAGCAGGTGACTTACTGAAATATCATCAGTACATGTGCCAACCACATCATTCTCGTACATAGGAAAACTATATTAAACCCCCACCAGCAGCAATTAATTTTGGGGGAAGGGGGGGAGGGTGATTTTTAACATCTAAAGCCCAAACAGATGGCAAATTCCTATTTCAGGTTTTGTGGCCAGAATCTAAAGACTCACATGCATCTGTCACAACACCATTTCAAGTCTTTCTTCTCCAAGCCTTTGTTTCCTTCTTACGGCTTTGACATCAACAGATTCCCTCTGGAAATTTTGGAATTGTGCTTGCAAATAATACAGCCCCAGCTTTCTCAAGACCTAAAGCCTGGCATTAAAGAGAACAATTGTGTCTGCCTTCAGTTTCTTTGGAAAGACAAAATTTACTTTGGCTGTGCTCTTTTGCATTGGTGGGCATTAAGAGCCTAAGACACTTGTCTAAATCATCTTCTGTTTCATTTTTTTTCTTGTACTTAAGGCTTACTTCCAGGAAAGCCTGTGTGGACCAGACTAGAAGACCTCTCAAGATGCCTTTCAGCCTGTTTTACAGTGCTCTAAGTAGAGCAAAGGAAACAAGGAGGGTTTTTCACAAGTCTCTGATTTTAGGATAAATGCAAGAGGGAAGACGCAGCATGTAAGGAATGAGGACAGATGTCCCTGCAAAGCTCCAGCAGAGCCCACTGGGACAAGGGTGAGGAATAAACTCTTTCATTGTCCTCGGTATAGCTATTTAGAGTCAGGGTTTATTTTCCCTCTCTAAGGCAGCTTTTCAAATTGTCCAGAAGGTGTGCTTGCCAGTGGCACAACCACCAGTGCTGCAAGGGAGCATCCTTACAAGGAAAGAAGTCACCAGCCCATTAAGGGATGTGCTTGCAGATCCTTCACACTGTGTATTTATACTTGAAATTCATCATTAATGATTTAACTCAAAAGCATTCAGATTTACCCATTGACATTACATGAGGCTACACAAGAATGTAACAAAGTGCAGTTTCACTCTAGAAAAATACATTTTTTCTCTACTTACTTTTGTCATGTCTGTATCCTTTGCTATCTCTTGTTCTTTCAGGGAACAACAGAGCAGATATTCTCTTTTTTATAATAAAAAGCTCAATTTCCTATTTTAAAACTGCAACTAATTTTTTAGATAAACTTTGTTAGAAAAGCAGCCAAAGCGGAGCTTGCACATAATTCTAGTATTCAGAGGGTAGATGTTTCTGTGCAATGCCATTAATGTAAGGCTGCATGAATCACGTTTCAGACTCATAGGGTGTCTAATGCATATCATAAGTTGATTTTTCAGAAAAAAAATGAATTGTATATATATATATGAGTGCCAAATTTTTGCATTTGTATTGGCCAGACTTCACCTCTTGGGTGGGAATTTCAAGTTTTGTGCAGAGCATTAGTCTGCTCTCTTCCATATTACCTTTCTCCTCTTCAGTGGGCAAACCAGGGTAAAATATCATTGGTCTGAATAAAAGAAATCTCTGAGGTGTGACTTGAATGTACAAAGATTCATAATTATTTTGTCTTGCTGGAGGTTATACAATCTCCGGAGGTTTTGTGATTCTGCAGGAGTGATGGGAACACACCTACGCAACTTATAAAGAATGGACCTATTACGGTGGAAAAGAATGCACAGATTAACCCTGCAGATCTAAGCCTGGAGGGAAACGTTCACAACAAAATATCTTTGCAAAAATGGCAGGCTGGCAGGGGAAAAGCATCGACTGTTGAATGCACATGGCAAGGAGATGCCAGCAGCACTGTGGAAATGAGCAGCCCTAGCACATGCTGCTGTAAGTGCAGTCAGCTGCCTGTGGGACATGAGGGTATGATACCTGCTTCCACCTTCCTCAAGCTAAGAATCTCCCAAAAAGAGATATCGGGCCCTGGCAAAGTAACACGGACCGTGGCCACAGGATGGCAGCAGAAACTCGTCGATCCAGTGCTGGCCTGAATTCTCACGCTACTACGACGGACTTTCTCTATTATTGGCAGTAAATTCAATCACGTTATTGTCTGGAGGAATTTTCTGCAGTTTTCCATCCAGAGATCGAGGTGGTTCAAGGAGATGGTACAAAGATAAAGGACCACGGTGTCCAACGCATGTGTCCTATGCCCTGCAGTATACAGGTTTACTCCAGTGAGATTCAGGCACCTCTCAAGGGCATAGCACAAAGGGCTGGTGGGTTAATTGATGGGAGAACTCTACTTCTGTATCTGAGACACTGCAGAATCACTGAATATAGAACACACACACACACACATATATATATATAAAGGCAGTTCATCCACCTTCATCCTCCACTGTTCCCTCCCTCCAGGATGCTAGTTAGCCAACCTTTACATACTTAGGCTTCTCAGTCTTTCCAGCCCATTTCAGGTGCGTTGTTGCTATTGTTAGTCTTCCCTCCTTTTTATTGACACATCAGGCTGTGCTGTCCATAGCATCCTGTTGTCTCTACAGCCCTGAACGCACAGCCAGGCACCTGCTCAGGGCACTGGAAAAGAAAAACACCCTTCCACTCCTCTGCCTGTCCATCCATCTGTCATCCTCCAACTTTCCTCTTAAAGGTAGGAATCAGTTTTCAGCCACAGCATTCTATTCATGCCTGATCTGCATTTCCTCCTTTACATGAGCTTCACCACACAGGAACAGCTAGGTCTGAGCAGTGAATGAAGGGACTTCATAAACTTCAAACCAGTGCTACCACCTCTGCCCTGATCTTTCTACCTGTTCTCTCTATAATAACATGGGTATGTTTCTTCCTTTAAAAGGCAAATATTAGACGTTTATGCAGGCAATTAAGGTTGGCAACCCTAGGACAACTTTTCCATGTTTTGATGAGCCTGTCAGTGTTCAGCCAGTGAACTGAAACAGAAGTTATGAATACAGGTCTCCCCTGATCAGCCACTAGACTAATAACCAGACAGAGAACTGGTTTGTTTGTTCTAGTTCAGCTGCATTGGCAGTTGTTCAGCTGTATTGGCAAAGGCAAGCCAGGTGTTTTTTCTGAAGCCAGATTTGGACTTTGTGGTTCAAGGCCTTCACCAGCTCTACTGGGGCTCCTGACACTACCTCAAGGCACAAGGAGACAACGCTCTGTATCCAACCCTGCTCTTCTCCAAGACATCTGCTCTTAAATCCAACCACCTCCCCTCCAGCTCTGAGCATTCAACTCTCCAGGTCAACTCCCAAGGCTTTGCAGAACCACACAGAAAACAGCATGGGAAGAGGCAGGTGCAAAGATGTAATTCACATTTCCCCCAGAGAGGCTCCAAATTCACCTGCAAAATCCTGGCCATTTAGATTTTGCATCCAGAGCTGACAATACTACCGCAGCCCAACTTTCATTGTGCTATTCCAATGCCTGCAGGTGCAGAGGCAGAAAGGAGATACATTCAGTATTTAATAAGTTATTTGAGCTTCCCCCCCCCCCCCCCCCCCCCCCCCCCAAGTGGGAGAGTGCTGCTTTGCTCTTCCCAGATGAGTTTCTCCCATCTCCTTTTCCTGTTCAAGTCCTCGACTTACATAGAGCCTTTCATTCTAATAGCTTACTACAGGTTTTGTAAAGAAACCAAAGAAACTCTTGGACAGAGAGGACAAAGGAAGTCTGAAGCAGACCACAGTTTTCTGTAGGCCATATAAACAGTGGCACCGGAGACACTATGCCTGTATGACACCATTACCATAGACCTCAGGGCTGAGGGCCACAAATGAGGCTGGAAAGGGGGTATATAGGAGAAAAAGCT
Organism: Pezoporus wallicus; assembly: GCF_028554395.1. Lineage (NCBI taxonomy): Eukaryota > Metazoa > Chordata > Aves > Psittaciformes > Psittacidae > Pezoporus > Pezoporus wallicus. The sequence continues at coordinate 1,682,278 of NW_026642342.1, forward strand.
GGTGGTTGGCCAGGTAAGGTGACCAGATAAAGGTCTATTTCCCCACATGACCATGTTAAACTATCTTACCCTGTGATGTTGAGTATCCATTGAACTGAAGAAGTGATGGGGAAAGTACCTGGGATGCAGTAGTAACACCTTTCACCCTGAGAGAGAAGAAATGCCTCAATATTTGACATATGGGGGAAAGAATGAGTTTACAGCAACCATTCCACTCTACCACTAAAGCTCCCACCAGAGAATCCATGACAGCCCCTTGCCAATGGCATGCCAGGCAGCCAATGGATCTGAACCTGCCCAGACTCATTGTTGATGCAAATCAACACCTATCATTTGTCAAAGAGGTTTCTGCACCACTGTGAGCGGATGCTTTTTTCAACTCCCCTTTAAGAAAGTCTGTTTCTATTGAACAGCAGTCCATATCCCTCTTTAAACAACATTATAACCAAGAGAAAGACCTAAGACTGAAAGGACGTAGAGATTCAGCTAACCATATCACTGAAAAAGGTGGCCCTATTGTGATCCCTTTGATTTGGTCTTAAGAAATCCCATCAAAAGATGCACTAAATTGCTGGCTCATAAAAAAAAAAAATAGAGGTCATTTTACCCAGGCTTTGGGGGAGATGTATTTCCCCTTTTGATACAGTATCTAGCGAGTCTGTAACTTAATTGTTCTGTTTTGTAGATGAATATGATATCTTACCAATATTTTTGCCAGTGGTGGGTACTTTGAGCTTCTTTCATTTGCCGGATACAAAACCAAGCAACATCATATCACTACACAGTTACCAAGGTAACTGGAGAGAAAGATACAACTGGCTGGGGTTGCACACTTTGTGATCTCACTTCATTAGCTCACTTCTTTACATCAGCCTGCTTTTCTAGTTCCATTTCTTCCTTTGCCTTGAAACCACACAAGAACAGCGAATCCATTAAGTCTCTTATGGGAAAGGTGATATTGCCCAGCAGCTATTTTTCAAGAGGCAGAAAAAACTGTTTGTGCCTCTATAGCTCCATTCTGGAGGAAGTTTGCTTACCTAGAAAGGGGAATGATGGGAGGGGGGGTGGAAGAGGAGGAAGTATGTCATGAAGAAGGAACTAGCAAGGCAGCTGTCCCTTTACCTTGGTGGCCCAAAATGTTGTCTCTCCCACTCAGAAGACCTCCATGTCCAGATTCCAAGCCATGATGTCCGTGCTTCTTCCATACCTGGTATTAGTGCATTCTTGGGTTTGTGCTGTGGGAAAAAGCAAGAGCAATGGGGAAATGGTCCAGAAGGTGTTAGCTAGGATTAACTCCTCAAGAATCACAGTGGGAGCATCTCCCAGAGAGACCTGTCACAGCATTACAAAGGGGGGTTGCTGATACCAATGCCAAAGAATAAAAAAAAACAAACTAACTGGAAATAGACCAAGTATCCAGAGCACTGCATTAAAAGTGCAATGAATGCAGCTGCTTCTGAAATGCAATATTCAATAAACAAGCATCCAGGTGATTGCAGTGCAGCATTAACCAGATGCAGTCAGGAGCACAGAACTAGAGGCTCGAGTGTTTCTAACTATTTTGAAACAAGGATCTTCACTAGATTTTTTTTAAATGCATTTCATAGCAAAGTGTCAAGACATGTTAATTAGTGCTAAAACCAGTTCTGCATATAATAGTTCAGTATAAATCCAAAACTCAAGCTGGGCATTACTTTCAAAACTTACAACACTAGGAGGGATAGTTATGCAAATATAGACCAAAGAGCAATATGCTGCTGCTGAGACACAGATAAAAGACATCCAGAGATACAGACTCTGTTTTAGTCCCTCCCCCCTGTAAGAGACAGAGAAGGGTAAGAGAAAACAGGAGATGGTGTAATGTGTTATAACATGGGTGGCACTGAAGGCATCTCCCATGTGCAATTTTGAAGTTTGCCTTCCACTTGCAGTGCTATAACTGCTCACTTACATACCTAGAGGCTGCTGTGGCAATGTCTTTACCCTGGCATTCCAAGTGTTATTATCCTCAGGGCCTTGCAATGGTGGATAGGGAAACGCCTGTGTAATAATTTGGGGATCTTGTGTGTCATTAATTTGTGAATCACCCTTTTCTCCTATCTCACTGCCCTTTCCTTTGTTGTCTTTAGTTTATAACTTCAGAGCCTAGTATAGAGTAGATAATTCGCATTCAGATAGATGCTATCCAATACTGTACATGTACAAATTTAATCAGTGCTGAAAGCAGAAGTGAAAACAGCCCATAGATTTTGAGCAGGCCCTGATGAAAAACACAGTTCCTGCAGGGGAGAACATAAGGGCTTGGGGATTGCACTGGAAAGAAGCCTAGAAGCAGATGCCTGCATGGGGATTCCCAGCTGACATCTGAGCTACCACCCAAGCGTTCAAGGATGGAAGAACAACTCCAGCCTTTGTCATGTGCTGGAATCCAAGGACCAGGGTCCTGGGGCTTAACTCCTCATCAATCTCGGTTTCACTTCAGCCATCTCTACAACCTGGATGTAAAGACTTGCTAAAATTCTTGTGTCAGTAATAAGTTAGGCAGTAATTTCAAAGATACATTGCTTACACAGAGTCATGCTTGCAATGGGTCACAGCAAGTACTGAATCAAAGCTTCCCTTGCCCAGCTCCACACACCCACCAGATAGGCACTAAATGCAAAACTCAATACAGAAAATAGGCAGCCACATTAAAATCAAGCCCAAACTCTTCCTTCTGCACCTCCTTATGTCATTCCCCCCAGCCCTTTACTGTCTCTTTCTAATCACAAAGACATACTAATGGTCTTGGGCAATTTGAGTCGTGGAGGATACAGATCTTACATAAGAGATTAACCCTTACCCATACCTCTCCTTTATACCAAGCAGTTCCCACCTCTAGCACTTCATTGTACCCTGTTTGTGGTGCAGATGGATGAATCATCATCCTGGGAAATCAACTCCCCTGCCACCTCCTTAACCTTTAAGTGTTTGACTCATTTCAAACGTATATGCAGACTCAAGAATTGCACTGCCTCCTCACTAGACCACACTGATGCTTCCAGGGCCCAGAAAAGGCATGCAAGGCAATAAGGACAATGCCACAAGCATAGGAACACATCTGACAGAAAAAAAGAGAGACAATAGCCCAAGAGAGACAACATTTATGACGTAAGGGGGTGGGGTTGTCCCAGTAGGACCTCCTGGTGATGACTGAACTCTTTTGTGGCTACAGTATGCACCTGGTTGCCCAGACTTAATAATGGCTTACAGGTTAGAGGCAGGCAATGGAAACAGCTACCAGCTCCATACCCCCTCTACACCCTGTTATGTCTAAAAGACATGCCCCAGAAACAAATTAACATAGGGACTATCCATCATACTCCCTCAAGGAGAGACCTGAGGCACACTGGATGTTCTGTGGGGAAAGGTATAGACAAGCTGGGAGTGGGATAGCTCCTATTATAGCAACCTGTGCTTGTTACTACCAATTAAATAAAATAAAAGGGTAGCTGAGCCTCGTATCTTGTATTTCAGAGCACATCAGCCTATCCTGCTCCCTACTAGGAAGAACACACTTCCTAGCCTGGTTTCTAACTTTTTTTTTTTGTTGTTGTTAATAATACTGTTGTCTCCCAAGCTGTGCATTCCTGCTTCTCTTTCCATCTTCTCTCTTTGAGAATGAAAGCAAGGACAGGTCACTTGCCTTTTTATATGGGCATCTCTCTGAGCATCTCAGAGAAAGAGAGAGAGAAAAGGAAACCAAAACCCACAAAACAAAATGAGAGAACATGCTAATTGGAAGTGTTTTGTTTTTGCCAGGATTTTAACTTTAGAGAGTGCCTCACAAATATTCTCTCAGGGTCCGCTGCTGAACAGCTTTATTCTGCCTCAGGCAGGCTTTCATGGTGCAGCACAATAGCTTTTGTTTCAAAAGTATAGGGCAATGAGGACCTTGAATGCCAGAGGTCTGTATTATATCCATAACTGTAGATTTGGATGGTGGAATGGAGGTTGGGGGAAGGTGAGAATGAAAAATTTCTCCATTGTATAGATGGAGTCCTTCCAGCAAACACTGGCACAATAGCAAGCACATCCTTAAGAGCTGAAGCAGACTCTGGATAAAGACTCACTCATTTTGTACATAATGGTCCCTGTGCTTTAACCTTGTACAGCTACTATGACACCTGTTTTTCAGAGCCATTGTCAAAGAACAAGCAGAGCTTTGTCTGCTGTATGCATTCTGAGCCACACATGTTAACATTTCTCTTTTTGTATTTACTTTTGTTTCCCCACCTTCTCTTCCCCCCTTTTTTTTTCTTTTTTAAACATAACAGTTATGAATGAATGGCTGAAAACTAATTTCAGCCTTGATTTCAACACCACTGTGTCCAGTCGGAGAGTCCCAACTTAGTGTGATGCAGAATAAAGAGCAGATATTAGACAAGGGAGTACTATTCTCCTTTTCTATCAACCCATCAAGTCTTTGTGTCTCTGCTTCCCACTCTTTTCCCCCCTTTTCCACCTCTCTGGCTCTGGTTTCAAAGGACAGGCAGAACCCATCAGCTCATCTCCCCTCCAGCAGAAATAGCAGGAGGACTCAAGGGCACTGTCTCATTCACTGCTGCAACTCACTGGGATGCACCTGGGATGGACACTGGAAAGTCCAGGTCACCAGTGCTCATGGTGGGATGGGAAAGATTTAGGGTACCATAGTCCTCAAGCAGCTTTTTCTTGTGAAAGGATACAACCAAAGACAAGAGCAAAGAAAACCTGCAGCACACAGGACCTCTTGTCTTCCTTTCACTTTGCGATCTGCAGTGGAAGTAAAGCAAAGACACTGTGCCCTTCTCAATTACCTTAAAGCCCCCCCATTTCCAAGTTTTCTTAGCCAAGTAGATGCTGGCTACAGGGGAGAGTTGGAATAAACTAAACTGGTACTGATCTATCAAGGACTAAATGAATGATGACTCTGGCCAATGGAACAGCTAAAATCCAGGCCCCAAGATCCGACTGTGAATCATATATGACAAGGTTATTGATGATGTCCACTCCATGGAAATATCTGTGAAGCAGTGAGTAATCTTCTGATGCTTCACCCCATGTGTTGATGCCCTCTATGTCATATCATCTCTACAGGGAGGAGGTTCTACTTAATTTTGTTCAGTGAGTAGAATCAGGACCAATAGTAGCAAACAGTCTGGGTTTGCTTCTTCTCCAACCAGCACAGGCTGCAGCTTTGGCAGAGGCTTAAAGCTGTGGCAGTGCTGTTAAATATATCCTTTTACAAACACACACCCCAAAACATCAGAGGAGGATACAATGGCTAGAGGTGAAAACAAGTGATCTGCTCACATGAGGTTGGTTATTCCAAGCATATAGCATTGCCCCTGAGCAGTACAAGTTAACACAACCAAGGTGCAACAAAACCCTTAATAACCACCACCATTAAAATTGGCTGGGCTTTATGCTTGCATTTGTTTTTGTGGCTTGGGAGGTTTCCTTTGGTTTGTGGCTACAAAGTCAGCTCTGCTCATAGGCAGATTTTGAGGGCTACTGGGAAACCTCTCCTCCTCAACTAACCTCCCTTCCCAGAGCATGAATACAGTTCCTGCCGAAAGGGTGGAGAGAATCCCCAGTGCCTAGAGTCTTCATCAGATTCAGCCCCTTTCTGACACTGGTATCACCATGGCATGAGAGACATTAATGACAGTGAGAAGTGTGGGGTAGGAGCGGTTCCCAAGTCCCAGACGCTAGACATGTATTTTCCTTTTTTCAAAATAAAAACGGGGGAAAAAAGCCCACAATATGAAATTAAAGTCAAGAGGCTGATTTCAGAAATCCCTATATGAGTTTCAGATTCCCATAAGAATAACTCAGACTTATTTGTTTCATGCTTGCTTTCATTTCTAATTATTGATGGGAAGTACCTACCACGTTCACTTGATTTTTAGCATGTTCATACTTGTTGGGGAAGGAAAAAAATCCCATGGATATACCCAGATGACATCCACTGTCTTCAGAATATGAGCAGCTGGCAGGATGGCAGGCAAAAAAGAGGGGCTGGCTGGAGTAGGGCTAAACACCAAGCTTCTGCTGGGCACAAATCTTGGGTGCTAGGAGAGATTAATTGGTACAGAATCTGCCTCAGGACTATGTTTATCAGAGCTGCTGCCCAAGATGGGAAACTTACCCAGGACTCTAACGAGATCAATATTATTTCTGAAACCATCACATCCTTTATTGACCTGAATTGAGGTGTTATTTCTTTTTTAAGTATGCTTCTCATTCAGCTGGTTTGGCATGCATCTTGGACATAGGCATCTTTTAAGTCCAGACATTGGGAGCTGAATAAAAAATAGTTCAATGAGAATGGTGAGAAAGTATACCACAAGTGTTAAAAACAAGTCTCAAGGTTCTTATGCCAGCCTCCTGAATTAAGCACTCTAACTCTTAGCAAGGGGTGCATCGGACTGCTGTGCTGCACAAGTCCTTCCCAAGCACGTTGGAAGGAAGGTGTGAATCCCAGCAGGCTGAATCTAATAATGTCTGTAGACGTAAGAATGTTTCTTCAATTTAAAAAAAGGCAAAGAAATAAACAGAATAGGTGCAACTTGCACATTTAATACTCAGTCCTCTTTCATGTCAGATCCCCCAAGATCAGTTCACGCCTCCATATCTAGGCTGTTAATAGAGCATGAGACAATTCGGGCACTGAGCCATCAGAAGCATAATCCTGCCATTTGAAAGCACATAAAGGCACTTCATAGCAGCAAGTGTCAATAGCCACTCCCCTATTGATATAACATCCATTCCCTCCTCCATAAACTCCATCTGACAAAGAAAACAAACCAGGGTTATATGAAATCTAACCCCAGCATAGATATAAAAATGATGCTTCATTAAAAAAAAACAAAGTTACTTTTAATCTGCTAATTTATGCTCAGGTCCCTGCCTCTTGTATAGGAAGTGTGTGCATGGAACAATTCTGATTAGGACAGAGGGGAAAAGCACAATTGTTCTCCACCACATAAGCTGCTGAGAGACCTGTCAGACAAAAGATAAAAGATCTTGTTGAAAGGGGAAGAAGCAAATGCTGAAGGAGCCCTTAATCCATAGTCTCACTGAATTGGACATCCCTGCAGCCCATGCATTTTTTGCATCCCCGAGTCACTTGGGGACAGCAGCAAAGCAGAAAAGGAACATGGATCAGAGATGTGCTGCCAGAGGACTTGACTTCAAAAGGGAACCAAAACCCATCTTGCTGCAGCCACAAAGCTTGTACTGGGGCTTGCTGTAGCCACAGCTGGGACCCAGGCAGTGCTCAGACTACTGAATCTGCCTCTCAAAGTCTAGCACCCTGCTGCATGAGTAAAGGCAACACAGGCATTGCAGCAGGGCTTCCTGCAGCACCAAGCTCTTGTCTGTCAGACAAAGGCACCAAAACACATCACTGTCTCTTTCAAAATGCTCTGCAGCTATCCTGAAAGATTCCACATCTATGCTTCTCTTGAGGAACAAGGAATGACAGGTGGAATGTAGATCTGAAAACCCCTAAGGAGTCATCAAGGAAGAATTTAGGCACCTTCATCAAGAAACAGACCACAAAAGCTATCCTTTGGCAGCTGAGTGCCTGCTAGAATCTAAGCATCTAAATCCCTGCTAAAGCACACATGCAGAAGTGCTGCTATTATGCAAGGGCTGGCCAATCAGTCAGTGAGAAGTATCTGTGCCAATTTCTAAGAGTCTCTCAGGAGAAGGTCTAACCTACTGAACATCCCTTTCTTCCCCAGTCCCATCAGAGCAGTATAAAAGTGCATCTTCCACAGTGCCCAGTTAACCATGCCCAGCAATATGTCTGAAATGTGAATACCAGCTTCAGAGGAGGTCCTTATACTGTGCTACAGGAAAATGCTTCCACCAGAAGCCCCACTTTAGGCATTTCCTAGGCTTTCTCTGCTGTCACACAACTCCATGCACTGGCTGCCGGGGCTCTCTGTTGGCTCTCAGTTGTCACACTCCACTTGAGAGAAGACTAATCCACCCATATTAAGCTCATGAAGCCCATTGTTAGACCCACATCTAACATGGAGCATCACCAAATCTGTTCTGGTCTCTGGATCTGGGACTGTGATTTGAGAGAAGAGTCCAGACTACTAAAACTTACAAATTTCCTCCCAAAAAATCGTTTCAGGAGTTAAAGCCCCCTCCTACCCAACATCCTAGACTCCTGGAAGTTTTTCAGAAGTTTTTCCCTTTGTTTCTAGTAGCTGGTGTTTTGAGGAGTTTCTGGTACCAATCACTCCCAGAAAGTTATTTGGTCAATAGAGCATCCTGAAAGGAAAAGCACAGAATAAGTGAATTACTGTAGAACTGGCAAAAGGCACCTTTGCTGTCCTGATGGGGCACAAGGATGTCCTTCACTTGCATGGAAGCAACCAGGAGATGCAAAAAGAGACCTTCAGAGGCCAGAGATGGGGTGAAGCAGAGGTGACTTGGCTGTGTCCAGTTTTTGCATCAGTCAAATGAAAAATGATTTGCAAAAAGAATGACCCTGATTGGTTAATGAGCATCTCTCAATTTACAGCAGCAAAATGTTGGGTGCCATCAGATGCAACCAGAAGTTAAAGCTACGACTGCTTTAATAATCACTGACTGCAGAGTATTTAAAAAAACAGCTAAGCTTTCAGGGGCTTAAGACTTATTGCTTGCATTTTCTCAGCTTTCTTAAAGAAAAAAGGGGTGTTGTGGAAAATGGTCAAATTTATCATTTATAGCAAAATATTAATGTAGCAGCAGGAGACTTGATGTGGCCATCTATCTACAAGCATTCAGACTTCAAAGGAAGCATAAACAGGAAATTAATGGTTTGTCTAGTGTAAAGGAAAAATAAATGCAAATGTAGCCTCATTAATACCAAGTGGGTGACTTCTTGGTTTATGGGGTTTGGATTGATTTTGTCAAAGGCCAATAGATTTATTAAAAATGTCTTTTAAATTTAGCATCCCTATACCCATTAGTTGAAAGGAATAAAATTCTCTGCAATTGCCACCACCTCTCCTCCTCCTCTTCTCCCCTCTCTCTGGATGTTGTTTTACCTAAATAAAGTTCTTGCATTAGGACTCACTTTCATACTGAAATATGTCTCTTGTAGGAGCTGCTATAAACGTCAGCATTTTCCACAGCATTAGTTTATGGGCAGAGTGAATTTTAATGGCATCGTAATCTCACTGCAATCAATTGTGGTACATGGGAGGGGAAACCTTAGGGAGTGTCCATTAACCAGAGCTCTGCATCACTCCAGTGCTCAGGAGCTTTCAAAGAGTGCTTGGAGGGTTATTTTTTTCCTTTTCTTTTTAATACCTATTCACAAAATGTTTGTTCGTGGCTGGTTCAAAGTGGGATGGAGGACCCTCACTTCTCAGGATGCACTTTCTGGCTGGCGTATCTAACTTCCACCCTCTGCCACTCCTCTAACCTACCAGACCAAGATGGGATGCTTTCCAGATGTCACATAGACAATGATGACAGCTGGTGGCTGCATAATCATGGTCCACAGGCTGGTTTGTTGGTTTACCCAATTTAACATTCAGGGATCTGAAAATAAATCTACCATTTGGCATGATAGTGACTGAGCTGATTTAACCCCTTCGATGTAACTGTCCCAACACACAACCACCTCTTGCCACAACAGGGCACTTGCTCAAAACCAGAGGACAGCAAAATGTTCTTGTGCATCTCAGGCCCTCAAACACACAGTTACCAAAACAGCAAACAGAAAAGTATATGTGGGAGAACACATTCTGAGCATCTGAGAACAACAAAGCAAAGGAATAGCCTGAGCTTGCATATGTAAGAAGCTTTTTCCTACGTCTTCTGGCCTGCTGAAGCCAACAATACTCTGCACCAGGTTTCCAAAATGACAGTAAAGAAGCCACTCCATCATGGAGCACAGTTGTAGGATCACATCCTCTCTGAGGCAAACACTTAACCTAGCATGTGGCAAGGTTAACTGATGCATAACATGGAGGTTTCATTAGGAAAATAGAATACAACCTTATATTCACATACCATGCATTTTTGGGCTGCTGCGGGACTCAAGGACACAATTCCCCACTCCAAAAAATCATTGGGAAGTTGTCCTGAAACACAGTTCTTTGGTTAAATTTAATTTGTTCATGCCCTTTTAAAGAAAGGGCTTGTAGAGATGTTCCTGAATTCCCACATCTGTATGGGAAAATGGTACAATATTATGGGACAGAAAAAAAATGGAGAGAAACAAGAGATCTGGGCTCCAAGAATGTGCTTGGTAAAGTAAAAGATGAGATGAGGGAAATACAGCAACTAAGAGAAAACAGACTTAAACTACAAAGAGGCCTGAAAATGGCAAGTTTGAAAATGCCGTTAACAGATGGGAATGTAATGCAAGGGAGGCATATATTCAAAAGACTAATTTTCTTCATTAACAACAATTGGGGATGTTCAAGATAAACTTACTGTAAAGTTCACAAGCAAAAACCACAACAGCTACATGAGGAGCATCCTTTCTCATATCTAGGTTATATCTGTAACTCTAGTCTAATTCTTTAAGCAGACTACAAAAATTTGGAAGCATACCATGATTCTTTAAATGATCACACTCACCACACAGAAAAATGTAATTCAATTTATACGTTCCTGAAAATGTCTAAAGAAATTAAGACATTGGATTTCCTAGGAATTTTAGTTTCACATATACTTCAATACTAGCATAAAGATTAAAAGGGGATCCATTATCTTTTATCGTAGGACAAAATACCACTTAGGTGCAGTGATTTGTTCTGTCATTCTTGACAATTCTAGATTTCCTCTCTCAGCTGCAGATTTTCATTTCAACTAGAAAAAGAATCCAGAATACGAGCAGATGCTTTGCTGTTTGGTTCTGAAGGTCTGTACTGCAGGAAGTAATCACATGGAGTACAGCTAGAGAGCCCACGAACCAGATTCACCACTCATACTGCAGGATCAGCTACACACATGAAGTGTGTTTGAAGCATGTTGTTGCACACAGGTAACCACAGAAACCGGGCAACAAATGTGGCCATTCCCCATTAAAACTTTCAAAAAGAAAAAGTATATGTAAATGCATTTATTCCAAGAAAAATATCAAGGCTTCCATTTATGGACTTTTATTAAAAACAGAAATGTTTTTAGTACAGTGGAGCCCCAGACTATCTGCAGCCTACCTGGTAAAAACTCCCATGCTGTAGACCCCTGTTTTTCACTGTTTGGTATTTAAATTCCTATTAAAAGTGACCCCATCTGCCATCACTATCAATGCATAAATCTCCAGGCTGACAGCGATTAGCAGAAGACAAACGGTCAAAAAAAACATAACACTCTCCTTGACCTAGAAATCATCAATTCAGGAGAGCATCTGAAAATACCCTGGAACCTGTCAGCAGAGCTGGGAGGTGAACAAGTCTCCCAGCTCATTTAAATCTTTCAGATGCAAAATGTTTGTCCTACATGGTCAAAATCAAAACCAAAATAAGAACAGAAAACTCAACACAAACTGTTGCTTTGCACCCACAGATACTGTTTTATCAAACCAGGAACAAAATATTTACAGTTAAAAATCCCCACCTTATTACATTTCTCATTTGCATCCACATGCAAATGCAAACTTTGCTTCAAGGAGAAAAGTGGATGCTTTAAACTGAAAATGCTATTTCAGCCACTGCAGAAAGGTTCCCAAGTCGCTAACACAGAGCTGACCCCTTCCATAGAAATCTTCATGGCTAAGCTTCTCTGACCATGCAGCAGAGTTCAAGAAGGAACCAGGCCCATGAGTAAAATGCTTGTCACAGACACAATGCCCATTCACCTTGCAGAAGAGGAGGAAGTCTGGCTGAGCCCACAGTCTGGAACAAGTGTCTTGAGTCCACTCTTGGGCTTGAGAAGACAACTTTTTGCATGGCCAGAACACATGCAGAGCCCCTTATGCCTGAGCACCTACAGCTTGCATTCGTAGCTTGGTATTGACAAGCAGGAGACAAAGCATGCCACACTCACATGGTTGTGGAGAGACATGCAAGGTGGAGAGAGCAGGGATTGACAAAGAATAAAAATAAAGCAAGAAGTTAAAGCTGGGACCAATCCTGCCTTCCCCTCCACCAGTGAAACTATTGTTCCTCATACAGCAAGCGGGACAATCAATGTGCTTGATTGTGGAAGAACTCAACTGTGAGGAAAAATCAAAGTACACAGAGACATGCCAAATCCCATAGGGGTAACCCAGCAAATTAAGAGATGTGTGGTAATGAAGAAATAGGTGGAACAATCCCCCATCTTCTGTTAGTTGCCATCTAGGATTTCTTCCTGGTGGGAGCATTGCCCATGGTTCAGTCTGCCCTGGGGCAGCTGAGTCTCCTGTAGAGGAGCCAGCCCCCCAGTTTCAAACATGCCATGCTATTAGCACCCATCTCACACCTCCCACTTCAAGCTTAAGGAAAACCACTACATTTCAGGAGTTGAGGGCAAGCATCTTCTGTACATAGACCTAAGCGTTAGGAGCAGAGAAATGGACTGTTGTCATTCAATACCCTTCAGGGATCAGTTTCAGAAAAGCAGCCACCTCCTGTTGCTGTAGCACAGACAGTTGATTTCCTCCTGATACAATACAGGACTGCAAACCATATCACCTGGATATTTGGGTTCACCAGCACCTACAGATACAGGACTGCTAACCCTTACAGCCGGTACAAAAGCCAAGACTTTCCTCGTTCCTAGGACTCAAATATTTTCCCCCAAAGCGAGTCCAGACCCTGAGACAATCCTCGGGTGCAGCTCAACAGAGTCCTCTGGGCTGTCTTTCCCTTCATCCTCTGCACAGCTTCATCTGAAGTAATGGTCAGCCCTTTTATTGGGCACTGACCAAAAGTGAAAGGGCCAAACAGTTGTCCTTAATGAAAGCTTTGGTCTGGATTCAGAAACAGCCAGTAAGTACATCTCGTTGCTGCTTCTTCCCCCTCCTATAAGTGCTTCAGGGCCATTCTGCGTTGCCCACGCTGATATCAGGAATTCAACTGGTTTTTCCTTTCTCATTTCTTTCTAATAGGGCTCAGAAAAAAGTTGATGAACTATTGCAGTAAGTGCATTTATGTTACTTCTGCAGCATCTATAATATGTTGGCATGCTTGCAAACTGAGAGATGCCTTTTACTTTGTCACCGTCCAATTGGACAACTCCTTGAACCTTGTCTACACAACTGCTACCATTATCCTCTCTGCACATATGGGGACAAATCCAAAACACCAGAGCAGAGCCAGTCTGTGGCAAGACAGGTCAGCTTATTCAGCATTCATTGCACAGGTAAGACCACCATGCAAGAAAAGCAGGACTATGGGTGATGTTTCTTTTCCAGCCTTCAAAACTCAGATAAAAATGAGACATGCTTAGGGAACATGTTCTCAGCATACCTATTCCTGCACCTTTTTTTTTTTACTTAAATATGAACAATCAGGGTGTTTTTTTAAAGATATTAAAATAAACTTTTTTTTGCAAAATGGTTCCTTTTATTACGTTTAAACACAGCTTTCATGTTCTGAAAAAAAAACCTCAGCAAGGAGAACTTATTTCTGGTCCTTTTGAGATGGCTCTTTGAGCAGAGCTATTCTCAAGCCTAAGGTTGCAGAGAGCTGGCTGTGAACTTGCTTTCTCTAATGGGAATTTTTTTTCAAATTGACAACATGCTCCATGGGGCAAGATGAGGAGAGGAAGATGTTTCTTATCCAACAGCAAGACCCAAATCCATCCCACAGCCACCCAAGAGGCTGGGCATTCAATTAATCTCTTTTAACCACAGACCAGGTAAACTAATATGCAGGCTGGTTGTCCAATGTTACAGCAGCTTGAACAATTCCCTACAATGCCTCAAGATGTAAAATGAAGAGTTGCTCCCATGTCATCTGACAGGAAAAGTTTTAAGGCTTCCCTCCTTCATACACACTCATTACCCAAATCCTAGTCAGGTAGCTGCAGACCTTCCTACCTGATCTGAATTGTCTAAAGGGTCCTTACACACTTAATGCACTAGCTGCTTTGGAAAGCAGGTCTTCATCCTGCATGTATCAACATGAGCCTTAGATAATAAACGGAGGACTAGAAGAAGAGAGAAATCATCAGGGCTGTTAATTTGACACCGACTCTTTTGATCTCCTCTTTAGATCGTAAGGAAAGGGTAAGTGTGCTTCCTTTTAATCTTCACTCCCGCACTTTAAAGGCCTCAATAATGTTCCCACCAACCAGATCATTTTCATTTGCAACTCTAATTAATCTGTGAATAAATATGCTTCGGAGAGGTGGATTGATTTAAATGAGGGCTGTCTTTTCACCTTTAATCTATAGTGCTGCATTTCTCTCTCTTGAGAAAATAGCTTCTAGCTTGCACTCTCCCTCTTTCTCCCCAAGTTCACGCAAGGCTCTTTCTCCTCTTTTTGTTATTATAAAATAATGGCTTCAGCAGGTGAATAAAAGGTTAGGGAAGTTTGACAAAAATGGGAAGCTATTCACCCTTGCTACCTTTAATCTACTGCATTCTCCTCCTAATGAGTGTAAATTACCCAAGCTATTTCACAGAGTCTTTATATGGCATAATACCAGCCAGCAGGCCATTCTCAGAAGGGCGTTTTTATATTATTAGTATTAGTATTATCTTTAATCTTTTGTGGTGTGAAGAACTGGGGACAACACAAGGATCCACACAAAGCAGTTGAAGCCAGGCAGAGGGGGGAATGGGCAGAGGACCGCAGGGCTGTGTGAAGGAATGGGTCCTCCATCAGAAGGATCCAGCAGCCAAGTAGCACCCTTGTGGGATGGAAACCCAACAAAAGAGTCCAGCCTCACTGGCTTTGCAAATCTTGGCAAAAACCACATCAGTGTGTCTGACCTTTCTGTATCAGTCATTAGTGGCTTCAGCCAGGGTTGGAAGAGGAAGACCTATTTGGCCCTAAAACTCCATTGTATGCAGTCTTCTAGTGCCAGCTTGCAGAATCAAGGTTTAGGCATAGATGCAGCAAGTATCTGCCCACATGCCAAACCCACATACACACAAGCAGTGCCATCTAAATCCATAGCACAGAGGTCCAGACAAATTCCACCTCCAGTGTGAACAGAGAAACCCATTCTCAGATAGTCCTGTTCTGGGCAGATGAGAACACTGGGAGATGGTAGAGTCAACCCACTTGTGGGGATGTCAGGTAGTGATCGTGTGCGTTCACAGCACAGTGAACAGCATTAGAAGAGCATTATAGAGGACAAGCTCTTCTGAGAGCTTCTGCTCTGAGGACAGAAGGGATGAAGAGGGAAGCTAAAGAAAAATATCTCTCTCAGCCTCTGAGAGGAGATCAACATATATATACCATCAATATAAGGAGGTAACTGATTATTAAGAAACAAAACTAGGGTTACATGCAAAGGAGCACTTCAGAAAGGAGTCTTGCATCTTAAGTGCCTTCTGCAGATCATTAGTGAGCACATTTCTCCTGGAGGTAATCAACACAAATCAGAAGCAGCTGTGAGGGACAGTTATAAAGGGGCTACAGCATACAGGATTTGGTCGAGAAAAGTACAAGGTATCTCACCGTTGGAGTTAAATATCTTGCAAACTATACCCAATGAAAAAAGGAGCCTACAGTGTGGTCAGGGACTTTACTTTCAGGTGAGTACTGTGTTAAAGCTGCATTCAGAACAGGAAAGCAAGAAATAGACAATCCACAAGCAAAGAAAGCAAGCAGCAGATACCAAACAAGTGATCAAGCTGGCTTAAGAAGTTGCCACCGCACATCTGATGTGCTGTGATACACTGGCAAGGTAGCACAAGAGCCCTTGGTATTTCACTTTGATGGACATTAGTTCCCACCACCTATGGAGAGAGCTGGTAAACTGGGAGCATTATTCCTTAATGCCAGTGGGAACTCATACATCCACTGACCCTGTTGGATCCACTGAGCCCAGTGATGAACATCAACCCACATCCCTCACTAGCGTGAACTGATGCCACCACAGAGCTTCAATAGGTGACACCATCCCCTGCTAGCTACTGTGCTGGAGTAGGGCTGCATTACAAGGAGGTCATAGGGAGGACTGGGTATGGCTGAGTAGCAAAACTGAACTGAGAAACTATCCACTTCCTAAATTTGGCCAGTGATCTGAGGAAGAAGTGGAGTCTATATATAGGCAAAGATAGTAAACATCAATAAAATCCTCCTGGAGCAGAAAGAAAATCTTGGCTTTGCTGCAGGCAGTAACTAGGCCATTCATGAGCCTGGTCTCTCACTAAACCCCTTCATGCATTTCTCTCATCTCAGGTTGGTTCAGGTCCCCATTACTTCTGTTATATTATATGTCTTCCCCCCCCCTTTTTTTTTTCCTAAATTTGCCTCGTGATTATTATTCTCCAGTCTAAGAATGCCTCATATTCAGAGGTTCCTTTGTTTCACTCTTATTATGCACACCATATATGTTCAAGGTCACTAGTTAGTCTATTATTCAAGCGGGCACTTTTTTCCTTTTTATTCCTCCCTCTCCGAAGAGGCACGGTTCAAGGTCTCACATTCTCTGCTTTCTCCCTTAAGTTTTACCATTTCTGTTTCTTATGAAAACATTTTCCCTTGCCTCACATTCTCCAGTAGCTTCCATTCAATTCAATCCCTGTTAATATATATATCCACAAGAAGCCCAGGGCAGACCCCAAGTCAGCTGCTTCTGCTGTTTTAAAAGAAAGCTCTTTATTTTCTTAGGCTCTCTAGCAATTTTTTAACTTACAAGCTGATATACAAAGAGTTCTTAGAGGTGGCCAGGATATTTCCATATCATTTGCAGCAGTACAGACTAAATATCAGGCTGCTGTGTAGACTTGGGCAATAACCGTAATGAAACACTTACAGTCCTAGCCACTAGACAGGAGTTTTAGCTGGGCTACTGTTGTTTTGCTTTCAACAAGAGGTAAAACAGCAAGGGATCAGCTAGTAGGCTGATGTTTAATTTTGGATGAACAATGGAGATAGGCTTTAGCCCACTACAAGCCTACTCGATTGTCAAGTGACAACATCCTCAATAAATCTGCTTGTCATCTCATTATTCAGGTATATTTATGTACATTGTTTGTGCAGGAAAAAACACCTAACTGCTTTACAAGCTCTCTAAAGAGGAGAGTATGAGGTGCAGTCGTGATTTCACAGCATGCTTTAAGACAACTACCAAAACAAGGAAATTCAGGTTAATTCCTTTGAAATTGAAGTTGCTAAAGCAGTCTGTGCAGTATGGAGTATGGGAGGAGTAAGCTGTTGCCCTTAGGGAGAAGGAGACGTGCTGAGGAGGAGAAGATTTTACCAGGACAGACACTGGAACCTGCTGGGGCTCCTTGCTGCTGGACACATCAACAGCAGAGCCTGGTTGGCACAACGTTCTGATCAGCTCCAAAGAAAAGCTGTTGGGAAATAATGAACTGAGCAAAGCATTAAGCTGGGCTCGTTTCACCTCTATTGGCAATCCCAGACCACGGGGTGAGAGCAGAGAGGACACCCTGTATTTGTAAAGATATTTTGCATACCATTTTCTTGATCTCAGGTCTGCATACCAGGTGTTAAACCTTCATAACACACATGCACACTGGATAGCTGAATTTTCCACCAGTCACCAGGAACACTTTACTAACATAGGTTACTTTATTGTAGTCATAGAAGCAGGAGATTAGGTCTTCTGTGCATCCCCATGCCTGCATGTGGCTCCATCCGATACAACTGCCAGGCCAAAATGAGAGATATTCTGCCACCTATCTCTTATATGCATCCAGATGTCTTTTCACTCCCAATTAGAAGCAGAAAGAGCCCATCTCCCATCCTCAGACATTTCTCAAGGCCCTCATGCCCCAAGTTACCATCACTGCAAGAAACAGCACTTGTTTTATTTTTAGTCTGCTTTGCTGCCTCTTTCTCTTTTCTGCTTTAAAAAAAAAAAATAAATAAATATCTTTTATTTTTATTTGCCAGGGCTCAGTCACAGCACAAGGACATGGGGAAAGACATTCTTTCAATTCTTTGGGCATTGTGGCCGACTGAAATACGAAACAAGACAAAGCCAGAGAAGAAAAGCTTATTATGGGCAGCCTAGTTGGAAGAAAATGAATCACCCAAACAGATAGGTTTCAATGATCTCAGGCAAACTGCAGTCTTTATTCCATACACCCACGCCTAATTGTTCAAGAAAATGTTCATCTGCTTCATAATGACAGTCATAATGGAAGTTATGTGAAATAACTAAAAAAGTTTATTCAAGGGTCTGCTTCTGAAAGTACAGCTATAATACACTTTCTTCTGGGGACTTAATAGAATTTCCTCTCGTAGAAATTGGATTGATAACAAGTAATTTTTTTTTTTTTTAAATTTTAAAACTATGTTAGCTAGCAGGCTTTGCTGACATTAAGTAGGACTTGTGGGGTAAAGGAAGAACAGGTCAGTCAACTATTATTAATGAGAACAGGATGGAAAAAGAGCAGCATTTGCCCTGCTGCCCATGTCTCAGAGCCCCTTATGCTCTGCCCAGCTTATATGGTGGGAACAACTGTTCCCATTTGTCTTTAGGACCTAAAAACAGGACCAGAGTATATACCTCTCAAAATCCTTCCTCAGGATATAACCAAACTTCACTGCTCCCCTCCTTTGGTGAAAGGTGGTATAAAGAGATTTGCATTATTTCCCTGGGCAGAAACAGGAGAAGTCCAGGCTGTGCTCTGTATTTCATGTGCAGGCTTGAGCAGACACCTCAATCAAGACAAACCCAGAAGGAACGAGAAACCCAGTGTCTGCAAGGAACAGGACAAAGGATCTCACTAGGCTTCCTAGAAGATGGTTAAGACCTAAAGTAAAATTACGAGAACCAGCTAAAATTTCCCCTGGAAACTTGAAAGCACCAGGGAGAGGCAACACTGAGTGTGTAGATTTGAGTTTACAGCCTATTGAACTCTTAGTCCTGCAAATGCATTTGCTACTCCTCTGGTGCTAACAGTGCAGAAGGCAAAGCAGTCTCCTCCCAACACTGCAGCCCACTCAGGGTCATCACAGGGGTCTACTGCCAGTAGAGTTCATCAGCTTTAACACTTGATTGAAAGTGTCTCTCCAACTTAACTCAAAATCAAGGCTCTCTTAACTTTGCCAATGCCCTTCCAAGATTGGAAATAAAGGTTTAGGCAAACTCAGGTATGCAAGAACATTTCCTCCATCCAGACAGCAAGAGATTAACAAGACACTGAAAAAAACACTTTTTAAACTAAAAAGATCTTGTTTCTGATGTGAAACATTATGAAGTACCTAGCACATCTCTGTACTGCTATTCATCAAACAAAACTGTAATACAACTTCCAAAGCAGAACATTTTGACACGAGCTTGGGCAAGAGGCAGGTTTTGAAGGCAGGATGGCGAGATGCTGAAGAACTAGCTGTTCTGCTAATCTTGTGTGTGTGTGTGTGTGTGTGTGTGTGTGTGTGTGTGTGAGGGAAAACAAGAAATTCTTACTCCTCATCTTTTTTCTCTAAAGGACTCACTGGGCTGGTCCTGTAGTCAGGGGCAGTCAAGGATGAGGGCAGAAGATCTGAAGCAATAGAAATTTGCAGAACTTAAGGGATTCTAAAAAGAGTACAGGAACTGTCAGGATCCAGAAACATCCAGTGGATATCTTCTGGAGGACTTCCAAGCTCAGCAGTATAAAGCATCTCAGAGAGATGACCCACCTGCACCCCTGGACCCCCCTGCTGCCCCAGGCAACAGGGTAGGTTGCTTAGCAAAACCTCCCCTATTTCAGCTTAATCCTGCACAGGCACCTGGGTGGTTCAGCAAAAATGCCTATAAACTGAGCCCATTTCTCGATGGCAGGAGGCTGGAAGAGCTCTTGGTAGGAACAGAAGGAAGTGTTACTCCTTTCATTTTATATACAGAAACCATTGTATACCTGAGAGCATGCCTCTGTTAGCTGTTTTCACATGCAAGCCTTTTGAAGGAGACACAATGAAGTTTCTTATCTTCAGCTGGGAAGTCAGTTGAAATGTACCTGATGTTTATGTTTAAAGTTGTAATACTTCAAGTTTTATGGGAATAACAACCCAGGGCTTCCAAGGGAGACAATTGCTCAACTTCCAGTGCATTTCAAAGAAAAGCTGAGGAAATAATCTCCTGATTACCCACACCATTTATATACAAGCAAAGCAAAAGTCCTTCTACCCTCTCCAACATAGCACAATTCAAAAAGATGTCTGTTGTCTAATTAGAGACCTTTTGTTCTAATTGCACTGGCCAGGACTGTCTTGGGGCAGGTGTCTCTGAAAGCATACTCTGGTAGGACTATGCTAAGGGCCAGAAACCGAGAAGATGTCTTCAGCATTTCAACAAAACAGTCATCTGAGCACAGACACTTCAAAGAGCAGCAGCAAGGTCTGAGGAGCCTCTTATGTCAGTGGAAATGTAAGTTAAAAGAGGGTTTATACCCCCTTTTGATTTTACATACAAAGCAAAATACAAGGAAGCATTTTCACAGCTACTTTCTGTCTTAAATCTGCTTCTAAAAACAGTCTGCTCACAAGGATGTGTGCTCTGCTGATAGATTCTACATCTGGCTTTTGAGCCTTATGTAAGTGAAAGGAAGGAATTCTCAGGTCACAGGCTCTTCCCTGTGCAAACCTCCAAACCCCACCTCAGTTCTTCACCAAAAATACGAATACACACAGGGAACCTACAGACAAAGGTGCTAAAGAGCTCCATGACAATATTGGCACTTCAGCAGAATTAACTGGGCTTGCAGATGCTTTGCAAACAAGAGGATGGTGGTGCTACATCGCCATTAATGAGAGCCTGAAATTGCCATCAGGACCTCCAGGTGCTGAGAACATTATGCAAAATGGAAAAACAAGCCTAGGATTTAGGGGAAAAAGAGCTTTTTTAGTAATCTAAAGGAAATCACTGAGTGAATCCCACACTGTGATCATCATACACATGCCAGGAAGGATCTGCACTTTGAGTTGCTCATGGCAGTCACTGGAGTGGAGAAAAGAGCAATATATGCTTATTGCCATCATTATCAGGCACCGCAATATAAGAGCCTATAGCCAGCCCCACTCAGGGCAGAACAGCTCTTCTCACCTTTCCTACTTGAAACAACACCCCAACTGCTCAGGGATATGAAAGAGGGATTCAAAGCAGCACCAAAATTTAACACCACAGAAAGCCCAGGCCTTTTCTCTGAACGTAACAGAATTACAACTGTTTCCATCCCAAAAGACTCACACCTACTTTTACCACGGGCAGATTTGCCCATCCTTACAAAAAGCACACCCCATCTCAAATAGTGTTTGCCATAGACTATTAAACCCAGTAAGACACTGTTCTGCTAAGGCAATGACTACCAGAGCCTCCCCAGAGAAGCCTCCCAGGTTGGTCTTACCCTGCGCAACAGAAAAGAAAGAGACCGTGTTATGCTTGATTGCTAGAGAGAAAGAAAAAGCGGCTACTCCAGGGCTGCATAAAGAAATATCTCTCCTCCAGAGCACACAGCAGAGGCCACCTTACCTCCAGGAAAGATGCAGCCAGCACCAGCACCATTCTCAAGCAAAAGAGAAGAAGCCTTGCTGAGGCCCTGTGTAAACCCATCAAGCTCTTGGTGAACTCCCTCCACCTGTACCAATCAGGATCACCTGCACCAATCAAGACCACCTGCACCTTTCATCCTCCATCAGACCCTTCACTCAGTTCACATCACATTCAAAGTAATGCAAAGTTTTGTTTCCTTCAAAGATACAAAATGCATATGTTTTCCAAAGGGTCTTGATGTACAAAGGTTGTGTGACAGGGGTGCTTGTGCATGTGTTTCAAGCCCGCACCCATTCTTGCTAATAATGGATGATGAGTGTTGGATGTAATCTTTTGTTGAATCAGAACTTAGATTTGACTTCTTTAGATCATCTGGCTGCTTTGAGACGTCTTCTTTGACAGCCTCTGGAACAGGGTTCTGATACCTGCATGGATCCCACACTGTGACATGTCACAGAGGCCCCCTGTGTCCCCAGCCACAGCAATGTCCTCTTCTCCCCAGTCTATGCCTCTCTTGCTATGGAGGTTATCAGAAGTCTTTCCAGGCAAAGCCCTGCCTCTTGCTTTTGTTTTTTCCCCACCTCATTTCCCTGGAGCCTGGTGCAGGTATTGAGGGATGGTTTTCTGGAGGTGGCTCTCATTGTTCCTTCCCCCACCTTCCCCCAGCCAGGCCGAACGCATGGAAGGTCAGTTAGAAATGAAGCTGCTTTTATCTGCAATCTCCCACCAGCCCTAAGCTGGGTCCCCTTTTTCACACTGGGGCCTAGCCAAGCATGAAGGAAAATAATTTTACCCAATCTCTCTGCTCTAACGCGCACCACCCCCACCCTCCGTTTTCCACAACTCCCTACCAATCTAAAGGGGAAAGAAT
This sequence comes from Pezoporus wallicus, assembly GCF_028554395.1. Classification (NCBI taxonomy): domain Eukaryota; kingdom Metazoa; phylum Chordata; class Aves; order Psittaciformes; family Psittacidae; genus Pezoporus; species Pezoporus wallicus. The sequence continues at coordinate 1,704,746 of NW_026642342.1, forward strand.
TAAAAGAGAAAAAAAGCCCTTTCCACAATGAAAGCACAACTAGATAGAAATCTTGGTGAGGCACCTCTCTAAATGTGACTGCAGCTTTCAGTTCGTCCTCACTCAGATATCACCATCCCCACTGTTCAGCGTCCTGGTATAAAAGTAATAATAATAATAATAAATAGTAACCTCATGGTTACTAGTATTCCATATAATTGCAACAGGCAGAGGAAAGAGGACTGATTAATTTGCCTTGTGAATTATGCATTATTTTCCTGTCTCCTATCCCCCACCCCCAGCTCCCAAGCACACTTCTCCAAAGCTTTATTATGTATATTACTTGAACATTGTCACCTGTCCTCTCTTTGCTGCGAAAGCCTGTCAATAAGTATCGGTTAAGGCTTGGTGTTTAATCCGCTATGAACACTCAGCCCAGGCACCCGGTTTTGTTTACTGCTGTCGGCATATGAGCGAGCAGAGAAAACCCACCAAGCCAACACTGAGTGCTGGCCCATGTAATTCCCCAGGACCAGCTGCAGGACTTACAGAGCCAGACAAAACTAACTTGCACAAATGAGACAAAGACACTCCAGGCAGAACAAGCGAGCTGCTCTTGGTATTTCAAAATCGTAAGTGGCAAAGCCCTTTCAGCTCAGCAAAACACTTGTGTGCTTATTTTTAATGTCCATGGGAGCATCCCTGTGCTGAAGTTAACAGTCCACCAAGTCCAACAAGCCTGTTGCCTTGAAGAGTGGTATTTTCCTCAAATAATGGCATTAACTAGGTAAAGTGTTTGGGGTGCCTTTGTGTCAGAATAGATAGAGTTCAAATTGGTGAGATTCACATCCCTGCTCAGGTGTACCTTTTGGGTTTGGTGATGCTCCAGACTAAGCTGCAGGAGGGGTCTGGAGATCGTACACTGCCACCTTGGAGAAGCATCGGTGTAGGAGGCACCAACCCTCTGCCTCCCAGCTGACCATGGATGATCTTCCATCCTTGGCACCTTCATCCACTCTTTGTCCATCATTTAAGGCCCTGAGCCAGCAAAGGCTTAAACATGTCCTTCCTCTCCAGCTTCTGCACAACTCTTCACAGGCTTATACTTATAGCCTGGCAACACAGGGTCATGCAAATATTACTGTGATTATAGGCAGTCATCTGTGCAATATGAGCAAAAGTTAAACATGTTTAGCCCTTGCAGTCTGTTAACTGTGGTTATGGAGGTACCTGATCACAAAACAGCTCTGTAGTCTTGCATCCCTTCTTTAAGGACTTGAAGAGTGGAGGGAGTAAACAGGTGATAATTTGTCCTTTTTGCTGCAAAGTGGCACCAAATGCAAACATACCTCAGAAAGGGCTGGCTCTCTTACTGCCCTTCTAAACATAGGCTGTGTACTTGGAGCAGGCGTGTTTTCTCGCAAGGAAAGATAAGATTTCATTATCTTATGATCCAGGCAGTCACACTAAGTCAGCAGACCCACTTCTGGAGTGCCTCAATCAGTAGATACACAGCATATATGATGGCACCAGCTCTTAAATCTACTGGGATGCCATCTCCAGCAACCTGACTTTTAGGGCTTCGCGTAAAGGGGACTGATTCAGCCACTGGAGGCACTTTCAGTAGAAATAGCTGATGTCCCCCCAGTTTTAATCCCTAGTGCTACCTGCAGAACTATGTTCTGACAGAGATTTACTGGGGCAAAATCTTCCCCCCCCCAAAAAAAAGCCTGTACCTCCAGACCCCAGTAGCCCTAATTAATAGCGCTCAGATGACAGGAATGCTTCTAGGAGATCCCCTTGTTCCTCCTAAGGAGAGGCTGGAGGGATAAGGCAAGGAAATGGAGAAAAGCATAAATGAACCCCCCACTAGGTCTTCCTAAGGAGATTTTAGACAAGATCACCTACTAAGGAGAGGATGGATAGAAATTTTCAGGGTCTAAAAGATGACTAAAAGCTCAAATAAGGTCAGATTTTTCAAAGTTGTCAAAAAGCTGCTTTTGAAAAGCTTTCTGGTTTCCTCTGTTTCTTCTCTACCATTCAAAATCTCTCTATGGGTTGCTGAAGGTGAAAGGAGCTGAGCCACGGATGCCACAGAGGGATGCCAGTGAGGGAGCTCTCTGCGCTGAGCTGCTGGGTGGATTTGTTCCCACTGTTTTGTGTCTGGATCTCAGAGCTGCAGCCCAGACAACGAGCATTCAATGTCCCAAGCCCTGGGGATGCTGCTAACCTTGTGGTGCCATCAGGTGCATACAAAGCCAGGAGCCCTTCTGCAAAAGGAAAGCATTGGAAAGCTAAAAGGCGATTATAATATTCCAGGGGGAACATTTTTGCTTAAAATGAAAATAAACAGAACTGAAGGATTACAAAACAAAACATGGAACATTACATGAAGCAATAATTGCCTCCTATTATTTCTCTGCACTCACCAAAACAGCTATTTAGACAAACAAAGGAGCAAAGAAAGGCAGAGACCAGTACTGAAAGTTGTTTTATCTCTACTAATCCCCACTGCTTTGATAAGTCTATAATAGGATCATTCAGCATCTCCAAAATGCGGTGTCTAAGGAAATTCCTCTTTGCAGGCAGCTTTTGCTCAGGTGCCTGTTTCCACCTCTCAGTGATGGGGTGATACAGTGACTATTAGGCTCTGGGCACACAGTAGTGGAAATAAAATGCCCCTGTATTTTGCACGATTGGAAAAAGAGAATCTTGTGTTCCTTCTTTAGCTGAGATTGCTTCCAAATATTATTTTACTATTGTTTTGTTAGTCTCTCTTTTATGTTGTTGGCATTTTAGTTAACATGAATGGTCTTCAGTCAACTTTGGATGCCTTTGTTCATATATAAAGTAGCTTATTCCACAAATGTTGACATTCACCTCACTTGCACTGCATTAAGTTGGGATAAAGTAGTGCACTAGGCACCAGACCTGCACTACACCATACCCGGCTTCTGGAAACAGAAAATATCCTAAGCCTATAGAAAGCTCTGCTCAGTGCAATGTCTTCTTGCTTCTCTATATTATCTTTTTTCACACTCAGGATGCTCACATGGTCCATTTTTTATGCACTCTAAAAAGTATGAAGACCACGCTTGGTCCCCAGCCCATGGTCTTCATGCATCTCCTTCCAGCAAGGACCACATTGCTATTGCTGTTGACAATGTCCCTGTCCCTCATCTGCTCTTCTAACCCACATGGCACAAGCAAGAAACCTTAGTTTGCCTCCAAAGTATGCTTTTCATCAAAGATGCAAATACGGCGGAGACAAAAAGGTGTCTGGTAGCAACTTCCCAATTAAAGCTGTGTGATCTAAACTGGTTATAAAATCAAGTATATGGTTTTGGCTTTACTTAAGTGGTTGACCCAAGAAGAGACATCCCTCAGAGCTAGCCTGTCGTTTTTGTTCAGCTTTTTCCACAGAATTACTTTTTGCTAATTCCAAGCAGTGCAAGAAACTCACCTTTGCCTGAAGTTCATCCACACTGTCCTATTTTTTTCCTTTGTTGACTAATATTTCTCTTTAAAAGAAAAACATGATCTGCCTATACAAAGTCAGCATAGATGGATACCTGGAGTCGATTTGGTGGAACGTGGCGGGTTTGGGTACTTTTTTTAATGTTGGATTTAAGATCAATTTTAGCTATTATTTGCCATATCAAAGTTTATGAGCTGTGCACAGAAACTTAATTGCATCAGATTTTTCTGTCAGGAGCTATGCTTTTCTGTCAGATTTTATCTTGTAACAAAGAATGGTTCATGCACTGCTGCTAGCACATAAGAATTCATGAGCAGCTGCTGGGGAATAACATTTTCTCCATAAGCTGCTGAACTTTTTACCTGTACAGAGCAGTGCTGCCATTGTGCTAGCACAGAAATAGGGCATAAAACACCTGCAGATGACCCCAAAAAACCTCTGTTGTGCAGAAGTAGGGTTGCACTGTAACCACACTCTGTCTCAGCCAACTCCCACAAAAAGGAGGTGAAAATAAACTTCTCACTGTCTTACATATCACTGGTGCTCCCCTACCAAGGTGGTGCCGCTCCTGCAGATGCCCATCTCTGCAGATCATGCAGTTGCAGTATCCCTTAAACAGAGAAAACAGCCTCCTCATTACTATCCTTTCTCCTTGCACACAAGCAACTGCTGTGCCAAATCTGCAATATCAATGCAGGAAAGGGAAAATAAAGCAAATATTACATGCAGAAAGTTGTCCATGATGGAAACTGTTTAGGACACATGCTGAGTTGAGATGGGTTTCAAAACAGATACTGTGTGAACGTACACCATACACACGGACAAGAATGCAATATTTATTGGACAAAGTATTCTGTTGAATCATTGTGTGGTTTCCTCCATAGTGGAAATGAAGCAGTGGGGTGATGTGTGGTGACCCTCCACAAAGAAGAGAAGAGGAGCTGCAGCTGGAAGTAGTATTGTCAATTTTACCCCATTCAAAGAGCAGGAGGGTTGATGCCTTCACACCAGGCACTGGTCAATGCATATTGCAAGTGGCAGTTCCCACCCCAGAGATCATGCAACCTCATCTCCTGCTGTTGGAGAAGAGAGCTTCCAAGGCTCTGGTTTGTATTTACAGGGAACAACACGGCTGTTCCAAAGAGTTTATTCCCTGTGAATGTCTCAGTAGCTATATGCTGGTGACTGTTCCTATTCATAGCAATAACATGAACTGAAATTAAATATCAGTGACCCATCTTATTCAGCATATCTCTATTTCAAATCTGTATTTTGTAAAGAATATTGAAAGCATAATGCAGAGCCTTCAGTAACCTGCTCTGCTTTATTACACAATCTGCACAAGTTTTCCATTTTTTTTGAATTGGTCACTCAGTCATGCTAAACATGGCAGAAAAAGAACAGGAAATAAAATGGACCAATAAATAAAAGCAAGGTTTCCAAAGCTCTTCTTACTGAAAAGAAAGCTAGGGCATTCTTCAGAGCTTATCCAGGAGAAAACCACCTTAGTTAGAATAAAATTGTGCAGTGGAACAGAAAATAAGATGTTACTGCAAATGAAATGTATTCTTTAATAGGAAAAATTAAAGATGTCTTAGGAGATAGGATTGGCCTGTGGCCATCTCACCCAGCTCTTCCCTGGGAATGATGACAAGATAGAAATGCATGACCAGTTAAACCCACCCATCAAGGGGCCAGGCAGGGCTGCATGGTCCCGTTGCTGTTAGCCCATCTCTACTCACCCCAGAGCTTTTTAGTATGTTGTGAAAGTGAAGATGTTTAGTTTGCCGTGACATCTTATTTTCTGTTCTGCTGCACAGTGTTATTTTAACTAGAGCAGCCTGCTCTCAGATAAACCCAGAGGAACTTAATACCTGCAGAAAATCCTGCATTCAAATGTGTGTGGTTGTGTGCATGCTGGGGAGACAGGAGAGGGCTGTGACATCCTGTGATTCTCTGTGATGTTGCCTTGCTTAGGTTTCCCCTGAGCATGCAAGGATTCTTGTGTGCTTAATATGCAGGTTAGAAGGACATGAAAATGAGCATCCTTCCTAGCTGCCTGGGCTTGGGGTAGAAATACACATCTCTCAATCAAGACCCTAAGCAGCCTGGAAGGAGGGTTGTTTTGTGTAAATCTCCATGATTTCTTTGTCTCAGTGGGACATGCAGCAAATATTCCTTTCCTCCCACCCGAGTGCATTCACCAGGCAAATCAGGGTGGGTTGGAAAGGTGCTGTTCAAATATCAGTTGTCACCTTGCCTCTCTGAATGCAGCATCCTGTCCAAAGACCAACTTCATCAGGTGATACAAGAGACCCAGCAAACAGCCTTGTATTTCCTTGATGTCCAGACCCTGATATCACATCCCTGATGAGATATTAAAGGTCTCCAGTATTTAGAAATCAAGACATAATAATGAATTTGTGCTCATCTTTGCATTTTCAGATCAGTTATTGTCACCAGCGCTGATAGCTCAGTGTGCATGTAAATGTGCATTACCTCCCAGATCTTGCTCAGTTCTTGGCCTTTGTAGTTTCCTGTATTGAAGTACTTCCTGGGTTCAATATTAACTGTATGAAAAGTATTGTCTTTGATTGTTTGAATCTCCCATATTTAATTGATTCTCCAGTAGTTCTTGCATTAGTTCTTCCATTACATTTTTCCTGATTCTCTATTCATTATACAACAGCTTTTCTGGAATGGTGGGACAGCAGAAGCCGTTCACAGTATTGGGGAAAAAAAAATAAAAACATAAAAAGAAGTTCAGTGTGCTATTGTCACAGAAACATCAAGCCCTCCTTCACATCAAGAATTAAATGGGTGTTAATGAATACTTACTGGTATTAATACCTCTTATTTCACCATTAGGAAGTGCTCAGTCCCTAAACTACTTGGTTTCAGAGCACAAATCAGTGTCTCTCCCTCGGGTGAGCGTTAAGATCTGGTAAAATGGTGACAAGACGCAGGTTGGAGTCCTTCTCCCTGGCCAGCTCTGGACCTTGGATCTGTGAGTGACAGAGCACTAAATCTGGAGAAGTCCATGGTCCATATTCTCCAGTGTCCAGTAACTTTCAGGTCTTCCTGAAGGTGGTTGTCCAGGAGCTAAGGACCTCTCCAGTTCATAGGCCATATTTCAATGCAATTACAAACCAGATCAGGAGCATTTCACTTGCTTTCTCTGTCAAAATCACATAGATTCAGATTTTGTTTCTCTTCTCAGGAAAATGAATTAATTATGTATTGATAATACTGCACAGTTCAGAGGGGTCTTCCCCCACATTCCTTTAAACAAATGATGACAAATATAAACAGAGACTCGAAGAGATAACCTGGGAATGGTACGATGGGATTTGTTTCCAGCCCCTGTACCTTGCCCATCTTCAAATGTCTTTTCAGTAGCTGTCTAGGCTGATTCTATTCAATTGCCTGTAGATTAAAAGCTTTGCTAAAACAAACATTCACCCAAGCACCAGACTTTTGCCTGGGACAATGACAGTACAAATAGTCCCCTCCAGGCACACTTTGAAGGCTAACTTTGGATCTTCCTCAAAGTCCCCAAGCCAGATGTAAAAATCTCTTTTAAACAGTATTTCTTAGCTAAGATAACAGAAGCTGACTGGCATCTCACCTTCATCCCGAATGACTCCCAGGATCTACTTGAAGCAGACTGGCAGAAAACGCTTCTTTTTGGTTTCACTGGGGTTTCTTTTGGCCAGCTCCAAATTGAAAAAGTTCTGTTCCTGCAGAAAGGACATCTGTTTATCCCACAGTTTTGGTCAAACTTTCCCATCAGCAGAGACAGGTTTTGTTTCCTTTTGTTGGTAATCTCATTTAGGTTTCACTTGATCCTCAGCTGGTGCTTGTAATGCAAATAGAAAACTTTTGATTCTGAAAAGAGCAAAAGGAAACAGCTATTTTTCCTGGGTGTTTCCTCTCAGACTTTTTTAGAAATACCAGTGAAAGTTTACAAGTATTTCTGGTCAATCAAATGACTAAGAAGTGTTAATAATTCCTTTCACCACTTGCAGACATTTAAAAATGAAGTGCCTCCTCCAACCATGTCAACTGCACTTACTCCTTGAGCAGCAGGGCATACTGGCTTCGTGAAGGGGTGGTTTGTAGTCTCCAAAAGACAGTGCCTGTAAGTGTGGAGCTGAAGCCATTGCTGTTCTTAAGCAAAGTACAGAGGAAGCCTAGAAAACTATTGTAAACCAACCTTATGTTTCAATAACTGAGGGTAAATTACAGCATCCCTTCATGTATGCAGTTCACCTAAAAAAACTCAGGCTCCCCTTGTCTTTTTGTCACCCAACCCACATTTCTGTGAGTTATTCTGTTATTGAAAAGAGGGGGAACGTGGCCTCCAGCCTTGAAGTTACTTCTTGTTGGACAGGCAGAAATGCACCATGGAAACAGGACACCCACTCAAATGTTATTGGGCTCTTCGGGAATGGAGACCCACTCTTTGCAAGGCTCCTTTTTGTATGGCCCAGCCTTCTCTGGCAGGAGAAGACCCAGTATGGTGACTTCATATGGGGTATCCGGGGTTACCAGGGAATCTTTCACCTGGTCTGTACAGCACTGGGAAAGCAGAGGCAGGAAATTCAGCTGCTGGCTGTGTGACCCACTCATCTGCCTGATAATCCTGATGGTTTTCAAGAGATTCCTGTTTTCCCCTCCTGCGACATCGCAGAACATATGGGAAGTCTTGTGAATTGAGGGTGGCATGTCTCACAGGCTCTATTCCACCTGCTGCACTTGTGTTTTCTGGGCACCTCTTCTTTGTTCATATCTGTGCTTCTTTGGAGGAGGAAGTTCAGCCTTTTGAGAACAACTTCAGCACAGTATTTATGTTTCTCCAACGGCAAACACTGCTGAGACAGTTAGCTCATGACAGATCTTTTTGACTGTTCCTCAAAAAATACAATTAATATTAATGGCAAATAAAACGCCATCAATGAGAATCACTCTGGTGTGACAGGCTCAATTTCCAGCCTATAGCATCTTCCCATTCAGCACATTAACACCGAGCTGACCTTTCAAACTGTCTCCATGAGATCAGTCCAGAAGGATGAATAATGGAAGAGCCAGAGGGTCACCCAGTTGTCTGTACTGGCCAGCTCAGAGAAGGTTTGGCCATGTGTGGCTGAGGTCACACCTGGCTGGCTGTGCCCCTTCAGTTCCACATTGACCCAGAAGGCAGCACAGGGTGAAGCACGAGCCAGCACAGGTCTTCCTGGCTCTGACATGGGGGACAGCTTCCACTCCAGTTATCTGCTCACCTGCACATCCTAGAAGCTCAGAACAGCACAAGAAACTTGTCCTGAGTTCCAATCAACACAGCATAGTGGAAAGCAGTCATGTGGAGGTCTCCTGGGGCTTCTCTGAAGATCCTGTTAGAATTCCCCAACAGAAAAGAAGGTCAGCAGGACGGAGACCCTGGATGACAAGGAAAACCACATATTTCAGGGAAAGAAGGAGGAGGTAGAGCTCTGCAACCCTCCCTTATAAACTGCTCTGATGGAAAGATGTACTTTCTGTGGCCATATATGCTGAGGACACCCCCCCAAAGCCTTTCCTCCAAAGCTAATGTAACACTGGACATGCTATGCTGCTTCCTTCCTTGTTCTGTTGCTTGGTCTCACTGAAAAAGCGGCAGTTTCTTCTTCCAAATGCTCTATAAGCACCATTTAATTGAATGTCAGGGGATGAGGCCAGACTCTCCCCTTGCTGTAGCTAAAGCTGCTAAAGCAATGTGAACTGGAAGACACAGCACAGAGTTTGCCCAAAGGACTGACTGCCTGATGACTTTCTTAACAAGACAACAACTCAGTGCCTCTAAATATGGGGCTTTTGTGGGATTCTGTAGCAGCTTCCCCAGGAGTGTGACAAGAGGGAGATGCAGGTTCCAGTGATGGCATTTTTCCCCTAGTACATAAAGCCTTGGTGAAGGTGAGGACTGGAGAGATGGAGGACTCCCATGTTAAAACTCCAACATTTTAATAACCCATCATCCATCCTGCCTACACCAGCCACATCAAGTTTCTTCTCAAGCTGCCTGCCTGGGAAGAGGAAGCTCTTAATTATCCTACATACTACCCCCCCTCTGAAGAAACAGAGGAGAGATAATGCTTGAAAAACCCCTAGGAAAAAAAAAAAATAATATGGAGCTGTCTCTAAAGAGCTGCTTTCCCTGTGTGGCAGGCGCCTCATGGATTAACCTTTTGTATATGCAGAAATAGGAAATGCATAATTGAGCAGCACACAGACATCGCAACATTCTCTGTCCCACACACTGCGCTGCTCAGACTCAATGGCTCACTTTGCAAAACCCTCTTCAATGACACCTTTTAATTGAGATGCATAAAGGATGGGAGGTAAGGGGCAGTGAGCATTGCTCATCTCATCGTGCTTGGCTATATGTCTGGGATCTCATGCAAGCCAATATAATTCTGACAACAAAATTATACACAGCAACAAATCCGTTGGACAAAGTGTATTGCTGGTATTCACTTACTCACAAGGGTGGTGGTGCAGGAGGGAGCAAGGATCCTCCCTAGTCTCAATCCACCAGCACAATCTAGGAAGAAACCTCCAAAGAGGTCGTGGTAGTTTGATCACTTCTCACAGATCCAACTGCAAGATGTTGACCTCAGTCCTTTCTTTTCCCCAGCTAAGACACATCAGGAATATTGCCTTAGACCCCTAGCAAGAATTCATTCACTTGGCTGCAATCCTGTCCACACAGAACTGCTTGCAAAGGCGAACATGTGAGAGCAAAAAGTCAATCCTAGGAGAAACCAAATGAAGACTACCCAGAAAAGGCAAACTAGGTGAAGGCTGGAGAGACTAGAGAAAGAGAAATATCTTTTGAGCTCCTAGTCCATTGGATTTGCCACATATATTCTGGCACCTTTCCATCAGGTGCCACCGTGCCACCAGGCCCATCCTCTGAGCTGACAAATCAGATGTAGGTGTTTTTCACCAGCTCCTCTGAGCACACGCCTAACATGGCTCTCCACTGGACTGCCAAGTGATGCTGCTTTGCATAAGACCTCCCTTGCTCTCCTGAAGGATGGGAAGAAAACATAAATAAAGCCACCATGGACGGCAGGCTTGGCTGCCTTCCTTATCCCAGTAATTGCAAAGACTATGCCTGAACAAAGTGCTCCTTCTTGTCCACGAATACTTGTCCCAGACAGAAGCCTTAGGAGATCAAGGGACACAGGTCTTCTTGACAAGTGGGTGCATAAAGTTTTTCCAGTGCCACAATCAAGGTATAACAAAGATACAGGAAGCTTTACCACGTGAGAAGGATCTATAACACTGATCTCACCCAGACAGTGTTTAGCCTTCCTGGGGTATTCACTTATGGAAGGACCAATGATCACATATTCACACACTTACTACTCCACATACTGACTGTGAGGTAGATTTATCCACTAATTTCTAAAGGTTAGCTGAGTCCTCTAAGCATTCTCCCTGGTCCTTACAAGAAAGAATCTGTGCTGAAGGCAAAGGTGAGTGAAACATAAACTCCTTCAAAGACAGTTCTGGTTTGATGCATACCATCAATGAGAAGAGAGTGGCCAGATAAGGTCTTCACTATCCAGATAGAATTGTTTATCTTTCTTTCCTAATATTTGTCATTTCCATGGTGCCAAGTCCCTCTCCACCAGTGTCAACTCATTAGACCTAACAATGACAAGTTTGGAGGTTTTTTTCCTCTAATGAATTCTCTTAATCTCTATTGTAATTGGACTCTGTTTACCTTTGAAAATGGTTTACAGCACTCCTGGTGTGCCTCTGGGCTCTTTTTTCTCTAGTCTTTTTTAGGGCAACATGGTAGAGATTTACTTTCACACTTCCGAATTTCTAGAATTAGTATGGATGTAGGAGAAAGACAAAAAGGGAAGAGACTGCACATAAACAAGGAGTTTCTGACAAAGGTTGTTTGATGCTCCAGCAAGTTAATGGCCTTGCTTTCCAACTGTGCAGATAAGACCTAAAATCCTGGTACAATTCACAATTGAGCCAGGTTAGGCAGTCTTCATTTAACTCCCCAGATATCTTCTAATGACTTCCTGAGTAAATTTAGTTCATTTTGTCTCTTCCCAGGGAGTATTTACCCACACAGAGGGTAGATACTCTTCACCAGTGAGCAAGGTGAAGAATTTTATGTGACAGCTCTGCCTTCCCTGGGATGGCGTCACTGGAGAGAAAGCAAGAGTTGTTCACAGCCCATGGAAAAGAGACTGCAACCTTACGATGTGATAGTTGCAATAACAGTGGTGTCACCTGCAAATCTAGAAACTGTGGTTATGTGTCTCCACTCCCTTCCTTTTGTACCAGAACATGGGGCCTGTCCTTCCCCTGTCACCTCTCCTCTGAGCACAGTTTTAAGTCAGACTGGGAGAGCTCAATGGTGAGCTAGACCTTCCCTTCCTAAAGAGGCACTGAGCAATTTCATTACCCCCTGCAATGTCAAACTGCAGCTTGCTATCATCCATCCTTTTCCTCCTAGGACTGCCCAGCCCCTCCCTTCCCAGTACTGCTAGACCAATCTTCCTAAGGTAAATTTGCCATATTAAACCATATTAAATTTGTCTGTGTTATCTGTACTACCCCAGTGCCGGTTCAGGCAAGAATGATGGATATGGTCCTAACCCAACAGAAATTAGAGAAGTTCACACTACGTTTTAATAACAAATGCAGTGATTTGACATTGAATAATAGAGCTGGTCAGGTTCTATTAGTGGCAGATTAGACCATAATTCAATCTCATACCTTGCTGTTTTAAGCCTTTCTCACAGACTGTATTAAGCCTGACCCAGGTCTGAAGAGACAGAATGGAAGTGCTCTGTCGTACATGAGGATGAATTGCATCTCACGGGGACAAGAGGACAAAGCTGCATTCGGACCCCATGGGACCGCAGTGGCAGTGTCCCTGGCTGAACCTTGGATCTCCAATTCCAGTGCTCAAAGTCACCCATCCGTGATACAACTAAGCTGAAAAAACTTTTGAGTGGGCATCATGATATGGGGCTGCATGCACAGCCCCACACAGCTGATATATTAGGCTGCAAGTAGTGGGAATGCAGCGCAGATAAGGGACACATATAGCCAGAGGGGGCAAGCCAAAGGGAGATCCAACAGGTCCATCCCAGAAAGGGAGGGAGGGAGAGCAACAGAAAGGTAAGTCTGCCTTGATGCAGGATGCTATGCTGGGTGTCACCACTAAAGGAAAGCACCTCTGTGAATGTCAGGGCTCCAAACCTGTCCAGGGAAAATGTAAGGCATGAGGAGGAGCCCCAGGTCATGGAGAGACAGACAACCACACTTTCTTCAGTGGTGGGGAGTCGAGTAGATATTTCCATGGCATAGCTAAGCACCACCTTGTTGCCATCCCATAACTATTTCTGAAGTCATTTTCCTGTGGATGTCTTCCTGTGGCTCTTGCTTACCTCATTCCTACAGTCTCCGGCCACAGAGTGTTTCCAACACTTTTTGAAGCTCCAGACCTGTGTTTCAGACCTGCTGTCAGAGTTTTATCACCCATGTACCTACCCTGCCTGTGTTTATTTACTGAATGAGAGTGTCATTGGAGAGCTGACATGGTGCTGTGTTCTCTGACTGAGAGGAGAATGCCGAATTACTTTAGCAATCATTTATTGAGTACCTAAGATACAGAAAACCTAACAGAGATAACAATGTCCTCAAGATTAAATTCTCCAATAGAGAGACCTCAATAGTTAGGTTAGTAAATATTTTCTCATCGGTTTTCCCTCAAACTCGATCCCCCCACTCTGAGAGAGCAGGTGAGAGCTGGGAACATCCTTTCATCTTTACAAGATACAACAGACCCCAAGTATAGCCATGAACAGCATTGCCCTGCCTGCCCACCAGGCAGAAAGCTTCCAGTCACCAAACCTCCCCCAACAGCCTCTGTTGGGCTTTTGCTGACTCTGGTGCTGGAGCAACTTTTGGTCTTTAAATGTCCAAGCTGGGGCAGGCACAGGACGTGGACTGTCACTTCAGATGAACACAGTCACAGAAACACCGAGGAGATGTTTTGCTTCTCTGCTGCTTGTGTGTTTCCAGCATCACTCATGTCTTCTCTGACCTCCTTGCCAGGAGCTCACAGGAGCATCCAGGGGAACAGCTTTTGGGATTCATTTGTGCTGAACTTCAGGGGAAATTTGAACCTCTACAGCCACACAGTGAATATAGAAAAGCATAGACATTGGAAAGCAGTAATACAGATAGATACAGAAAAGCAGTCAGGAGGGTTTCTTTACAGTGAAACACAATTCCTGTTTTTTTTAGCTTGTTAGCATCTTTGGGTTCTGCATCTTTCAGCTCTTGTATGCAGAAGGCAGATTCCTACTTGCCACCTGGACAAGGTAGCCTCAGACTACCAGCATCCAGAGACTGATGGCCTTGGCAAAAAAGGTAAGGTCTCTTTGCCATGGCCATCTCTCCTTGCTCATGAGAGAACAAGGATCCCAAGGGAATCCCCTGGAAGACACTGGTCCTGGCAGGAGACAGCTGGGCTTTCACTACCTCTGAATGGGAAGAGTACCAGGACAGATGACCTGTTGAGCTGAAACCCACCAGGAAAGCAGAGTATCAGTGCCTAGTTGAAGGCCCAGTGCTGGAAATGGCTACAGCCCCTCACTGCAGTGAAAGAAGCAGCAGGCAAGTGGAAGACAGAGATCTTCACAGAGCAAACCACCTCTGGGTGAAGGCAAAAGGGTGGCCAACTTCCAAGAGAACTGATGAATGTAATCTCCTCGAAGACAACAGTGGTGTTTGAAATCCCCCCAGGTAGCACCTGAAACACTGGTTATTATCACATCTTATTTGCCTCTGTCTCCTGGGCTGCAAGGGCCAAGGATGCTTTGCTGTTTTCCAGCCAGGATTCCTACATCTCTATGAACAGATGTGCCATTCAACACAGAGGCCAAAGATACTGCTCCAGGGCACAGAAACTGAGCTCTGCCTCTGGCTCCCAGACAACCTTGGGCGAGCCTTTTGCTCATCCATGACCCTACTTTGTGCAAGGGAAGCGCTGCAGGCAGCACTTTATGGAACACTTTGACACATGCTGATGACAAGCGCTGTACAAGGGCTGGCTCTTATGACTAATCTGGGAAAGATTTACTGAGGTTCCCCACACCGCAGCTCATCAGCTTCTGTTAATTGAACCTCTTCTGGAGACTTCTCAGCACAACAGGAACGTGACTGGCACTTGACTGCAATTACTCACTTTAAACAGATAGCAACATTAATGAAGGTGGGTCAGAGCCCTCATACATCTCATGAAATGGTCTTTCTCACATATACTTCCCAACAGAAGCACAATAATTGTTTTTATTTTAAGCCCACATTATGTCTCTTACAATAGTGCATGCAGCCTTCACTCTGCAAACTTCCTGGTGCAGAGTGAATAAATCCCTACCCTCACACAGACTACCACAGGCTCTGCAGGTTTTTGCTTTTCCACAGATGCTTCCAGTTTTCTTCAAGACAGTGTTTTCTGAGAGCAAGACATGCAAAGGTTCAAGAAAGCACCATCAGATCAGATGATATATCAGCACTAAGTACCTTCAGTAGGTGTGTTGCTTCAGGATGAGCTCCCTTCCCCAGCAGTTTTGGGCTCGGACAACCAAAAGCTGTAGGAACCCACCCAGTATGAGGAAGCTGCTTTTGTGGTGTTTCTTGACTCTTAGCAGTGTCACCACCCCGACCAATGCTTACAATTGTACCTGCAAACCCATAGCCAGAAGCCTGTGTGGGTGCAGTCAGCAGACCAGTCTCCATCAGTGGCTAGGAGCCATCGCGAGACTAGTTACCCAATGTGACACACTACCTGTGTCCTGCTGGATTTTTGCATGGGAATGGCAGCATCTCATGATATTCCCCTTGGGTGCCACCACTGCTCATCACTCCTTGAATGCCCTTCTATAGTCCTGTTGCCTTCAGTATGCAGTTACAGGATCCCTGATCCTGTTGGGGATGACAACACTCATTCTGTCAAGATGGCTCTCATATGGACGATGCCAAATAAACCAAATAATGCTCAGTGGTGGCACTAACCATGCCTGATGTGGGTATGTAACCGTGCTGAGGCAGAAGCTGGAATTACATTCCTCCAGACGAACATTCTGTAGGAGAGAGAATAGGACATGCTATTTAATGCTATGCATTAAAAAACACTTATCCTGCCAAAACCAACATTAGAATAGCACATAAACATTGTTGTCGTAATTTCCATGGAACTCTGGAGACCAAATGGGAGATCTTCAGCCTCTGGCAACCTGGAAAGGTGGAATGAGAAAACAAAAAGAAAACATCATATTGTCACGTCTCTGACATATATGAACTCATGCTGACGCATACATGCAGCTGGCATGGAAACAATCGGTAAGTGTGCAGCAACAAGTGTGCAACCAACTAACACCTCAGCAGGTCCCAGGAGATCTAACCCAGGGCAATACGGTACTCCTCATGCTTCCTTTTAACCAGAAACTGCTTGGAGGGTACAAATCCAGTCAACACACGAGCATTCCCAAAGCCCAGTAAAAGGATGCTATTTGCATTGTGCTTTCATTACTTTTTAGCAGCATCTCTAGCCCTGTCCTCTCCATCAGGACTTTGTGCCTCAGGGACCTGGGAAAACATGTAAAACAGGAAAAATACATTTTAATCCAGCCATGAGCCTGTCCAAAATGTTGGTAAGGAGGCAATCAGTGATGACACCAAGGTGAAGTTAAGTATTTCCAGTGGCAGCTTCAGGGAGGACAACTGGCATGGAAGGAATGTTTTGGCAACCCAAATCAGAAGCTGTAATGTCCTCACAAGGAGTGTTATAATTTCTGATGCTATTTCCACAGCATTGCAGCAAATACAGGGGTGCTGTAGTGAAATCTGTGCTAGCAGGGGTTAACTTTATAGGTTAGAAAGAACGAGAAATGAAATCTGTGCTGCCTTTTTCGAGTCTTTGGTGTATATGTAAATGTACTGGAGAAACAAAGGAAAACAAGGACTGATGGGTTGGCGTTTGGAGGAATTGACAGGAAAAATAATCAGAACTAACTTTTCAGATGCAAACCTCATCTGCAGCAGAACTGTGCCCTCACACCTGTTACCTGTGGATTATTTTTTAGTTTGAGTTTCAGCCTTTAATTAATTCAGTAGATGTTGCTGGTTATGGGTTTCTTCCCCCTCAAACCGGAATTAAGCAAGCAGCCCCAACACTTCTCCATAAAGAATATGCAACGCTGACATCCCTACAGTTCTTTGAAACTGATGGAAATTTGCAGAAGTCAATATTTTTAATAATTAATAATTTTTGATAAAAATTTATTTGTTATACAAAAATCTGGGGGGTTCCACATGTAAATACATTCATGTTTTTCCTGTGTGACTTTGCTAGTTATAAGCAACTGTGATCAAAGTAAAAATGTTTTCAGGGATGCTCTAGTGGACTGAAAAAGAAGGAAGATATCATGAGCTCCAGGTCCACATGGTCACTCAGAACTTTGTGTGAACATTAAATGAGCTTGTAGCCTCATAAGGAATAAGCCAAGAAATTAAGTGAGTCCTGACTTTCTTGCCTACCTACAACAGGGTTAATTGCCTGCTATGGTAGTCTTTACCTGCAAGCTCAGGGACAGCCATTAGGGCTGAGCTGGGTCCTGCTTGCTCTAACTTCTGCATCTCTTCAACATGCCTGTGCACATCCATCGTCACAGTACAATCCCTCAGGAACTCCTTGGGACACCAAGTGCCATTTGTCCCACATGGCTGACTCACAGTGGTTTGATGCCAGCAACTCCCAGGTTCAAGCATTTCGGAGTTGGATTGGGTGTCCAGCTTTTAATACAGTAAATGACATCTGGAAATCCATACTCCTTAAAGGACTTTTGCAGCCTCAGGCTCCATCTCTGCTGTCAAATACACCAGCTTGCAGAAGGGGGAGCTTCCTCCCACTTCGTTCCATCTCTGCTTTATAGGTGAAAAGAGTCACCTCTGGAAACGCTCACACTGAGGGAGCCAGAAGACCTTAAAAACAAGGAGAAGAAATAACAGATTTACCAGCAAACACAACAAACGCAGGAGGATACACACACAAGCATCCCTTAGCTGTACTAGCACTGCAAAAGGAAGTCAGCAATGCAAAATAGACTTGTGTACACTTTCCAGGCATCTCTCTGCAGCACAACTCTCGCATCTATAACATGGGAACAATGATACTATCCCCACAGCTATATGACATGAAATGTGCAAAGGGAATAATTACAGATTTGGTGAAAATGAGGCATTTAGTGTCCAGAGTCAGTCCTATGTATTAGCAAAGTCCATAAATCCCTGAAAGATTGAAGGTTTGAAAATATCAAAAGGTTGTTGAGAAATAACCCGTTCCTCTGCTTCAAGGTTCATACTCAGGAGATTGCTTTCTGTGGCTGCAGAGACAATATTTCACTGAGTGGGAATATCTGGAGTGAGTCCTCTTGGGACTTGGATTGAAGAAAAAAAAAATCATCATATTCAGTGCACTGAAGCATTTTATGACTGAGCTTCAGCGAAAGTCAATACCAACCATTTACTCAGAGACAGGAGTACTCGACGTGCACGTGCACAGTACAGGCCAGCTGTGCAGAGCCCGGAGGTGACGTATCTTGATGTTAACTGATCCAAAGACCTCAGTGCCTGTTATCACGCAACAAATAAAAGATTCTGAAGTGTTCTGATTTTAAACTCAATTACTCAAAGTTGAAGGCAGCACAGCAATTCTTATTATAGAAAAAGAAAAATTAAATCTATTGGATGATATTGAAATAGTGTGTGCATTGCACCAACCATTCAGAAATAGAAACCATTCTCTTGGCTGCAAAATCTTTCCTGTGCCAATTAGACCCCCCCCCTACTGAAAAGCTGCAGGGAAAACCTCTTTCCAACAAACATCTGAGCCAACCACCCTCACAATTACAAACAGAAGTCTCTTGCCTGAGCCCTTCTCCCTTTCCTCCCACACCTTCTGAGGAGCTCTGCACCTTCCCTGGGTAAAAATTGCCTATGGGGAATAGTTACCTAATGTCATGGAGCAAACCTTGCATAGTCAGAGGGGAGGATTCGCAGCACCAAATCTGAAACCTCAAATAGCAGCACAATTATACTCTTTACTGGTGCAGCTCCAGGATCATCCAGACAAACCATGGGCAAGCAGAGTAATTTTATCCTGATATGCCTGTCTAAACAGCAGATTGCTCTTCTGTAGTGTTCTCCCTCGCTTGTTAATTTAACGCTTGATATATAGGAAAAATTAGAATTAAAATGTACCCAGCTGCTTCCTTCATTCCTGACTCCATTTAGAAATATCTCACATATCCCCACAAAATGAGATAAAATGCTTGAGACACTTATGAGCCTGTATTTTATTTTTAGACAAACCTGTGTGATTTAGGATCCTAAATTCCAGCCAAGGCCAGGTTTGCACAGCTCTGACCACAGCACCCGTCACATTCAAATTCCAGCACCAGTGTGGGAGGAGAGGCAGGTCTCTGCTGCTTTGGGTGGACAAGCTCTTGAAAGATCACAAGGATGTGGGCCTGTGAAAAACAAGCAGGAAGGTAGGGCTAGCTCCCAAACAACAAACATCTGGAGTTGGATTTAACAGCTGACTTTCTGGAGACTTTAGGCAGCGTAAGTTACACAAGAGGAGTGCTGCTCCTCTAGCCATGGGGGCAACAAGGAAAAGAAACCAGATGCTTGGCCAGGACACTGAGAGCCTTTCTTTCTCTTCTCCAAGGCTCTCTGAGCAGCAACCATGCACACATGATGGCATAGAGAAGGTGCCTGACAAGCAAAAGTCATTCCATGTCTCTCTTGCATGTATCTGCAAGAGGAGAAAGCAAGGATTACACTGGACCCTCGTTAATCCAAGTAGCTGAGACCACAGGGACCACATAAGTGCAAGCTTGCACATCTGTCATATGCTTATGAGCCCATATCCTTCAGAGACACTTCTGAGTTTTTTTATTAAAGAATGAATTCTTGGGCTGGAAACAAAACAAAAGAAACACTCAGTTTAAAGCATTATGCAAGAGCCACAGAAGTGGCCATGGGTCAATGTTAAACTACCACCAGAGAAGTGAATTCTGGAATACTTATGTACCTCTCAACTGCTATGTTTGTTTTTTTCTGTGGCCAAGAAAACAAATGGAGATGTTTCAGCTTGGAGAGTGTATAGTGGAGATGGTGGGTAAGGAATGAAATCCATCCCTTTGAAAACCCATGGAGTTACAGCTTTGACAGTGAGAAAATGTTATCTGCACCCATCGGGATGGGAAGGACACAGGAAAGGAGGAAACATGAAGAGAGGAGGGGAAGAGGCAGAGAGAAAGGTCTGTGTTTAATCCAGATGAGTCGAGTGCAGGGAATGGACCCACAAACAGAACTTCTGGTTGTCCCAGCCCAAAGACAGGGTAGACTATGAAACAGGCAGGTATGGAAGTTTGACTGCTTTTCCAAGGCAGCAGGAGAGGGAAGTCTATGCAGAAAGGTGTCACCTAGTGCCTCCAAATGACTCATGGAGACCACAGGAAAGGTGATATCCTGGGAGAGGTGTGGAAGGATGGTGATTAGAGAATGATCTTGTTTTTTATCAAAACATTGCATTTCATACAGGAAAGACCAGCGATAAATCTAGGTTGGGATGACAAAAAATAGTGTTGGGGCAAATACATAAAACTTCTTGGTGAATCAAGTAATCAGTCAATCAAGTGCTTGATCAATAGAAGAGAGCAAAAGACTGCACCAAGAACTGGCAAAGAGGAAGATGATAAAAAGGAATGGACAAAGGCTACAAAAAATCGATTTAAGAAATGCCCAAACAGTCTATAATGCCTCTTCTCAAGTAACCAATGATACCTTCAAATCTTGCAGGATGTTCTGGGGATGAACCTACAGTCACCACTTGCTCTGGGGAGTACTAGTTTGTCCATGAAGTACCCATCTTTAAGAACACTGAAAGTTTTACATATTTATGGATTGGACAATACTGCCAGTGTGTGCCCAGAGAAGGACAAAAGCTGGTACAGCTGCATGAACTTATCACTTGACAGTCTCAGTCTGACCAAGTGTTTCCTTCTTTGCAAAAAGATCTGTGGACACTGACATATAAGCACCTTCGGAGCCAACTGTGGAGTTGGACATGGCATCACACTGATGACCTAGAAATGAGGACCAGGACCAGATGCTGGTAGTGTGGGGGCCGCTGGGCTCTGCCAAGGCCCATCACAGGACACCAGTGACTTCCTGGGGTGTCACAGCAGAAGTCAACTTGGCTGCAAAGACCTACAGCAGCCTGTGATATGGAGAAGGGGAACAGAAGGAAGTCTGATTTGACAGTAGAGCATAGTGCCAAGTGATCACAGCAGAGGTGAGCAATTAACGATAAAACCAAAATCTACATTTGTTTCTATTGCTGGCACAAAATGAGGCCATTGCCCAGTCCGCATAAAATCAAACACCACTTCATCAGAAATTAAAAAGCAGAAATTCCTGTGTTTGCCTGGGTCAAAGTCTAAACTGCAAAAAGCTCATGTAGTTCATCTGCAGGGACAGCTGCCCAATATACATTTGCAGGGTATCCAAAGCCTTCAGCAGAGGCATGTGTATCTCTGAGATGATGAACCGCCGGGGCTGGTGGCTCTCTAACTGCCTTCAGTCCAGCTCCACTCACACTCAAGGGACTTGGGGAGCCTGAGGTTTCTCCAGTTCTGTTCCTATTCAGATCCAAAGGGATTCTCCAGCTTTCCCAATGCCAGATACCACAACATGACCAGACTCACAAACATCAAGCTCCAAAGTCAAGCAAGGAGGTTTGCAACAAAGAAAAAAAGCCTGCACATTTCTAAATACATCCACGTAAATACATGTGCCTTTGCTCCACAGCGAAAAGAGATACAGTCCAGTTAGAAAAATAAACCCTCAGAAGATCTGCCCTTTTAGGAGTTAAACGCAACCAAAAGTTCTACCTGCCCATGATCAACACAGTTTCCAGCAAGCTCTCCTTGCAAAACTATCATGCCCTCAGCCTCCTCAGTGCTTTCTCACAATTCAAATTCAACAGCTCCAATGAGTATCTGCAGTTTCCTGAGGAAGGCATCCCAATTCCCTTCTTTTTATTTCTCTTTCTCTGCTGTGTTACAATGTCCCACTGGTTTTGCTGGTATAGATATAGAAAGTTTGCTACAATTTCTGTGCGAAGAAAGCACGCAAGTAAGAACCTGTGTTAAAGCTATCAAGGCAGGGATGATTAATTTGTAGTTAACATCCATTTACTTCATTATCCCTTCATTGAAGCTTGACAAACGTGAAAGCAACAATGAAAAATACAAATTAATAGGCGCATCAGCACTGAATGCAACCTACTATACGTTTAATCCCCACAGAAGTGCATGCAGATGTGTTAGATCTTTCCTAAGAACCTTTTATCCACCTTCCTGTCCTTGGTTTTAAATCTATTTAAATTTAAAGAGATCTATTTATACACACACATGTCTGTGTGTGTGTCAATACAATATGCATGCGTATGTGCAGAGCAGAAGATTTTCTCAACAGTTATCAATTAAGGCTGTGAAAACGACTTTGACTAAACTAAAGCACCTGCATAGTTTGACCTTCTGGATGGTTTCTTTCCAGGCAGCAGTTGCTCCCAATGTCGCAGTAAGGGAAGTAACCCTGGGGGTCCTGTCCCCACTTAGCCCCACGTTGAAGGGAGTGGCTCAGCTCCATGCGGAATGATCAGCTGGGAGGAGAGAGAAACGCATTAGTGCCACCTCTTTTCACAAGAGCATCAAGAAGATCTCACACAAAATGGAGGGATGTTATCTGAGTGGAAAGCAGCTGCTTGCCCGCTTTTATGTAGGCATCTCCTCCCACCCTGCAGCTATTTGAACATGAATGTGTGGGCTGTGAGGCCTAGAGGTGATTCAAAAATTATGCTAAAGCATCTTTGTGCCATACCTCCTTCGTACCTCAAGTCAGACTATGTCGCTGCATCAGGGTGAATATACACAGTGTGGAGTTGTCCAGCGCTTGCATATCCTCAAGACAAAACTGAGGACCTGTGAGGAAACAGAGAATTTCTGTCATTGTTACATTCTTCACTGAAATCTTCTTGAAATAAATGCTAGTAAAAGAGCTACTCATCTACCCTTCAAGGTGACCTGCAAATGAAGAAAGGTGGATTTCTAGCCTTATTTTTGGCTTAGTTACAAAGGCCTGAAAAGTTGGCAGGAATTTGAAGCAACGCTGGGGTTTTTAATGCCACCTTCCCCATTTTCCTATTTTATTTTCTTTCTATTTTCCTGATAGAAATTTAGTTCTTACCTTCCCTGACACTCTATAGCCAAAGAGAGAAAAAATGAGATCAAACCATTGCTGAGGACTGACATTGGTACATCTGAGAGAGGAACATACGGTCACACCACCTCCTGGTTTGCCTCCAAAGGAGGAGAGGGAATACTTTTGGCTGCAGGGGGGTTATTTCCAAGAGGGGAAGAAAACATTAATTTGCCTTTTGTTGGCCCCTGTTTAACTTACTGATCTAAAGAAATCTTAGGTGAAAGTAAGTTTCTGATAAAGATCTAATTCCCTTTCTCCTTTCCCTACCTGGCTGGGGAGTTCCCATATAAGTAGGGTTGGATGGAAAAGGAGAGGGGGAAAAACCCTTGCCTGTGTCAAGAAACAAAATGACTCACACTAATAGCTCACAGGGAAGGAAAGAGGCAAACATTAAAAATGACTACATGGAAATTAGGAGAAATTACAAGCAATTAAATACTCTAAATCAGAGGTCTCTAACCTTGACGAGAAAAAAAAATGCTGGAGAAAGCTCAGATGTGATAGTGCAGTTACAGCTAAGAGATAAACCAGGGAAAATAAAACCTGGGCAAGTAGGGTGCAAGTACATTTCAGTCCTCCTTCATACCACAGTGGGTTTGGTTTGCAAAGCTTTCCTGGGGGTGGACTGCTTTGTGTGGTTACTTCGAAGCCAAAAGACCTAAAATCATTTTGAACCACCAGGAACATGACCTCTTATGCTGCCCTGATCCTGCTTTCCCTCATGCACACGACCACAATGTGACAGCCTGGTCTGCACTCTGCTGGGTATGCTTCCTAGTTTTCCAGAGGCAAAAAATTCCTTGTGGGGTAAGAGAGTTTGGACACCAAACCTGTCACCAACTGATAAAATTGGACTGGGATATTCTAAAGGATTATCCACAGATCTAGGGCAAAGAAACAAACAAGCCAACAAAAAGTCTGATTTAAATGAATGTAATATTTATTTTGTATTTTTTACTTATTCCTGTTGGGAGGATGTGTCCATCATTTCTTACTCCAAAAGCCCTCACTTATTTCCATGCCAGTATGATGACATTTTTCACAAATCTAAACTTTTCCTGCTGAAAATCAGCAAGAAGAATCCTGGGCTGAAGCTCTAGACAAGCAATGACAGCAAAAGGTAGGACCTTTTCCTTCCTAAAGGCAGGACCAGGGCTTCCTAACAGGGGTCTACTCCCCTGTAAGCACTGAGCTCCTCAAGTTTTACCCACCACCACACAGCCTAAGCAATGTGAGCATGCAAAATAATCATGGAAAGAATACATGGGATGGTAAACTGAGGAAGGAGAAGGGTTCTGAGAGCAGAGCTTGCTGTATCACATGTATCTCCTCATTTCACACAGACATCATTTGTAAAAGCACAAAACCCCAGCGATTTACTTACCGACTCTGGCAGTGGATGCCACGCAGGACTTTTCTAAGCACAATGGAGGACTCAAGCAACACCACTAAGCAAAGAGCTTGGGAGCAGCCGAGCCCCGTTTCCGTGGCCCAGGAGTTGGGGTGCCATCCAGGATAAGGAAAAAAGACAAATTAAGCAGCACCCTGAAAATTACTCAAATTAAATAAAAGTGCGGGACATCAGTTCCTGCTCCAGAATGGTGAAGTTAGACAGGTTATTACAAGCAGGCAAGACGCAGTCATGTTTGATTTCCAGCAGAAACGAGGTTGTGAGTCCCCGATGGGTCAATGGAAAGGGGAGCCAGGCTGGGCCTCCTCTGGGGACCTTCTCCATTGAGAACCACAGCAGCAATGAGATCCTCCAAAAAAGTGCAAGTCCCAAATCAAAAGTCAAGCCACTATTAAAGGAAAGACATTTACAAGATCTAAAACTGTGCTAACCAGAGGTATTGAGACATTGGAACTAAACCTACCTTATTCCCGCTAGTGGTTGCATTTTAAGGAAACCTTTTAAAAGGATTATCTTCAGGAACTCTCTTTCAACAGCCTTTCCTTTAAGAGTCCTTCATGGTGATACTCTTATTAATTATGCTGTGTGATATGATTATGCATTTATTCAGGTATGGGTTGGAAACACGAAGCAGGGTTAACATTTGCAAGTGTCACTTACAATAAGGGATCTGGTAACTCCAGCCTTTGATCCGGTTCACAGTTGTACAGGGGATCTGCACGGGGCAGGCATCCATGAGGTAGCTGTTTTCACCAGGTTGTTTGATCTTGGGGTGATTGGCTGGTTAGTTTATTTATACACGGATTTGAAAAACAGAATGGTGAGGACCCCCCAAGCCCTGGCTGAGGCTCTTCTTAATGGCAGCCATGAGAAAAATTACATTTGGATCTATATCCATATGTAGCTGAAGATAAAGATGTATATTTTTATCTGTATATATAGGTATTTTCATATCTAGCTGTCTCTCTATTTACCTGTTTTTAACAACAAAAAGGCAACTCCTTGCACAGCTTTTGATTCTATGTTTAGACCACAAAAAGAAATTATTCCGCATCCCTCCAGCCTGAAGGTCTCCAGGAAATGATGGATGATTTAGCAGCCTCCTCCATCTTTGGGTGCACAGCCTTATCCTCCTTGTAACTATTCCTGCGAGTAAGGGCCACCATGCTGAGAGCACGGGAAGACAGAAGCCACCTCCTGCAGGGTACAGCCCTAGCAAGCAGCAGCCAGGGGAAAGAGCTCACCTAGGGCAGCTTTGCTTTAGTAATTGAAGCTGTTACTAAGAGTGAAAGAGGTTTGCTCTCTGGTCACTACTTCTATAAAAGAAATGGCACCTCAGGTTCAGGTACCATCCCAAATGCAAAAAACACAGATGTGGCCTTTACATTGTGAAGGTCTGAGGCCATCAGGCTGATTCCTGCCCTCCAGTATTGCACTCCCTCTATATGTGGACGGAGGAGGCTCTATGTGCCTCAATGCTCATAAAGGATACATGTTAAGAATGTAAGAAAATATTTTATGTTTAAATACAAACATTCTGCTCCTATTGAGAGAGATGTTGCCATTGCATGTGCATGTGCATAGGCATCATATATATTGTGCATATATACAGCTGGATGTATGTTTAAATCTACGTACGTGTACTTACGATATATGAATGCTGTAAATATCTGTACAATATGTGTATATTTTATTTTAGAGGCACGCACATAGGGAGGGAATGAACTGTTTGTACAACATAAGTATAGAGACACAATACATACATGTTGAGCACACAAACTCCGCTCTATATATATTATATATACACATGTAGGGGCATATAGAACATCTGTATTGCATATATTATTTACAGATATACACAGACTTTTTTTTCCCCAAACTCAAACATTTTCTTTTCCACATTGCTGATTTACTCAAAGTCTGTAACATAAAACAGGGGCTGGGTGGGGAAAGAAGGGAAACTTCGCTTTAGCTACTTCAGCTGAATCTCATATTATTTTCTTTTTTTTTTTTTTCTTAAGGAAACTTCATTGTATATTCCAGAAAAGTATATTGGTGGGGTAGGTTTACCAGAGGCAGAGAGAATGTGCAGAGAGTGAGAAAGTGAATTGATGGATGGATGGTTAAATGAATATAAATGAACTGATACTTTTACAGGAAAATAACATTTCTTTTCTTTTTTTTTTTATTCTATAGATCAGTGGGTTTTGTATCTGTAATTCTTTCATATCAGCAAAGAGGAAATAAACTCCCATGTAAATCATTTTGCCCCCATCTGGAAGCATATTAAAAGCATGCCTTTTTTTTTTTTCTTTTAAGCAGAGCCCTTTTTTTCCCCTATTTGCTTATCGGTTCATCCACCATTACATTTTAAATGAAATTGCAAGACCCCCCTCTTCTCCCTTTCTCTCCTTCCCCCCCCCCCCCCCCCCCCAAATTCCGGGCTGATGTCGGAAAGAGGGAATCAGACTCTCCCATGCTTTAGAATAACTGACCTAGATTCAATTACAGATAGACCCGGCAGACAGGACAGCACCTCGCTGCGTTCTCAGGGGTCTCTTAAAAAAAATAAATAAATAAAAAGGGCAAAATAATAATAATAGTAATAATAATACCCTCACACACACCCCGAAAAAGGCAAATAAAAGAGATAAAGGGGGGGAGGCAGATAAACAGGCGGCTCTCACCAGCAGCACCTGAGCGCTGCAGGCGCCAGGACACCCCTCGCCGCGCTGCCCCGCACAGAGCACCGGCTTCGCTGCAGCGCCCTCCCCGACGGTGCGGCCGCTGTCCCGACAGCAGGGACGGGGCTGCTCAGCCACACACCCCCGGCTGTGGGTTCTTTGGGGGCCGCTTCGGAAAGCACGGCTTTTGGGAGGTGGGGGAGGGTCCCGTTTCGCAGCGCTGCTTCCCGGGCGGGAGCGGGGAGAAGCGGAGGGCTATCCCGGGAGGAGAGGGGATCATCGCTGCTCTCCCTCCCTCTCCACCGGACAGGGTAGATGTCGGGGGGTCCCATTCCCCCCCCCCCCCCCGCCCCGGACCAAAGGAGCTGAGGTGGCACGGGGAGGGAGGAGAGGGGGGGGCTCAGGGCCCGCAAGACGTCTTGTTTCATCTCAAAGTGGGACCGGGTCTGCTCTAGGACGCGCCGTTGCAAATATAATCTTCATATTCAGTTCAATGGAGTCTCCTTATAATTTACAGCGGAGAGATAAGGCTGGAGGATGCAATGGAAAAGAAAAAAATCTGAAGTCATCCTCTCCCCCCCTGTACTGCGCTGCACCTTGGGCAGCGGAGCAGAATCCAGAATCTCAACTTCTCCCGACATATGTTTCCAGCAGATAAGTAAACAATCTGGACGTGAAATGAAAATTTTAATTAATGCAGTAATGCTATTACACCTCAAGTGTGCAAATCCCATTGCCTTGCACTGTGACAATGGGTGGGAAGGAGGAAAGAAAGCAGACAGACAACAAACCACAAGCAAATTCTAATCTGGGTTTTGCTTTTCACTCGGCTCCAATTGTTTTCATAGTTTGTTTCCTTTGAATTAATCTCATCCTTATATTTCAATAATTACCAGCTACTCATCTCTTTCCCTCTTTCTCTCACGCACTCAAAGAGCCGGCTCCCTCTCCCTCGCTCTCCTTTTTAAATTGGATCAACCTGTATTTAATTTCTAGGCTTTTAGGCATACACATGTTGGCTCGTTGCAGTGTGGACATGCACCGACCCTGCACGTTACTTCTTGTTTAGCTTTCCAAATGCGGCGCATTCAGTAATAACGAAGTATTTTGCCCTAATAAAAAGGGAAGGAAAGGGGGGGGGGGAGATAATAAAGGCTGGGTTGTCCCTTTGATGTTGGTATAAAACACCCCAACTAGAACAGAGGCGTGTGAAGGAAGAAGAGACACGGAAGCAAAATTAAGGACGGAAAGAGAAAGAAAGGCGGGGGGGAAACGTAAATTACAGACACATCAAAAGCAGTGGCAGAGGCTGCCTCACTCCGCAGCGAGGAGCAGCGCGGAAAATGCAGCCCGCTCTTCCCCCGCGGCCCGAGGGGGGAGAGGTAGCAGCAGCGGGCTGGGCTATAGTTAGCTCAGTAGTAATTTTATCGTGTTTTAAAGCATTTTCTGTGTTTTGATTTGTTTTCTAAGGGAGGCGGTGAGCACCCTCCGGGTGGGGGGACCCTCCTGCTTGCTCTCCGCCAGGGCCGAGTTCTCTGCCCTCGGAAGTCGGAGCAGCGGCGAAGCACAGAGCCGGCGCTGCCGGAGCTCCACGTGTGGGTCCCCGGCCCGGTGCGGTGCTGCCGGCCGGGGCTGCTGGGAGCGGAAGAGGAGGAGGATGTGTTTCTGATCACCGCTTACTTTTAAACACTACAATCAACGGATGTAGCCAGGAGGTCGGGCCTGGAATAAAACCGTAAAATCAGAATTGCAATCTTTTTGATGTTTCAAAGTCTCTTTGAATGCCTTTGATACACTCAATAGCAAATTTACCGGGCTATTATCACTAATAAGCAGAAATAAGTAGGATCTCTCAGAGACGTCTAGGGGCTTAATGTATCCTTTAAAATAAAGTTTTTTAACATCATATAATTCCTTTTCTGCCTTTGTCTCTCCTGCGAGCAGAGCTCCCTGGCGATCGCGTGGCAGCACCTGGGCACCAGCTAGGGCTCTCCCGGTTCCTTCTGCCTCCCAACTTCTTTCCTCTTTCTATTTGTTGTTTTGCTTAAAGAAAGGCCAGGATGGATGCCTTTAAGTGTCTAGGTGGTCCTGCAGGCAGCGCTGAGCCAAAACAGAACCATTTTCCGGGGAGAGAGGAGACGAGAGGCTAAAGGAAAAGAAAAGAGAAAAAAGAAAAAGAAAAAAAAGAAAAGAAAAGAAGAAAAAGAGAAAAGGAAGGAAAGGAAAGAGGGCAGAGGGGAGCTGCGGGGGGTGAGAGGGCCCGGTGGTGGGGAACGGCTCGGGACCGGGGCAGCTGTTCGCCGGTCCTCTCCCGGAGAGTGGCTCCGCTCGGCTGCGCTCAGCTCCGCGAGGCTGCGCGGGTGCGGGAGAGGCTCCGCGGGACAGCCCGGCCCAGGACAGCGCCCGGCCGCGCACCCAAGGCGTGGTGCGCATAACCCCGCGGCCTTTGTTTAATGATTTTATTGAAAGAAGGAGACAGTTGTGGGGAAACAGGTTTGACAAGGAGCTGCATTTTCCCCTCGAGGGAATAGCTTTTTTCCTCCCTCTCTCTCTCCCCCTTTCTTTCTGTTTTTAGTTTCCCTTTGACATCAAAGTCAGTAATCGGTTCATTGCAGTGTCAAGATCATTATTTAATTTATTTATCTCCACGAGTTAAATAGCTACACACCTGCAGACAGGCGAGAAAGTTGGAGGAATAATACGGCGGAGTAAATGGAAACGGAACACACGGCGAGCAGGGGCTGTGGAGGGGAGGTATGGCAGGGCGAGAGGGCCAGGAGGGGGTAGACAAGAGAGAAAGGGAAAGGGAACGAGGTGCAGGAATATGGAAGCAAGCAAATAGAGGAAAAAAGGGGAAAAAGATAAAGAAAGGAAGAGAAAGAAAGAACGGAAGGAAAGAAAGAGAGAGAAAAGGAGAAAATGAGAGAGGAAGACAGATGGAGAGAATAAAGGGAGAGAAAAACAAATACACGAAGACAAGAAAGAGAGAAAGAAGAAAATGAAAGAAGGAAAAAAGGGAAAGAAAGGAGGAAAGAAAGAAAGAAGGGAAGAAGCAAAGAAAGGGAGGAAATAAGCAAAAAAGGAAGGAGGAAAGAAAGAGCAAAGAAGCAAAAAAAAAAAGAAAAGAAAGGCGGAAAGAATCAAGAAGAAAAGGAAGTAGGAAGATCCCCGCTAAAGTTTCCATCCCAGTCTCTTCGCACTCGCCCACCTCGCCCCGATTTTGCCCCGAGCACCCTGGTCCCCACCGAGCCTGCTCCTCTCCGCAGCCGCCGGGGCCGCCCCCGGGAGCAGCGCCCGGACGTGCGCCTTGGCCCGGCCCGGCTGGCTCAGGAGTACGGAGGCTCCCACCAAAGCTCTGTTGCGGTGGGGACCAGGGGGCGGACACAGTGCTCCCCTCTGGCTGCTCTGCCCCCTTCTCCTGCGGAGCCCGGCGGGCCGCGGGCAGGCTCTTTCCCCGCCTCACTCTCGCTCCGACCATTGTCAGCCTAATCTGGGTGGATGTTAAAGGACACTGAGCTATCGGTGTTATCACCCAGAATGACAGCAACTGTCAGCTGGGGTTAAATCAGCACTTGGCGCTCCCGGCTCCGCGCCGCGCCTCCCTGCCCCACGCCGGGCGCATTCAGCCCCGCGCGTCCCAGCGGATCGCCCCGCTGCTCCCAGGCCCTCCCGAAGCCAGCTCCTTTAATTGTCCTCATTTGTAAGAGCCGTTTTGTCATGCTAAACAAGGCTGGAGCAGCCATTCTAACCTCTCCTTTCAGCCCTTTTCTCCTCTCCCCTTTTGTTTACCTTAGCCTGATCTCTCATTTATTTATCTATCTATTCTTCCTCTGCTTACCCTCCCATTCAAGCCCCATGTATGTTAATTGTGTTATGCCGTTTAATTCTAACATCGGTCTCCAAAGAGCACTTAATGAGCAAAGCACATCCAAACACGCATCGCTCCGGCTATTCAGCTCATCCAGACGGACCTCTTACTCCTTCTCCCCATTCTGCAGCGAGACTCCCTCCCTTCACAAAGGGGCGCCGAAGAATAGTCCTCTCCTCTTCCCCCCCGCCCCCCCCCCCCCCAAATCACTAATTGATCCGGACAAGATGCTAATTTCAACCCACTCCCTTCATCACCAACAACACCTCCCCCACCTCCCCCCCCCCCGTCCACCTTCCACATCTCTCCTCGCACCGGTAAAACTTCAACGCCCCAAAGACAACTTGGGGAAGGCTGGTTCCCCGACGGGACGGGGTCCAGGGCTGAAGGAAGCAGCCCCCCGCAGATACTCGGGTTTGTCGCAGCTCCATCCTCGCTTTTCAGAAGTTTTCCTACTCCACAGCCGCGTTTTCCCCGACGGGCTCCAAACAGAGCCCTGCCCGGCCATTTCGGCTCCAAACCGGCCCCGACCCGGTGAGATCGGCTACCGGAGGGTCGGGACGGGGAGAGTGGCAGCGAGCGGCGGCGCTGCGGGAGGAGCTCGGCCCTGCCACGGGGAGCATCGCCCGCAGCTCCCGGCGCTCGCCGGTGCGGGACGCAGGGCTGGGAGCCGAGGCACCGCATTTACACCACGCAGTTGCCTCGTTCGATGACAGATTGTCTTTATTCAAAACGTCTTTTGTTCAACAAATGAAAAGGTTTAACGAGGTAAAATCCTGCCGGATACATATTCCCCCCCCCCCCCCCCCCCCCCCCTTTTTCTTCTTCTTCCCCAAGACATTGTGAAAACATGTTGAAATTACCCTCGGTCTTTACTCGTTTTTTTCGTTATTATTATTAGTAGTAGTAGTAGTAAGTTTTTACAATTCTACTGCCTGACTTCATACCTGACGCTCTGTCTAAAGTAAACTTAGATCTAGTCTCACTGGATCACACAAAATTAAGGACTATTTGTTTTAAATTAAGCAAACACTATCATATGCTTTAAATATAAATGTTTCTCCC
This sequence comes from Pezoporus wallicus, assembly GCF_028554395.1. Classification (NCBI taxonomy): domain Eukaryota; kingdom Metazoa; phylum Chordata; class Aves; order Psittaciformes; family Psittacidae; genus Pezoporus; species Pezoporus wallicus. Next base: position 1,736,647 of record NW_026642342.1, read on the forward strand.
TTTCTCTCCCTCTCTCTTTTTAAACTTTGAAGAGCTTTTTTCTGACGTGAAAAGCAATTTTACCTAGTAGTGCGTGGTGACAAAATATATATATATTTATATATATAACACAGCTGATCTCGTCTTTTAATGTGCAAAAGGGAAAAGATAATAAAAGAAATAATCAGAGTAAGATCAGGACATCCCAAAGTCAAGTCCAAGTGACATGAGACCCTGGAGAACTCATAGACATTAAGAGAATAAATAAAAATCGAAACCGCCTCTCTCTTTTTTTTTTCCTCCTTTTTCTCCCCCGTTTAGTCCCGAAAGGGCAGTTCAAGGTTCGCTTTTTTCTTGCTTTTTTCCTTTTTTAACACATTTACAACTCTTACAAGTGTCGGGCTCCTATCTGACCCCGCCATTGCAGATCCCCCCCCGAGCCTGGGGCCAGCTCTCAGGGCGAGGTTTATAGGCGAGAGCATCTCCAAGTCCCCGAGGCAGTGTCCGCGTCTGTCCCGGCCCGGTGACGGGCAGCAGAGTCCTGTTTCAGGGTGGCCTTTTGCTTCTGCAGGTTTTATGTACATGCACACGAAGGAATCCCAGTTCCGGCTGCCACCCGGGGACACACACACGCCTGTGGGGGTGTGGGTGGGTGTTACATGGCAGTCGCATGTGCTGAAGAATAGGGGTCTATCCCAGTCTTGGTCATGCCTGGGAATAATATGTAGGCAACTGGAGGTTGCAAACTGGAAGCAGACCAAGCGGTACAGTTACATGGCACGACATAGCCCGGGTTAGTTGGCGAGGGGTGAGTGTGGGTGTGTTGGCTGGGGCAGCTCAAGCTGCCGAACGCCCCGTTCTGGTATCCCAAGGTGGAGGCGTAGGGCAGGGTGCTGGTGGCTAAGGTGTGAGGAACCTCAGTCATCTTCTGAATGGCGCTGGAGCTGAACTGGCTGGGGTCAAGTAAGGAGTAAGGTGCTGAGGTGGGAGGCAGGAAAGCCCTGGCCTTCTCCGGGGAGCTCAGCAGAGAGTCAGTGGCCCCCACGGGAAGCCCGGCGGCCTTTAAGGGATCGGTTTCCCCGAGGTAAGGCAAAGGGAAGACATACCTGTCCTTTTTGAGCAGGTTCTTGGGTTTGCGCCGGGGTCTGTACTTGTAATCGGGATGCTCCTTCATGTGCTGAGCCCGCAGCCGCTTGGCCTCGTCGATGTAGGGACGCTTCTCCGCCTCGGAAAGCAACTTCCACTCCGCGCCCAGCCGCTTGCTAATCTCCGAGTTGTGCATTTTTGGGTTCTCCTGGGCCATCTTGCGCCGCTGACCGCGGGACCACACCATGAAGGCGTTCATGGGGCGCTTGATGTGGTCGCTGGGCTTGGACATGCTTCGGGCGGGCGGGCGGGCGGGCGGGCGGCTCGGCGGGGCGCTGCGGCGTAGGGCGCGCTGGGGGCCCCGGACGTCGTCGAGAAGTGGAGGATGAAGAGGAGGAGGAGGCCGAGGGAGCCGGAGGAGCGGGAGGAGCGGGCTCAGCTGATCATCACAGGTCCTCCGCCAACGCCGTCCCCGGCGGGAGCCCTGCCGGGGCGGGGCGCTGAGCGGCAAGGAGCAGCGCGGAGGGGCGCGGAGCGGCGGCCCGCGGAGCCCGGCTGGCGGCTAGGCGGGCGGCGAGCCGCCGGGCGCTGCTGCGGGCCGGCGGTGGGGAAGCGGAGCAGCGCGGGGCAGTTCAAAGGCGAGGGGCTGCGGCGCGCAGGCTGACATAGCGGCAGGGCGTTCACAGCGCGGCCGGGCGCCCAATCAGCGCGGAGGGGGACCCGCTTAAAAAGAGAGGGAGAGAGGAAGAGCGAGAGGAAGAGGAGGGGAGGGGATAGGGGAGGGAGGAGGAAGAAGAAGAAGAAGAAGAAAGGAGGACCCCCCCCACCCCCCCTTCAAACGCGCAGATTAAAAGGAAGGCTTTTGTGAGTTGCTGTGCTAATAGCAGCTGCGGGGGAGGCGAGACAAGTGGGGGGGTCATCCCCATCCTTCCCACTTCCTTTCCCCATCCTACCGGTGTGCGGAGTGGGGCCGGTCCCGACGCCCTCCAAGCTCGCCGTCGGGGCTGCGCTCGCTGCTCTCCTCCGTGTGCCGGACCGCTCTCCCGCTTGCAACCCTCCCCCTACCCGCCTCCCCGCTCCGCAGCCCCGCTTAACCCCGGGAGCAGGCCCGCGTCCCTGCTTGCTTTGAATAATTGCCTGCCTCCCGCGAAACGCCCGTGGGGAAAATATTTATTAAATGGAAACAATTGTCCCGGCTCCCGAGGGGGACCGCGTTTGTTCCAGGCTTATTGGTTTTTAGCACCTGCTTTGGTTAACGAACCTGCTCCGAAAAGCCCCCGCCGGGCAGCCCGCTACTCCCCTCCCGCCCGTTTCAGAAAGCGACCGAAGAGAGAAACGAGAAGTCGGGCGGGCGGCGCGGAGGGGGAAGGCTCCCCAGGCCAGATGGGGGGGCAGCGGCCCCGGCCCCTCCGGGCCCCCCGTACCCCTCTCCGGGGCACGCCTGTAGCTCCACCTGTAACTTCGTCTCCCTCCCGGCCGGGAGCCGGCGTCGCTGTCCTTTTAGTGCAGGGATGCCGCTATTGGTGGGTGTCCCCTCGTCCAAATAATAATAACAATAATAACAGTGTAAACCACCCTCAACCTTATTTTCTGCTTTCTTTTCCTCTTGCAATAAATGACTTTCATTTCCCGGCAGAGCCGTGTGAGTGCGGGGCCGGGGTCGAGAAGAAGGAGGAAGAGAAGGAGGAAGAAGAGGGGGGGCATATGGTCCGCTCACCTGGATGGAGCCGGCAGCGCCGGAGGCTTTGACTGATGCCGCCAGGCCATCCCAGCGGCTTTTTTCGTTGCCCCCAGAAATGAGCCGCGAATTTCTCCACGCTCGTCGGGACCCGCGTTCAAAGCGGGAACTGTGGATCTTCCCTGGGGGAGCGGATCTTCCTCGGGAGGAAACTTCCCCTTCCGAAGGTGGGCTCCTTGAGCCTCCCCATTCTCCCAGCAGCCGCTGCCGTGCATACGGGACAAGCAACCAAAACAAGGAGGGTAGAGGATGCCCCTGCCCCCACCTCCCCCGTGGGCGCCTGCTACGTTACCCCCCCCTCTGGAACCTCCGTGCCACGCGTGGTCCCGGTAGTCCTGTCGGGACGCTCACCGCTGGCCGGGGAGGGGAGGTCCGAGCGCTGCCCCGGCCCCGGCGGGCACCTGCGGGCTCGGACGCGGCACTGGAAGGGTGACACGCATGGAAAGTTATTTTTCACTCCCCTTCTCCCGTGGGAACAGCTATACCAGCGGCCCCGGCTGCTGCCTCTGTGTCCCGCGGAATGGCCACGGCTGGGCGTGCGCGGCCGCGCTTTAACATCCGCGGTTAAACCCGCGCTGGCGCCTCTTCCCCCGACCCCCTCTCCTCAATATATTTTGTTTTCCCTTCCGCCGTTTAAACTACAAAACTCCCTTTGTTTTCATTGTTTATTCTCAGATTCTTCGGGGGGGGGAGGGGGGAGGAGAAGGGAAGGGGGAATTATATCATTCGTCATCCCTCGCGAAGATTAAACGAAGGAAACCTGGCGTCGTTCTCAAAAAATCCGGGTAGCAAGATAAACCGTTCGGAAGGGAGGGATGGCTCGTAGGCTCTGCCTGCTCCCTAAAAGTCTTTCCAATCAGTTAAATGTTACACCGCAATATTAATGATAAAAAATCGGCAGCCTGGCTTTCATTGGCTGCTGCCTTTGCCTTCATGCATCATCCCACACTCTCCGATCAGCTCGGGGCATTTCGGGCTCTGTTTTGTTCATCTACATCCCGTGTATGCCCCCATTTAAAATAAAAGGCAGAGAGGAAAAGAAAGATTTCCTTCGAGATGCCAACGACTGAACTTTTAAATACTTCAATTTTTACCCTAAATCATCTGTCTTGGAAGGGCATCTGTTGGAGTTGTACAACCCCCGAGGACGGGTTTTATAAACTTCGCATCTTTGGTTTTTTTTACTTTGAGACAGAAGCGATTTCCAAGGCGGTGACTGAAATCCTTTTCTCCTCGCCAGCTTGTTTAGACACCAAAACTAATAGTGCGATTATTATTCCTGAATGATATCATGGTAATGCAGAAAGATAAGAACGACCTGATATGGAAACATTAAAATTATATTCTTGGAGGTAGTTCATTTGGAGTAACTTGAAATTAGATGACATCATGTAGCCTGAGATCTAATATCAGCATTAATAGAGCTGTATTTCTGCCTTCATCTTCCTCCTCCTCCTCCTCGCAGGAATCACGGTCAGGCTTGCAGTGTTGCAATTGCCAAAAGTGGGAGGCGAAGAGCTGCAATTTGAAAATACACCCGATCCAAACTTTTACTTGCTGGAAAATAATGGATATTTTAAAGAACAGGTTTTTTTTTTTTATATGCTTCAGGTGCTAAGAAAGGGAGTGGATTTGAATTTATTTTGAATTGAAGGGAGCACGTTTTGGAAAGACCTTCAGGTTTCTGGTGCTTTTCACAGGCACTGAAGACACCAGTCCTCCTTGCTGTTCTGAGTGACCTGGTGAGATGAGATTCCCACCGTGCTTTTTACAAATACATAGAACTAGCTCAGTGCACAAATTGATACTTTCCTTTCATATTTGGTTATTTTACACAAAGGTGCATGCATATATTTGTTTATGCATGTGCCACGTATTTTAAAAACACCCATTTAATTGCATGCCATCATATAATATTTTCTGATATATATATGTAAAATGGATGCATACAGCTCACACAAGCACACAGCACTCACAGTATTCACAGATACTGTGTGGAACAGAATACATACTTATGGATCCCTCCTTGTACATATTTGCAGTATTTCTTGCTTGGTCCCCCTCCAACCCTGAGAAAAGCATTTGTGAAGCTACAGCTAGAAGCAGTGACACTGTTTCAGACTTCTGTATGGAGTCTAAAATCCCTGCATGGAGAGATTTAATGGAGCAGGTCACTGCCCTGTACATACATGACAGAAGAGGGTAACAGTGATGGATGTGGCAGACTGGATCATCCCACAATCTGGTGTGCCCAGTGACTGCTTTCTCACACTGGCCAACAAGAAATGCTTCCTGGGAAGGCACTATGCTCTGTGGGAGACAGTCACAGAATAATGTGCTAGAAAAATAAAGATTTGCCTCATCCCCCATTACTTAGGACCTGGCTTATGCCCTGAGCCTGAAGTTTACAGCCCTTTCAAAACTTCATTTTTGTTCTGCTCATTTTATCTAGCCGTGGCACTACATGATCTGCTATGAACACCTTATCCTTTAACAGAGTGCTATGTGCATTTACAACACTCATTTCTCACAGGTGATCTGTTCATTACATTTTTGCAGCATTCCTTTTTGTTGTAGTCTGCTGTTAATGAGGAAGGTGATGCCTATTTTTGCACCAGGGGATTTTCTTCCCAGTGATAACTGTGCAGTGTGGACAGTCCTTTTCAGGAGCTACTGATGCTGGGAAACCTGTTGCCAGCTGACACCACCAGCGGGTCCAGTGCATTTTACCGGTGCAAGTCTTGGGCTGGGTGAGTCAGCGGCACTACTGTACAGCATAATTTTGTGCCCCAATTTATAGCAGTCTTCGTGGATGATAACATTAAACATGGTTCTCTGTATGTGTTCGTGTGGAAGTGCTCCATTGAGCCATACGGACAGCAGCTACTTGAGTTGACATTTCTGCCACTGTGAAGTGCATAATGCTGGGGCAGAGAACACCAAAAATGCCCATGCAGAGCCAGACAGTAGCTTGGGCTCCATGGGACCCACAAAGGGTCTCTGGGTGCAACCCCTGCAAGAGATTCCTGGGGCAGGGCCAACTCTGTGCCTTCTCCTTAACACCATTAGTTGTTAAATGATAGCTAACAAGTGGCTAAAGAGTAGTTCACCCTTTCCCAGTGAGAATTGCCCAATGGAAACCCAGCAGGATCCCCTTATGTTGGGTAGACCACATGAGGTCCTTGGTGCATCAGCCCACATCCCAAGGAATGGGAAGGATCCATGGAGATCTCTGTTTGTATTCTCTGCAGCAAAAGCAGCAGGAGAGAGAGCTGATGAGCCTCTCCAGTAAATAAGTATATTCGCTGTGGCCATACATGTAAACCCAAGGGCTTGACACACAATTGACTTTCTAGATATTGTATGGCCAGGGAGCTTCAGTCATTGTCAGCAACATGAAGTGAAGGATAAATGACCTGAGCTCAGAAGTGCAGAGCAGGCTTGTAAGGAAAGGTAGTATCTTTTATTAGACCAACTGATACAGCCAGAAAGAACCAGACAGGCTTTCAGGCACACGAGTTCTGAAATAGAAGCAGCAACTTTCAAGAAAAGTGCCAAGGCTGAACTGTTTATCTCATGTACTCGCCCGCCTCTGTTTCTGGGGATGCTGATGGCTTCATTGGCTGCAATACAGCCATCCTCACTGGTGCAGGATGAAGCACAGAAGTCTGATTATTCCCAGCTACATGTCAGGCATGGAGAAATGCAGAGGCTGCTCCAAGGTTGCCTTAAAAGCTTGGGGCAGGAGAAGAAAATGACCCGCAGGGATTGGTGTTTCAGGTGAGCTCTGGAATAGCCTTTTTCTGGATCACTGACCTCAGTCAAAAGCTGCACGTGGAAAGCACGTGGAGCTCAAATGTAGCCAAGCGTTGTGTTCTGCAAACAAAGGATATGCTCGGAAGTATTATCTCACTGTTATTCTTCTAGTACAGATAAATAACATGGAAAGTGGAGGTCTGGTCAAGATGCAAAGATACAGAGGAAAATGCTTGTATTGATTTATGTAGTCTCAACACCAGTTCATAGGCTCATAGGAGTTCTTACAAATCTATGTCTTGTCCTCGAGTTCCTCATTTTGCATTTAGAGATCTGAATGAGACGAATGGTGTTTAAAGGCAGCCTCTGCAGATGTCCCTGAGGGTTGTGGTGCTCTGAGTTTCAGGAGCGTCTGTTATTGTAGTGAAGGATGGTTCAATTCATGTCCACTCCATTTATTTCAGATTTGTCAGCATCACATGTACCAACAAGGTGGAGTTAGATTTTTTTTGTCAAATCTGCTCTTTGGTCAATGTGCCCCTTTTGTGAAAGATTTGCACCCATAAGCACAGCCAGGCTCACAGCACAGATAAGCTCACATTTAACTTCCCACCTATGTGAACCAAACCACACAAGAGTCATATGGTTTCCTCCCTGCCCTTCTCAGGTACACTGATATGGCACTGCAGTTAAACACATCAGAAATCCAAATGCCTGTGAGAAGGTGATGCTCAAGACCCATCAAAATTCAATGAACAGACAATTTGTCTTGTTAGAAGGACTGTAGACCTTTTCTCCCTTTTCACAAAACTGTTCTCAGTGTCTCAGGATGAAGCCCCAGGGGTGGGTTGCGATATTTTAAACACTGGAGAACATTTTTTCCCCATGACACATTCCCAGTGTAAAGGCAGGACCCTAGAACACTGACAGCCAAGTGCTGACTGCCATAAGCCTGGAGATGTCATCTGTCATGTGGTTCAAATGATGTGGGTAACCTGCAGTGCATGTAAGGAGGTTTTATGTGTGCTGTTTAGGTCCTGAATTGCTGGAGAGGGACCACAGCCATAAGAGATGCTCCAGTAAGCAGAAGCCACTCCATGGTAATAAGAGACAACCAGTAGTAACAGATGGTCTTTTCCCTCAAACCTGAGTCCCTCTGTAGACTTCACTGTATACAAAGCACATTACATATTGGGATGCTGGCTGGCAGTACCAAGCCTGTCTGGCAAACACAGCTTTGGATTGAACCAGTGACACACTGTCTAAAGAGCCAGTCAGTTCTGTTGTTCATGGAAAATCCAGCGCTGCCACTGACCTCACCAAGTGAACCAGCTTCAAGGAAACCACAAGGTACATACCCACCCATACTGTCTGAAAAATGCAACGGCTTCCATCCAAACACTGTTGTACAGGAGCCTGGATGACTCTGATACACATTTTGTTGCTCGCTGGAGGTTTCTAGTGGCATCTTAGAGGCAAACATCCTCACTGGCTCACCCCCAGTTCTCAGAGGCTCAGTAGAGCAGAATAATGCCACATGTCTGGGCAGGGAAGGTGTCCACACGTCACACATAGACTCTGCGTAGACTGGCTCTTTGCTCTAGGGTGTTAGTTGTGAGTTAAATGCCATGTCAGATACCATGCTCTGGTGGGGAATCTGGCAATGGGTCCCCAGCAGTAAGGAAAAGACCCCTCCAGCATCCTCTCCAGGAATGCAGAAGCCATTTCTCAAAGAGGAAGCAGCAGGGCTGCAGTCACCAGCCATGCAACAGTGCCATCCTCCTTGGGCATCAGTTTGACCTTCTGCCCAGCAAGGCTGTGAAACCAGTCTGCAGAGCCAGGAAAGAGGGAAACATCACTGCTGGACTCCAAAAATGAGTCAACCAGAGGGATGGAGGCAGAAAAGCATTTGGATGGAGAAAAGCCCAACCCCTTGAGCCACTTGGAGATCCACGCTGGTGGGAGATGCAGCCTTATTGAGACACGCTAACTCTGCTGCAGGACAGACACAATGACTGGGAGCAGAGCTGTGCTGACCTGGCACTACCCAAAAGCATTCCTGGTTTGTGTTGTACATGCCCTTTCCTGCCCTCCCCAGCCTGGTCCTGCTCATTCGACCGCAGCATCCCTGACTCAGGGCCCTTTTTCACTGGCAAACAGATTCCTCTGCAGTAAACTTTGGGGCAAGTCTCAGGAACTAATTTTGGGGGATGGTACAGATTATATGATCATGGCTTGAGGAAATTATTATATTTTTAATTGAATTTTGTGTGCTATGCACAGATACTACAGTAGTGGGCCCTTTATCAATTGTTAACACGAATACTAATGAATACTAATGTTAATCATTTGTTTCTGGAAACAAATACAAAGATATTTCATGGAAAAATCTCTCTGAATTTTAACACCAAAAATAATGAAATGCATCACAGTCTGGTGGTGCCAGAAGACAAAACCCTACAGTACAATATGGTGACACAAAAAATGAGATACGGAGGAGTTGCCATTAGCTATTCTGCTGACTAACACAGCCAGGCTACAGAAAATTACTCTTTTGCAACCCGCAAGGAAAAAACTCTAACAGCCTTGGCCCAGAACTGCAGCAAATGCTCTCCAGGAGCCACATGAGGGCAAACCATCCGCTCTGGGGCAGAGCACAGCAGAGCAGCCAGCAATGTCTCCTCCAGGGTCGGTTCTGCAGGGTCCTTGCACAGAGCCCTGCCTATGACAGAGGGATGTGCCCACTTCATTATTTATTTATTGTGATTATTTACAAGGCACCCATCTCTCCAGCAGCTGCTTGTACTTTACGAGGCTTGGAGATGAAAGCCAACGATATTTCCACCCACCCAGCCCAAATGGGAAGGCACGCTCAGTAACCCTTTCCTAACCCTCAAGACAGGGATTCTGTGGGGAATAATTTAGCCGGCAGGAGATTCCAGAAACAGCAATTAATGAAAGACTTGGATGAAGCACGTCTTATATCTTGTTCCAAATATGGCCATCGAGGTTTATACTGAGGCAGAGGAGGCAAACGTTAAAGGGAGGGCCTGCTCTGGAGCACATGAAGTCTGCAGCACCTGCAAATTTCCCCCTCAGGATAAATAACTAAGATATCTCCGTCACTTGGGGCTGCTCAAATTATTCATAGCAAATAAATTACCAGGTGTATTTAGTCTGTTGTTCCCCCCCCTTCCTTTTCCTGCAAGCTCATGAATCACTTGGAAATAGATTCTGATTTCTGCGAGTGTGTCTATTAGACATAATAGAGAGATGCGGCATGGCTCATGCAAAGACGCGTGGCCGGTGGGATGTCAGCAAATACTTGTTATTGGTCTGGCATCTACTTCTGAATAGTAATTCAGGTCCTTTGCTGCTGCTTCTGAGCCCGGATTTGTGATGGGGCTTTTTTTTTTTTGCCCTTTGCTTTTTGGCAAGCAATGGGAGCAAAGAGGAAGGACTATGAAGATGCTCAGCACTAATTCTCTGGTCCTCCTGCAAACACAGCTGCTCAGTCAAAGACCAGCACCTGCATGGGGATGGTGGTCCTCACCAAGGCCACCGTGACCTGACATCAGACCCAAGAGGACTGGCGTCCATCCGTGCATCTGACATCCAAGCTTTCACAGAGGTTAACCAGTGCTGTCCATACATCTCTAAGAGTCAACACAACAAGGCAGTATGTTCTCTACCTGCCAGTCAGAATGCACCTGGAAAGATATACGAAGAGCGCTTCATTCCCTTCTGTTATACTGTCTGCCTCAATCCCAGCCAACAAGAAACCAAAGCAACACATCAGATCAGCCTCATCTCCTCCATTCAAGCCCTTTGCCTCTATGCAATTACCACCCCAACAAATGAATATCTCAGTGAGAGATATCTCAATATCTCACAATGTACCTCATGTGTCCATGCTGGCCACAGAGGGAGACACAACTTTTTAACACTGTAATACAATTTGCACACCCAACTTGGGCAGGGTAGAGAGGTGAGGGAACACGGGGGTGGAGAAGAGGAGGAGCTGTGGCCAGCCTTCCTCAGTAGCACGTGGCAGTCAGGTTGCAGGGGATGGGAGACTTGTCTGATTACTGGCCAAACAATAACGAGCAGTGCTATTTAAACACATCCAATTACTGTTGTTATTCAGTAGGCTGAGACTGATGTGAGAATGAAAACACAGAAGGAGCAGAGAGGTCTTTGCCTGGGAAAGCATGTAGGAGCCTTGTAATGCTCCCCTCTGAAAAGGGATTAAATCAACAGCTACAAATTTGCAGGGTAAGGAGAAAGAATGAGTGCATTTTGTAAAGCACTGACTTTTCACACTCCCTCCAGTATAGGGCACACAGATAGCTATCTTCCCCTCCCCTGGGAAGGACTACTTGTAGGAATGAGATCAGGATACCCCATCCTTTCAAACACAATCCAGGACATAAGTCGTAAAGAACCATCTTCATTTCCCTCTGGTGTTCTGTCTTGTGACCCGATGGCTTGTGATGATCAAGTCATCTCTAAGACCTACCAGATGTGGTGGCTATAAAGGCACACAGACCATCCCACTGTCATACCCAGACTGTTACATCCTCTTCCCTCCCAGTTCTGCTTAATGCTGGTTTTCACTTGGGAGGCTGGTCTACTTGGCTCCTGTGCTTACAGACCTGCTGAAGAGGAGACACAAGGTTTTTAGATCGAAAGAACTGTTGCACAGTTTCATCAGGGAAAATGCAACTTTGCATCAATTAGCTTAGTGCCTCCCTTTAGATACAGTGACACAAGCAGCTATGTCATGACACGCTTGAGTCCTCAGTCAGGGTCTCATTCTGCTTTCTGTTTGCTGGCATCATTCATTCCTGCAGCCACAGGAGCCCCTAAATCACAGCTGAGCAGTTTCAAAAAGATTAGCTGCATCTCAGCCCAGAGGACTGCATCCAACCCCTTGGTATAGAGGAGGTTCACTGCAGATGAGTAAACTGGTCCATGTGCTCCCCAAACTGACAAATCCCCCCATTTTTATAGGATTAATGCTCTCAGGTGATTATTGCTCCCTTCGGTGTTTTCACAAGGCTTGCAATAATGCTCCAGGGATCCATAACAATTAACCGACTTCAGCATCTCAAGCTCTTGTCAGCCAGCAACACAGGAGGACATAGACTCCAAAATGAATCAAAGCAGAGGAAATAAGTAGTTTTCTCCCTTTCTTTGCTGTTATTCCCATGTTAACATTGGAGTCTTCCCCTGTGGGATGACAACATGTTTCTACTAGAGCAGCACTACTGAGGTAAAGAAAAGATTTGCTCTTTGGTGACATGTCCTCAAAACTAACTCTAAATATAAAGAAAAGAACAGGAGAAGAAATTTTTTCATCTTGTGTGGCTTTTTCTCACCAGCTCCTGGCATTGGTAGTGTCCCAGCACCCAGTTTACCTCGAGGTTAAAGGTATGCTTGAGTCCTGAGGGAAGGCAGTTTCGCCGTGCCAAGCCTTCTGCTGATTCCCATCACTGCCCTAACACGTGCAGTGAGCGGAGTATTTTCTTCCGTTTACGGATAAGGATTTCTTTCCAATTAATCAGTGCTGTGTATTTAACTGCAGCCAAAAAACCCTCTCTCTCTGACTCACACAATGCCTTTAATCGTTATCTGTTAGGTATGCAGCTGTGTGCCTGGGTCAGGGCTTTGCTCCTGATCCTCAGCAGGATCTCAGGACTAAATGGTCCAGAAATAGAGCGTTATAGGAATATGGCCTCTCAACACACCCCCAGACGTGGACTGCTCCCTCCCAACAGCAACAGCCTGCAATATCCAGGTCTCTCCGCTCCCACGGTCTGATCCCTCTGAACTGGCTGGAGAGGACAAGCAGAGCCTGTTTGCCATGATAGGAGTCTGGGCAGGCTTCTCCTGCTAGGACAACCTGGTATCTCCTGCCCAAAGCCTTAGTATCTCTTTGGTCAGACAAAAGGCTTTCACTACATTTGTCCTTCCTCCAAAATCTGGGCTTTATTTCTGTGTCTCTGACTGACACTAAAATTGCATCCTGGGTAGTGCTGGGTTGGTTGTTTTTTTTCCCCTGAAAACTCTGCTTGTTTTCTAAGGCAGGAGTGCAAAAAAGTTTACAAAAATGCTGCCCGTTTCCATTTTTTCTGTGGCCTCTGCACAATATTTGTGTTTCGAGCCCTATTTAAAGGCTTTTTATTCTAATGCAGGGAAATGTTAAGGATGCAAATGAATTTTCTGTTTCCCTTGCAAAACAGGAATGTTTGTCCTCTGAAAAATTTCCATTTAAAAGAAATAGGTTTACTGATATTCCACATTTTGGAAACTACAATAAATCGTGCTTCAAGAAAACAGGGAAAAGAAGGAAAAAACAGGAATGCTGCACACTCAAAATAGGATGAAATGCAGGGGACATAGTTGGGATAGCAGCATTTTTCTACTTAAAGCTACTCTTCAGGAGAATAAATGCCCTAATTCACCCAAGTGCTGCTGTACCCACAACATTTTAGCATCACAGCTAAACAAGCAGAAGCTCTTTAAAGGAGAGTGTTAATGCCCTGCTCTGGCCCTCTGAGAACTGCTAGGAAAGCAGAGGCAGGCAGCAGCAGGTATTTTAGCTGTGGGCTATGGGTGGGGAGTAGATGGGGGGCAGCTGCTGGAGCCTAGGGAGGGGTGCAGGGGGCTGTGGAAGGGATGGGGTCTGCAGAAGGAGGCGTTCAACTTCTTGGTCCCACCATGCAGTGATTTCACGGTCACATTGTTGGGCTTACAGCACAGGCCACCTTCATCAAACACTCCCACTTCCACCAGTGTCTGTGAAAGGTGGTGAGTGGCATGGGCAGGTCCCGGCTGCTCTGGAATAGCTCAGTGCCACTGAAGTGAAAGGACCAGCTTCTTAGCCCGTAACTGCCAATCCAAATCACCTAAGATGGGCAAACGGCAGAGAAACTCCATACCATGGAGGGGAGGATTCATGTGTCAGGTTCCAGGGAGGTGCTAGAAACATTAGGAGGTACTGATAGATGACCACAGTTAAGCCTGCAACAGTAAACCAGAGGGATTTGCACAAAGTCAGGACTGTGTAAGAGTCCAAAGAGAGGATGGATTTGTGCTGATGCAGATGGTAGGGAAGGATCATCCTATTGCAGGAGACACCAAAACCTATTTCCCAGGGCTGGGGTTTGCCCAATGCTGAGCTCCTGCACTGGTGGCAAGCGGCAGAGCTGTGAGATGGGCTCTATTGGCACACGTCCTTTCTGAATCCCCATCATGCACCCCAAACTGGATCAGCTTTTGGGAAGGAGGGAGTGAGTCTGGGAATCTTTGCCTGGGTATTTGGCTGCTCAGTTGCTGTTATGGTCAGTGGAAGCTGGGTCTCTAAATCTGTGCACCACACTCTGAAATCTCTCATGCAGCACAGAAAGAGAGGCAGCAGGAGAGTTGTGAGCCCCCTGCTCCCCCCACTTACATGTGAGCAGTGCTAACACCGCTCCTGCCTGCCTGGCATGCCCAGGAGTGGCTGCACTCTGACGGGGTAGCTTTTCTTTGAAGTGAAGAGGAATCCTAAAGCTTTCTTTTGGAAAGTGAAAATCACTTCCAAAAGCTCTCCCCTCTCTGACCCCCATCTCGGAAGCTCCAATCCAGCCTCATTGGCTTCACCAATTCCCTTTTTGTTGTTGTTGGTTTCTTTTTTGTTTTGGGGTCTTTTTTCTTGCCAAGGCTGCCCTTTGTGTTCAAGAGTGGCTGACTCCAGCTGGAAAGAAAACCGCTGCCCCCTTCAACCATAGAGGTTCAGGCTGAATTATTTATACATTAATAGTTTTACACTGTTTTCCCTACTTCTGCACGATGAGCACTGCTCTCCAAAGCCCCCAGTGCTGGCATCCTGGTTTGGATTAGCTAGGACAGGCTTATCTGGAGCATCATTGAGGTCAATGTCATTTTGGTGATCAGAATGATGATAATCAGGGTGTTTGTTAGCCCCTGTTAATGAAAGAGAGTTGATCACTCCAGTTGTCAGGCAGCCCTGAATCAAGCCAAAGCAGGACAACACAGATGGCAGGTGCCATGGGCTTCTGCTCTCTGCGAGATCACAACCACAGCAGCTCTCATCACCATTGCTGACACATCACAGGCTTGGGGCCACCAGGACAAGGTGACTGTTTTCCACAGTGACCATCAAAATGAACTGAGATGCTAGAGGGGGAGCACAGGGAGCAGACATTTTCCTTGGCTGTGGGAGAAAATCCAGGAATTCCTGAATTTTCCATGAATGCTGGGCTTTCCGCCAGGGCAGGTGAAGCTGCCAAATCGTGGCTTTCCCAGTGTTAATCTGGGGAACCGAGTGATTAGCCCAGAGTTGCCTTGGGGTCCTGGAGACTGCAGGATGCATGGCTGCACTTGTGCTGTTCCTGCCTCCCTCTGCCCCTTGCTGGTGCTAAGCACGTTATCTGTACAAGACTTGTCAAGAGCTGCAGCCCCTTAGACGCAGAGCTGGAGCATGGGTAAATGCCAGCTTCAGCACCACTGTCAGCCTATGGCAGGGCTGGGAAAAGCTGTCTGGGGAAATGTGGCCAGGAGAATGGAGCTGTTTACTGTTGGTCAAACCATTTGGGTTTTATTAAGAAAAAGCACTGGGTTGGGACTCTTCCTCTACCCTGTAGGATGATACCGGAAAGCAATGCATTTCCTGCTTGTGTCTACAGGGTAACTTTGCAAATCCTGCCTACATTTAAAGCATAATGCACTATAAGGGCAAGGGACATTCAATCTGACATCCTTCTTCCTCCCTGCTCACCCAGAAGACTAAAACTTAACCTCGCTGTTGGAGACCCCTCTGCAGTACCCAATAACATGTATTACCTGCCTATAACCAAAGGACAGGCTATGTACTAGGGCTGAATTTAGTAAGGATCTCCCACATGCTATGATGCCTCTGGTCCCCAGGTATCTCCTGCCCTGGTGATGCTCCTTCCCTGCCTCTCTTGCTCAAACCCCAGCTACTGCTGGCCCTGAGACTCCTCCTTCCCATCTCCAGGTACAGTGGGGTGACAACGTTTTTTTGTTCCTTAGCGTCAGGTCTTTTCCTTTGCCTTTAGGTCTGACATCAAGGTAGTCACTGGGATTAGCCATCTCCTCTTGCTTCCATTTTGTCCCACTGCTCTATTGAGTTCCTGGATTTCAGCCCCTTTCCCTAGCCAATGCCTCCTTAAAACACAACAGCAATATTTCTGAAGTTGCCTAAAGCTGGACATGCAAGTTGCACGTGTTCCTGAAGTCCTATAAAAGGTATTTTGCTGTGAGTCCTTGTGTGACACCAGCACACACAGATGAGTCCAAAATGGGAACTCCCTTGTCATTATGCATCAGGAGATGACAGACAGGGGCACTGCTTCCGCCAGAGCAGAGGACAAGGCATTGCTCCTCTTCCCCAGCAACGTAATCCACCCCATTACGAGTGTCCTAGGTGGGGACAAGGCAAAGCCTTGTGCCACCTGTGGTGGGCAGGTGCCTGTGCTCTGAGACACCCCTCCAAAAGCTGTGTCTTGAACATACAGCCATAGAATGGTTTGGTTAAAGGGACCTTAAAGCTCAGTTCTAACCCCCTGCTACCGGCAGGGACACCTTCCACTAGAGCAGGTTGCTCAAAGCCCCGTTGAACACTGCCAGGGATGGGGCAGCCACAGCTTCTCTAGGCAACCTGTGCCAATGCCTCACCACCCTCACAGGGAGGAACTTCTCCTTAATATCCAATCTAAATCCCTCTTCTGCCAGTTTAAAGCCATTCCCTCTTGTCCTGTCACTACATACCCTTGTAAAAGTCCCTCTCCAGATTTCTTGACAGCCTCTTCTTGAGGCCTACAAGAGGGCTTGAGTCCTCTTCTTACTTATTTTCAGCTTGGTGACCTGCTGTACTTGAGGTTGTTTTCCTCATCCTTTTTAGAGGCTCTTTAATACTTTGCATTGTTCGCGTTTTATTTAACCTACTTCTTCATTTTCCCCTAATGCCGACCTCTTTCCACCTCCCTAAGACTCCCCCACCCTGATCAAGTCTCTCTTTAGCTTCTTAATTTTTCCTTTACTCGATACTGTACCAGATCGGTGTAGGGGTCCATGCTTGCCTGAAGGGCTGGAGCGCACATCCCCGCTCCGCGCGGGGGTCTCCGATCCCGGAGCAGCGCTCCTTCTGCCCAGGAGAGGGCACTGGCGCCGCAGCCCACAGCATCTTTATTGCAGTCTAAAGCTATTTAACTTCTCTTTTCTTGCTGCTGCTGCTGCTTAGGCTCCGATTTGCCGATTTGCTCCTCCCCCCGTGGATCAGCATTCCCGCTTGGACCACTACCCCCCCCCCCCCCCCTTATTTATTTATTTTCCATTTTTTTCCCCCCAATTTCTCCTTAAGTCTCTCAGCGTCAAACTCCTTTTCTGCTGGTCCTCTCTGCAGGCCTACTCCCATCACTGATGCTTGAGGTGCTCAGCATGGTGCTGGACACCTACCTGGTGGTGCCTGTGCTGGTGCACTAGGATAGGAGACTAGAAGGGTCTGTGGGATGCTGGCTCTTGTCTCATCTCTCTGCCCTTTGTCAGAGTCACAGAGAACATCCCTCCCAGCTGCCCTGACAGCAGAAACACCTTCCTGCCTGCTTTGGTTTCACCACAGATATAAGGGTACAGATGTAGCAGGGAGGGGAGGGGGGCTATCACCTCCCCTGCCTCTCTCCTCTTCCCTGCCTGCCTCCTGAAGAATGCATCCCTGCCCTCAGCACACACCTGCCATTAGAACCCCTCTTTTCTCAGGAGAAGTTCTACTACCAGCTTCCCGCTGCCCATACCTATGGGTAGCCAAAAGCCTTTCCTTTCCATCAAAGGATCGCTTCCTCCCAGTGCCAGTGGGAATGGCGGTAGGCCTAGAATGCAGCTGCTAAGTAGAACGCTACATGGAGCCTAAAAATAGCTGCCATGTGTCTCATCTGCGTCAGCTGAGCTACGTTTCCAAGTGCAGTTGTGTTCCAGGAAGAGACACCCTTGCTTGCTTGTTTGTTTATCCCAGTGTTTGGGTGCTCCTTGTTTCTGATCCCTTTGCAGTTCCCCTACCCAGGCAAGGGGGGAGACTGACAGCTTCCCTTGCTGCCTGCTTGGCAAATTCAATTGGGTGTGATGTACAAACTGGTTCTGGTTTCCTCAGACATAGTATTTTGTTTTTTTTAATAATTTTGCTTTGCCAAGACCATCTTTTTATTTTCTTTTTCCTTTTTTTTTTGTTTGTGGTTTTTTGTTTTTTTTTTTTTTGTTTTTTCCCTGTAATGAAAGGATTTTCTTAAAAATCTGCAGCACCTGGAGTGATCTGTGCAAGAGAACTGGCCATGCACACCATTTCATGGACCAAGTGCCAAGTGACGATTTAAAGGTAGCTTTTCATTTGGGCTTCTCAGAGCAGTTTAAGGACAGTGAAGTCAGGTTGCTAGTCTGGAAGAAGGACTTTCCATTAGCTCCAAATGACCCTCTTGTGACCTCTTTCACTCTTAACTGTACTGCTGGTCACTCAGATCAGTGCAAACTCTCTTAGGATCAAAACCACGTTTTCAGCTACATCGAGGAGCCTGAAAATAGTGTAAGGTCTACAAAACTGCTTGAATAACTGAGATCCAAGGACTTCTACAACTGCTCAGAGGTGCCACTTTTTACTTCCAGAAATCCTGAATACCCCTGGAAAGCCTGGTGGGCTTCTGACTCCTCCCCGCCTCATCAGCACTGTCCTCAGTTCAAGGAGGAGATAAGATATACCTCATGCCCCTTCATTTTGTAATTGGAAATAATTACTGTTGGAATAAAGAACCACTTAGATTATAGCTGATCAGATAAGCCAGAATCAGAGCATATGAGGGCTGTGTGTGCTGATACCTGGGCTCTTGCGACATTGAAGATGACATGCTTTTCAGGTGGGTTCTGTGTGTGGACCTTCCCAGGCCAAAAGGTGAGGTTCTGATGGCATTCAGGTCTAGATTCCTCTGGGCTGTCTTTCCACATGCAATAGGAGGTCTTCCTCACTCAGTCTCTCACATTGCTAGGCTCTCCAGCGTCAGAGGGGACAGAGGACAAATTATCCAGGCTCTGGTGGGGCTGGATGTTCTGATTTGGACACCTGGGAGTCTCCAACCACAGCTTCCTTCTCCATAGTACACCCTTCATTGTCCATCCGAGGCAAATCCATCGTATGGGGTCTTGTCTAGAAACAGCCAAACTCTGCACAAAGCCCCTCTGTGAAGGCATCACTGGGATTTCTACCAGTTTGCTGCATCTTCTGCCCCTGATGCCAAAACCACAGCTGGTCCCATCACTGCGGGCACTGGAGAATGGATAGGGGAACTTTCCAGGTCCTCCCTTCTCCCTCCCAAGCTTGTGGTGCTGGAAAAGGGAGGAGAGGCCCTTGTGTGTCCACGTGTAGACCCCGAACTGCCTTCAGGACTGAGGGCAGGAAGCCAAAATCAAATCTTCCTTTTTTTTTTTTTTTAATTCTCCTTTTTTTTTTTTTCTTTTTTTTTTTCCCATAGTGTATCAGTGGCTATTGTCCCTATCAAACAAAGCCCTTTCATCAGAGCTTCTTTAACACACTTTATTTCTCTTTTATTTTGCTTTGAAATAAGCCGGGCAACAATTAATTTCAGAGAGAGAGAGAGAGAAAGAGAATTCAACAAGGATCTATTACTACTCTCGGCTTCTATTGCTGTAATGAAAATCTATTTCCTTTCCCTTTTGTGTCCCATATAATTTAATGCCCATTTTATTAATGGTCTGAAATAATTACGGAACCTTTTGTGATTCTCAAGTATGTTTCATTTAATTGTGCAATAAACGCCTAATCTCTTCCTCCATCTGAAGCTATTATGGCATTAAAATTAACAATTATGCAGCAATGCGCCCGGGTCCATAGAAATCACTCCAGATAACTAGACATATATAAATCATTCATGAGAACAATTTCTGAAAAGAGACGAAGAGAGAAAAGAAAAAAAATTGTGTTGAGAATGACATTGGGAAGCCAAGGGCCTGGTCTCTAAGAAGATAGCAACACCTTAAAAAAAATCTTTTTCTTTTTCTCCTTTTTTTTCCTCCTTTTTTTTGTTATTATTATTTTTCTAATTGTGTTCGGTGGCACAGCACCCCCCTTGCCATTAGCCTGACAGATATTTTCAGAATTAATTAACTGTTAGCTCTGAGGATAAATTGTTCATTATCAATTTTTCCCCCTTCCTTCTTTCTTTCTTTCCTTTTATAGTGTTTTTTTTTTTTTTTTTTTACTTTCCTTTTCATTTTTTTTTCTCTCTTTCAGGCCAGCAATTACACTCTCCGCCTTTCACTGGCAGGTCCTGTTCTGTAGGAGGTAATCCAAATGGGGAAAGTGCTTTTTCTTTCAACCCTATTCACTGCTCCTCTTCTTCCTTTTGTGGGATTTAATAACCACGGCTGATAGGCGCGCTGTGGACAGAGAGGTTAAGTTTGTTGTCTCAGCACTTTGCTCAGGCATCCTGCTGCCTCGGCCAGCCCTCCTCTCTACTCCTTGGACCACACCGCTATTTAATTGTGATTAGTTTAATCGTGATTTGAGCCCCAGGGTGGCACAAGTGTTTAGTCTGCACAGGGCCTGATTCTGGGCACCTGAGTAATGAGGTCTGGGGTGTATCCGGCAGGCAAAGCATGGAGAGAGGGCCCTGGCATGTCCACCTCAAGCAGCATCTCCATGCATAGACAGCAGGTCACAGTATAGGGGAAGATGACAGCAGCCCACTCCTGGCTGCCACCCCCTGTGAGCTGCAGGTCCCTGTCACATCTGTCAAATCATTGCCACAGCAATGTTAGTATCAGCTCCTGATATCATAGCATCCTCCATCAATACTGCTTGAAATGGGGTATCCAGGTGTTTGCTCCTGCCCTGCTGGTGGAGCCATCAGATATGCATTTCCAAGGATCAGAGGGGAGCAAATTGTACCCTCAGTATTCCTGTAGATGATTCACTCAGGAGTTTACATTATTAGAAGTGGAGCAGAGAGTTCAGCAGACTGAGCAGCCAGTGTCCATTCAGAGGAGAGGTGTTGAGACCAGCTCTCTTGACCCAGAGAGCCAGCAGCTGCCTTCATCCCTCATGCTGGTGTCATCCTCCAGGTCTGACAAACCCATTGTTGGTAGTTTGATTCTCCACCATATTGACACTGGGATTTTTTATATCACCTTTGTTCATCCTCCTCCACAACCTAGAGTGAATGAAGACATACCAGCTAAAAGGTTCCTTTCAGTTGTTTTCTCCCCCCAAAAGTACAATAAACAACAGTTCTGTAACTTCCTTCTCAAGCAGTTCTGCAGCAAATCCAGGAAAAGGTTGTATCATCATCACAGTCATTGAGAGTAAAACTGCATGGGTACCTCCCAGAAAAGAAAAGCTGAGCAGCTCAGCTGGATTTAATAGCTCAGTACAGTGATGGGCCAGGCACACCCATGGGGACTGTACATAGTTATTCATACAGCATCCACCTGCTATCCCGGTGGAAGACTGACCAGTGGTATGGGGTGACAAGCACTGGGTTGAGCAGTGGTAAATGAGAAAGCTCTGGCTCTGTTAGGAGTAGCCTTGAGCTGTGAAAGATCTCCAAGAACCAGCAATATCATATCTATTTGGTTTTGTCTCTTATTGCATTGTCTGCTGTGGAAATACCACCACAGGAGTCTAAAATGTATTATGATGCCCTGTGACTCCCAAAGTACAGATCAAGAATGTGACTTCAGAATGGTACACATATGGTTAAAACTGATATCCAGATACAGATCTGACCAAAGACTTCAATTAATCAGTTCAAATAATAGTAGCATATTAGAAATGAGAGATACCATTTGGAAGAAAATATATTATTGGCAGAGATCAAGAGAGAAACACACTCTATCAAGCAGTACAATGAGCATGGTTCAAAAGATGATTCATAAAATTAAATCCTAAATTTACCCAGTGACCTGCTTCTTTTCAGATCAATGGAGAGAGTCGCACATCATCTTTGATATCTTTTCTATGTAAAAGATCCCTTTTCTGCTCAGGTCAAAAAGCCCAACCCTGCCAGCAGATGATGGGGACCTATTTGGCAGCATCATGAATTCACCTTTTAGAAACTGTCTTTTGCTATACAATGAATAGGGCCAGAGGAGAAAAATCTTTTGTACCATAAACTTGAGCAATGGAGTATCAAAAATCAGTCAGTCACTTGCTTGCTCCATTGTGGGGTAAGCATTTTAGGGTACACTGTAGTTTTACAACCATCCCAGCAGACTACATATTAGAGTGGACTATTCTCCACCTTTGGCTCTCACTGAAGGGTTCATCTGAGCTCTGACACTCTTCAGAGTCACAGATTTGCAGGTGAGTGCACCTCAAAGCTGACACCTACAGCTGCTCAACTGAACAACTTTATGGACTACACCAGTTACTGACCACAGCTCCTATAACAATGAAGCTGTGCAGACACCCAGCTGAATCCTGTCTTGGCTGCATAATTTGCTGGTAAGAGGTACTGTCTTAAGTCAACTTAAGGAGGTGGGCACTTCCCATCTAAGCAGCATGATGGGAGCAGCTGCAGTGGCGCTCCATTGATGGCAGGTTTCTGCAGTGATGGCCATTGGCTTTAAGAACTCAGTACAAGGAGGTGGGTAGCACGATGGGCAGAGTTGGCAAAGACCAACAAGTGTTTAATCAGCTGGCATTGCCTTCCTTGTGCCAAGGCAGTTCCCACTTTATGCCTTATTCTCCTGCTTTAGCATCGTGTGCTCATGTAAGTGCAAGAGAGGGAGATTAAAATGTGTCCTTCCAATTAAGACATTATTTCCACTTCATTTAGATTTTCCTGTTCTTAATGCACTTCATCTTTTCAGTTCATTCTATCCAAGTGTTTCAAAAAGCTCTCCTCTTCTATTTCCCCCGGTGAGGATGATTAAGATAGAACAGGAATGATCTGCATGTTTCCAAACTTTGCTGCCTGTCTGGAATTAAATCACAGATGCAACAAGGAGAGCAAAGAAGAGGAGAGGGGAGCTGTGTGCTCACAGCCAGGCAGAGATCATCTACCCAAACACCACAAGCAGCAATCTCAGCCAACAGCCCATTTGGCCTTCAGTAGGTGACCAAAATACAAACTACCTGTTTTTGCTAGTCTGTGTTGAGCCCTCACCTTTAATGCTGTTTATTCCCTGCACTAGGTTTTGCAGTGCTATAGTCACTGCAGCTTGTTATGGAGATGCTATCAGTGGTGTAGGAATCAAATCACTGGAAAACAAGTCCTTACTGGCAATAGAAGTGAAGACCATAACCCTGCCCTGTGGCTGTCCTCCAGTTGCCTTTAGAAAAACACGCCACATGTTTCTGCCCTGCATAGAGTTTTAGCCAAACTTAGGGCAGTGCTGAGGGGAATGAAGCAGATGTGGAGAACAGGAGGGAACTGTGTCCCTGGTGGAGGGGACAGGTTTCTTCTTCAAACACAAGGGTGGTTTCTGCAGAGATGGTGTGTGATTCATGTTTGAGATGTAAAACAGCAGAGAACCACCTTGCCTCCAGGACCAGCTGCTCTGCCAGCTCTGCCAATGTCCAAGAAGTGAACACCTGTGCTTGGAAGTGGAGAATGAAGCCAATTACTCATCTCACCATTGGATAGCAGCTCCCTCCCTGCCTGGATTTGCACCAGTGACATGGAGAGGAACATCAGTTTATCTTAGAGGGACGGGGTGTTGGAGGTGGCTGGTTCTGTTTCGAACAGAGACACCATAAAGCATTACAGCATGAGGGTCATCAGGCACAACTCCTGGCTAGCTAGTAAAACACTTTTCATGAATCATTTCTGTTTTAAAATCCAAAGCCACAGGATCTGCATTTCTTTGCTGGCTTAAATAATACTGCTGGAATTGGGAAAGTGCATGTTGTAGCACTTTCAGTGGGGTGTACTGACACTGTTCAATGTTGTGATGGTCAGAAATACCCAATTTCCTTATCACACAGGCCATCCTACTGAGGTGGATGTAAACAGTGACCCCCTGTTCCTCAGCATCTCCTGTTGTGCTGATAGGCTGCATGCAGTGAGTGAGAATATTGTGTTAGCAAAGCCCATTTCATTTAAATGACTGTTTTCATATCACTGACTGCTATTTATTTGCTTCATAAAGCATGTTTGAGGTCGTAATGAAAAACGACCCAACCTCACCACAGAGACTGTCCCATACTTAAGACGATTAAGATGAAGTCCCACATAAGTGGCCCTAATAAAAGGAATTCATCACAAGACATGGAGAGGAAGGTATCTTTATTCACAAGGTGAATAGCCCTAAGGGTTGTCATTGCAGATTTTCAGTTCAGGAAATTATCATTCATTTTCTAAATTACTGACTGCACAAAAATTACTAAATGGTGCGTTATCACTCCCTCTCAGCACGAGAATGTCTTTGTTGTACGTTTGATTACAAATGGCCTGCCCCACGATTATCATCAATAAATCACAGGTAAGTATAGCACATGCCACGAGGAGGCTTGGCTGAGAGGCTTCTGGAGCTGGTGTGAAAGGAAAGACAAAAGCACCCTCCGGTGTGGAGCTGTGGTCTTTCAGTTTGGTAATAACTCACTTTGTCGTGTTGTTTATGCACAAGGACGGCTGTGGCCTTGCATGGTCATGGCAAGAATTCATAGACATTGAAAATGCATTTCCTTGCCTCTTCATAAATCCATGCAAGCCAGAGATACCTGAGTGTCTCTTTTATTGGGGTTTGTTTTGTTTCTGTGTCCTGCCAAGAGGAACTTAGACACAGCAGGTACCAAATGGCAGCCCAGGATAACTAGTGAGGAGAATATAAGAGATACTTCTACAGCTCTGCAGCAAGTTTGCTAAACATGATATCCCTGCAACTCCAAGGTATGAGACAACCCAGGACATTTTTTGGGGCCAGAGCCATCTGTAAGGAGCTCTTCCTCCTTCCAAGATGTCTCAGCAATACCTATTTGAATTCAGGACACATCTGTTGGTTTCTTCTGAAGGCAATGGGAGACTTCTTCTTGTGAAAAGGCAAGAAAAGGCATCCCTGTACTCACAGACCCATCGGTAATATGAAGAAGAGGTCATACTCTGCAGGATGGAAGGGTTTTACCTGCATTCTGGTATTCAAATATCCTTTAGGTGACCTACACGTAAGCATCACAACATGGAGTAGGAAAGCTGTTTATTTTTCTTCTTTTGTGTCCACAACACAACAGCTGATCTTAGTCATCTTAGTGATACTCTGCAAAGACTAGTTTGCATTAGTTAAAAAGAAAAATATACTTTTTTTTTTCCTGAAAAAATAATGAAATCTTTCCATGCACCCTGAATTAGATTGGGAGCACCAAAAGACAGTGGATGGAACTTCAGAGTTGCCCCAGCAAAAGCCAGATATGTGACCATTATATTGGTGTTTGTTGTTCCTGCCTTAGTGCTAACCTCTTCATCATTACCTGTTGGTAAAAAACCCCAAAGCCCTTAGTGGGTATGCTCATCTCCTGTGTCAGGAGAGATTCTTGAACTTGGAAGACTTGATTCAATCACAGACCTTGAAGATGACCTATATCAAAGCTTATCCTTGCTCCACACTGAGTCACCCACATATAAAGTCATCTCGTACAACTGGAAAAAAATCCATAAAGGTGGACAGAAGCTTTTCCAGGAAGGCTGTGTCAGAGAGTAGGAAGGAATATACAAGGAGCCAAGCTGATGCTGAAACAGCTGGTTATGTGTTGTACATCTATTTTTGGAGACAGATGTTCAGCATGGTGAACAGTGTTTGCTGTCCAATGCAAAGCCCTTTTCATCTGTGAAACCTCTGAAGAATTCCCCCAGCAGCATGATGCTGCTTTTGCCCCCTCATCAGCTGCCTCTTACTTCCTCTCGTTTCTTTGGCTCATAAGCAATAGAAGGAGTTGTTTTAAAAACCTCTTGGTTCATAGAGCCCAGCTACTGGGTGCGGTGAAGGCCAGGGGAAGGATCAGGCATGTTCACTGCAGTGTGAAAGGGACAGAGCGAAGATTAAGATCTCTATCAGAGCTTGTGGCTCCAGCGATTACAGTGTATTAAGGCTCTGTCAGTGTTGACAAACACTGCCCCAATTAGGAATTAGCTTGGCATGGCATCTGATAGCAGTGCTTGCTGCTGACCTGCTAAATGGACCATTCCCCCCCCCCCCCTTTAATGGGGCAGCAGGCAGCAAACAAGAAACCAGAGACCTCTTTCACCATCTCTTCTCCCCACTTTTCCCCTTAATTTATGCATCTCCATTGACAATCCTCTCAAACCATCTCAGTATGACAATAAAATGGAGCCTGTCTTTCCAAGTCCTTTCTTGGAGGAAGAGATGCCAGGAAGATAGCATCTGCTGTGTCTTTCTAAGCAACAGGTTGATGCGAGGTAAGAATGAGTTGGGCTGTGCCTGCACAAAGGAATCCCACCTTTGGTTGCCAAAAGCCTAGCAAGTAAAGCTAGATGAAGTAGGTTTATTTGATTTAGTTGGTTTTGGAGTTAAGCCTGGCTTGAAACCAGAGTGTTGTATAAATAAGGTCATGTCTTGATATCCCTGGCTGTTCTGACAAGGGGAATGCACTGATGCTGGTACCCTTGCTGATGGGTGACAGCCACAAACCAGGCTTTCCACCTGTACCTCCCTTTCCTTCTCAGCAGAGCAGGAGGGTTTTACATGCATTTATTGCTCTGGCTCACGCGTTTCCATTAGAGTGAGGAGGGCTGGGGGAGGCACGCTGTTTTGGTTCACTTTTCTGCAGCAGTGGAAATTGATAAGGTTCATATGCATACAAAAGGCTGAATGGAGAGGCAGGAGGGTGAACGGGGTCGTACACCCAGATGGATTTTTTAATTCCGGGGGAAAATAACACCACGCTCTCAAGTGATAACTGAGCCTTTCTTCCCAACTCGGACCAAAATATGATTTTTCATCTGCGCATTGGAGGAGAGGAAAATTATACAGAATTTCATTCTGCAGAATAATAAAGCTTCATGCTGAATAAAGCTCCCACAAGCCAGTGTAATTACTGAAGGGCAGGAAATACACTTTCAGTTTATATCTAATCACAATGCCATATTGTGTGCTGTGAAAAGGACTTCTGGAGGCCAGAGCGCTGCTGGAATGTGAGCAGGTCCTGAAGACTTTCTTCTTGCAGGACTTTTTGGCTGTGAAAAAGGGGGACAACTAGCTGAAGTCACTTAAACGGGCACAGAATACCACTTGAGAAGGAGTCTAGAAGGTCTTTATTTCGGGCTTCAGACTCATCCTTGGCAGCACTTTGACCTCAACTTGGGACCTCAATGCTGTGGCCCAGGGACTCCCTGGCAGGTCCAAAGGAGCATGTGGGTGGTTTGGGGCTGAATGCTGCTGCTCCGTCCCAGTTGAGCATAGGCTGTGAACCATGGCTTGTACATATAACTTACACCATTATGACAGAAGAAAACATTATGTTGCTGGCACCTGGTATTTCTTCCTTTCTTGCTGTCCTCATGGCTGATTGTAGGCACAAACCCCTCTGTGTACACTAACCAGAAGCTGCAACACCCTCAAACTGATAGAGGTTGTGATAGGGCTGCTCACATTTGAGAAACTGGTTAAAACAAGGGATTGATGAAAGGAGTGCAGGAAACGCCTAGTAAGGTTTTGAACAGGCTTCAGGGATACCAAAAGGGACGTGTTCGTTGAAGAGAAAAGTAATTCAGAAGGGCAGTGAGGGGAAAGAGGCAATGCTTTATGTAGTGAGAACTACTAAAGAGGATGACAAAACCCCCTTAGCACAGCTTGAAACATTGCTCCCATGCCAGTAAATATAGAGCATAAACCTGTTCCCAGTGTGCATTTTATTCCAAGGCCCTTACACTAAATTCCCCGTGGCACCTTGTGAAAGGCAACTGAAGAGCGTGTGAAGTGCTGCAGGATGGGAGGCCCCAAAGGCGTGGGATACCCCAGGGGGAAGGTGACAGGGATGCATGGCAAAAGGCTTTGCTACAGCCTAGAAAAAAATCCTCCGTAAGCCCCAAAGTGAGGTTTTAACCTTATTAGAAAGAGGTAAGAAAGAAATGCAACTATGAAAATACCCTCACAGATACTGCTTGCAGTTGCCTCTGTCTTATGTTCAGATTAATGGGTTTGAACTAGGTTTTCCTTCTTTATTACTACAAGTATATTTGTTATTCCCCAAATACCCTGCTTCATTTGCTCTGACACCAAATAGTGTCTTCCATTTGCCTCTAAGAAAAAACATTCATGTTTTTCTCAGGCAGTTCAACAAGTTATTTGTTAGACAAACCCAGAGCTGTTAAGATCCTTAACACCACCTCTCTGCTCCCCTTCCCATTCTCCAGCTTCTTCCCTGTGGTTTGGACAACCTCTTCCATGCAGAGAGCTACCTAGGTGAAATCTTGCTCATGACATACAGGAGGGCACCACTTCAGTGTCACTGGTCTGAACTGGGAAGGTTTAACCTGAAAGATGCTAGGACCCTTGCTTTTCCATAGTCAACTCATTGGTGGCTTGTAGACATCCTCTGGTTAAACGATACACTCACATCTTTCTGCTCTTCTCTCGTTTCCAGCTGATGAGCTCACAGTTTAGAGCAGAATTTCTTGTTAATCCCCAAGTGCATGACCTTGCATTTAGTAGTCTTAAATTTCATCCCATTTCCTTTACTCTCATCTTCAAGATTATGCAGTTCTCCATGTATGGTATTGTGATCCTCCTTTACTTTGCTGACGGCTCCTAAATTTATGAAGACTAGAAAATCGACAGGAAACTTAAGGCCAAGTCTGTCTGACAGTTCACCTTGGATGGGGAAGGGCAGATGGGGGTGAAATCCCCCTGCTATACATGGGTGATGATGGATACATGGCAAGCAAAACAGTAAGCATCTGCCTGACCTGGCAATCATGCACTTCCAAAAAAATCACCCAATATGGGATCTGTCGGTGGGGGGGGGGAAAGCTTCTCTGATCAGTGAAACCCATTTGTTCCTTCTTCAACCAGGAAATGGTTGAGTTGGTGGTCAAACACCAGTGGTCTGGTAACGTGCGTGAGAGCTGAAGTGGGAGGCTGGCCGACAGCTGAGTTGGCTGGCCAGCACTGCTGGTCTATCCAGACCAGCGCATACATGGGAAAGGGACAGAAGAAATGTGCAGCAATTTCCCATTAATGGCTCCATGGTGCAAAGTAAATAGCACCCTGCCAAAACAATGAATCCTCTGCTAGGAAGGTGACTGCACTGCATCTAATGCTGCCAAACAGTGATTGTACAGTTACACCAGGTTTCCTATGCCACAGGTCCCTTGATCTACTAAAGGTATGGTTTGATATATGCACTGATTTACAAAGACATCCAAAATGCTTTGGATGCTCTATCTCACATCCAAAGCTAAAAGAGGTAGAACTAGGGTCCAGGCAGATGTTGAAAGATGCTGGTGGGGCCCCAACTTGTATAGACTTGTCTACCCCACCCCCTGCCTGGTTGTCTAACTCTGGGGTTTATTTCCTTCTCTGTATATGCTCGAAAAACTTGTGCACCACCACATCTGAAAGAAAGACTGCTGAACAAAGAGAGATATCTACTGTTTCGTATGCACAAACACATTTCTGGTTAAATGAGAGCTGTGTGGGACATTTCATTCCAAACTCCTCAGCCTAGGAGTCCAAGGACTCACACGGCTGCATCCCTTCAGAGACCCCATTTGCCTCTGCAAAATCCCCTGTCTGCATGGAGTTAGCTTCTAACCTCTCTCCATTTCAGATGGGAGTGCAACTGTTTTGCACTAAGCAGTTAGCCGATGGGATTCAAGCCCTCCCAATCAGCACAACTAAAGCATGAAATGAGGACACAGGAGGAGAGAGCGAGCAGGGGGAAACGTGCACCGCTTCTTCCGCATCACCAAAAAATATTAAAGAAGGGAAGAAAGCAGAGCCTTTGCATTATGATGTATTCCACCAAGACCGCAAAGGCTCTATTTTTATATACCTCCCCATCTCCCCCACAGCCCTGTCCCCTCCTCCTCCGCCCGCACAGGCAAAGTTCTTGAATCAGCAGATTCTGAGCTCAGGAGCGGTAAAGAGCTATTGAGGGACGGACTCTGATAGCATTACAACCATACATGGAGCCATTTTCTGTGGCGAATCGCTGAGTTCTACCTGGTTATCTCCTGCCTTGCACATCACTTCCGAATGACATGCTCTCAGTCTGGGCAAAAAATGAGAGTTTTTTTTTTAAGAGCTGGGATTTCAATAATATGTGACGAAAGGATGAGATTACTTTCTGAGGTGGGAGAAGGCGAGAGAGGGGGAGAGAGGGAGAGGAGATGAAGAGCAAGTTCTTGGTCCTTTATGGAGTTTCATAGCAAGGCTTCTCTCGAGGTGGTAAAGACAGCCCAGTCACTTTTATTTGGATGGCTTCTTACCCTTTCAGCAGGTGAAGGGGACTGAGAGAAACCCATGTATTGTATTGCTCTACGAGCGAGCTCTTTCCTTAGCCATGCTGGCTGGCTCATCTACTATGAGCTACCTGCTTTATGAATGCCACCAGCCTTGGCCTCCTGTGCACCAGTGAGGAGAAGAAATAGGTCATTATCCTTTGTAGCCATCTACACCACAGGTGTGTTTGTTCATGTCAGTGCTGCCAGGATGATTTGCTCTGGTAGCTGGTTTCACAGACGTGTATTGGTCCACTTTTGCAGTGGCTGGGAACATGAAGCTGCACTCAGTTCCAGTATCTGGGGTTTATGATTGGTGTGAGATGCTCAGGAGCCAAGAGGGGTACATGTAATTCATTAAATGCTCTGGCTAATGAAGAGATTCCCTGTCTGTGAATGCCACTGGAAGCAGAAGCTGCAGAAGCTGTACTAACGTATGGCTGAGCTGCAGCTGCTTTTCAAAGGTGGGTTTCACCTTGAAGACATCACAACACATCTGAGGCTCATCTGTTGGTTTTACTTTCAAGCTCCCAAATTATGCAAAAGACAGCTGGAAATGAAGGGGGATGGCATGTGTGAACATCAGTGTCACGTGCTCAGACAGATTGGTGTGTGCATGGACTGTATGCGTGCTGGTGATGGAGGCAAGGGTGTAGCAAGGAGACAATTGTATGGTGTTCAAACATGTTCCTGCTCAGACTCAGTTCAGAGTGGCAATCCCTCTTCTGCCTTGAGATAATTCCTGTGCCTATATTCTCTAGCCCAGATGCTTACCTGCTTCTCTTCCCATTGTTGCTGGATGCATCGCTGTGTTTGTCTTTCCAGCATCCTTCTGAGGCAAGCAGTGCTATCATCCTCCAGGTACCACAGAAAAACTGAAAGGGACAGGATGGGAATGATACAGGACTTTGCCATGGACACACATGAAACTGGCTGCAAAGTGGAAATAAGCCCAAAGAACAGATTTATGTCTCAAACCTTTGTTTCAACAGCCAGATGGGGGATGAGGAGAAAAACAAATTCCAACTCCATAAACAAGGCAAAAGCATGTTGTGTGAGTCTATCACATCCCCAGATGCTCTTCTACTCCCTGATGAAGTCTGCTCAGTAAAACCTGTGGCCCTATGGATGAATTTTAGGCAGAATCAGAAATGCCTTTGTAGGTGAAGTAGCCATGCGTTTGCTGGAGCTATTGCATTGTTTGACATTTGAGTAGGATTCAGGGTCTTCTGTGGAGACTGTTTATTTGTGAGCAACGTTGCTGAGAAGAAGATGCAGTTCCTGCTGAGCAGAGATTGGAGAAGACCACTTCCCTGCCCAGGAGCTCTGATAACCAAGACAAAGTCTTCACAGTAGTGTTAATAGGCAGCAGCTTTCAATGGTGAGAAGATCATCAGGGATGTGAGATCTTCATGCAGCTGCAGCACTGTGAAGGGTATCAGCACTGGAGCTACATAGCTTCAAGCTGTGCGGATAAACCCGAACACTACTTTCTCATTTTGCTGTCTGAGTGAAAGAATATAGGGATGTAATTCTTCCTTAAAGACCCACATCTTTATCCCAAACCTGTCTTCAGAGCAAAGTCGCACAGTCTCAGTCTTGCCTGGACGTGCTCTTTGCTCTCCCATTCATTCACGAGACACAGTGGCTGGGGAGAGCAAACAGTGTAGGGGAAGGCAAACACCTCCTCTCCCCAGAGCGAGATGCCATCACCTGCTTGTCACAGCCAGCTGCAGGCTGTCTGTGTCAAGGAACAATCTGACAAAGTGCACTGGGTGAAATTTTGCTGGCTTCTGTCTTTAGATAAGGGCGCTATCACTGACTCAACATATTTTATGTATAACACACCCGATGCAAAAAGCATTCAAGCATCAGGCTTGTTTAAATGTATTTGATGGTATCTGGAAAAAACAGTTAACACTTCTCAGCTCGATGCGGGATGCTCTGTGTGGCGAATCACTTCAGGAGAGACCGTTGCTGCTTGTCCTCCGCGCTCAGACCTGCCTGCTAGCTGGGCACAGAAGGGAGGGAGGAGGACAGTCTCCTTCATAAGGTCATGATGAAGTAGTTTAGCTCTCCAAGGGGAAAGAAGACCTCAGGAGGAGCAGGATGGACAGCCTATCTGCAAAGATTCCTTCCACCTCCACAGCTGTGAGAGTGGGGACTTTTGGCCAACACACCAGTATTTATTAGTTAGCTCCAAATGTATCTGAAAGTCTTACAGGAACCTGAGACCGCTATGTTTCTTTGCCAGCACCAGCAGCATGGGTGTTCTTGAGAGAACTGTTTTCACCAACACACACCTCTGCTTTTGGTGGAAAATGTCCCTGAGTATGGAATTGCCATGTTGTATGGGATTATTGCCTGTGTTTGACCTCATTTTCCTGTACCTGGGAAGAAAGTGATAGTTCAGATAAACAATTTCCAGAAAATTGAAATGCCATTACTTTTTTTCAGAGATGGCTTTTTTATCCTTTTTAAAAAAAAAAGTTGATTTTACAAGAACATATGAGAAGTAGATAAAGACAAATCACTCCTAAGGCTTTCTTTCTATTTACAAGATAGTTCTTTATCTTGAATTTATGATCCTTGATGTAAGCTCGTGTGCTAGCTGTAAGAAAATAGACAGTTTTGCTGTGATGTGCTAAAGAAAATATAACACACTTTTACTTTGGAACCAGCAGAAATTTTCTGGGTTAGGATAGGTATACCTGGGGAGAAATGAGAAATAAAGAGATTCATTACTCTATTACTTCTCATAGGTCCCATCTCTGCTCATCAAACAAATGAGGTGGAGCTTAAAAACATTACATTAAAACATCAGACTTAATGCAATACTTACCCTTGCAGAGGTTCACATATTATCATTAATTATGAGGCTGGGCAATGACTAAATGACTTCAGGTGCCAGTTGCTTGAAAGCACAGTGCTACTTAGTGGCAAAGAAAAAACATGCAAACAGAACCTCTGCTCTTTTTGAAGAGGCAAAATCCCAAACACAGAGGACCTAACAGTTACTAATCAGGGTTCTTTTTATTATTTAAAGGTATTGGTACTCCATCATAGCACTGTTTGGACTACGTGGAGAGAGACATGATGGTGATCACTACAAGGATGCAGTTGCAGCACAGAGCCAGCACCATGTTCTTCTTGTGCAAGGGAAAAAGCAGTGAAAAACTTGCCCTCTCTCCCATTTTTATCATCATTATTTTCTCAGAGGCTGGGGTGAGATTTGAAATATTTTGACTGCCATTGGCTTGCTGGAGTTCCAGGATTGCTGATGCAGATGTCACTGCTTGGCAACTCAGACTATTCTCCCCTTGTCAGTGATGGACAGAAGCAAGTTCCCTACCTCTCTTAGATACTTGCCCTGGGAGAGGATGAGCCCTGCTCCACGCGTCCTCTTCTTTGGGTTACTGTAGAGTGGAACCAAGAAGCTCAGAGCAAGAAAACCTCACATGCAGGCTGGTTATCATCTATGGAGAAATCTTGCTGTCCCTTCTCAAGGCTGCTGCTAACTGTACTGGGAACTGAAGCAAAGCACTTTCCTTATCCTGCATCCCTGTTTCTCCATATGCAAAATCTGGACGCTTACAATCTGGAAGAAAACAAAAATACATCGATGGGATCCATCTTGTGCAAAAGATCAGAACTATTTTTCCTAAATTTTAGATTAACAAATCAGTTATTATTCTGTACAGGTACACTTTCTGTGTGTATTTGGGAATTCCGTGTGAATTTGGGAAGAAAATTCCCATAATACTATATTTATTTGTATGTTTGTTTCAAATCCGTGTTTTCCCGCAGCAGCCCATGCTCTGCTCTTTGGTTGGGATGCAGGAAGAGGAGGAAGAGGAGGGGAGAAAGAGTGTGCACGTGCATGTGTCTGTGTGTGTACAGTGGCTGGGGCTAGTGGCAAAGGATCCTTTTGTGAAGATCAGCAGTTCTCTGTGCTTTTATCCCAGGCAAAGATTACATTTGACTCCCAGGGGTCTTTGCTTCCTCAGATCCTTTTCAGACTGAGTCACTGTAGCACTGCAGATAGTTTTGGGTGTCCTTTCATTTTTTTTGACAGTATTAAATATATACCCCAGTGAGCCATAAATCAGTGGTTTATCGGAGAATAAATCATATCTGTAATAAGGGACCACTTCTTTTTAATTGGACAGTGCATTAAACGAGACAGATATACTTCCTCAAAGAATACAGAAATGTGTCAGCTAGCCTTCTTTAATGAATTTTAAACCACCTTTTTTTTTTTGAGAAGCTATTTTTCCCCCTCTCACCAGTAAAATCATATTCGAACTGGAGGATTTGCTGAGTTTTACGGGTTATTGTATTACCTCTTTATCTTTCATTCCTATGGTAATGTAGCAGCCTTTCCTCCAGGTTCAAATTGGTTTGTGGTAAAACGAGTCTTCTAGCAAATTACTATTTGTTTGTGTGCATGAGATGTCCATGTGTTTGCATGTGCAGGAGTGTACATCTGTGCACACATGTAAATGGAAAAGGCATGTCTCTGACTCCAGCTGTGGGACCCAGCCCACCCTAAGTGCTATGTATGAGAATTGCTGATACCTTCTGGCTCAAGCAGTGATAAGCCTTTTCCCGCAAGAACAGTGACTAAACAAAGCAGAGATATGCTGGTAAAACTTGTCTTAGAAATGCTGAGACTACAAATTATGCAAACGTGGAAGGCTGTATCTGAAGCATTTTTGCAAATAGGCTGTGCCAGGTCACAATTCCAAAGTCTTTTATTCGCTTGCTGGTAGATAACTTTGGCTCACATTTCATTTGTGAGAGCATTGCCATGAAACAGACAGCACTCCTAACAGCTTCCTGAATCCTGGGGAAAATCTCTGCACTGGAAGTACTCTCCTAGCTGACTTTAAATAATTTAGGTAGTGAGTGGTGTCCAGAGGAAGCCAATTCCTTGGGAAGAGGACTCTTTTCAGTTTGTAAGTATGGAATGTCTGATCAGGGAATGAAACAATGCAATCTGTTAAAGGATCAGAGACACAGTACATGTCATAACATAAAATAGAGATGACATACCTTCTTGCTCTTTCTCATTCAGACCACAACTTCTTTAGGACAGCAACAACTGACTGAGAGCTGGAATTCTCATCCTTTGGGAAAATCCTGACATTTCTGACATTTCGTTTTCAGCAGGGCTGGTGTTTTGTCACAGACCGAGAAGAACTGAAAAATTCTGATCTGAAAGGTTGTGCTCTGCAGATGGCTTTCATGTCACCTGAGGTTAGGCATCACATCTGAACAAGTCAGCTGGGAGCATTTGTCACTGATGTAAAAGGACAAGCTCTTAAGGAGGTGATGGATCCCATTGCAGGAAAGGTATACAAGGATAGCAATTCGTGTGTCGTTCCCTCTGCGGGGGCCAAGGGCTATGGGATCTCCTACCCCACGCTGCTTTGATGCAGATAGGAATGAAGTCTTGATGCCTAACTGAGGTTGCAAGTCTGGCTGGGAGGTTGGTGGACAGAGAACAGGGTTACAAAGTACAAATAGCAGGTCATCTGAAACATATCTAAAGACAAAATTAGATGCTTCCACAAAACAAAACAAACACAAACAATGGATAAAACTCAAACTTCTTCAGTAACCATCTTTTCCATTAAAAAATGGCCCTGGCAACCACTCCAGGAGGTAGGCACTGCGCTCAATGGGAAGAAGGCACCTGACTGCATTTGCCACTCCGGGCTGTCTCTATCCCACCTGTGACGAAGGTGGCTGGACGTCTGGGAGCCAGCCCATCCAACTCAGTGTCACCTCCTCTTGCTCAGCAGTAGCATTTTGTGAAGGCAGTCAACATGCTCAGGTATGTTTGATTCTGCATGTAATAGGCATTAACATCTGGTCCCTTCAGCTGCCCACCCTCAACTCCACCAGTGTCTTGTACCACCATGGCCCCACTGTTTCTCACGCGCATAAGGTAAATAGATAGGCTCTGCTATAATTTTCTTCTTGATATGCTGTTAGTAAAATCCTTATGAATTTTAATCTCTTTTATTATTTTCAGCCCCGTGCTTATATTTCCTACCAACACCTTGGGTATGGATTTCCTCCCCTGAGTGCCCAGCTGGGTCACTGTAGGTAATAACTGGTTATTAGCTCTGGGCAGAGGCAGCTTGCATTTCCAACCAAGCACAAGAAGATATTACAGACAGAAATGTAACATTATTTCAAACTTCTTGTCCTTGGTAGGTTTGGAATAGGTATAGTTGTCTCTTTTTTTGTTTTCTGCTGGAATTTCTAAAAATCTAAAGGTTTAGAAGCATACAGAAAATTCTTTATCCTTGTCTTCTTAATACATATCTTTTCTAGTATGATTGTTCCTTGTGCCGTTTTTCTTGGAATACACAGCATTTCCTTTTTTTCTCATTTGCTTTTCTATTAAATCCTAGAGGAGTTGAATGAAGACACTTGCCAAGATCTGTGTATTTCTTACACAAGTTATTCATTGTTCAGCAATTTAAAAGGTGAAATAAAACTGCATGGTCGTCATTGTATATAGTACATTAAGCCTTGAAGCTTAATATCACATATAATGCATGTTTCTTTCTGCATAATGAGATTGGGAAATTTATAAGCTTTTTTGCAAGAGAAAGATTCCAAAATTAAAGATAAAAAGTACAAAAAAAAATCCACAATAAAGTGATTTTGGGGGGAAGAAATGCTTTGATTAAATGCCTGTCAGTTAACCATACTGGTCAGCTGAAATTAAAGCTTTAAAAGGCATCTTCTCAGAGGAGGACCCTGCCATATCATCCCACATTGCTATGACCACTACCTATTGCAACTGCTAGGGTGTACCCGAGTCCTAACATCTTTTTGCTAGTGGAACCACAGCTTTCGCTGCACCCCAGTGTGCCTCTGGAACAAACTGGGAAGAAGGAAAAGACTCACCATGTTTGAAATAGATTCCCCCCCCCCCCCCACTCACCCGACTGAAATAGGTTGGGGTCTTGCTTGCTTTAGGAAAATATTGTCCAAATTTGGACGCTGTCTTGACACAAATGTAATAAAACCAATATAACACAGGAGCAGTAGGCAAGGAGTGGTATGCCATCTAGTGTGCGCTGTTGGCTTAATAAACCAGTTATTTACTGCTTAGTTGAAAACATGACATCCTTCCGCTCTGCACGCTTTAACAAGGCTGCCTTCAGTTTTTGCACAGCACCTAATGCTTAAATAATTTCTCAAGGCTGGGCGCACACTATGCCAGGCGGGATGTCTGTTTTAAATCCACAGGCTTGCCTCAGGAGCAAGGAGGAACTGCAGGCTAGTGTTGGCAGAGAAGGTTTGTTCCTCTGTCCTCAGTAAGCAGTGAATGCACCAGCAACAGAGAAATCAAGGCATACCAATGCAGAACGTTTAGTTTCCTCTGTCTTTGCCATACAAAGATCCACTATGGGTTTCCATCTCCTCCAGTTCATGCTCAGCCTTGTCCTTATCTAACCCAAGCATTGCTCCAGCATCATCACCAGGTCCTACATGTAAGGCGTCCATGGGTGCAAGACTTTTGGGTGCAGGGATGAGCTGGGTCATCTGGGGACTGGGTGCATCAAGGTTCCACCACACCTTGCACCAAACCCCACCAGAATGATAAGACTGCCCTCACAGGGGTGTGGAGAGAGGATAGAGGACACTCTAAAGCCCTCAGGAAGGCAAACACCCCCGTGCTGGTTTTGGGTCTCATGTCCAACCTGCCAGTGGGAAGCAGGGAGGATGACCATCTCCTGGGAAAGGTAGGGAGGTAAATTTGGGATGTGAGAGCCCACCCTGGCACGTGGCCAGGAATGGCCTTCTGGTGTGATGTGCTCTTGGATTTTATTTAAATCAGTAAGACGAGAGGACAGTTCAGAGCACTGGATTAATTCCACTTTCTCCCTCTCACTCTCTCTTTTTTTTATTAGGAAAATAAAAGAGACTTTGAAATATTAAGAGAGAGTGGGATTAGAGCCCTCTCCTGCTACCCCAGTCTTTCCTCCCCTATTAATTTCCACTTGATTAGAATTCTTTTTGAAGTATTTAAATATGGACAATAGGAAAAAGGGAGGGTGAAGTTATTGAATATCAGTTAAACTGTATTAATATAAGCTCAGTTCCAGCTTTTATATAGATACTTCATATATATGTATAGTTTCCACTAGGAATAAAGTAGATCTATCCCTCCTCCCCTACCTAAAGTAATTATGATTTTAAAAAAAAGCTATAATGAAACTCTTAAACTTTAATAGCCCATTTATAAATCCCCAGCTTAAAATTTAAATGCTTTAAAAAAGTTTTAGAACTGTAGAAATTTGATATCTCTCCCCCCCCCCCCCCCCCCCAATTTTTCTCTTTTTTTACATAACAGACACTTCTATACCGTGAAACTTTTGAAGCAGCACAATATTTCATGAACGGTCACCCCTGGCCTCCTTGGAAATTAGGGTGTTAAGGGGCAAGGAGGATGTAAGGCTTTCTGTGCTAGCTCAGCCAGGTGGTATTCACCCCTGTGCCAGTGGGGTGGTCCTGGTGGCCTCACCTTGGTCTGTAGAACAGCTGGAAAACAGCTTCTCTCTTTGATGGCCAGCGTCCAAATGTTTCGTCATTATACTGGGTATAATAAAGAGGCCCTGAGCTTTTATTTTTCAGTGAAGGGTAAATCTGAGACTACTGATGGATATTCTGGGGTCCCTGTGATAGACAGTCCTGGGTGTCCACATCATGGTCATTTTGCACATCCTGACTCATCACCTTCCAGGAGCAAAGCTGTACTTTGGGGTTTTATTTATAAATCAGTACTTTTATAAACCAGATTTAGATCTCTCCATCCAGATTCATAAATCCTCTCAGCTAACCTGAGAACTGCAGTTTGATTTACAAACCATGACTTCTCACATCAGATTTAACTCTCTGACTGACTTCTGAAACATTCTATTGGCTTAGAAGTCAGGAAATAGATTTACAAATCCTAAAACAGATTTACAAACCCTAAAACATAATCACAAGTCATGCCAACAAGTCCTAAGAAAACAAAAAAAAAAAAAAAAAGAGGAAAAAAAAAAAGGTGTTTGCTTACAAACCTTCTCTTTGCATTAGGAATACAAGAGACTGATTTATAGCCCAGGACTCTGAGGTCCTGTCACTGTTATGATCGACTGTATAGATCCAGCTCTTCCATTTGAATGCAAAACTCCTATCTGTAAATCTCAGGCCTCAGTCAGCTCTTCTAGCTCTGACTGAGCCTAACCTCTAGCTAGGCTGTAGAATACAACAGGCTGGCATGAGTCCCACCATTATCACCAAAACCTGTGCTCAAGAGATGACCACAAGATGACCATTCCTGCCACCTATGAGAACCCACCACAAACCATGCTAGGAGGAGGGACATGATTGTCACGGCTGCAATGGAAATCTTTTTAAACTGAAGATGCTTAGTGAGAGAAAAGCAGTTACCCAAGGAGGAAATGTATTTAGGAATGTGTGTTACCCTCTCCAATGGGTTGTGGCATGTCCTCAAAACTGCTGTGATTCACATCCTTCCTCTCCATGCCGCAGTGCTCCTCTATCCCGTCTCCTGGGACAGGCTTAGCACCAAAGTAATCACAGCTCATGGTCTTGTGCTCTTATAATGCGTTGGAAACAGTCCAACTGATATATTTTTGTAGTTTCTCCATTGTAGCTTGATGGGCCCTGCCTGAAGGGGAAAGAAAAGGAATTTTATATCTGCCTGAGGATAATTTGTTATACAGCATTTTCAAAGCATCATGTCTGTTCTCTGAGGTAGTGGACCTCTGCACCAGATTCAGCAAAAAAGCACTTTGTAATTTAGCTGTTTCTCTTGCAAATGTTGCTAATGAATGCAAAAAGCCATCTTCCACAATGTTCAGGAGATACTTAGAAGAAAAAATAACTCGTCCATAAAGTCTAATGTTAAAATGTGCAAAAGCACCTCCAGTATTCAGTTTTTTCTTTTTTCTTTTTTTACTCCTTCCTCTTCCAGATATACATCACAAAGCAACAACTGGCACTAATTCGTTTTCCCCTTTGCAATCACCTTTAAAGGGAAAAGCAGCAAGGGTTTCCTACCAGGTGCAAACATCTAGAAGAAAAGGCCAGATAACAATGAAGATTTCATGGGCATCCAAGTGTAAGGTCTGCAATTAAATGATGGGCAGCAATTTTCAGGTGACATTTTGTAAACAGAAAGCTTGAAAATGCATACTGAGAGTCAATTTTGGGGCAGGAACATGAGAATATAGAGGAAGTCAGTGCAGGAGGCACAAAAAATCTTGGTCTTGTTTATTAGAAAGAAACAATTTGAGCAATAACTCATCACCACCCTTCAGTCTCCAGAGGCAAGTCTTCACTAAAGGGAGGGTTTAGTCCATGGGTGCAGATTTTCATTTTTCTCCCATTTTTTATGCTGGCTGGGCTACAAGCTGGGGCTGTGTTAGAGATGCTGGGGAGACTTGGGTTGTAAAGCAATGACAAGATCCTCCTCACTTGTTCTTTGAACTGGACTTTTTATCTTTTGCTCAGTCCATTCCCAACATATAAGAAACAAAGGCTCCTTTCCTAATTCAAAAACA
This sequence comes from Pezoporus wallicus, assembly GCF_028554395.1. Lineage (NCBI taxonomy): Eukaryota > Metazoa > Chordata > Aves > Psittaciformes > Psittacidae > Pezoporus > Pezoporus wallicus. The sequence goes on from NW_026642342.1 coordinate 1,777,290, forward strand.
CTTGGCACCCATGATGCACTGGCTAAACCTTGCCTAGATGCAAGGAAAAAGAGTCAGTCCTTTGGTGTCCAGCTTCCTTGCTTCAAGATGACTACGAAAATGCCATTTCCATTTCCTTCCCCCAGAGAGGACTTATTATTATACTTTCTCCACCCACCTCTTCCACCGTGTGCCCTCAGGAACTAGTAATAATAATATTGCAAAGCTTGTAATAAATATTGTGATCATTGCCTAACAGGCAGTCTAAAAGTGCTGAGGATAAATAAAAAAAAAAAAAATTAAAAAAAGAATTTTCCCATTTATCTGTGAGCTCGAGAGGAGAAAAGAGTTCGCTATTAAAGATCCCGCATAGCCACAGGCAAATTCTAGCATCCTCTCCTTGCAAAGACCTCCTTTTTTAAAGCAGAGATTACTCTGGCGGTTCAAGGTGCTATCGAGCTCTAACCAGGGACAATTACAAGGCTCCAGTTGAAGAGCCTGAGACGATGCTTATGTCTGATAAGGTTGAAGGGGAATAATGGAAGGAGGGAAGTGATAATGGACTGCTGAATGGATGGGTTGGGGTATCATTGCCATAGAGCCCGGAGAAAGAGGCAGCTGCTGATGCAGATTGCGTGTGATTTTTTTCCCTTTCCCTCCCATATTTTGTTTCTATTTTCCCTGCATAAGAAAAAAAAAAAAGTCTCTGAGGACACACTTCAGAACGATTTTGTTTCCTCCTAGCTCCAAGCAACACTAGCAATGCCACTCACCAACACATCTCATGCCAGAAGTGCTTTCTTAAAACAGGCCTGCCTTGTGTCTCTCATCACTCAATTCAAGAGGTTCAGAGATGACTTTTTCTGCTCTCTGCCCATCACCACTTTACTGAGGACGAGTCTGGACCCCATGGCTGCTCTCAAATAGCCCAAGGAACGACGAGCTCAACACTTTATGCCTCACAGCATCATCAAAGCCAGGGAGTGTCCATCCCGGTGTAGACAGGAGGAGTAACCTCTGCTTTCAGGCACTGGCATCTTCCAGCTTCCACTGCTCCTCCGTGTTTTCTTGGGGGCTGAGATCCTAAAGGCAGGACTTGCTTCCCTGATGGCATGGGAGCAAAGAAAGAAAGCTGTCTGGCTCATTCCCCTCCATTATTCACACGGAGAGTGACCAGCCAGCAAACCCAGTCATCAGTAAGGGATGAATCCCACCACTGGGCTGCCTAACAGACCCTAAAAAGCAGACTGAACCCTGCCTGAACTCTCCTTTCCACTTCCTTGCTGGCCTGTTGTCACCAACTTGCCGGCCATGACTTGGTCTTCATAAAACTATTATTGCTGTTAAAGCACAGAGAGCATTGATGACGTTTTCATCATATATATATGTTTTTATGATATTTCTTTTCCTGAGCCGGTACATTTAAATATCAAAAAACCCAAACAAAATCTATTGTTTTTCCTCCTTTGATTATAAGACCCTTCTCTTTGGCAGATCTTTTTATGTCTGTCTTTCCTTTCTGGAAGTATAAAATTAGATCAGGATTTGATTTTTCTTCTTTTATCAAGGCAAGAGAGAGTTGCCTCTCCCTTTTCTTCTGTACCCCTGAAGGCCATCAAGTGCCATCAAAAATCCCTCTTTGGGAAAGAAGAATTTTGGGAGAAAAAAACAAATTAAATATTTCCCACTTTGGAGCTTCAAAAACCCCCTTACATACACAAATATGGAGATCCTTGTGTAAAGAGAACACACAGACAATGTATTTTTGCTTTAAGGGAGATAGGACAAGTTGTGAGAAGAATGTGTGACGATTACACTATGAACTTCACAACCTCACTTATGCCTGTGTCGTGCAAGACCCCTCTCTCTTTTGTCCCATGTGCTCTGATCATACCTTATTGGGTGATAGTGAATCAGCAAGTCAGAGCATTGCTTACTCTTGTAGGTCTTCAGCCCTCTTCTCCCCAAAATTCAGGACTGTAGGCATCAAGGCAGATAATTACTGGAGTTGATGGACTTGGGATACCTACAGCATCATTCAGCAGAGACACCAGTGTTCTCAGAGTGTTGTTGCAGGGCAGGAGACCCCAGGGATAGATCTACCCAGAGGGACAGCGTCAAAGTGTTTCTGCATGCCACCACCACCCCTACTTGCTGCTTGGTTCCCTTTCCCAGTTCTTGGTGGGACATGGAGGGCACTGGGTCTTGTAGGTGGGTCCAGAAGCAGGATAGTGCTGGGTGGAGCTGGAAAGCATGAGATACACCCAGAGAAGACTAGGCACTCACAGCATGTCTTTACAGAGGGCTGTGTGCTAAGGCATGTACATTTCCATTTCCTAATTAAAACAAAAGGAAGGAAAAGCTGGTGTCATCTGCAAGGGTTGAAAATATTTGGTGTTTCCTTTCTTGCTACTTCAATTTACTCTTCCTCTATGCTAAGTTCCCCATCTTGAGCCTTTGGGTGAGTTGAGAGCACAGAACTCAATGCTTGAAACAGCTACGAATTTATGAGCTTCCCACAAGCCTTCCCACTCTTCTCCAACATACTCCTTTTCAGAGACAGAGGCAGGAGTCAGAGCAGGTAATAGATGGGGACATGCCTTTCTGCTCTCTGCCACTGTAGTGGACTAAAATAAAGGAGCTGCTGTGTGATGCCAGGAGAAAGGAGATGGTATCAGTCCAGGTTATACCCCGGATACTATATCCAAATGCATTTCAACCAAGATCAGTTCCTTGGGGGAGGAGGGGGGAGAAGGAAAGAATCAAAAAAAAAAGTTGATTTTCTTTCCAGCTCTTGGAAGTGAATCTATTTGGTGTCAGGCTGAAAGAAGACAGCGTGTAAGTAACTGAGAAAGTGTTTACTCAGTGAATTAGTTCAGCTTTCATTGTGCACAGAGGATTATGGCCTCAGCGGTGGATGAGCTCCATTTCAGGCTGGAGTGGCTCACTTAGCTACCTCCAGGGCAGGACTAATTATCATAGGACTTAGGCCATTAAAGGGCTTTAACTAGCAGTGCTCTCTCCCAGGTCTGGATTAACAGTTTGCCTAGAGCAAACCACCCAGATAACCATTCAGCCTAATGGTCTGCTTTGATTTCTCTGCCCCCTCTGCACTTTTTTTGCCTTTAAACTTCACATTATTGGCAGATCTGGAACAATAGCTAAGAATATTAATACCATTGCTGGAAAATGTTAAAGGGGTTTGTTACTTTTTTTTTTTTTTTTAACTCCTCTTTTGCTTTACCATTGCCAAGGCAATTTTAGGAAGGACTATCTTGCATGGCAGAGAGCACTTACCTGACTCAGGTGGATTAAGAGGGACTGCTCAAAAGGCATGACTCCCAAGGGAAAACACTGAAATGCCCACAGAGCCCAGCTCTGTCTTACTCTGTTGTCTACATGACAATAACTGTGGCAGAAGGTGCTCTGCATAGAAATAGCAAGACTATTGTGCCCCTAGGCACTAAATAGCCAAGATGAGAGCAGAGTTATTACCCTGCTTCACAGAAGAAGAGCTGGGGTTCAGAAGGTTTAAATGGTTTGCCCAAGGTAACAGATGGAGAATGTGGCAACGGCTGGTCTGCTCCTTATCATTAAAATATATATTTGAGAAATTATCTAGCAATCCTGCTTTAACACCAGCCTGCTCAGCTTTTCAGGCAGTATATCGGAACATCTGGGTGATTTTCAGGCTAGAAGAGGGGGACTGAAGGAGCTACAACTATAAAATCACATGCAGCTTGTACAGGTAGCCTCTTCCAGTATAAGTCCTGAGGAGAGCATTGAAGGAATCTGGCAGCTGGCACACTGGAAACAAAATAGTCAGTATGACTTCTTAGCACAATTTGAAGGCGGAAATGTTGCAGCGAACTCACACCTCTTCATCCCTAGAGTAACATCTTTAAGACAGTCTTTCTTCTCCACCTTCTGAAGAAAACACTGTTTAATGCTAGACCCTACAATGAGGCTGCCTGGCCCAATATAGCAATCATTTTCAGACACATATGGTCTTATTCATGTGAGTAACTCAGGTGTTTTGGAAAGAATGTCTACCCAGTCAAAGCTCATAAAATCCATGACAGAACAGATTAAAAGCTGGAATGTACACTTGTATCCCTTTATGTACTCATATCATTCACACATACATAAATAAAATAGATATTTGAGCAAAAAAGTCTGTAAAAGTCAGTGCGATTTTTGTGGCATTTCTTTTCCTGTTGTTACCATATCACCAGAGTGTGTAAGGTTAAAGGTACCTTGGTCAAAAAGCCAAAATAGATGGAGAACAAAGTCCAAAATAAAAAAAAAGATGCTTGTGCCAGCAACAGGGCACAGCCTGCATAGACTAAACCAATGTAGGTTATCTGAATAAAGTCCAATGCCTGCAACCTGGTCTTGCTAATGACATATCCTTGAACCCCACCAAGGCCTGGGGGACTAGCTCTGGTACATGCCTGTGTTGAAGCCTGCACCCTCAACAGGGTTCCTGCAAGCCTTCTCATTCCTGGCATGCTGGGAGCATGCAGCATTTGATAGCAGTGCCCACCAAGCAAAGGGTCCTTTTTCCTCCTTTGATGCTTTTCCGCATCACTTTGTTCACAACCTTTCTTGGCTAACTAGATTCTGCATTTTATAGCCCAGCTGACAGCTTTCACAGCTCTTTTCAGAGCTCTGAAGACTCTTGCAGATGGTTGAAACATGCCAAAATTGTGTTCTGCTGCTTTGTTTATATGGAAATTGTCTAATTTCTGCCTTCCTCTGATCTCTTACTCTGAGGATAATGGGGTTTAGTAGTTTCCCTTCTTGCCCCTGCTGCAGGTGTGAACCGAAATATAAGACAAACTGCTTACTGGAGTGCAAATTATTTGTTGTTTGCAGATGAATGGAGCTGGTTTTCATTTCCTGTGATTCTGAGTATTAAATTCCTTCCCCTCATCATTTACCCATTGCTTGACTTCTTCTGCTTTCAACTCATTCATTCCCCATCAGATCTGAAAGCCATCACATCGAAGCCCATCAAGAAAAATATAACTGAAGCAACTCGCTAACAAAAAAAGAGGCAGGTAATTGCCAAAGAGCAAGCAGGCACCTTTGAAGAAGAGGCATTTCTCAGACGAAAAGTAGGCCATCTGAGAATTTCCTCTCTTGGTACCAAGGATGCCCCAAGCCCAGCTGAAACATCTGCCTCTGAATTCTCTCAAGAAAGCGCCCAGAATAAAACTCAGAACTGGAATAATCTAGAGCAAGCAAATCTGCTCTGTTCTCACCTGGAGAGCTGAAGACAGTGCACTTTCAGAGGCAGCAACTGTGTCTTACTGTGTGCTTGCTCAGCACAGTGAGACCCTGACCCGATTTGTAGCAGACAGGGATAGCTACAGTGAGACAAGAACCCCAGAGCTAAGGCCAGATAGGGAAAGCATGTGTCTCTTATTGTCAAATGCAGGTTTTCCACCTTCCAGTGAAACTGCAATTAACTTGTAAATGTATGCTACAAAATTAATTTTCCACCAACTGCTAAACTGTAGCTACGAGGAAATAAGTCAGTGAAACACCAACACGAACTTTCATATGGCCCTCACAAGAAGTTCTGCCCTTATACAAAAAAATATATGAAACTAATAAGTCCAGCCCATCTTACACAGACCGAAACCAAGGACTAAATAGATTACAAACCCCAAGTCTGTGGTAGGTCTCTTCATCCCACTATTGGAGACCAGACAGGCAGACTTGACAAGTTTCACACTTACCCTGAAGACAAAAGTGTATGTCTACAGTGCAGCAAAAGAAGGATCACCAAGCAGTTTAAGTAATATGCAACGTAGGCTGTGGATTGGGACAGATTTGCTTTTATTTTTCCCCACGGTATTTATCATTATTTCACGGGATGATCCATCATTTTTCTACAATACAGTTCTGTCCTTGTCATCTGTACCTGGGATGATGGGCTGCAGTAGCCCATTCTGAAACACTGTGACATCCTGATCACATGCCCACCTGCCTGTCATGCTGTACCCTTAGCCCAGACCCAGATTTCACTTCTCCAGTGTCTTCCATTCTTGAACGTGCATTGTTCCTATCTCATCTTTCATGTTACATTCAAGAATTTTACTAAATTAAAAGTGTTCTTGCATGTTCATGCTTGGGTCTGTTGCAATGGGTTCCACTATATCCCTAACACATTCCAGTGCTGCTGTCAAAAGGCTAGACAAGGTGGATGATGGCTTTGATTGACTGGAACAATGAGGTCTTAGTGGTTTTATACACATTCATCTCTGGTGGAAGATAACAAGTTTGCCACCATGTGATGTGAACAGGAGCAGTTCTTGACAGCAAGTGAGAAAATGTCATGCTGCACATGCAGAAGACTTTACTCATGGTGAATATATCATCTGTGCAAAGACAGGTTTTTTGGAAGGCTGGGTCTACAGAAGACAGCTGTGGTGAGAAACTGAGAAAAGACTCCTGAAATCAACAGCAGCATTAGCTGGTAAGTGAAAACAGCTGCTCTAGAAAAAGAAATAACCTATTCCCCACACAACACAATAGGGAGAACAGTTAATCTTTTAGCATAGGCACAGAACTCATCCCTGCGAGGAGATAACAAAGACGAAGGGCTCTTGTGTTACGAGTCAGCTGCTGGCCCCAGCTTTACGTCTTCTCAGCAGACACAACAGGCACTGTCACAGACTGTTACTATGTCTGTGAGGGATAAGCTCCTGGATGAAAAAAAGCTGGCTGAAGCTCATGCCAGGCAAGATGGAAATGATGCTTCTAGGAAAAAAAAAAAGAAGAAATTCAAGCATTTTCTAAGACAATGCTTGAATATCTCCCTCACAAAAGGAGAAGAGCAGCGGTGGACCCGGACTGCACTTACCCCTTAAGGCTCAGCATGTGCTAATCATGAGCAACCTCTGGGCACTTAGGTTATTCTGCTGCTTTCCCCTTTTGTGAACCCTGGTTTGACCTCATCAAGCCAGGTCTGAAATGCCTCTTCTCTAAGATTAGGCTGGCACCATCAGATCAAGGTCAGTTGCAAAGAATAGAGTATGCCAATGAGTTGGAGTCATTTTTCTCTCCTTACCCAGTCACAAATCTGCTTTGAAGGAACAGTATTTTCTATACATATTGGAAGGGTAAGTAAGGATGAAGACAATGGGTGGTATAGCAGGAACATCTGGAAATTCAAGGTAGGACATCTTCCACTTGTTTTGATCCAAGAGCTGTTATGTTCTTAGGAGTGTTATCAACATGGGAAGGAGATATTTTCTACATGGAAGAACTATTGAATTGTGTTTTCCTCTGGGATTAACCTCTTTCACCCCTTCCACAATGACCATGGGTCTCCAGAAAACTTGCTACTCCCCAGTTTTCTTCTCCCTGCTTCACATGATTCCTTTGTGTGAAGGAATAAAGTGAAGAAGCACAAGCTGACTTTACTACCTGCCAAGGTGACGTTTAGCTGGATAAACAGTGGAGAAGTAATCTTTTGAGTTAAGTGGCTGGATGTCTCCCTCTCTGGCTGGATGTGAGCCACGCTGTGAGAGTGGCACCAGCAAATACTGGCCAAAGGGGGACTTGCACTCTGGAGGGACAACTGCTGCTTGGTGGACTGCTCAGAAAACACTTCTAGCACTTGTAATTTCCTAGATGTTTCCTTCCACTGATGAAAAAAGTTCCCAGAGTCGTCTTCTGGCTGTCCATGATTCAATGCACCTTGCAATTCCTGTGTCCTTCCATGGAGGCAGCTGCTGCTGGATCTGGGACATAGCTTCAAAAAGTTGTGCTGCCAACCACTTTACCTGTTAAAGTTTGACATCTAGCTCACATGAATCTCTACCTCCTCTTATGCTGTGTGCATTTCTACTTCTTGGTAGCACACAAAGAAAACCGAAGCATTTTACAGGAAAATAAATGTGCTCTCGTGGATATGTATAAAATTGCCTAAGTCTGTGCGGGGAAACTGTGTGTTTCCTCCTCTTTGGACTTGCTCCTTCCTCCTCTTAACATGTGGAACAAATGTCTCCTTTGGACCGTGATGGGGTAACTTGGAGAGGTCGGCAGAATTGCTGCAGAGGGACCCTGGGCTGGTTTTATTTTCCTATTGAACCTTGATGGAAACGCATGCACAGCAAGTCAGGGCCTGTCCCTTTTCCTTTCTCCTTTCTCTCTTTTTTCTTTTTTTTTTTTTTTATTTCTTCCAGGAGTGCTGATGATAAGAAAAGCAATGTCTAAATCTTCTTAATGGTGTTTATGCAAGCAGTTTTGCTTAGCTGCAGTCTCTGCCACCCCCTCCCCCGTCCACCCTCCCCTCCCATCTTCCTGCTAATATCGCTGCTTCATTCCTTTCCCTGTTGGCTATTACTATGGACTACAGCGAATCTAAAACTAAATAATCCCCTTAGTGTCAAGTTTTCTGGGCTGAGCAAATAAATCTAACCAAATGCATTATCTAGGTAGAGGAGGCTGTTGTAAGGGGGAAAAAAGATAAAAGCTATTTTACTTTAAGGCAAAGAGTAAAACCATCATTTTTCATTCGCATTGTACTTTTAAAGTTGCTTTTTTTTTTGTATTTTATTTTAACTTCACTGTTCAATCCCTTTCTCTTTCCATTGTAATTAAAAAAAAAAAAAAAAAGCAGCAAAGCTTCTGATTTCAAGCATTAAAGAGAGGAAGAAAGACCCCAGATAAGGTGCCATTCAAATCCACCTCTCAGACGGGTAATTCTGATCTGGCAGTAAAGTGGTCTAAATAAATAAACCCTTCCCCACTTCTCTTTCCCTGGGGAGGGGGGATGAAGGATATTAGGAAAGTCATTTACAGGAGGAAAAGCACATGGAGGATCTGCATGTTGCAGGACAAGGAGGATAGGTCTGCAGTGGTTTTGCTCTCGGCCTCGTTCACAAGTTGTCAGCTCACAAGAGCAGGACTGGATCTATCTTTGGGTGTGGTGGTAAAGAAGTCCAATTTTTGAGGTGGTTCAGCCTGCATTTGAAGGCAGGGCTAACACAAAAGTGGAAGCAAAGCACTTCCAATACGAGCACTCTGGTATTCATCCTCTCCTCTATTGGCTCTTTTCAAATGAAACCAGATTAAGAAGGTGCCTGGTGTGGCTTCTGCAAAATCAGAACACGACTCATGTGTTTCTGTAAAATAAAAGCCCTTGCATTTTGGCTTAACTGTTGCGGTTTAAGTCCAGCCAACAACTAAGCACCATGCAGCTGCCCCTTCACTCCCTCTCTGGTGGGATGGGGAGAGAAATGGAAAGACAATAGTGAGAAAACTCATGGGTAGAGATAAAAAGACAGTTTAACAGGTAAAGCAAAAGCAGCAAGGAAAGCAAAACAAGGAACTCATTCATTGTTCATTCCCATGGTCAGGCAGGTGTTCAGCCATCTCCAGAACAGCAGGGTTCCATCACATGTAACCATCACCTGGGAAGACAAACATCATTACTCTGAATGTCCCACCTTTCTTCTTTTCCCAGTTTTATACAATGAGCATGACACCATATAGTATGGAATATCCCTGCGATCAGCTATCCTGGCTGTGATCCTCCCAACTCTTTGTGCACCCCAGCCTGCTCACTGATGGGGCGGTGTGAGGAGCAGAAAAGGCCTTGGCTCTGTGTAAGCGCTGCTCAGCAGTAACGGAAATATCCCTGTGTTATCAGCAAAAATCCAAACCATAGCCCCATACAGCTACTACGAAGAAAATTAACTCTACCCCGGTCAATACCAGCACACCCATGTAAGTGAAAAACCAAATGGATTGTATATTTTGGATCTTTAATCTCAGGCAAGAGCAGAAATATCTTGAACTCTTTGAGCTAGATACACTTATAGTGTGAGCTGCTGCTCCTTCACGTACAACCCCCTAAGCCAAAATCTGCCCTCTCCCAGCTCAAAGCCTTTTTCCACTTCAGTTCTGGAACAACTAAGTGATCAACTTTTTCTCTGCCTTTTCTTTAATCTCTTTGTATCTTTTTGGTTCCTTACTCTATAGCCAGCCCGCAAGGTGACCTGCTCTTGAGATCTGTTAATCTTTATATTTCTCCTCTTTTAAATGGGCAGATATTACTGTTTGGAATGAAACCCTTGCCCCTTTCTTTTATTTTTTTTGGTTAAACAGACTTTATAATTTTTAGACCCTCTTATTCAGAGACTAAGCCCCAGGAAAAGAAAGAGAGGGTTTGTTATACCAGATCTTTTTGTAGATCTTTTCAAAGATATACATATCTTTGAATATGTATATCAAAGAGATATATGTCTTTGATATATATAAGTATATATAATCAATATATATTGATATATACAATATATGATATATATTAAAATATATAATGTATATTATATCTATATATTATATATCTATATATTATATATAATATAGATATAATCTATATATTATATAGGCTATATATATCTGTATATATATGATAAAATATTTCAGGCATTGCTCACATTGAAAAAAAGAAGCCAAACGGTAAAGACAACTCCACTTTGTGGATAAGAATTTGCAATAGACAACACAAGTAATCATAGGCCAGCTCTTGAAATGTTCTTGGTCCACATATCAAGGACACCAGCTGAGGACCAGGCTCAATCAATCTGCAATACAATAGTGCAAGCATCTCTCTCATTTTAATGTAATACTGTTCTAAACATCTGCACAAAACTGCCTGTTTGGCTACGGATGAACTCCAAAACTTGAGGAAGAGGAACAACTGCAATCTTTGATAAACAAGATGAAATACATTATCTGAGGAGATCATGCTGGATTACCCATGTGCCCTAAGATATTCTGCAACTTGTTCCATGGTCTTATGGCATCACCCAGCACTAAAGTCTCCTGGAAAAACACTATATTCAGTTAAATTCATGCACACATTACGTTCTGTAAAATCTGGCTTCAATTTCTGCCAGTATTAACAGTAATTTCTGAGGCCTAGAGGAATGTCAGGTGTGCTCCAGTAAATTCCTGTTGATCTGCAAAGTCCTAGTAAATGTGTGCTAACGCACACTGAGCTTCCTGCATTGCCAGAAGGTACTTCTGTATTTAAAACTCCTTTCAGTCTACCCAAAAGGGCAGATGTGATTTGTCCAGGTCCTTCTAGTTAAGAGTACCAAAGGTCCCTCTTCTTCTGAAGGTAAGACGTGTCCACATTATCATGGTGCAGCAAGCTACTTCATGCTGCACCAGTGCTGATATCTGGCTGTGTACTCTGCTACCCATTGATGATTTGAAATGTGTCAGCCCATGGTAAGAGCTGGGAAAGTTCAAGCAAACACAGCAGGAGCACACAGATGGAGGGTGCACAGATGGGCAATGCTGGGATGCACCTCATAGTCATTCCATTGCATGTTTAAGTACAGGGTCAGCCAGGGACCAACAGAAAACTAAATATTTGTATGCTGTTAATGACAGTGTCAATAAACTGCAGCTTCACTGAAGGCTTCACAGGTTTATACTGTGACCTATTAGCCCTTGGTGACTTAATCAGTATGTTGTCCTCTTCTTCATAAACTGAATATTCCCTCATTTCAGAAGCTTTGCCGTGTGTGTCCTTACTCTTTTAGGAACCTGGTGAATGTATTCTCACTGTCTTCTGAGAGTTTGCTTGAACACCATGTATAGACTGCTGCCATCCTGTGTTATTTCACTCCTACCCCCGGTTTATCACTCAGTACTTATTTATCTGCCTGTACCTCAAGCAGCTTCACCTCTTTTGGTGCTTTGAAATGCTTTTCTGCTGGGCACAGAAACCTGGCTACAAAGGTGCATTGCTTCTAGGGAAACCTTTTTCCTGGTATATGCCACCATTTGGCCATCAGCCTTCGCCATGAATCCCCAGGTTGAGGATACTGAGACACGTTCACAGCATTTCCTTACAATCTAGGTGTATCCCTTTCCCATGGCTTTTGTGAGCAAGCTGCAACTAGAAAAGATTTCCATCATCACTGCACCAGATTCCCACCTCTGCCAAAATCAGCTGAATCTGCTCTCACCACTGTTCTTAACCACAATATTTACTCAGAGGTTTGTTTTGGTCTATCAACTCCTTGTGCTGTTCATTGCCATAGGTTCCTAACAGTTGTTGAACTGGTCACAGATGACAAACGTGAGAGAAGTCTGCTAAAAAAGATAAAAAATGGGACTATCTTAAACCACACTGCCAGCTTTCTGTCACTACAGCATTTCAGGTCTGGGAGTGCGTGATGGCTTTGGCCTTGATTATATTGATGATAATCCATCTGCACAAACACTGTGTGTGTACATATACACCCACATATATATATATACACAGATAGGTAAGTACATGTGCAAAAAAAAGCCGTATTTTTCTTCACACAGCCTTTTAGTATCACAGGAATATGGGATTGAAAGGGACCATTTCTGGCCACTAAGTTGGTGTGTCTCTTCATTTTATCCTTTTTATAATCTCCTCTATTTCCATCTTTTTTTGTTTTGAGTTTAGAGATACCTCTCTATGCTGAGCCAGGGCACTGCCCCCACCCTGTCGGTAGCCTCCAGCCTTTATCCAGGAAATGGATGTGGATGCTTCATCCCTGGAATTGTACAAGGCCAGGTTGGATGGGGCTTGGAGCAACCTGCTCTAGTGAAAGGTGTCCCTGCGTATGGCAGGGGTTGGAATTAGATAAGATTTAAGGTCCCTTCCAGCCCAAACCAGTCTCGGATTCTATGAAATTGCTTCTGTGTTATATGTACAGTTTATGTCCTGATTTATCCGAGGTATCTGCTTTTGTGGACATGGTGGTTTCACAGGCTTACCTTATAAAACATTTGCTAAGTGGTAAGATGCTATAGATGCTCCAGGACACAGGACCAGGCAATGGCTCATTGCAGGCTTCGATCTGATCATAGCTGGGAAGGAGAGTGCTTGTCAGGGAACAAACACAGACGCGCTTCCAAGGGAAGAAAGTTGAAGAATTACTTTTTATATAAACACACCAAAGCATCTTAAAAAAAAATAAAATTACTTCTGTAAAAAACTCAGATTCCACTGAATGCATTCCTTCTGCTTAAAATTTTACCCTGAGGTAGCCCAAAAGTTTTGCAAAAGGCACACAGCACATCTTCATTAAGATAAAGCTGCCACTAGGCCAAGGGGGAATAGCGAGAATTACAATTCATTCAAAATACTCTGTGCTACACAGGGAGGAGTTTTGGCCAGAGATACTGAAAGACACATGTGATGAAGGACTGGAACAGCCATTCTGAGGAGGGCACAGATTCCACTTCAGCATTTATAACTCCTCCTGTTTCAAATTAATAGAAGCCCTGCAAAGTTTTTGGGATTAGTCACTGAAGGGTTCAGACTCATGTGAGACAGATCAAAGCATTTGTTTTCCACTGTGACATCATTCACTGGCATTATTTGCAAGGGAACTTTAAAAATGTGGGGAAAAAGAAAAAGAAGTAGATTTGGGACATAAAGTGGAAGGGTTCCCTCCTCCAAATGCAAAAGCAGGACCTCCGGGATTGTCGTAACTTCACTTTCCTTCTGTGTTTTCCTCTGCTAATTTAATTTTTGATAAAGTGAGTGTGGCTTTTGAAGCCTGTGAGTGTTGGAGTCAGCACGATCACTACTGAAAAAATCTATGTAAGGAAACCTAACAGTGACCATAGATTCACAGCAACAAAGCCTGATGTGGCAGTTCTGCTGACCCTTTTCCATAACATAAGGATAGAAGGAAAATGCTAAAAAATAATGTGCATTTAAAATATAAATATAAAATATAAAGTGCATTTGCATTCAGGGACCTTTTTTTTCCTAAGGAACACAATTTAGGCCAAATATTTGGTAGAATTCAAACAAAAACTAACATATTACACAGGGAAAGATCCTGTGATTTGCTCTAGTGATTTAAGGAAAACCATTGGGACGACAGCCCAGCTGCTGCCCTTCCCTGACACAGATCATACCTGCCTAGAGCATCTCAGGAGTCGGACCTGAAAGCTTTGCCCCACAGCACTTTGAAGCCCTCACTTATCCAGAGAGCTGCAGACACTCCCTAAACAAATTCCTGCATGTCATGCTGGTTGTCTGAATGGTTGCAGTCCAGTTTGCTGTCTAATCCACTGGCTTTCAGTTTAAGCATCTAGGGAGGACTTTCCCCCAAAGAGTACAAGCTATAGGAGACCATGGCTGGGGTTTGCCAATGGGGACTGCATGAGTGGGAAAAGTGTGGAGAAAGGAGGTGCTGGAAAAAAGCAGGGGTATTTTTAAGATGCTGATTTAGAGTGCTATTAAAAATGCTGCCCACATAGCCTTTTAACCCTCAAAGATATCAGATAAGTTTTTTTCCCCCTGCAGTGAGATGAAGTGCCTGTCATTATCTGCGAAGGTCTGTATCATATCGGAATCTGCCGGCACAGGTCAGCGAGTCCGTAGTGTTCTGGTCCCAGCTCCGGCGCTGAATTACATTTCCCAGGCACAATGGCTGCAGAATGGGTGGGTGCTTTGTCATTTAAACTGCATAAAGAGGCAGAAATTGATTTTTATTGTGGATCTTCATATCTAATAAAGCTCTGAGGGGCTCTTTTCTTCTCCGATTGAATGGCCATTGAATGCTTTCAATCTAGTTCTGTGTTTCATGACTAAACTGAATAGTGGCAGGAGGAAAATAGATGAGGGGAAGAGAGGCCAAGTCACTTTCCAGATTGAAAAGGATACAGAAGAGAAATAAATAAAAAAATAAAATAAAAATGAATCAGGAAAAAAAAAAGCCATTTAAGTGGAAAGGGGAACTTTCCTGATGCTGAGAAAAATTGCTTTGTGCAATGCACATGTGCACAACTGTACCCATGGCTGCATGCACGAGAATGTGGCTGTATGGTGGTGTGGAAAGACACGGGACTCAGCGAAATGTTACTGAGGGTCTCCGATGTTACCTGCATCTCAGTTCTGTGCTTTGGGACTGGAAATTTCCTGCTCCCTGGTCAAGACATGTTGATACTGCAGATTCCAGAGCTGCTCTGCGTGCATTGCCCTCCGTAACTAATATTTTACTTGGGCTGCTATAAAAATGGAATGATTCAGTTTACGTTGACATTAATTAGAGGAGAGACTGGTTTAGAATACAGTGGTTTTAATGTAATTAGTACCTAGTTCATCACATCCTCCTCAAATCAACAAAGAGACAATAATACATAATGGCTTTTCAGTTACTCTTTGATATGTATTGCTCATTTAGGCCTGTTCCCCTTGGGAAGCTTCATCACAATTAACAAGGCCAGTAGCGTTAGCATTAATTGGTCGTGCTGATGGTCTGATCTAAGGTCCTAAGGAGTCCTCCTATAGCATTGCAGACTGTGGTCACTCTTGGGAGCTCTGCCTAATTGAATGTTGAGTCTCTTGATTGTTAGACCCCAGAGAAATAGTCATTGCCTGCTCATAGGCTCAGCCTTTGAGGCAGCAGTCCATGGATGAATGAAATGCTTCCTGACAGCCCCTGCAGGACCTTGGAAGGGGTGTCACAAAGGAACCAAGTCCACCGGGATGCCCTCCTTCCCATACCACCAAACTAGCACTTCCATGTACTCCATCACCTTCAAGGTCTTTGATTCCAGCATGTGGAAACTTAGCTCAGAGGTGACAAGATGCAAGGAGCACATTTCTTGCATGGCCATTTTATTGTTTTCAGTATGCATGTGTGATAGGTACCTTCACAGCTAAGTACTGGGAAACCCCTTCAATGTAGGCTGGTGCAGGATGGCAACAGCTTCCCAGTTCAAACCACAGGGAACCTTTTATGTTGAAGAACACATTCTGATTGAGTTTTCTTGCAGCTATACAAAACCCGTCTTCTTAACTGCAACAAAGTTAAGGTAATGAGAACTACAAACTCTTGATTAATTCTGGACCTGAGCAAACTTAAAACTGTCAGCCCTGTGCCTGAAGAGCTTGTCCTTCAGTTTGAGTCATGAAGGCACTGAGCATCTCTGTCCTTCCTTGCATCTAAGGGTATTACAACCTCACCGAGAGCCTACTGAAATGCCCAGTACCTCCTCAGAACCAGTGCTGAGCTGCTGGTTACAGTAGTCATGATGATAATATGCTTCCTGGCAGCCCATGGATGCTCAGATTTCCTTTTCAGTAACACCCCTACCCTACCCGCTTTATTGTCAGCACATAAAAAGGAAGAGAAGTGGAAGATGCCAGCTGGATCTTTTGTCTCCTCTCCAGGAGAGGAGAAGAAAAGATAACTTTAAAAGTTAAGCAAAGAAAACCTCCCACTGGATACATGACTCCTTCACCACATATTTCCTTCAGGAAAGAGATTTTCCTTAGGCTGCTGTAAAATGGGAATGACTCAGTTCGTGTTGACATTAATTAAAGGAGAGATTGGTTTAGAATAATGGGGTTTAATGTCATTTGGCTTCTTACCTACCTGTTTCATCACTCTTGGAAACCTCCTCCAAATAGCTTTGGATGTAAGCCCCAGGCAGTCGAAGGAATGCCAAAAAAATGAGGGAGGTTACAACTTTACTTCCCTCTGAAAATCTTGGAGCAAATCAAGTTTCCCAGAGAGTGGGAGATGAAAACTGCACAGAAGTTTGTCCTTCTCCCATCCCAGGGCAGAGAGCTCAGCATGAACCATTCTGAAAGGACTTCTCCTTAGCACTGAGAATTAGCTTTTGTTTGGGAATTGGGACCCAAAAATTGCAAGTTGTTGGTACAAATCCTAGTTGTCTCTGCCAGGAGCTAAGCACAATCTCAAAATGCACTGGTGATCCAGAAAACCAAAACAATGACAGGCTGTATTCAAAGAGAGAGAATAATGCTGAAAACGCTGTAATGCAATTACAGAACTGCATGATACACCTTCACTCAGAATAAGGTTTTCTATTCCAGCCTCCCTGCCTTGAAATGCAGACATGCGAAAGGTCTAGGAGAGGGCAAAGGAGATTATTAAGGGCATGGAAAGACGTCCATGCAAAGAGAGATTAGAAAGATCATGGCTATATAATTTAGAGACCACATGAATAAGAGAAGTCATGATAGAGATATATAAAATAATTTGCCTTTTTTCTGGTTTGCAGAGCTCTTGTGAACTCAGCCTCCGCTGGCTTTCCTTCAGATCCATGCAGGACTCACATGCACTTGGCAAGCATAAAAATAAACATCACAGAGCTGGAGGGCATTCTCCAAGAGCCTAGAGTACAGAGTATTATTTAAGATTCAAAATGAATCATTTTAAGTAATGTGGCCCTTTTTCCAGTCCTGGATGCAAGGACCTTTGTATAAAGAAGGAAATTTCTCAGGAACCCCTGCCCTTTGATTCTCCTGGGGAGGCTTAACTTAAAGGAAGACTCTTCATCCTATGCAGGTGTCAATAACATTATAATATTTTCATCACCTCTGCATCACAATTATTTTGCTTCGGACACCGTTTGCTGGGGACAGGGTCTCAACATCTTTGGCAGCACTGGTCATCCATTAATAACTCAGCAAAAGTATAAGCCAGCCCCCTTCCTTTGAACAAGCTTCATGGCCAGAATGTTCCACTCTAGACCCTGCTCCAAGATCTCATATCAGACACTTCACTTTCTGCAAAGCTTCTGGTGAGGTTAATGAGCTCACTGCAACTTGCTAAGCCACCAAGTTCCTGTCACTATTAGACAGGGCTGCATGGAAAGCACCCTGCAATCCTGCAAAAGGTATCCTCTTTCACATCCCATCAATATCTGCAGCAGGAGGACAGGAGCCAGACCCCACGGGCAGGCTGGAGCACATACAAGCTTTCAGGGCAAGCTAATATTTCCTTACCAGTACAGGTGGTGAGCAGCTGAGGATACCATCAAGGGATACCACAGCTGAAACAGAATGGCTTCTCTACAGCTTAAAAATAAAGACTGATCAGGTTGAATTGATTCCCCCTTAAATAAGGAGCAAACTTGCTAAAATAGCAGCTGGGACATGTTAGAGACCTAATTGTTAAGTGAGGCAGTGCCCAAAATTGCAGGCAGGTTGGCCAGGAGGCTTATAAACCGAATGGGTATAACCAGCTGCTGTGCATTACTGAGCTTTGTACTGCACAGCATCTTATTAAAACATTCATGCTGGGATGTATAATGTCTCCAGACTGAAAAAATATTAGAGAAGACATAGAGAGACAGAGCCAAAGCTGAAAGAAATCCTTTCTTGAATACTAGGTCTTAACTATAGGTTATGAGTCCTTTAAAATCTTAGCCTAGAGGCTAGAAATAGCTGTAAAAAGTCATCTTTATTTTTTTTATCCACTGTTGGCAGCTGGCTGTCCCCAAAGCTGAAGAAGATGAAGAACAGATGCACCTCTCCTAGGCTTTTCTTTTGACCAATGACCCTGGCTGTAAGCGAGTCTGATCCAAGGAGAAGGCTGTGCTGAGGGTCAATGGTTGGGAAGTTTCAAATGTGATGCTCTGTGGCCGAGGACAGGCAATGATAAGAGCTTCAGGTGATGTGGTCAAAGCCAGGCTGAAATGAGTGATAGTGGTGGTTAATGCTACATATTGCGACCCATGACACCGGTTGAGTTTGCCAGGCTTAATACAGCGAGGGGATTTTCTCTCTGAAGCCTCCTCCCTCGTTTGTAATGTCACAGATAGGCGTCACTCATGCTGGATTATTTGTCTGACTCCCTGTCAAAGTGAGATTTATTCATGGGAGTTGGTTTTGTCATAGAAAAATAAATGGCACCTTCTCCATACATGTATATGACTAGTCTGCATATAGTGAAGGCAAATCCTCCAAGCAGCTCCCTGAAATACCATCTCATCTCCATGCCCCTCTCATGACCCACCTTTCCAAGAGAGTGCATCCGTATGCAATCCTATATGATAGAACCAGTATGACTTTACAACTTCAGTGGATGCAAACCTTCACAAAAATCGCCCAAGGTAAAATTGCCTTTTCCATGTCTTACTTTTCCACCTTTCTTCTGCTTCATATCAGAGCACAGCATGGTTATCTTTGAACAAATTAGTAATCTAGTTCATTGCAAGAGGAAAGATTTGGAGACATGTGGCTTACTACCTTGATCTGGTAGGACAAATCCTCTATTCCTGTGTGCCTACAGAGATTTTGGATCAGAAAAGTATCTTGTCTACAATCCATGTGCACAGTACATGGTCTATTCATGCTGTTGAAGAGGTAGCACTGGGCAGTATTAATGCTGCAATTCTAAATCTGCTGTACCTGCTAAGTAGCTTCTGTTCATATTGTATTTGCTGACAGAAGTCAGTTCACCAGGTCTGCAGTTGTGGCTGCTATTGCAGCATGGTCTGGGTAGAGTTTCTTTTGCCATGAACTCAAGCTGCTCAACTGCAGTGGTTTCTTTTTGGTTTTCACCAGGACTCCTGCTCACAGTGCTCTGCTGGAGCGTGTGCAGCTGCAGAAACTGCTCCTCATCTCTATTAAAAAGTATGCAAAATGATGCGGGGAGTAGAAGTTTGAGTTAATTACAAATTATTCTCGATTTCACTAACATTTTATTAACAAATCCACATTAATCCAGTATTAAAGCAGGGCGGGATTATGGGATTTCTTTCATCTGAAGCTTGGAGCAAGGGAAGTCTGTAATAAACCTACCTATTCATTTGACACAAAGCTGTTCTATCAAATCTATCACAACATGTGCCCCCCCCCCCCCCCCCCCCTCCTTACGACATACATATGCAATCTTATACAATAGAAACAGTGTATTTTTACAATTAACTAGAATGGGGTAGAATTGCCTTTCCAGCACCTGTAGCCTTGAAGATGCTTTTCTGGCTTTCCAGGCTATGCAGATGGTCTGCTGGGGACATCTTCTGCTTCCTCCATGCTTGAATCCATTTCCCCCAGTAGAAGAGCTGACCCTTTAGCAACATACTTAACTTCACGCATTTGCTTAAAAGCATGATGAGATCATGCTTTTAAGCAAGGATGCTTCCTCTGCAAATCGAGGCTTACACAACAAGGTGGGACACACCAGAGGAAGAAAAGGAGAGAGCTGGAAGAAATAAGATGGAAAGGCAGATCAAGATCCTCTTGATCCCACCATGGTCCTCAAAATTGTCTTGAAAGTTTTCACAGAAAGGAGCTAGCTAAGGGCCTGAAATAGTTTGCTTTAAGATATAATCCTTTTAATAAAATGTAAGGGTCAGAATTTCACATTGGCAGTGAACATTTTGCTAAATAGGGCATGATGAGTTTGCTGTTCTGCTCCTGGACTGGCCGCTTGTGCTTGCATGTTGTGGTGTATAATAATTTCATGAAATTGCTGTCTCTGCTGGGGTTGGTGCAGGCTGATCAGTCCCAAGTGTAACAGCTCCTGAGCTGAAATTATTCTTTTTAATTTCACAGACCAGTAAAAAAACAAAACAAACAAAAAAACCACAACTAAAACCCCCCAAACCTCCAGGGGAGTTTTACAGGGCTTTATTGTCTCACTCACTGGGGGCACCATGGGTATCTGAACACTGAAATTATTTCATTTTATACCTCCAAACCCTATTCATTTTCCCATAGGTTTCTGACGACATAAAAGGGGATTTGCCTGTGGATAACTCTGCTGATTCAAAAAAGATATGTTTATATCTCAGAAATCAGCATTTTCAGCCAAGTCTCATTGCTGCTTCTCTACATTTAGATGTGTCAACAGGCTTGGAACTGTGCAGAAATAAGACTCAACAGCTCTCTGAGGGTGATGGGTGATGGGGCTCGAACAGGTCTCCTTCAGAGGTAAGTTGCATTTATACTACCTGCAGTCCAGGTCTGCTTTCCCATGGATATTTTTGAGACTTGTAAAGAAGTGAACATGTGTTAGAGAAGAGAGATTTAGCACATTGGCACCTCATTAGTAACTGTCCTCATATGGAGAGTGAAGGGCACCATCTAACTTTCTGGGCAGGTTTCTTTTACTTGGCCCTGGGGTCTGGACCAACAATGATCAGTTCTTTGGTGCAGATATTGTTTCACCCAGCAGGGAACTGGAGACTCCAATGGCCATCTGGAGCTTTTATGGGGCCTTGCACTTACCTGCCATTTGCATTCATAAAATCAATCCTTCTGTCTGTGAATGGACATACCAGAGACTTCCGGGTAGATTACCCAGATGGATACCTCTCCAACTGGGAAAAGCTCACCTTCTTGCTTTCAAACTCCACTGATTATAAATCTGCTGTTGGCAAGGCAAATGCAGAGAGAAATGATACATGAAGATATCAGCTCTTGCTTCTGACTACCTCTGAGATGGTAGTCTTGATGGTAGCACTGGCTCCAAGACAGATACATGGAGAGCCTCCTCCAGCCCCTTGCAAAACCAAGGGAGAAGCATGGAGAAGGGAGCATGGCTGGTGATCACACCTGAATGTCAGGGTAGTGGGTGAATGCTGGTTGTGTTTTAAGTAAAGCATGTTATCATTGGATGTTTAATTCCTGTGCGCACTTCTGGTTTTACTCAATCCATATTCTAAAGCAAACTCAGCCAAAACCTGGGTTTCCCCTTCCCAGCTGGCATGTCACAAATAACATTGCTTGTACCTGCAATCCAGGGATCTCCTGGTGATGTTTTCTGGATGCATCTGGGCAGGGAATCACTGAAGTTCAGAGTGGTCCCTGTACCGAGGTACCGATACACCGTGGAACAACCATTTTAATCAATCCCTTTTTCCATGGCCAGTTGCACTAGAATAGCCACCAGCCTCCAGAGTGCTGCTGGGTGCTGCTGTGAGAACTGGAGTGTAGCTTTATTAAGATGACAATTTATTGTCTATCTGCTCATTGCCAAGTCTCTGCCACCTTCAACGTAGGCTTAATGCTAGAGATGGGGCCTTTTGGTGCTCTGTAATAGCAGGCAATTTGGAGTACAAACAACCCTTTTGTGCCTGTCACTTAAGGATTCTCCTGATAAACATGGCTGTGGAGGGAAGCTGACATGAATATATGAGATCATTCCTGTCCACAGCCAGTGCCAAAATCCTAGGCAAAATGCAACATCTGCATCAGGTCCTATTAAGTAAATTAATGCTCTGGATTTATTTATTTATTTTTTTTAATAAAAGTGTAGTAAAAAGAGAAAGAACCCATGAAGTTCTTTTACAAATTAGTCACAATTTGCAAGAAAAATGGTGCAATTTTTGATTGCTCTGTTGTCCCAGAGCAATAAAGGGAGCTCTTGGACAACAAATGAGCCCGAGGCTGAGATATCCATTAAGCGGACTGTTTGTATCAAAACGTTTCTCTCTCCCATCTCAACTCAAGCTCCTATTTTGAGGGCTTTTGGGGCCATGCACATGCTCAATTATGCAGAAGTCAATGCTCTCCTAGCTGTCCCTAATCTTGGAGCAGGAGGGGAGATGGTACTTAACAGAAGCAGTAGCCAGGGGACCCACAGCCTGCTTGCAGTTAAGTCCCCAGCTGCTTGGAGATGAAGGAGGACAGACCTTGCTGTGATCCTAGATAAGCAGTATGGAGGATGACATGAGATCTGGGCGAGGGAAAGCATCTTCCATGAGACCCCGTCTTCCATGGGACCCCATCTCACAGGCAGTGGACTGGGGCACGATGCCTATGGGAAACACCAGGCTGTCTCTGTTTGTCTCTTGCTGTTGATACACGTCCTTCACCCACCAGTCTGCCCCAGGCTCCTCCTGAGCTCCCCACGAATACAGCCAGTCTCATGCCATTAAATGCATCTAAACAACATGCAGAACACAGCTTCCAAAAGCCAGTCTCAAAATAACTCGCACTCTAATGCAAGCAGCAGACAAAGCTGAAGAAAAGCAGAGGAGCAGGCACCCTTCAAGCTAAAGCATGTTATTAAGGAATATTCCTTTTTTGAAGTTTGTTGATTTTATTTTTATCGTATTTTAGCACAAACCCTTTTCATGTTATAAATTAAGTAACTGCTGCGGAAGGGTTGTGGGGATTTTTTTTTTTTTTCAGATGTATTTCCTATAGAGAGATTTTTAAAGTTTCCAGTATAAAAAAAAAAAAAAAAAAAAAAAAAAATCATGGAAAGCTGTGTTGAATTATGTGATACATTGAAATTAAAATGAAATTCCAAATTATCTTGCAGTCAGGGGCTGATGTGGACTGAGTGATAATAAATAAAGGTTAAAAGGACATTCGCAAGTCTTTTTTCATGGCTTTCAATTTTTCCCCTCCCCGTTGTTTGTAAAAACCTCTTAGAAGATTAAAAATAATATTTCTTTCCCTATTGATTTTTTCTTTTTTTTTTTTTCCACATTTGAAAACAACATTTATTTATTTTCTGTGTTTCTAATGGAGCTGGGATTAATGTGCCTTTATTTGTTTCTGCTTGGCTTGTGCTTCCGTCTCGGGAAGAGACTGGGTGCAGCCTGGGGAAGGGTGTTTGTTAGCAGGGCTGCAGCAGCCCAGCACCAAATGCCTCATCAAAGCTGCAGCCAGGGGCCAAGGTCATCAGTAAATACTGTAATCCTGGGGCAGCCACACAAAAAGCTCACCTCATTTCACTTTGGCACTTGATATCTCTGGGTCTAGGGTTGTGCACTGGTCTCAGGGCTCCATCCCGTTGCGTCCTGTGCTATGGAGGGGAAAGGAGATGCTGTCCACTTCTTAGCAGAGGACATGGAAAAATACATGGTGGGAAGTAAGTCTTTTCATCTCCCACAGGTTCATGCGGAAGGCAAGTCTTTAGCAAAATACCTTGCTCCCACCGGGAGGGTGGGAGGGTACATAAAAGGATTTATCTCTTCGAAATCATAGAATCATCACAGAATCATAGAATAGTTAGTGTTGGAAAGGACCTTAAGATCATCAGATGGTTTGGGTCAGAAGGGATCTGAAAGATCATCTAGTTCCACCCCTTCCATGGGCAGAGACAGAGACACCATTCTTCATCCTGTTGTGTGTTCAGGTTCTGGAGCTTGGGTTGAGCTCTGGTTGGAATGGGCATTTTCTCTTTGTTATTGATTGTAGCTGGGGGCATCTGGAGTTTTGGGGTGGGAGAGGCAAGTTATAAAAGCAATTTAAACATTAAGACTTCAGACTACCCAATTGTGTAAACTGTAATTAATAATGTTGTAGTCTTCATTAACTGCAGGGGGAGGATTTTGGTGCAGTAAATATTAAACTATTTGAAAATGCATGAGCAACAGAAAATTGGGATACTCATATTACTCATATAAACACTCATGACACTGTAAGACAAATAAATTTCTGCATTTAAAATGGATGTACTGTGTGTGCCCCTGAGGACGGTGAACCATGAAACTATTTAAACACATTTCCCAGCAAAGTTGTAGGAAGAGAAGAAAATTAAAAGCTCAAGTGACTTAATGTTTTTGGATCAAGAGGAGAGAGGCTCTGTGCACTACATAGGCTATTTGTACCACCCTGGGTGCCAATGTGGCCTTTCCAGCCTGGCAATCCTCATCTTCCCTGTGAAAATGCCATGGGAGGTAAAAGTTGGGCAGTAGTTTAGCATGTTTCAGTTTGACAGATTTTGGTAGGTCAACCAGCTGCCTGCGGGGAGAGAAAACACCAAGAAAGATTATTTTCTTTGAGGATAATTCATCAGAGTAGGGATAGATTTGTTTCTGGATGCCATGCTTCAGGTATATATATTTTTAATGTATTTAAAATATTAAAGATCTAATCCTATCTCTCTGTGATAGAAGTTCAATTAAGCTGAGACTTGGCCTTGCCCATTGATGGTGAGGGTCAGTTCAGGGAAAATTGCAAGGTTTAGAAACAGCAGCAGTCAACTCCTAAATTAAATGTATGGTAAGTAAAGCCTTCCATGCTTCTTCCCTCA
This sequence comes from Pezoporus wallicus, assembly GCF_028554395.1. Classification (NCBI taxonomy): domain Eukaryota; kingdom Metazoa; phylum Chordata; class Aves; order Psittaciformes; family Psittacidae; genus Pezoporus; species Pezoporus wallicus. The sequence continues at coordinate 1,802,054 of NW_026642342.1, forward strand.
GGTTTCTTTCTCCTCTCCTCTTACCCCAGAAAAATGAGGCACCAAATCATCCTTAATCCTCCCAACCCTGCCTGCCAACATTTTCCTGTTAGGAAGATAAATCTTATTCAGGGGGGAAAGCAGTTTTCTTTGGTAAATGCCAATTTATACTAATAAAAAAATGCATCTTTTGTAAGAGGTTGTGTTTTTCTGTCAGCAAAGCCTGTGTCACTGGGTGACGCTGTCTCACATAAGGCCATGAGGATGTAGGATCTCAGGAGCGCATCTGCCCACCAATCCTGCCAGATCCACCACCACATTGCTGATGACCTAGTTAGGCACTGGCTGCACTTTCCACTTGAGGACCCTTGGGGTGACTTTATCTTCTCTGAGATGCTGTGAAAGTCGGTGCACTGCAGACAGCATGGCATGGATTGCACCTATCTCCAGGCTGGTAATGCCTTGATACACGTCAGATACACGCCACTTTGTTTGCAGGAGTGGTTTTCTTCTTGAAATGCTATAGCAGCATTAGGAGGGTTGGAGATAGGTGATAAGAATATTAGATGTTACTCATGGCTCTAATCAGAAGTGAGGATGGAGGATGGAATGGATTAATTTGGAGAGAAGAGCAGCTATGCTGGAGGTATTCAGAATAAAAACAGCAGGGAAAGGAGAGATGGATTTCAGCTCATCACCCCTGAAAAAACACATTTTTTGTGCTGTCTGCTCTGCACCTATGGAACAGAAAAAAAATACATCATTTTCTAGGGACAGGTTCAACTTCCACTTCTCTTAGGGATAACCCATCCTAAAATCCAAGAGAGGAAAATGAACCCTCTACAGGTCAAGGGAAAGTGACATCCGCAGCAAGAAGCTGAGCTGGCTGACCCATTTGCAGCACTGGGACAGAGCTGACCCTGTACCCACAGCAGGAAGTAAGGTAACACACAGAAAGATAGGTCTGTGGGGACCAGCTCCTGACATCCATGATGTGAATCCTCATCTTGGCTTCCTCATCAGCCTAAATGTTGATGGGTTTCACTAATTACTAAAGTGCTTAATCATACATTCACTTCAGAGAAGAGACCACAGAGTGAGATATTACATCTACCTTCAGAAGGTCATAGGCCAGAACAGGCAGCTTTGGCTTCATGTCTTTTGAGCAACATGGTCTGCACTGTGGCTGGTCTTATCCTCATCACCCAACAGGTCCTGAGGATGGAGTTCAGAAGCTCTGCAGTGCTGGCTGTTTGGGCAAAGCACTCACTCCGCTTTGCTGCTTTCTTGGGTTTGATCAACCAGTATTTTGGACAGAGAGGGAGGTTGGGCTTGCAGATTAGATGCAGGGTGAGGACGCTGGGGATGCAGCCAGCACACAGGAGATGATGCCAGCAAATCTGTGCCAGCGGCCAGCTGAACCATGGCTAGTGATTCCTTTTGGGGCAGCAGTGGTGAGCCTGCAAATCTGGCACGGGTCACCTATGCACAATGATCTGCTAGCACAAGGTGCACCATTCCCTTACAACATGCTGGCACCCCTGAGCTGGAAAAATCCCTGCTAGTGACGGCAGGGCATTTATTTTTTGGTGCCTCGGCATGTCAATATGAAAACAAAAGCTATTAATGCCTTTGGTTTTTGTTTGGGCTGTAAGCTCTTTAGAAGGGGGCAAGCCTGCCAAGACTTCTTTGTATAGGACCCAACACAGAGGGAACTTACAGTCAAAAATAACCCAAAAATCGATAACAGGACAAGAAGAGATACTGCCGAGTTTTAGTTCCTTGTGAGCACTCCTCTTGTGATGGTAGCTGGTGTTTTAGGATTAGCAGTGTGCCCAAAACAAGGTTCTGAGAGACAGACAAGTTCATTTCTTCAGTGTACATTAAGACTACTAAAAAACTTTGCTGTGTGAACCCAGTATTTCCAAGGAGCAGAAGGTCTGTTTGTTTCCTAAAAAAAAAAAAAAAAAAAAGAAAGCAGGGAAAGGCAGAGCAGCAGCCCATCTCTGGGGAATGGAAGTAAATTTGGGCATGAGGCTTCGCTCCCCTCCATTTCCCTTAGTCAATGGAGAAGAGAAATTGTCCATGAGCAACTGGGATATGATCAGCTTCATGGAGCCTGCTCTAAATCCCTTAGGAGATGAACATGAACTATGCAGGATCATCATCAGAGGGTATTTTTTTCTGGGGCGGAGGGAGGTAAAAGGGGATTAAGCACACACACACACCCCCCCCCCAATTTTCAGGTGTGCACAGGAAACCCAGCAACAAGTACAAAGGCTGCTTGGCTTGCAACTCTGAAGTTTCAGCAGAGCAGACTTTCTTATCGCTCTGCCTACAATGTGTATGATACTTTATTAGCATCTTCCGCGGTAATCCCAGCAAAACTGAGGGGAAAAAAGTGTCAGATCAAAAGGGGGAGTATGAAAGCGGGCGGCTAAGCAGGTTGCTGGGATGCTAATGATTGCTTCCTTCATTCTCTGAGTGTCACGCACAACATCTCTAAGCCCAGCGCAGCGCGTAAGCCACACAAATAGCCATATTTGTTAACATTCATGTGACTCTTTCGTCTGAGCTGTATTTCCTTGAGTACACCACAATGAAGAGTTTCTTTTAATAGGGATCAACCAGCAAAAAACAACTGTGAGGGACTTTTCTCTCCCTCTCCCTCCCTTCCTCTCTCTCTCTCACTCCCTCTCTCACTCCCTCTAAACCTTTTACACTGCGGTTGAACAAGCCTCTGGATAAAGACTTTATCCAAAAACCCCCTCTTTAAAGTTATTTCAAATTTCTCTGCAAGGCTTTCAGAAATCTGTTTGTTTGAGGGCAGAATTAGATGTGACCGGCGTTTTATTGTGACATAAAACCATATTTCTTCCCTGGAAGATTAAAAAATAAAATCGGTTAATAAGAAAAGCTGTCAGCAACAGAAAATGGCTGACATAATCCGTTTATCCTCCGAGCAATAAAGATATTGGTCCTTGGGAGTCTATCCTCTCTCTCATGTTATTTCGCCCAAAACATTATCTTCCCAGCATTCTGATGGATTAAGAAGTCATATGGGAGATAGCAGGGAAATGACAGATACAAAAAAAATAATATCCTTTCATTTCCCCTCCTCCCTGCACTCTCTCTCTTTCTCTCTCCCATTTTCTCCCCGGCCCCTCCTTTCCCTGCCTCCCTCTCTCTCTTTTTCTCTGTCCCCTTGGAAAAGTGGTCCATCTCTTTTATTCCCAGCATCCCAGCGCACTGCTAAAAGTCCCAATCCGCTAACCCCAGTGTGGTGTGGAAAGGCAACATAGAACTTCTTGCATGCCTCGGTCCCTCTCATGCACACAGATGCTAAAGCTTGGCACCATTCAATAGCTAAATACCTCCTGAATTTTTAGAAGCTGTAGTCACAGCTCTTTGTCCCTGCATTGAAACATGTCTGAGCAACTTACCGGAGGCAGAGAAATGAAATCCACCACTGGGTTTGAGTGGAGCACAGCTCAGGCTCTTTCCTGGGGGGTTTTTTTGGTGGTGAAATCTATGGATGGAAGAGGGCTCTGGCCTTTGGAAATTCCTTTCTTCGTTCACAGGCATCTTCTTGATGCTTTCTTCTAGTGAAGAGTAGCAACTACAGGAAGTCATCTCCACAGCAGATGGGTGAGCAGTCCTGGTGGCCTCAATCTTGGTCTTGGTGGCCATTGTCTGTCTGTCTTTCTGGAGGCCCTGGGAAAACACAGCACAAGGCTGTGTCTGGTGGTTTTCTGTTCCACTTGAGTAGCCTTTGCATTTCCCCTTTTCTCAGGGAACTGAAAGGCCCCCTCTGCCACCAGCTCCTGTCCTGCCATGGCTCTGTCTGACCAGGGCTTGCTCCGATGTCAGAACAAAAGGCTTTGGAGGTGCAGACTCGGGGCTGGGAGGGACATCAGATACTACTTAATCCCTTTCTCTTGCCTAGGACAGGATCATGCAGATCTAAAGCATCCTTGAGAAATGTTCACCTAACCCTTTCCTAAAAACATCCCATAGTGGCCACCTCCACAGGAAATTTATTCCAGTGCTTCTCTATCCTGAGCACCAACGTGTTTTTCTGAGCATCCGACTTAAATCTTCCATGCTGCAGTTTAGGACTGTTACTTCTCTTCCTATTCCCAGCAGACATGAAGAGCAATTTATTGCCTTTATCTTTTCAGCAACCGCTCAGCTAGCAGAAGACTATCCAGAGAAGAAATGAACAGGAGGAATGACCTTATTGTTCTCCTCATCCCACCTGTTTCGTTTCCAGGTAAGCTTTTCCTGCAGGATCATGTTTTCTTGGTCTACAGCCACCTTTCTGCCTGCCCTGTGCTGAGCATGGGGTCTGCTGCCATTCAGCCTGGCTCCTCAGAGCCACATCTGGGCAAGGTCTCCTCTCACCCTTCTCCTTCTTCCCTGTTATCTTCTGGTCACCTCACAGCCCCGACTCAGGCTCCTCTCTCAGTTACAGGTGACTGAAATGTGTTTCCAGTGTTTTTTTTGTCACAAGTCAAAATACATGAAAATCAAAGATTTAAACTAAAAAAAAGTTCCTGCCCTTGCAACTTTCATGTAAACTTTCCTCATCTGAATTCTTCTTTCAGCTCTTTTGCATCTGTTGAGCATTTTAATTAATTTCTTCACCTTTTGCCCACCAGAATCAGCTCTGCTTTGCTATTTCGTGTGATTTAATGGATTATAAAGGATGCATTGTCAACTTTTTTTGCTTACTGTTTACCTGACACCCAGGTTGAATTATTTGCCCATGAATGTTTCCCCAGTTCTGTCCACCCAGCTCACAGCCAGAAATGTTTTTATTTTGAGAACCATGCTGTAAAGTGAAAAATATGTATACCCAAGATAAAACACAGCCTTTAAGAGCATGAGTTTTACCTAAAAGAGAGAATGTCATCAGTTGTAATGTCCATTAAGACTGCAAAATTGAAAGATCACCCTGATACCAGAAACAGCAGCAGCAGGCTTGAAGTGCCCAAATGAGGCCCAGCAAAATTCACTGCCAGAAGACCACTTCTACCCAAAGCCTTCAGATGCTGCTGAATGGGAGGTTGTAAGCTTTCAACAAATGTTGAAGACCCAGATTTCTAGTGGTAAGCCCAGTATCTTCCCATATTTCTCCCTGCAAGGAGATTCACATTCCAGCTGATCCCTGACGCAGAGAAAAACACGTGTTTTGTGTGTGAGGTTTATGTATGAAAAATAATAACAGTAAAGATTCAGTGTGAATATGAATAGTTGATTTTTCCAGGACTGTCTGAAGGAATGCTTCATTAGATGACCCTGAAATATGACCAGAAATCCCACACTGCACCACCACAATGCACTGAAAATACCAGTCTATTTCCACTAAGCATATTCCTTTGTAAAGAAGAACTTTAAGCTGAAAATCAAGTTCAACCTTAACTCCATACAGCACTTCTGTGCCTATCCAGGCATGAGCAGAGGTTTAAAAATGTTGTTATTTCTATGATGGGGCAAAGTAAGCAAAGAAGAGCCTAGAGATCCTTTTCCAAAAGCTGGCAGTCATTCCAAGGGATATCTAGGGATGAAGAATGACCAGGTGGAAATACATTAGTACATTGGAAAACTAGAACAAGGGAGTCATCTGCCTATCAGCACCAATTCAGGTAGCTCTCTGGGGAGGAGGTCACACTGATTACCAAATAAACAGAGGCGATTGTCGGCAGGGATGGAGGGAGGTGAGTATATTTGCTTCCAGCTGAGCAAATTTGTCAACTGCCTGTAAAACACATGATTATTATAGAATTACATGTATTACATTATGTATTTGGTTTTATTCTTATTAAACATATAGATACTCTCTAGGGCCGGATTCAGATGAAAACCAAGGATTAAATGTAAGAAACAAAACTGGAATTCAGTAGCAGCTGAACATAGAAAATATTAAAGCAAGAAAGCAGGGGATAAGGATTAAAATCAAGGCCAGGATTTAAAGAATAAAGGGGAGTCAATATTACAGACCTGGGCCAGCTTTCAGACAGCCACCTAGATATCTCTAAAGTCCTTAGATCAGCATATACTTTGGATTAAACTGTTGTACACCCTCCAATCCTCTGTCATAGGTTACAGTTTCAAGCCTTGTTGGTGTCACTTCTGGTTGCCCATGAAACTCCCCCTGAACAGCTGATTTCTGCTGCGCTACTGGGTTACCTGGGGCAGGACACAGCTACTTTCCACATCTTGGTCCCTTCTCTGCATTCAAGCATTCACATAGTTTTGCCATGATTCACAGCTTTTTAAAGCTTTGAGAGAGTTTTACATTTCTCCAGTCTCACTTGTGGTACTACCAAAACCAGGGAAAACCAGGGAACTTCCTGCTGCTGGTTCTCTGGTGGGAAATGACTCCTCTTTGCTACATGCATGAAGGCTGTTAGCCCCCTGGTTTCTTGAATTATGGTGTATCTTCTAGGTGGGAAAGCCATTTCTTTTGTGACCTGAAAAGAAAAAACTCTTCTCTCACTCATACCGGTTTAAGAGATGAGAACACTCCAGGTATGACCTGCTGCATGACTGGAAGCACAGGGAAACCATGACAGGATTTACTGACTTACTGTCACCATTTGGCAGAACTGGAGAAGCCAGCATGACTTGAACAGTCAGATTTGGGGTCAGACTACTCTCTGTGACTCTGGTTCTAGAGGTCTGGGGCACTGGACTCACACACTTTTCAGTATGGTCTTTGCTCTACAGTAGTGCCTGGAGATATCCCTACCACGACAAGGCTACCTTGCTGGGAGGTAGTTGAGACAAACAGTAGAAGCTGTCCACTGCCAAAAGCTGCCAGCAGTGATGGATGTGTAAAGGCTTGGAGGTGATGCAGAGGCTCAGACAGCAGACTGGCAGCAGCTCTGGCAGCACAAGCACTTCCCAAATCAAAGACTGGTGCCCCATGTACTAACATTTCCCTTTCTCTGGTGGCACCCAAGGGCTTCTCAGGATGTGGTTATGTGCTGTAAACACTAGATCCCAAGCTCTCACTTTTCCAAAGCACCAAACAATTTGGCAGCCTGAAAGCCCCTGATTGGCACTGACCTTCAGTATTTCTACCTCTGCTGATGTCTAACAGCACCCTATTAGTACTGCTCTATTGGCACAGGCACAAGAGACAGCAAGGATGGAGAGGAGGAGACACAGACAGACACACATGCTCAAAGGGATAAAAAGGATAACTGGATCCATGAAAATAAGCCAAGCGCTGCCATCGTCGGTCTAAATGCAGATAAGTATTGTACTGAAAACAAAGATTACTTGTACTTTGTAGATAGAGACATGTTTTGTTACAGGATGCTTTGTATGGAATTGGGTCACAGCAGAATACGAGCCAACTCCTCCCCCCCCAACCCGCCTCCTCCCAGCCTCCCTCTTTGCCTGCCTATCCTTTGAATCTGGAGCCAAATCTCAAGGGTAACGGAGTAGAAATTACTACAGTTTTGTCATTTTTATCCTTGGCTGGGATTTACTTTTCACTTGTGAGGCAATACTCATGCCTCTCTTGCCATTCATCTGTTAATTAATGTCACTGATTATGAGCTGATCTTTTAGCCTCGTGTTTTCAAACCTCTGGAAGGAGAGGGACAAATGAGGTGCATCCAAAGGATCCCTCATTCAAGTGACAAGGGAAGTACCAAAGCTTTATAATCCTCCCCACTACCCTTACCCCCATGCCATGCTTTGCCTGCTGTCCTATGTCCTCTAGCCTGGGACATGTGCTACGCCCATCATCTTGGTATTTGACCACAATAAAGCAAAGCATCTCCTGCTGTCCTTCTGCTTCGGGAAAGAACTCTGTACCCACATTATTTATGGAACCTATGGTGTGACACACTCTTCGCAGTTGCTTCAGGTGCACGTGCATGTCTTGGGCACTGTCTACTGAAATTTATCAACAAATGAATGTTAAAACCCAAGACCTTGGCCAACGAAAGTTTTTCTACATCCAAGACTTTTCCATTTCTCTTTCAAGACATTACAACAGAGATTAAGTATAGCCGGAAACCTTTGATTCATGCCTGCATGTTTCCCATAGATTATTGTCCTACTTGGTTCTAGATGTTTGCACTCTTCCAGAGTGACTGTGTTGTTTGTCATGAAAGCCACGGAGGAAAGGACTTTCAAATTCTGGCCATACTCACAAGTGCTTTTTTGTTTTTTTTTTACCAAGAAGAGAGTTTTCCACTCACTGGGAAATCCTAACTTCTTCTAGTTTCTCCTGTCTCCTAAAAAAACACAGCTTTGGGGCTCTAAGTTACCACAGCACAGGCAGCACTGGACCCACAAAAGTCTATACCACAGTTGGAGAGCTGGATAGGTTTTTCCCCAGCTATGAAAGCTAGAAAGTTCCTTTTTTTTTTCCTTCTTTTTCCTATTTTTTTCTTTTTTCCTTTTTTCTTTTTTTCATTTGTTTGGGCTTTGTTTCTTTGTTTGTTTGTTTTAACATGCATAATATCAGTGAGTCACTCACAGCCAGCAGCAGAGCTTTAAGAAATGGGCTAAACAACATCCAAGGTTTGAGGGCTGTGACCTCTAGGCTTTGACACAGTATCTGAGACTGGAGCTACCAGCACTCAAGCAAGATCTGTAGGGAATGCAAAACATTTTGTTTCTACAAAGTACAAGGATATATTTTGACTTAATAGGTATCAGATGTTCATTGGATTATGGTGTGATCGCTGCTAGCTGATCACTGCTATTCTACCCATAAGAAGTCAAACTTTCAGTGGTACAAGCTGGCAATTTGTGTGCACTTAGATTTTATGGCACTGTTACAAGTCTCGTGGTCTGCCATAAGACAGATTTACAGCTGATTTTAGACAGATTCCGCCTAAACCAGATTAAGTAACATAGCATCTCCAAACCCTCTTCCACATGTTGGGTTCTCTCTCCAGGTCCCTTCCCAGCACCAACAGCCATGGAAACTGCAGCGTTTCAGGCACTGGCATCCCACACAGCTGCAGAGCAAGGAGCATGCTCTTTCTGACACTGTGGATGGGACATCTCTAACCATCACCAGTGTAGTCCAAGATGGAAAGACCATGAGCGATTGGACTTAAAAATCTGCCACATTTTTAGCGGCTGAAACAACACACAGGCTGGCTTGGACCCTTTTCACCTCTCCAGAAAGGGCAGGTAGCAAAGATGTCATTTCTTCAAGCTCTGAGCTTGGGGATTTAAATAGGTGCCCAAGTGTTTTCTCAAAAAAGGGTGTTTTTTGCAGTGCTGAGTCAGGGCTCACATTCCTCCGCATGCTGCACTTCACTCAAGGGCCTGATCCAGCCACCATTATAGCTGATGAATCCCACATCGAGCAAAGACGTCACGGCATGGTGCAGCATAAAGTTTTTATTGGTGTGGGTTGGAAATGAGGTGCATAACTCACTGGCACTGTTGCCACTTGTGAGTAATGCGCCCATTCCACACTCCCGCGGATAAAACCTTTATGGCCCACCGCAGCACTGGGTATTGCATCTAATATATGCACTGCTATAATGACAAGCACTGAAAACCTGTTTTTTTAACCTGTTTTCTCCCCCCCTTTATCCCCCGTTCTCCTTCCCACTCTTAAATACCCCTCCATGTCTGCTTCATGGTGCTTTACTTCTGCTTTGTCAACTACCTGGGGAACCCACTCTATTGATATTCTGGACAAGGTTTTGATTTGGAGAGAAAAAAAAGCCAACACAGAGTGAGCGGCATAATTTAAAAATCAAAGAAATTCATTTCAGTAGTAAAAGGTTAACAGCCTTTAGGAGGAACACTTTTTAATCACCCACGTCTAGACTCTATCACTCGAATCACCGGCAGCAGGAGTGAAATATGGCTAAGCCCCCGTCACCAAACAGCACCTAAAGACTGTTGTATTTAATCATGTCTGTGCACTAGTTATGGATTTTCATTATGATTCCCGATGCTGTTGCGCTGTGTAAAATATTAATATCCATAGTAATGATGCATGAAGCTTGGAGTGTAATTTCTTCACTCTCCTTGTCTGATATTAAATTGTTACCACTTTATCATTTGTGTAGAACTGCACGTTTCAATTAATCTTTCCGTATCAGCAGCCCTGATTAATATAGATCATGATTCATAAGCTTATCGTCACTATAGTTTTAACAGATCATTTATAAAGATCTTAAATTTCAGGGCCTGGGAAGCACAGCCACTCTGTCCAAGGCTTTTCTCACTTCTTGCTCCAGCAGGTTTCTCCATTCAAACAACTAATTCGGGGGAAGAAAATTAGCCAGATAAAAATGCCTCCTTGGGTTTTTTTCTCTCTTCAACTTCTCTCAGAGCCGCCCGTAAACTTTTCCCCTGTTCACCTCATTGAGCAGAAGGTGTGTGACTACAATTTCCCACCAGCTTTGGCCTTCCTTAGTTCATCCCCTCTGTGGGAGCTGCCCTGGGCTCTCACAGGGGTTTTGCAGCTCCTCAATAATTACTGGTCTTCTCCATCTCCAGGTGATGGTGACTTCTGGCACTACAAACCCATGTTGGTGGGCACATGCTGTAGTCATGGGTTGAAAACTCATTAAGATGAGGCACTTCCCTCTAGCAAGAAAGACATCTTTCCACTGCACCCCTTCCCAAAACCTTTAAAAAATCATGGGAGTAAACTCTATATTTGTGTAAAGAAGGGAGTTCCTGGCCAGAGCCAGCCAGCCTTTGTTACCCATGTTAGCCCAGATCCACGGGAGAGAGTTATTGACCCAGCTGCAGCACAGAAAGCTTCCAGAGCTCCTCCAAGACAATTGCCTTGGAGCTGGGAAGTGATGCTAACCACAGGTTTCCCCCTCAGCTCCCCATGGAGGGGTTCAGCATTACCCAGTGCTGGCATTACCACGTGCAGAAACACCGACTCTCCTTGGATAAGATGCTGTACGGGCATTGCAGTGCATGGCACAGATGTTTGCCTTGAAAATTAATGGCAAAAAGCAGCAGCCCATGCTCAGCTGGGGATAATAGACAGCATCTCGCATGCAGGAGTGCAGGGCGTTTTCAGGACACTTTTATAATCATAGTAATGAAGAACAGCAAACGATTAGTCATTTTTTAGTAGATAGAGTTGGAAAAGGCGCATTAGATAGTTTAAAAAATCCATCAAAGGTCCCTGTCTAGCTCTCTGTATATTCTCTAGGGTTTTGTCAAGTGATCCTAGGTGTTTCAAATAATGGAGAGACTCATGAGACTATTTCAAATCCTAATAGATGTTTTTTTTCCCCCCTACTTGCATATTCTTCTTCCTGATAACCCCAGAATTCCTCAGAATAACCCTCAGTTCATATCTGCAAAAGGATGTGGGGTTAGCAAGGAGAAACAGCTCTGGAAATCCCACCAGGAGCCATGCATGAGCTGGAGCAGTCAGCCATCAAGCTTAGGGCATGGGAAAGGGAGCGTGAGCAAATTTCTGTCACCTTCTCCCTCACCTCTGTGCCCATGGTACGACTGAACATAGGCGAACGCTGCAAAGCATGGCTTCCAGGCACCAAGAAGCTGACCTTCCTCCCTCCTCCATCTTTGTAAGCATGCATCCAAAACAGGATGCTGGTGGACTCTTGTCCTTCTGCTTCTTGTCCCTCTGCCAAAATCGGCATGATGACAGAAACACTGTGGTGTTTTATTAACCACCTGCACTCCCTAACTAACAGGGGGGAAGGGGAAAACCCTGGGAAGTATACATCCGTATCTGAAATCTATACAGCAAGACAGATCTAGCTAGAGCAGTCTTTAGGGCATATATACATTACCAGGCTACAGTGAAATATAGCCTGAAATTTGTCTCCTAAGATGAGATAATGTAGCGGCGTTAACAGCTGCAACTGTCACTTTCAAGTGAAGTAGTGGGTATTGTGTTGAGTACATTTGCAGGGCAATTTTCCAGTTGGAATAAAAGACTTTCTGAGGTGAATTTTACTTGGTTTTTATCCATCTATCTAAGGTTATTTTTATATATATATTATACAAATATTGACTGGTTCTGAGGGCAATAGAGGTAAAATATTGCACGAGGAAAGAAAATAGTTCCCAAGTCTCTCCCTATATATTTTGGCCTCAGCTAAAGGCTCAAGGCAATATATGCCATTTTCCCCCTCAGGGCACGAAATTTTACCGCTCTTGCTTCTTAGCTATTTTATTATCTCTTTGTATGTTTGTAAAGAAGAAAGGGACAGGGCAGTGCTGGGTTTGGAGGTTTCTGCACAAAGCAACATGCTTCGGACAGGTTTTGCATGAAATGTGAATTTGCCTTTCCAAGATCTGTGCTTTAAAAGGGCTATGTAAAATACAGATAAATACCATTCCCCATGGTTTTGGTTTTGTTGGGGGGGGGGGAGGGTGCCTAAAAAAATAAATATACTAATAATATAATATAATATAAATCCATATATGGAATTATATCCAAACAACAACTTAACTCTAAATGATATGATATGATATGATATGATATGATACAATATTGTATATTCTCACGATTCTCCCCAATAGCAGTTCCAATAGAGATCAGGGCTCTGCTGTGCCAAGCACTCTGAAATACATTTTAGGTAGCTTAGGTACTAGGCGATTTATGCATGTTGCAGAAAAGCTGTGCCAGTTTAAGAAGATGCAGACTTTTAGTGGCAGCAGTAGAAACTTGTGCCACATCTGACTGCACACCCACCAATTCCCTCATGATACTGAGCTGAGAAAGCAGCATGTGGAGAGGTCAGTGTCTGAACTCCTTTAGATACCCATTGAGGGAAAAGAAAGTCTCCCTTCAGTATTTGCCCCTGAAACCTTGGTACCCCTTTTTGGATTAGCCCTGAAGAGCCTAGCAGCAAAAGAAAGTGCCAGTGGAGAGCTTGGGAGTGTCAGTGATGTCCAAGGAGGTGATTTATCTCAATGTTTGGCCTTGGGCATGAACAGGACAATATCCAGCTCCAGGCTAGGGGTTTCAGCTGCAGAGGGAACAAAGGCATCGCAGTGGCTCAAAGTTTGGAGGACAATAGCTGATGGGGAAATGCCTGGGGAATATAACCTTTTCAGTGTATCAGAAAGAAAAGTGAGAGGTCTTGTCTTGAGGGGCTCTGGGCACCTTCCTTTTAGAGAATAGGGCAAGGCTGAAAGGCCAGTGAATGGAGGCTAAGCCTAAATTCAATCAGGAAATTAGCTTTTACCTGCAGGGATAAATGGCTGGGATGACCAACAGATGGGGTTTTGCTTCTTCACTATTGGCAAGTCAAGGTGCACTTGCTTCTCTGCAGCCTGTGCCTGCACAAACCAGCAGTGGAAGGAAAATCAAAGGATGATTCTCACTCAGCCCTCTTACCTGTAGGTTTAGTCTGTGTCTACCCCATGGTCCTGTCTAAGACCTGTTCAATGTTTCCAGCTCTTTTCATGTCTGTTATGGCTTTAGAGGAGGCATCTGGCTTGGGGACCAAACTCTCAGGCACAGCAAACCCTTTCACCACCAAAGACATCCTAGCTGAGCCACCTGCAGCACTGACACATGCAGAGATACAGCCACCCAAACTTTGTCCCCATAGAGATGGCAATGAGCCCACAGTGGTCCCCGTTACTGAGCAGAGAGTATTGAGAGGAACAAATCAGCTAGGGCCACATGAAGTCAGAGAGTCTGACTATAAGGTCACAATAAATCAGTGCACTGACAAGGAGATCTACCCTTTGTCCAGGGTAGAAGATTTATCTCTGACCCCAGGCAGGGGCATTTCTTCCTTGATTTGTTAAACACTGAGCAGAAAATGGAGCTAGACCTGAAGCCTGATGAGTACCTGATTACAAATGTTTGTGCCCAACCCCACACCCGCTCTTCCCTAATGCCCCCTCTCCAGACATTCACACACTCATTCTCAGGGTGCTGTGTTATGTTTCAAGAGATCCTCTATATTTTCTGCCTGTGATGGACCAGCTTTTGCAGAAGATGATTATGTGGTTTGTTTTCCTGATAACATTTTAATCAGAGGGCTTTCTCTCACAAAACGCCTACCAGTGCTGGGGAAGAGCTTGTTTGCTGTCAGCAGAATGGGATGGGTGTCCATCAGAGGGAAGCACAGCATATCTCAGTGCTGCAGGAAGGGAAGACCATTCTGGGGTGCAGGAGAGAACAATCTGCTGAAAGGAAAGGAGGTTTGTGAACATGGGTTGAAATCTCAGGGTTTCTTTTAGAAAAGTCTTTCAAACTCAGGGCTAAAATCCAGCAGTGATCAGGAGGGGATGGGTTTTGCACAACTGCAAAGTGCCAGAGTGAAGGATTGCACCATCAGTGCATCCTGGTTTCCATCCATGGTTGGACAGGGTCCTGATAAACAAAAGAGTGTGGCTGAAACCTGCAACCAGGAGAGAGCAAAACTCAGGAACATTGCCAGCAACTGACCTCTGCCCAGTCCAGGACCAAACATCTTGGCTTGTTTAGCATGAGGTCTGGGCTGTCTTTCGCAACACCTCCATGTCAGCTCCAGGAGGACATCACCTTCACCATGAAATGGCAAACAGTATTTCCTCCTTCACCTTCACAGACAAAAGCTGCAGACATTCAAGGTCCACTTGTAATGAAGTTTTGCACACAATTTATAGCATTCTCAGCTACCTTAACTAAAAACATGCAACTCTTCCATCTAGACTGCAGCATGGAACATAAACATTGGCAGCAGTAATGGGCAATACAAGAAAGAATCAATGACATTCATTTTGGCTTTACAAGACTTGAACTCCTGCACCAAAGCTCTTAGGTTTACATTTTGTTTTTTTCATATCTCACCACTAAATTATTCCTTAACTGACTATTGTCGTGATTTGAAGAACTTTTGACATATTATAAATGCAAACACGTCCATAAATCTCACACTAAAAACTTACCATGAGAAGCCTGCATAATCATGAACAGTAAATATTTTGCTATGGCAGTGGTTCATAGGGAAAAATTAGCATTTCACTTTGGTTTGGCCCAAATATGTTTTGATTTCCTTGGAGGTTGTTGAGGGTTTTTCTTTTTTGGTTCAGTATCCTGTAATATAAATAAAAATGTAGCCAGATGCTTGGTACATAAACACATGACTGATAAGCAAAGGGATGTGAAAGATAATATTCATCATCTTTAGAACACTAGGAAACAAGGTTACTGTTTTTAAACTGTATAAAATGGATGGAATAATCCAAATGTTAATATCCAGGAAGGATCACAGTCTGCCCATGGTGGATGGAGTAAACGGTGCAATTTGTTTGGGGCTTTTTCACACAATCTTTCCCTTAAGTTTCAAAACATTGTAGAGGCCCCAGTTTCACAGAAGAGGGCTGGAACATGCTGGTGTGACCATGTCATGAAATAAAGCAGTAATTTCCTAAAATCAGTGCAAGTGGGTGCAGGATCTGGCTCACATTTTTGTTCTCGTCACTGCTCTGTCTGAAGTTATTGGAAGAAGGAGGTTAATTCCCTCCTGAGTGGGACCAGAAATGTCTCAGCTGAATATCCAGAGACTCTACAAATTACAGAGATTCCTCTGGAAAACTGATTACTTCTTTCATTCAAGAAAAATTGGGATTTTTAATATGATTGTGTGAACTATATCCAAACAACTTAACTCTAAATTATGGCTAAGAACCAATCACATTATTAAATATATTGTGTTAAATATTTATCACTCTACTGTGAGTGTGAATCTAAATTCAAGAGGTTTAGCAGTATCACAAGCAGTTTGGGTTGATTCGTATTGCCACATTTTGCTTAACATCCCCCTAGATTCCAGTATGTTATAACTGTGATAGCAATATCTAATCAATACCTTGTTTGTAGAAAAGTCTATAGCCATGCAGAAGAAAATTCCCAGCATCCTCTTCTCCAGAAAAATTTGCATTGACTTTCGCATTTCTGTTCCAGTGGTGCCACCTATTGGCAAAGTGCACATGTCAATCCATGGAAACGGTAATTTCCTTTGAGAAGCAATGACAGGGACATGGGTCTCTCACCAAAGAAGGGCACCTGCAGTCACGACATAGGCATCACCTGGGACTAGTTGGAGAGCAACTGCCTTGGCTCCTTTGGGACATTGAGCTCCATAGGGACATTCAGCTCCATCGACCATTTTCCACTAAGCTCAGCTCATGTACCTGCAAATAAATTGCTTGTTGCTGCTGAGTTGAGTAGGAAGCCTTACTCAACTTGTCTTCTGCTTAGCCTGGCCACCACATTTATCCTCTAGGGAAGATGAATTATTGGTGTATCCTATGACGGATGTGGTGTCCGTGACAGTCTGCCCAACCCTTAGTGGACCAGACCATCATAAAAACTACTTGGTTTTGTTTGACACAGTGACTTGGCCACAAAAGCTCTAGCATGATGCTTTTAGTCCTGGATAACCATCTGTAAAGCAAGGTCCCAGAGGGAGTTAACTAATACTACTTCCAGGAAATGGTAAAAACGCTATGTGAGTTATTTTGGTGTCTCAGTTCTTTATAGAGGCTAACTCTATTTTCTGTCATGATTGACTCAGGAAGGCTTCTCAGACAAAAAAAGAGTAAATGTTCCTGATCTATGAAGATTAATAATTAATGCAGATTAACCACTTTATCTCCCTGGAGAACATCTCTGAGGAGAGAACTCTTGGGCACCCTTGGTAAAGAGAATGACAGCCAGCTGCAGCCTGAACAAACCTTGCCAACCGGGAGACCTGTCCTCAGTACTTTTCTGCAGTTTAGACTTGGAAATGATGAAAAGCCTCATAACAACAGACACTGTCAATTGTCTGGGGATATCAGCAAATCTGTGCCAGTCCTCCCACAGTTCAAAGCACTCATTTCCTCAGCTGTGGTTTTCTTGCCAAGGATGTGCCCAGATTTTGGGAGTTGGTGAGAGGAGAGGAAGTTCAGAGGGAGAACATGGGTTGGGTAACCCCAGGAAAGCCCCAGAGACCTGCAGACAGTGATCCTGCATGATGGGTCTGGATGGGAACATTCGCTCGTACAAGCAAGAGGCATTGCCTGAAGGGTACCTCCTCTTAGTACCTTGGCTTGCAAAGGGCAGCAGATGACCCCAGGCTGCATCAGACCAACACCAAAATTCATGGAAGAATCACGAAGAGTCCTGTTAGGGACACACTTCCTCCATGTTCTCACCTGATGAGTCATTTCTAGCAACTGTTTCTGCCACGTAATTTTCCATGTAGCCTGGAGCCAACCTGGAATGGTGCTGTTCAGCTCCCCACTCACCTCCATCCCATCCTTTCCAGAATATCCCAGCTCTCCTAGAGCCCTGTCTCTGATCCAAACACAGCTCTTCCTGTCCCTTACACTTTCATTTCTGTTTCTTTACATCTTTATTAAACTGTATAGCCACTTTGATAGGAAAATTGAAAAGAAAAAGATATGACGAACAACAAAAAAGCCATAATTATGAAGATTCAATTTAATTTTAAAGGTTGTGGAAGGAGGAAAAAAAAAAAGAAGCAGGAGAAGAAGAAACCAAATTAATTTAGCAGGAAAGCATTGCATGAAATATTGTTGGAGTTTAATAACCATGCAAAGACAGATGATATGTGTGGAAAAATTAGTTGTAGGACCTCATAATAGTCTATTAATATTTTCTACAGGCACAGAAACCCTTTGCTGAATGATTGTAACAAAGTAATCTTCCTTTTAAGACATTAAAAAATATCTTCAAAAGAAGAAGACGGCAGCAATGTACATACTGTACAGAACGGAGACCCCAGTGAGGCCTGTCAGATCCCAGGCTAGATTCAGCACAGGCTTCTCTGCTATGTCATGATGGAGGATCCCCCACCAGGCTGCTTGGTGGGGTCAACTGTCCCAAATGGTGGACGAGGCCCCTTGACATGCATCTCTCCCCACTTTCTGACTGGTAAGGAAAGGTCTTCCTCATGGTAAAAAGAATAAAAGCCTCTTCACTTCTAGGAATGAGGTCCCCTGTTTGCTGGGGAGACAGTTGTTCTGGGTGGGCAAATCTGGCTGAGAAATGATCTCCTGAGGGAACTATTCTGTGTGCAGTCACTGCTCCCAGACACAACTGCTCAGTAGAAGCAGTTTCTCCTTTCTCCAACAAGAAATCCCTATGCTGTGTCTTCCAAAGAAAAGCCCTGCCACTTAGCGATGTGAGGGCTCCTCTAAAGGGGGATGCACAACATATTCTTATTCTTTCAAACAGCCCATTCTGTCAAAGGTCGGCATTGACCTTGAGCATCTCACAGTAGAAGAGACCAAGCACAGTGCGCATCAGTGGGTCCAGGGGAAGAGGTCCACAGAGGGGCCCATGCCCAGCCCCACACACAAGTGTGCTCTTCCCTTCCCTCTCCCCTTCAACTTCAGGGAAAGGCTAAGCTCAGCTCAGTTGCCCTTCCTCCTTGACTGTCATTATAGTTCTGCTTTCTCTAGATATCACATCATATGAGGCCAGAACTCAATGACCAGCCACTATTTCCAGGCACTACTTCACGTCTAGCAGTCATCATGGTGTGATAGCAATGGATGGGTGCACCACAAATGAAGATGGAGCAACAGCTTTTTCTAAAGCAGTCTCTGGAGACCAGATGTCATGATCAAGCTCTTGCTGAGCCTAAAACAGCTTTGAATTTGGTCCATGAAGCCAGATACAGCACCAGAGCAGGACAAGGCTTCTGTCTGAGGGCTATGCTGATTGTACAGCCCCATGACTGCAAGAGAAATATGCTTGGGCTGGCTTGTCATCTTCTGCTCCCCAGCACAGACAGGGCAAAGACCTCTCCACTACAGCAAGATCATGGAAAGCTGAGGCTGATATTGAGGAGCAGCATGCCCTGAAATAATGCTGAGCTGAGGCATCAGTGCTGCTCAAAGGCTGTGGCAGCTGGAAGGAGCCCAGGTTTTGGGAGGACAACGCAAATGGTCAGGCCACAGGCAAGTCATACCCATCCTTCAGCAGCATATGGCTGGTCTCTAAAGATGCATTTGTAACATTATCAGTCTGAAGGGCCCTGCACATGAAGGGAAGGGCAGTGGTAATGTTCCTGCATAGTACTGTGAAACATACACACACACAAGCATATATGTGCATACGTGCCTTTAAAATTGGTGTTAACAACCGACTCAAGTAAAACACTACCATGACTGCATCAAGACAAAGGAAAGGGAGCAAGGGAAGAGAGGTCTCCACCTGCAGACTTTTTAACTCAGTCTCTCGAAAGGATGTATTTCCTTGGTCCTAAATGGGATTTGCTTTAGCTCCAGACAAAACCCTTAGGATCCTGTAAGCTCAACTAGGTCACTCCTGCAAGGAAAAAAATAAAATGAAATAAAGAAATTAAATTAGATGCTGAAATGAATAAAATAAAATAAACCCAGGACAAAACCAAACTGCAATTCCTCATTCAGCTTCCCCTTTCTCCTCTTTTAATCCATACAGTACCATCCAGTTCCAGCCTCCCCCCCTTACCTTTTTTTAAATACAGTCTAATCCTGAGTGTGAACTGATGTAGTTTGTGTGTCGGGGGTGGGGGGGAGGAAATCTCTCTCTCTTTCTGCCTTTTTTTTCCCTTCTTCTTTCCTTGGCCCAGTTCATTATTTTTCTTTCTTGTCACTCAGTGTGATAGGTTGAACAGAAGTGCACAGATGAGCACTGAAAACGGTGTCACAAGGCCTTAATCTAGTCTTTAATGCCTGACTTCAGAGATGTCATTTATCTTCTAACTGCAGCAGGCTTCCACCAACTTTATCTCTAATAATATATTGATGGATTAAAAGGGTCGGGCAGGAGACCGGGCTGGAAAAATTGCTTATTGACATCAAAATACAGTGCCCTCAACCTGATAAACATGGAGGGGCTCGTGTATCTCCCAGAATAGTTGGCGTTGCTATAATTTTTTTTTCTAGCATGTTTCTCCCAGGTTCATGGGGTGGTCCAGTAAAATAAACAAACGGAACAAATAAATAAGAAATACAGGTTCTGCATTGACACAGCCAAGTGGAAGCCCAACCATTTCTGTAATAGTTTCTTAATGACAGTGCTGTGCAGGGCTATTTATTGCAGACTGCAAGCCACGTTTCAAAGCGACCTGACAGGGAAAGGCTGCCATTGTTTTATGCAGGTTGGGGGGTATTAGGACATAGGGGATGAGAGATTGCAACACCCTGTAATAGCATTTTGGGAAGCTGCTTCTTTACCCAGTGGTATAAGAGTCAGGGGCTGTCTAGCAATCTTTATGGCTGAAATTCATCCTTTGCTGCACAGATCTCGTGCAAGAAGAATTAAACAGGGGAGGAGAAGGGACTGCCACACAGAGCATTAGCAGAAACGCTACCCCGACCTCCGCTCTCCGCTACAAACCTGGCATACGGGTACCACTGGGGAAATGATAGCTTCTGGGCAAGACACAGCCTTTTTCATGCCCCAGATGCAGCCAGAGAAATCCCCCTTTGTCCTCAGCCACCATGGGCATATTGACTTGCCACTCATCCCTGATTTATCTGTCCCTTTCCGATTCCAGCAGTTCTCATTGCACGTGTTGGCTTAGGAAGAGCTTCTCCAAGGCCAAACAGCTTCCCAACGCTACAGGAACAAATGTACCTGAGACTCAGCATCCCAAGAGCTCTGCCAAAGGCAGCAGAAAGGTTCTCCAATGTGCTCCAGTTGGTTTTACTAATCCTGTGGGATTACTGGCAGGGAAAGGCAGTTACAACTGGCACTGAGAGAAACAGCCACAGGTCAAAATGGTTTCCTTACAGTGGAATGAAGATGGCTCAAACATTCACCACACAAACATTGCATTGCTGGGGAAAGGTGGAGCCCCTGCTGAGTCCATTGCAATGTGACTTTTGTTTGTCTCTTGCTGAGGAAATTTTTTGGAAATAGGACAACTAAAAAGCATGTATCTTCATGCTGAAAGCTCCAACATTTTAAGCCTGGCTGATAGTAAAGCCAGGCTGAATGGCAAAATCCCAAAGCCTTCTCTTGGAAGAAGTTGAGAAAAGTGTACTGAACAGGATATCACACTTTGCACTGACATTCCTGGTTCATTCCAGCTTGAGTTACAGGTGCTCCCCACCCTGTCCCATTTGTTCTCCAATAGGGCTCACTCAAAAATACCACCCATTGTGCACTGCAATGGACATAACCTCCAAAACTGGTTCATGGGCTTCTTGGGAAGAGCAAAAACAATTGTGTTGCCTTGAAAGTGGTCCTTAGCTTAGAAGGGATGGTTTCATGAGAGCTAACAAGCTTATTTAGCTTTAAAGACTTATCGTTCCCTGATAGATGGAAATACTACTGCAGCACATCCCATAGACAACGTCAGGCATAAAGATCTCTAGGACACAGAGCCCACAAATAAAGATCAGTGACCAAGTCCCATACAAATGGGCTCTGGAAGACCAGTGCTGATAGATACCATTCCCATTCAGAAGCTCTAAGAAACACAAATGTAAATAAATAAATAAAATAAATAAATAAATAGGGAGAATGGGGAAAAATTAGCCTGATGATCTCTGGTAAGCAACCAAGCCATAACTTCAGCTGTGAGCATTGCTCTGGGAGCAAACAGCTGAGCATCACACTGTCTGGCATCCCATTTCCTCAGATGGGAATGAATGGCAGGTGTTCGCAGATGGAAGAACACAAGCCTTGCATTATAAGATTATCTTCCCAAAATTTACCCACTGAAGCACTGAATTTATCAGCTGAATTTATCAGTCAAAGTGCCTCAGAGTTCTGGGAAGCTGCCTCTGGCTGACTACTGGGTGGGAAGAATGTCTCCAATTGTTTTGGCGTGTGGAACTAAAGCAGCTCAGCCACTTTCCCCTACACCTGCCAGTCACTCCTGGTTGCATTTTATCTGAGTACCACTTCCTAATTTCACTATAGTGAAGACTATCAAAATACATTTTTGCAATAGGTAGCTAAAGTGCCAAACCGTGAGGATTGTTACCCCTCAAATAGAAATTGAATAAATTACTGTTGTTAAAAATAGCGATTTAATACCCGTCTTCTGTTAAGGAAAAAACCTCAACCTGTTTTTTTTTTAAGTGTCATTCTTTACATGTGTCACCTTTTTTTCAGACTCCTTGGCAAACAGAGAAATACCCCAAAATGAGATGGCTTTCTCCCTCAGAAGCAGAATTCTCTGAGGCTTTTTGCAGGACTTTGTTCCCTCCCCACTGAATTCCCTGGAAGGCTTCACAGGGATATAACCAGCACAGTTTGGCCAGTGCTGCTTGGTTTTAGCACCTCACTATTCTCTAAGACCTTTTGCAAATCCACTTTTTCCATTATTCCCTTTGATTACCCCATCCCTCTCCGAATTTCCAGCTAATCACTTGTAACAAAAAGGTGGGGGGGAAATAGCATTTCTCATCCCAAAGATGAATGTTTTGCATGGCCATTTACATATCCATGAGGCACAGCAATGTGCTGCGCATCACAGGTCAGCTGTGAGCTGCATCCTGCAGCCAGACACAACCCCTCTACAGACCCTGCTGTAGTATTACTGCTTTGCTCACAGGAATGTGACACTAAGGAAGCATCAACCATAAATTACAGTCCTTCACTGCCTCCTTTCACTGTTGTCCACAGCATTGCAGTTTTCTCCCCAAGGCTCAACTATTTTTCACTGTTAGGTATTAACATATTTTACATGGGAATGATTTTATTACTTAATGGACTAGTAAGCTCACTAGATGGTGTTATTTTTTCCCGCGGTTGGTCATTTAAAATAAAGAATATCCAGATCACACTTGGCCATCCTTACCTGTTTTCCTATTATTCTTCAGAAATAATTGCCAACAATTTAATGGAGTGGTTCCCAAAAGGCTTGGGCATGCACATCTATTTGTTGTACTGCATCTTCCGTCTTCCAAGGTGCCTTCTCCCTCAAGCCACTTTTCCCCTGAAGAATCGCACTGTCAAAGCCCTCATTATATTATAACTTCTATGCCCCTTTTCTCTTCTCTTCTCACCTTGTTAAATACTGTTGGAGCAAAGGAGTTCAGTAGCTCTACCATTTTAGCAACACATTGATTTTGTCTCCCTCTTCATTTATTAATGGAACTACTTTCTCTCTAGTATTCCCTTTTCCCTGATATAATTGTAAAAGCTCTCTTTATTCCCCTTAAGCCTTTCTGCTCTCTGAGCTGGCCTTATCTTTTCCCTGCAAGCCTTAACAGACTGTATATTCTTGTTTAGTTCTCTTTCCCTTCTCCGGTTTTCACTATAGGTTCTTTCTTTACACTCCTATCTTTCACCGGCGCTTTGTTATGCCACATTGGATGCTACTTGTCCTTCCATTTATTTCAATGGGAACAGTAGCGTGTCCCATTCTATGGCACTATTCTGGTATTTCTGGCCTTCTCTCACCCCTCTGGATTTAACACCTCTCCCTGGTGCACCTGGGTCTTGCCTGGCCACAGAGGCACCACATGAGGTGACAGGTCAGAAAGGCACCATCTGTGGCAAGTCCCGCACCTTGACATTCCAGGTATGTGCTCCCACCTAGAAGGAAACAAAGCATCTTCCCCAAATTACAAATCCTATTTTTCCCACTGGCAGTTCAGAGCCAACGCTTGGTTGTGAACCCCAGGCCAGAGCATTTCCAAGAAGCAAGAGGGCAAGTTCACAGTGCAGTTTTAATTATTGTCTGAAGCAATCCAAAGGAGGCAAAAGACTGGATGGATTTTACTGGAGCCTCTGTGAAATTTCTGAATGGGATCTTGTATTATAAGCACTGCAATATCAGTGGGACAGACTGAAGGGTTAGGGTTAGGGTTAGGGTTAGTACTTTATTGAATGAATCATCATTTCATCCGGAAGAATCAAAGCACTGCATTTTTAAAATAAGGAAACATGTTTCAATTCCACTAGATTTAGAACATGTTAAAATGAGGCACTTTCCTGAAATTGCAACAAATTCACACAATTCTTCTGCTAAGTCTGAATCTACATTTTCCCATATGAAATGTTTGGGCTTGTTTGTTTCATTGTTTTTTCAGCAAGTCCACAAAATAAAGATAGGAATTATCACAAGACCAGAAAACAATGCCTTTGAGGAAAGATTGAAGAAGCTGGGGTTACTCAGCTGGAGGAGAGGTGGGACACTGCTATAATCTCCAAGTACAGAGAAGGCTTATGGAAAGAGGAAGGGATAGCTTTTCTTCCTGGTAGGTAAGATAAGTAGTCATGAGCTTAAACCACAGCAGGAGAGGCTAAGGCTGGATATGCAGAAATGAGGCTGCTGAAGTGCAGAGACATGCTATTGGAGGAGAAGGTTTTGCCTGTACTGGTGGAGGTGTCTATGCAACAAACAAGACCACTACCCACCTGGAGCAGGATTTAAAAGATGCTGCTGCAAAGGTCATCCCAGGGTCCTTTCCACCTCTCTCAGCCTAGGATTTCACTGACACTGCCGTCCTAGCAAGCATAAGTCTGCTATGTTCAATGTTTTTTGGATACTGCAGCACTTCTATAGCACTGTGTGGTTTTGGTAGATCTAGAGAGGAACATCTCAGAAGACCTGCTTAGTCTCCAAATCTCCCATGAAACAGAGCCACTACGGTAGGAGCTGCCTGTGTTAAGCACTGCTGAAGCTTAAATTTCTGTAAAAACATTATCTAGAACATAAAAGAGTCAGGCACTGAAATACAGCTAGATCCATGAAGCCAAAAGCCCCAACACTTGCACAGGCACAGGGGGACAAGGATCCTTTAAGGAGTTTGGCATTGCTCCCTTCTCTAAGCGTCCTCTGGTGTGCACAGAATTTGTAGCGCAGTTAATTTCAGGAAATCAAAGAGAAAGAGATGAGAATGTTTGAACCTGTGTGGCAGGAAAAGGTTAATTATAACCCATTTCTTTGGAATCTATTTTCCAGGCATTGAATATTTGTAGATTAACAAGTAGTAAGGCCAGAAAAGATACTTAAAGTGTTCTAGGCTGGAGAGACCGTGATGGGAGACTGTGGCAGAATAGAGCTTGTGTTTAGGCCAGAGGGCCACAGTAAAGATGCTTGTCTGAGGACTGTGGGAGGCAACTGGCTAGAAATGTTCTAGATTGGTGGCATCAGTCAGGAAGCTTCTGGAAACTCGAAAAAGTGCAGTAGACTTTGCTGGTGTCATCACACAGATTCTCAGCTGGTTTTGGGTGTCTCAAAACCAGTGCAACAAACCCCATACCAGCCTGGACACAGCACAGCAATTTGTGCTGGGGAACAAACAGCAATGTCAGCACAGGGCTTTCATCATCCTGCAGAACAACTACAGAGATGGTTTGATATAACGCATTGCTAGACTTGCTTCTAGTGAGGAAATGTCACACATCTTTAAGCAATTTGGAAGAGATTCTCTCAGCAAAGGGGTGAGTTTTGCAGAGTCCCTGGTGGCCCTTGCAATCACCCCCTTGGGCACAAGCTCAACAAGTCTTCCAGTCCAGGAGCTAGCTCCAGGATGCTCTGTTGTTAGCAAAAGGTGAGCCAGTGCAAATGCCATCAAGCTTGGAATAGACATCAACACAGTTGTATTGGGATGCTCAAGGACATGAAAATGTGGAGTATGACTGTGTTGGTCATACCATCCAACAAATCCAACCAGGCCAGCTGCAGAAAAAGAAGGCAGCTCCTGATCCTTGTAACTTTCTTAGCAACATTTCCATTAGTCCAGGCACACTCATGAAAATGCTCTTTTCAACAATTTGGGAACCTTCTTCCTGCAAGAGAGCAAAGATTGCATATTAACTCTTGAAAAGATGAGATAACACTATGCCTTCAGCTTGCCACATCCAAACATGTCCTTTCTTGGCTTTGCTTCATGCAAGAACACAGGATTAGTCCATTTTGATGTTTTTGAAGACTGTATCACACAACCCTTTCCCTCCACCATTCATCTCCAGAGCAACTGGGGGTTTTGCCTTGTTGGTTTTTCTGAGACATACTTCCAGAGTCCTGATGCTGTAAGGTTAGAAGCACAACCACACCACAGTCCCAGCATTCCTTTACCCATGGTGGAATCATGGCAAGTCTTCAAGCATTTGAAGGAGGGGGGATGGAGGAAGGAATTCCATGTTTGCAGAAAAAAGAAACAATAATTCCTTCGGCAGTTTGATGTTAAAATAAACCATAAAGCCTTGTAAGCTGCTCTGAAGCTTGAATGTCAGAAGTAGACCCCGGGGACGTGGATTAGAGGGCACAATGAAGGTGAGTCTGTGAAATGAGCATCACGGATCTTTGGACAATTGTTAATAAGAACACAGAAATGCAAATCTCCAGGAGCCGGTGAGGCATCAGCCTGTGTGCCTACAAATACACATGTGACTCCAATCAAATTAAGGGAGATTCACACCATGATGGTAAAAGGCACATGGCTGAATTGATGTCTATTACAACAGAGAGGCTTATCTCCTGCTGGCGGACAGCAAGAGGTCCCTCACAGAATCAAGCCCAGTGTCCCTTCTTGTACAGAAAATGTAGAGAAGTGACCCTATCTAAATCAGGCTGGGTCTATTTATGATTCTCTTTGGGGGCATTTGATCACCTTATGTAGCACTACCTAGAGATTCCCTTACATGTGAAACAAGCAAATTGCAAGCAGTTTAGTGAATCCTGACTGCAACTACAAATAACACATCTGATGATCTCCTTTCTTCACTTTTTCACTTGGTTTTCTATGGGCATCCATCCCAAACTCCTTATGAAGCTGAAATGCTGCTAGAGAAGAAAACTGAGCAGGGTATTGTGTACCAGTTCCTCATGCACTAAGGGCTTTCTTCTGGCTGGCTATGACTTGAGGTTGCTCTTTTGTTTTAGGTTTACAGGCTGAAAATGAGCCCTAATTCCAGCCTAATGCAAGCTTTGCTGTGCATCTGCACAATGAGTCATTGCATGCACTCTTTGCAGAAAGATAAGCTCTTATAGAAGTGGTTTGTCAGCTCAAGACCCAATGAGAAATGACTAATGCTTCTACAACAAGCTTTGAGTCTTGTTTTGAACAACACAATATTTGGGTTCTTGGGGATCAGCAGGTAAAGTGTTGAGCAAGGGTCTCCTCAAGACCTGGACTGTGCTCAGAAGCAACTCTGTTCTTGGAAACTGCAGGCATCTTCCCAGCCAGCACTCAGTCCTTACATATGACCTTCCACTTCTGTTTGCAGATGTTGCCATTGGACCTTCTTTTCCTACAAGGGCTAAATGCAAGTCAAAGTGAAATGATAGGTAGCCACTAAATACATGATATATTACAGCATTTAGGGAAGGATAGAGAATATCTTTCCAGTCTCCCAAAACTCTGACTTTTAAGCTACTGCTGATTTTGCCCAACCTTAGTTTACAGCCCTTAGGAAATGTTTTTAGCAAAGGCAGATACCTCATCCCTGGCAGTGTTCAAGTCCAGTCTGGATGGGGCTTGGAGCAACCTGCTCTAGACGAAGGTCTCTACCTGTTGTAGAGGAAGGCAGGGGTTGGAACTGGATGAGCTTTAAGATCCTTTCTAACCTAAACCAGCCTGGGATTCTGTGGTCAGACGCACTGAAGTAAATGTGGGGACTTGCAACAGACTGAGGGAAGAACCCAAGCTTTTGGTGAACCTCAAATCCACATCTCTCCAGAGCTCTGCTATTAGCAGCAAGGAGAAAATGTGCCACACCAAAGTTAGCACTGGGTGGGTTTCATGTTATGTCTCCAGAGCAGAGACAAAACAAGCTTCCATAGGCACATCCCCTCCCTCTTTTTCTTCTGAATCCTTTATTTTCCCCCCTTTCTCATTCTGTCTTTGCTTGCATTTCAAGGTTAAAAAAAGTCAGGATACAATAGTAAATATGTAAGATTAACTCCTAAAATATGTTAGCAAGTGAAAGCTAAAGAAAGCAAAATGAATTTAAAAAAGGCTTTCTTGAAGCTTAGAACAGAGACAGTTCTTTTGATCCTTTATCACACACTAACAAAAAAAGCACCAAGCGAGATACATATATATATAATATACATATAATATACATTTATATACTCTATATGCACGGGTATATGTGTGTGTGTGTGTGTGTGCATATGTGTGTGTGTATTTTAATTCACATAGGCTTTCCTTTCTTTAAAATGCTGCAAGAAGCTTTTTTTTCTGCAGATTTCTTTTTCTTTCTTTTTTTGATATTTCAAAGCTGGCAGTTCAGTAAATGGCTGGAACTGCCACATCTCTGTTCTTGCTAAAGAAATCAATGCTAATCCTATTACTGGCAGTTATCACCTATCCCAGAAACCACGGCTAAAAGAAAAAAAACCACTGAGATGTCAAAGTAGGAAAAAAGCATGGGGGAAGGGGAGAAAGCGCCCTTCATTCACTTTCAAACAGTGATTGTTTTCTTATTTTTGATCATTTTTTCCTGTTAAGAGAGAAACTAAACCACAGGAAAAAAAAAAAAAGAAATAAATGGGGGGGGGGGGTGTGAGAGGAAGGAAAAAAAGAAATAAAGGGAAAAAAAAACAATGTTCATATAGCATTAAGGGCCTAGCTTAAACCTATGCACCCACACGTAAACCCAGGCATCACTGAGCGCTGAGGCTCACCCCGCAGTGCAGAGGCAGGGAGTGGGGCCCCAGTGACCGGGCAAAGAGCATCCCATGTCTCCAGGTCTGCTGCCCTGCCGGCTGCCAGGGCTACAGGGCTGCCTGCAGATCCTAAGGGATTGCTCGGAGCCAGTGCTGTCAAAGCAGGGGAAGATGGAAAGTGTCAGCTCCTATTTGGGTGTGTTTGCCATGTAGGGACCCCTCCAAAGCACCCAGCTAGATATTTGCACAGGGAAGGAAATTGCTTGAGGTTTGATGTGCTGCCTCTGCTTGGTGGAGTCAGTTGTGGATGCGACCAGACTCCCCTGCCTGCTCCAGATATGAGAAGATGCCCCATTTCCTAATACAGAGTAATTCCCCCTGATGCAAGTTGTGCTCTGTCGGTCCTTCACATTTGCAGTTGTTCTCAAAAAGCTCAGGGAGGTTAGTGCAGATCATACTTCACCACCCATACGGGATCTTGGATCCTCAAATGTCATTTTTATGGGCCTACATCTCTGCTTCTCTTCCCATATGCCTCTACAACACCATCTACACTCCTTGATTATCCCCAGTGTACACCTCACCTGCCTGGGATTTCAAGGTCCCTGTTGTGGTTGTGATCAGAAGATGCCGAAAAGATAGAACTCCTGAGGTCAGCTCACTCTGTGAAGGCCTATCAGCTCTTTTGGCCTATCAGCTGGCCCTGACCAGACTTTGGGTGGTCAGACATCCCAACTGAGTACATATTATACTAAAAGCTGAGATCAGCAGCAGCATTTGAACCTGTGCTTTGGGAAAGAGGCATCCAGCTCCTATCCATTAGACCACACCATCTGCCTTGTTGATATGTTGAGGTCAGGCTGGTACCAGCGACACAGCTCACGAGTAACAAGCAGGAAAAGACAGCACAAACCAAATGAGCAGCCAAGAAAGAAATGAAAATAAACTCAGATCAAATGTTTGAAAATCAAATGCTGGAAAAGCAGATAGCCAGATATCTGCTCCAGCTAACCACAAGTTGGTGCACTTCTGGCATCTGGGGAAGCATTTCCACAGCAAATCACTCTTACCACCTGATACCACCATGGGAACCATTTCCAAACTCCCACTTTTAAGCAAACTCTCAGTTCATTCAGGGCACTGGTTCACTGGCCAATGAGCCAATGAAGATATTTGGAGCCTGCTAGGGATACTTTTTTCCATCTTGAAACTCTGAGGCAGAGTTACTACCCATTTAAGACTTTGAGAATATCTTGAACTTGTGCAAAATGAGTTTGCAAACCCTGGGGGAGTCAGCAAGGGATGAAGGAACCACTAGAAACCATTATAGGAGGGACCAAAACCCAGACACTTAATTTTTGTTGTTATTTGCAAGCAGCAAAACTGACCAAAGAAACAAAAAGCAACAGAAGGAGGAAGGTATTGGGCTTGCTCTCTCTGCCCTCTGGCTGGTTTGTAGGTCCTGCTGCTGCACAGTGTTGTTCTTGCCCTTCCTGCCGAGCAGATCCACCACGATCACCTCTGATGGTCTATCCATGCATATCCAGCTTCCCCTGCTGGCAAGTAGGAAGTAGGTGATGTAGGAAAGAAAATAAAAAGGGATGGTAAAGTCTTACAGGGCTAAAAAGCAGGCCATCAAGACACTATGGGTAACAGAGGGAAAGCAGAGTTAATGACACCTTGGGATAGATCAGGCTCACACAGTCTGTACACAGCATGTCACAGTGCCGGGGTGGAACAGAGATATTTCCATCACAGGATGTGGCAGGGAGCAGGCAGTAGCAATGCTTGATAGCAAAACAGAGGCAGGGGTTGAAAAGGAAAGCATAAGGATTCCTTAGTACATAGAAAGAAATGCGTAAAAGCAATTCCTGCATGTGCCTGGGGTTTCAGAGGGGATGGAGACAGCTGCGAGAATACGTATTTGTTTGCTTATATTTGGAGGTGCTAAAGGAAAACAGTTGTTGGACACCCCCAAACTAAAAATAGTCCTGGTTTGACTCAAAAGCAGGAAAAAAAAATACCATTTTGCTATGAGTTTTTTCACCAGTTTAGTAAAGTGAAGTAATTTTTAACAAAGATTATTCTTTGACTTGGGTGGGGAGAAAACATTAACAGTATGCCAAAGTAGCAAGAGAATAATATAAGAGTCTCAAAAGCTTTCTTTTCTATAGCAGAAAACAGTGGTGAAACCAAATCTATAGCTTGCAGTGACAGAAAGCACAACCCCAAGTGTGCACAGACCGAGGGCCCCACATCACCTTCCTCCCAGCCCAGAAAGAGAAAACAAGCAGGTTTTCATTTCCTAAGCAAGTTTTTCTTTCCCTGCTGGCGGACATGGTTGGATGAGCCCTGTCTTACCCTTACCTGTTCCTTGCCCATCAGCAGGAGGGCAGTAGAGCACAGCATGATGTCATATTTCTGATGGCAGGTGACAGCAGGACACAGACAGGGATGGAGGGACATCAGCAGGGTCCAGAGTATTCCTGTCCTCCATCCCCAGCCAGCGAGAGTGTAAACATCTGCAGGAAAGCAGTCCCTGAAATAAAACAGAGACACAGCAATGCAACCACAGCAGGCAAAAGTGTAGGAGAGGAGATCATCATGTAGAAGAGGGATCACCATGGGTGGCTTAAGCTGTGAACCCCCCCCCCAGAAGAATTCCCCTCCTTAAAAGCAGCACTTTAAGAACATTTTTTTAATAGTGGGGTGTTTTTTGTCCTTATTTTCCACCTTTAAAATAAAAGCCAGGCACCCAGCTGAAGATCCAGCCAGGAGAATTGAATGGCATCAGCTATACTACCAGAAAATGAAAGTCTGTGTGATTAAAAGCATTATTCACTATTTATACAATGTCAGCTCTCTCCCAGTATCAATATTTGGCAACTCTCTTTAGAACTATGTGGGTTTTAGCCTCTTTTGTAGTTCAATAAGTAGGAAGATGGCCCTACTGCAAGCCCTGGATTTGAAAGGCATAAAATCAGCATCCCCCAGGAGTTAGTTTCTGCCCAGGCTGTGCCATGCTCCCATGGGATAAAGCCAGGAGGACTCCCATCTCAAAGTGTGCAGCAGGATGGACACAGAGCTTTTAGAAGGGTGGTAAATCTGATACCTGCCTTCTCTTAAAGAACTGCATTTTTATAAACAGGATTCTCCCCTTTGCTCAGGCACCTTTTAGCTGCAAACAGCCATCTTGATTTCTAACTCCCAGCTTTCTTCTGCACAAGAGTCCTGTGAATCTAGTGCACACAAATGGCATTGTGAAAAAAGTGGGGTCGGGGCTGAAGGATTTCCAGAGTACTGTAGCAGAGATCGACCATGGGAAAGATTGGGAAGGGGAGCACAGCTCCCTAGATCATTTTTCTTTCTCTTGCTGCGCTTACAAATGCAGCAGGGAGGAGAACGCAGCCAGTACCAGGCACAGGAAGGGACTTCTGGGAATGCTTCCAGGCAGTCCTTCCCTTGCGAGCCACAGAACAGCCCTGGTGCGGCAGCAGAGGTCAGCGCCTGGAATGGCCCAGGAAACGTCCATCCCCGCCACCAGACACGGGCAGTTTTCCTGAGCAAACTGCCATTTCTTTGAGATCTGGAGATGCTTTCCCTGCAAGCAACAATGACAAGCTGCTAAATGGTGTCAGTGACTGTCTGTCTGAGCGCTGGTTAAAATAAACCATCCTTTTAACGCCAGTGGCGTTCTACCACATCATCAGCACAAGGCTGGCTCAAGTCAGGGATTGATGTCTCTTTAATTATATAAATCAAAATAAATAAAATATCATGCCCTTGGGCCTGTTGCAGAGTGCTGAGCCTGATAGGAAAGCACTTGAAGGCAGAGTAGTTTTGGGAAAAGGCAGCTCGCTGCGCTGCATGCAACTGAAGGGAGGAAAGAAAAATGATGCTGAAAGATCAAACCCATGCATGGAAGTCTGAAGGAGATCAGGAGCTGCTGACAAAGCCCATAGCCAGGAAAGAAATTGCCCTGGCTCAAAACAAGCAAGAGCAAAGAGCTGGGAAATGAGGATGTGTCAGGGCAGGAGGGCTGGCTCACTCCATTCAGTCATTTTACACCCAATTAACCCAAACCACAGGAAAAGTTCTTCTTGCACTGCTCATCCCAGTGAAAATAAGAGCTGCTGCGGGAAGGTTCCACTGAAATGGAGCTACTTTGGCTTCTTGCTATCACGGGCAAAACTTAATTCATTCAAATCAAGATCTCTCAGTCTAGGAAACAAAGAGGTTGCAACTGTACATGCTCTTTCTCTAGGTTACTTTTCAACCCCATGGTCTTCTGGCATGGCCCTGCAGAGCCTCATGAATCTTCTTTAATAGCCAATATGGCCATTACTACAGGTAAAAAAATACAATAAAATTAAAAACTGAATATAAATTTTTATTTTATTTTTTTTTTTTTTTAGGAAAATTTAACAAGTCACAACAGAAACAAACCCTTTCAGAACTACCTTGGAGAAATACTTTGCCTTTTTGAAGGCAGTGAAAGTGAACAGCTTACCAAAGCCACCAGCTAATTCTTCATCTCCTCAAGACCTTGAGCAAAGGCTGGATGTATTTACAGGAGAGATATACATGAGATCAGCTGCAAACTACTGCTCCCCCATCACTGAGGGTGACTGAGCAAACAGCGGTGATAGGGACCACCCCATCCTGCCATCACTGCTGTTTTGTCAGGCTGTAACATCAATGGACCTACAAGCAGGTGAAGCGCTCATCACCAGCGCATAATTACCCCATCTCTAATCTTAATTTCAAGTATTTTCCCATGAAATGTTGTCTGTTTACGTTTCCAGTCTTAAAAAATTCATATCAGAAAACGGCATAATGTCATATTTATATTATTTGGATATTCTGAGTTTACTGCTCACTCCATGGGGGGGGGGGGGGGGGGGGCAGCTTAGAAACCACGTAATATACCATATAAAATACATGTTTGTGCACAGTGTATAATTTAATGCATGAGATACACAAGATCTTCCAGCAGAGAGTGTTTTAAACAACAGCATTTTAGCCTCCAAAGCACAGCAGCAAGGGAAACATTTTCCGTGCTCAGTTTCTCTGCTATTGGAACATTTGTTTTTTATTCTGAATATTTCAGCACATCTATTTACCTGGCACTATATTTAGTACCACAGTACCAAGATGGCATATATAAAGATTCAATTGCAATTCCCATCTGATGTCCCTTCCCTCTCCTTTTTACCCCCTTTTTTATGTCCGCACTCTGAATTCAGCACAAAGTTGGTGTGTTTAATTTAAAAAGAAGTAAAACGCGCCAGGAGACGCCTCAGACCACTGCAAATCACCTACTTTATAGAGGCAGTAAAATTGTGTATCGGATTAAAAATGATGCTGATCTGAAATTTATGATAACTTTTAATGGCATTATAATTTTTTTTCCCTGTGCTCTCCATCACTGAATCGTTTGGATGCACAGTGCAGCAAGATGAAATTTGTAAGGGAAGAACATTACATAGGCAAGCACCGATGGGGGAAAAAAGGCAGTGGAATAATGCAAGAGCCCCTTTTGGGTGCGAGAAGGATGCTGCCACGGCATGCTTTGCATGGCCCATGGGGCTGGGCTGATCGGTCCCTGCAGCACAAAGGCATGGATGTGCTCAGCACCATGGACTGAAATACAACCCCCAGCAGAAGGTGGTTATTTAGGAGAGCACTGGGACTGAATCATGCTGAGTGTCTCTTGCAAAGGTCTAGTTTCTGGCATGATTCAAGGTTCCTTTTCCCTCTGCTAGGCAAAGACTGCAGCAGGTGCATCAGTCCTTTGGCTGTGTACCTACCCTGAGACTATAGAGATCATCTGCCACCGGCACAGCTCTGTAACTTCTTGCTCTGCTTACGGCAGGTCTGTGAGGACAACTCCATCCAGCACTCAGCACTGAAATGGCTTTGGTGGAGAGATGCCAGCTAAGTTTGTGGAGAAAGACCCACCAAAGGTGCTCCGTGTAAAGCCATTTCAAGTTTTTAAGTCATGGCTTGATCCTGTGGTGGTGATAACATGGATCCAATCCCAGAGCATTAGGAACCAAGGTATTTATGAGTGTGCAGACCCAGGAGGGCAGCAGTCTATCTTATACATGAGTCAGATGCACACCAGAGAGACCAACGCTTCACCCCTTCCACTGTATATTGACAGAAAAGGGACTCACCAGAGATGCAAGCACCAAAGTCAACAGCTGTCAGCAGTCCAGCTGGCATCCAGGAGGGAAATGTCAAAGCATCATGTTGTTACTGAGGTACCACCTACTTTCTGCCCAGCCAAGGGGAAAAAGCACCAGTCACGTAACTAAACACTCTGTCATGATAATACACACGAGAAGCCACAAGCAGTCTTAAAATCTGCCTTTCCCTGACCCTGACTTTGCAAAGCAGTAGACATTCTCTAACAGAAACAAAGACAGTAGTATGTTAGTCACTCGGAAATTACTATAAATTGCTAAGTGTATGCATGCATGTAAACAGTGAGCTTATTAACAGCCACAGAACACTGAATCCCCCTACTTCAATTTATAATCGTATTTGTGCAAAAGCAAACCCACAACAAGTCAATAGCTTGGAGTTCCTCGGGAGAAGTATCTCTGCATTCAAGGAACCAAAGTGGTGGCACTGCAACTTCTTAAAGGAGATGCTGGGGAAACCAGCAAAATTCTGGGATACCACCCTGGTTTTGCTATTGCTGTCTTCAAAAGCGGGTAGTGAAAGTCCCATTCTCCCCCTCCTCTTCTTCATTTATTTCATCTCCTTCTCCAAACTCTGTCAGACTACTCCACAATAAAATATTAACTGCTGTGATTGTTTTGCTGTATTATGGGAAGTCAAAACCCTTTTGAATTGTATTTTGCAGGGACCTGCCTTTAAATCCGTGTGTTCCATCATTCCACAGCAACACATGTAATTTCAAACAAACAAGTAAACAAACAATGGCCTGAATCTCTGGTCAGTCTGTTTTACACTTTCCCTTCATAAACTTCTGTGTTTATTGACCCCACAGCAGAGGGATACCTGCGCTTGATCCTCATAATTTTGCTTTCTCTCCTTGTGATATGTTAGCAGATCTCTTTGTACACTCCCGTCTCCATCTGTAAAACATTTTCTTTGTGCCCCTTTGGCATTGCAAGTTTTCCGTAGCATAAAAGTATCTTGCATTAATCCATCCAAACTGCAACTCTTGGTTGAATCTTCAAGTGCTGCCCTATCAGCAAGAAAAAGCCCCAGGTCCCCGTTTCCCTCATGGGTGTTGCCACAGTGCACCCTAGCATCTCAGCTTGGCAGCTAACCTCCACCCAGCTACAGGAAGATCAAAGGGTGGTTAAGTAGCAGCCCAGGCTTTATCCAATTGCTCTTATCAATCTTCATAACAAAGGGGAAACAATTCAACCATCTCTTGTGGGAAATAAATTGAGCACACTTCTGTACTTGCCTATGTTCTCATTCCTTCAAGAATTAGCCCTATTGATGAGGCCCAGGTGAAGAGCTCCAGAAGCAATTAAAGCAAGTGCTATACCTCGAGGTGTACCTTGATAATATTTCTGTTCTTTTCACTATGCCCCTATCTCACACTAGCATCAACATGAGGTGCATTAGAGATGGTACTTCATAAAGAAAAGCTGCACTTCACGCTGAGAAAGCCTTGATCCAAATGCACTTCAATTAGCACAGTGCAGGTGCCAGGGACTCCTGGACAAGTTGCCGCTCTACAGATTAAGACAGAGAGGTGCCTTGGAGTCGTGGAAGAGGAGCCAGGATAGAGTTTGCTTTATTTTTACATCCTCCACTCCCTATTTTGGCCACTTCCCGGTTGCCCTGCCAAGACCACAGAGCCAAAGCACTGCCTAGACATCCTCTGGAAGCCACAGGTAATGTATTCCCAGGCCCATCAGATCTGTCAGAGCAGACACCATATCTTCGATCAACAAGATTCTGAGGCTTAACCTCATTTAAACGTTTACTCAACAAAGGTCAAAATTTATCTGACTGCTGAGACCCCCCGCCCCATCCACTCTCACATCTGGAAAGGAAAGGTTTCGCTGTTAATTAATTCATTCAGATGAAACCAGCAAAAGTGTCAGTGTAACAAATTAGGCACTCATTGATTATTGGCTTAAAGAAAAGAGTTAATGGTTCTGCTCTGGAAAAGGGGTTAGGCAAGTCTTTAAAGTGATACACACATGCAGTACTTTGCTGCTCATGTGGGCTCTGAAACTGGCACTTTAATTGTAAAAATGCATTTAGAAATTCCCTATTTCTCTTCTTCCCTTTTTCTGTTAGGATCGCTTCCAAACCGCCTGTGCAGCTTTCCACTGCATAATGTGTTTTGTGGACACAGCCCTGCTCTTCTCTGTTAGTACTACTGCTGCCTGGGCAGCTCGAAGGGAACATTGATGCTTTGTAAGTGAAGCCATGCAGAAGCAGTCTGCTCCCTGCCATCTCCTTGGGAAAAGGGCCACTTACAAGCATAATACATGGGAAGCATAGAGAGACAGGAGAGCTGCATTTCACGAAGCAGCCAGCAGCTAAGTCTTAAAGGAAACAGGCTTAACTCACTACCGCAGCTAGGACGTGGCCCAGGGGTCCTACTGAAGATTACCAAAGACGAACAGAAGCAATCTGTGGTCAAGCATTACAGAGCTAAAGGCTCTGCTTTAATTAATGAAATTACAGCAGAAGCAGAAGATGCCATCTACCAACAACACAGAAATACTCAAATTAGTATCATGTCACCAAGGGCTGAAATTCATGACACCCCCAAACTGGATGAGCAGTGTCCCTTTCTCCCTTCTCTTCCAGGCTCTATCTGTGACTTTGCTCATGTACAAAACTAAAGCCAGACAGGAGCATGTAGCAGCAGAGTGAAACAGTAAAAACAGATGTTTTAAAATTGGTGCAGGGCACTGCAGTAATGCTTGGGGCAGGATTCAAAGGGCAGTTTTAGCAACATGTACTGAAGAAATATTCAAGGCAACAGCAGTGGCATCTGAGGACTCTGTTTTTAAAACCACAGTGTGGTCACTGTTAGGACCTGATTGAAATTGCACTTATTTTAATAAAAAATCTGGATTGTGGATTAAACTTCAGAAAGAAATCACATAGCAGTATTTAACTAATCAAGGCTTTAAGTGACCTAAATGAAAATACTCTATAATGATAACTCCTTGGCTGGCTTAAGTCAGTTTGTACTGATGATGCATATTATATTTCTTATAATGGAAATAATCACAGTTAGTTCCCAACCTAGAAAAGCCACTTTGCCCTAGTAAAGCACACTTAGGACAATTCTGAAAATAAAGAGTATGCTTAACAGCATAAGGCACAGCAGTCAGCCAATGGACATAGCCTGCTTGTAGCCTGCAGGTAACTATGGCCATACTGAAGGGTTGTAACCTCAGAACAGATGTGTTCTGAGCCCAGCGCACAATATGGTAAGCCATGCTGTAGCTTCTGAAAATACATCCACATCCAAAATACACTCCCTGTGTTGTCAAGAGACTCCTTTTCATCGGCTTCTCACTGTTTTGTGTATAACCATGTGTTTGTGGGAACAGGAAATTTTGCCTTTACCCACAGAACAAGGGTTAAGCCTTCACAAAAAGAAAGTTAGTACAGACCTGTAGCCCGTCACCACCTTCTGAGAGAGGGGACCCATGCTAGTTGCTGCTGACAGTCACAGACAGCTCCAACGTCCCGAGTCCCCTCCTGCCTACCCACTTTCTTGCGCACTACACTAACATTGTAAATATTGTAAATACAAATATTAATTTGTAGTATTACATATGACACCACTGCACTGTCTCACTACATGAAGCTCATACCCTAGGTCACAAAATGCATCTCACTTCCCTATCTCAAACAGTTATCTCTTGGCATCGCTTGTTTTTTACCTGGCTTTCAATAACCTGATTACATTTGTTTTCTTTGACAGCAATAAGAGACAACAACAATTTCTCCTATCAATTCCAGGCTCCTCTGAAAAAGAGCATGGCTACAGCCTAGTTTAACTACATCAGGCATGTCCTAGGGTAACAAGGATATGATGAAACACATGCTTTGCAAGTGGGTTTTAGAAAAGAAAGACTACATTCAATGGCAGAAAAAATTGATTTACCCACAGAAAATATTACAAGCAAAAATCAGAGGTTAGAAGTAGAGCTGAAACGCAAACCATTACCTTCATTATCCAAAACAGGCTGTTTATTTGCAGCTCGAAGCTGTAGAAATGACTTGGCTTAATTGTAATTAAAACCTTTTGGTATCTTTAGAGCAGCAGAAGTGTTCCATGCAAAGGTAGCAGGGCTGTGAGGAGAAGAAGATGCTATGACTTAGAACAAGGACATCTTGGGCTGCAAGGAGAACAAAACAAAACCCTGACAAATATGATATTAGGCTGAGAACAATTTGAACTGTGGTAAGAAAAGAGGGATTGTAATTGAATTTGTAAAAGGCCATACAGCAAAACTAGAGCGAAACTGTTTGCAACATACATTAGCTGAAAAAGGCATTTCAAGTGAGAAAGGAGAGTGCTGGGGAAAGCGCAAAAGCCGTCTGAGCTTGGTGCCTGCTTTTGCCTCATAGCTGGCATCAAACAGCTCGCTTCATCTCCCTGGGACTGTGCTGCTTACCTGTAAGCCAGGGTAAAGCTTCTCACTGCTCCCAGGCTGTACTGACATCCATGTAAGTGGCAATTACCCCCTTGAAGTGCCTGTGTCCCCTGGGATAGACCTGTGGGTATTGCTAAAGGTATAAGATAATAATTTAGGAGATCTTGTTGAGTTATGTGTGCTTCTGCAACCCCCAGCCCCTCCACCAAGGTAGTAATGGGAGCAGTTCTTGCAAATCCTAATGACCATCTTCCCATTTCTGAAATAAACTCTTCAAGCAATTGTGTTGCTGAAAGAATTGCTGAAGACAACCTCTGTGAGAGAAGAAAACCCTCATGGAAGGGTCAGGAGCTTTATTTTGCATTTACACAATCTAAAAATGCAGGCAAACATTGCCAAACAAGATGAACTGAACTCTACCATGTTACAGAAACCTGATCTTTAACACCAGAGACTCAACAGCCATAACGCAGCCGATCTCCCTATGGCATCAGATACAGCTCAGAAGCAGAGAACATCACATCCAAACCTCCATCCATTTCCATACCACCATGTAGCCTGGTGATGCACTTCTGCAGTGCTCCTGAGTGACTTGGGATCAGGACATATTTCTGGCACAGTAACCAGGGCTCAACTCCCTGGTAGCTCCCATGGTAACATGCTGCCACCTGCAACCTTGCTGAAAGGGTTTTTACCTGTGCAAAAAAAAAGGGGTGAAAACCAGCAAGAAATGGGTGTGCTGTAGACAGATTTCACAGCTGGGTGTTCCCTTTGTGCACCATAGTCAAGCCCCAGATCCATGCAGATATTTAGGCTGGGCCATAATATTTCCTCATCCGCACCAGGGTAAACCCAGCTGAATCTCTCAGGAACCTAGAAATTGTGGGAAGGAGACATGGATGTCTCTCAACAAACTTCTTGTTTAAAAAGACAAAGGAAAATGAATGAGCACCAGAATTTAGCAATAGTCAGAGCAGGCCAGCATGCACTTAGGCTGAGATGCAT
This sequence comes from Pezoporus wallicus, assembly GCF_028554395.1. Classification (NCBI taxonomy): domain Eukaryota; kingdom Metazoa; phylum Chordata; class Aves; order Psittaciformes; family Psittacidae; genus Pezoporus; species Pezoporus wallicus. The sequence continues at coordinate 1,842,183 of NW_026642342.1, forward strand.
CACACTTTGAGTTTGAAAAGTCTGTGTCTTACCTGTTTTAGGCTTTGTATTCTTCCAGTATCAAAGGTGAGAGACAATCCCCTCTGGTGAGCAACTGTACCCAACGAGGCACATGCAGGAGGAGGTGCATAATGTGGCTCACACTAATGTAATGAATTTCAAAGAAGTCACCTTCAAGTGTCTTCACCTTGTCCTTCAGTATCTGGTCCCTTAACCTGGTCTGGGTGATACAAGGCATTCAGCAAAAGCATAAGTATGCCACTTGCATCTGCACATTAAACCAAGAATAAAGCTTCAGCTGGGGCTGTATCCAATTCTTTGGCACATCAAGGATGGGAAAGGATGCACGGATGGCTTGTTCGCTAACCCACACTCTCCCTGCCAGAGAGCTGTGCCAGAAGTTATCAAGAAAGCTGCAAAATGAAAGCATGATATGCTGTGGTAATTATGTGTGCTTGGATATTTGGGGTTTTTAACAAGTGTTCTGCTTTTCAGTAAATATTCTTTAGCATCTCTGTTGTCCCATTGCTGCACAGTTAGCTGTAAAAACCATCAGTTCATCCTTATTAACTCTATCAGTGCCACAGATGGCCATCCAGCTGCAAGGGGCTGAAAATAGCTATGAGGTTTGAAGGGACCAAGCAGGCCATCTGGCAGAATTGTAAGGGAAAGTTTAGTGGCATCAGTGAGTAATGTGTTGTTTCAAGGATGGCAATTCTAACATCACTCAGTGGATGCTCAAAGTAGGTTTTCCCCATCTAAAGCAAAGAAAAAGTTTCTTCAGATCCCTCCAAAAGAGACATCCTTTGGATGTGCCACCCACTCCTGACCTGCATTTATTGTTGTCCCCTATACCAATTATACAGGTAACACTACACTCCAAGCAGCTTTCAGATCTCCTTCTCCTGCTTATTAATTGTCATCTCTCTGAATAAACACACAAACCCCTTGACTGGAGGTGCGTAAATATTTACAGGGCGTGCCCAAGGAGGGTCAGAAACCAATACATCACCTGAAGGAAGAATGCTCAGAGACTGTAAAGACCTGATCTCACATTTGCCCTGAGCAATTACAGTTAAGTAACTGCAATACAAGCACATATTTAAGTACTTATGCAAGGAAAAGGGGCTGATGACCTCGATTATATTTGCATTGTGTTTCCTGTTGTTAGCACTTCCTTGGCGGAATTACTGCAATACATCTTGGACTCCAATTTCATCTGCCAGCTCCACCAAACTGCAGCCAGCCTTTGGAGAGGTCCAAAAATGCTTAGAAGTTGAGCTGTATTTCTTCTTGTACAGCTCTTCCGTCCTGCCTCAGCAGCTGCTCATGTCTCCATACTGCCTTGTCAAGGACATTAGCAGAAGCAAATTTGTCCCAAAGCTCCTCTGAAACTCAGGCGCCATCCTCAGCAGATGGACAAACACAGGTTTAACTGACTGGCTTACCCTGCTCTGTCAAATGCCTACACTGAAATTGCACATTTCAAAGTAACGTAATTGCTGTTATTTAATTTAAAAAAAAAGGAAAAAAGAAAAAGACTGATAAATTTCAAAGAAAAAAAAAGGCAAGAACTTCTTTTGCAGGCAAAGTTACAAAAACGTCAGAGCTGTAGCTTGCGGGAGGTGACATTTTGTATTTGCAATTATAAACCTAGTAATTTGCATATGCTTTTTCACCTGAAGACTCCATGCAGGTACACACCCAAAAAATACCATAAGTGTGAAAGACTATGAAGTTATTAAATACCGTAATTAGGGTGTTTGTTTTCTCATGCCTAAACCTGGAGAGAAGGACCCCAGTTATGTACTATTTCTATGCTGTTTTGCCTGCTTCATCCAGTACACAGGACTCCTAGGCTGGGAATAGCAAGGTTTTGCAGAGGGTGCGCTCAGCCTACTTGTAGCTCATTTCCAGTGCAGAAGTTCCTCCTCTTCTGCCTGGAGAACATTCTTCATGGTTTTGTGTTGTCTTTATGGAGCTATGCTTCAGTGCACATCAGACAGAGTATGGGATTCCATGAGCCCTTCCAAAAGCACTTTCTGCAAGTCTGCTCCTCGCCACCAAGCTGGGATTTGACTTGCTTTAATTTGAACAAAAAGATAAGGAAATTTAAGTGTTGTTATGGTTGGTTGGGGCACCCATTTGGACACTGCTGCATCCTGCATACAAAGTTCATGGTGACTCAAGCAGAAGAAGCCAGGACAGGCTGCTGTGGAATAAACTTCCTTAAGTCCTGAAACATGGGCCTGTATCTTTTGTAATGCTTTTTTCTGGGTAACATAACTGGAGAACTTGGTTGCAGCAATATCTTGGGACGATGAATTCCCTAAGCTATGTATGAATTGCTCACAAAAGTGTCTTTTTATCAGTTTCAGTTCTGTTGCCTTTCAAGTTTATTCAGTGTCCCTTTGAATAAGGCACTATTGTAATTGTCTAAAAAATAAATTTGATTGCCTGCTTGACCTTCTTTATGCCATTTATTACAGTCATTTCATTTTTTATTGATTTTCTCCTTGGAAGAAACAGACAATATTGTCACTTTAGCCGCACTTGGAAGTATTTGTATTGCCTGTCTCTAATCCTTTGTTATTTCTGTTTCATTTTGGATGTGGCAAAAGCAGAACTTAACACTGGCTTCAGAGTGAGAGCACAAGCTCAGCAATGGCAATGTCAGCTTCACCCCTATTTATGTTTTTTCTAAAAAGAGAAAAAGCAAATAAATAAAAACATATATAAAACCCAAAACCAAACAAGTCATAGGTTCTTGCTCCTTTTTGTTGGAAAAGGAATAGAGAATAAAGCAGAGAACGTTGCAGTGATCCTTACCAGTCCTGAACCGAGTGATGGTGCAGATCTGATCACATTTCACAGGGTCCCATATAGGACTTGGAAAAAGTACAGAGAAGGGTAACACCGTCTTGGAAATGTTTTAGAAGGTTGCTGTGCAAACAAATGATTACACATATGATCTGCAAAACTGGTTAGTGATATGCCGAGTCAGACGACTCAGAAGAGAATGACTATATCCATGAGCTTTCTCCAGTGCCAGAGCTTGGCACTGAAGCTAGGGATCAGCAGGCTCAGACAGCTATACGACACCAGCTTTCCTGCCCTCCAATGGCATTATCTTGCTCTTGCAGACCCCAACATCATTTCACTAGAGCGGTGTCCAGTTCCCCTGTTCTGTTGGGTCTTCTGAAAGTCAGCGATGCCCAGAGCTGATCGCCCTATTTAACCATGGGATACCTGCAAAGTCAAATACTGACAAAGAGCAGTCCGGCTCTGGCGTCTTATTTTCTATGAACACTGAGTATTGATCACTTCTTCCAACCTTGAAGTCCACTTCTAACCAACAGTGGAACTTTATCAATCCGTCCACCACCAAAGGATATCTTAGCCACCTGTCTGACTACTGGTTTGATGTACTTAAAGGCTTCCTCTTGGAAATGCCTCATTTTCCTTCATGCTAACTGGTTTCTCTTGTATTTTCCAAAGGGTGTTGCTTAGTCCTGCTTTTGGACACTATTATGATCTACCTGCTGGTACTAATTTCAGTCTTGCTAGGTAGCCATTCTCAGTAGCACCCTGTGAGTAGTTTCAAGCTTAGTATAACTGTGCCCATCCCACCATACAACTGCGTATCCTAGTAACCCTGCTGCTCAGTTCTCGCTGTGCTCATCCCAGCTGCACCCACAAGGATGTGCTACTCTTTGTATTATAAATGTTCTGCTGAGCACTACTGTGTTACCGTTGCTGTGGTTTACCAAGTCACTCACAAGCTATTTCCAAAGCTGGCCCTGTTTTCTTGTTTTGCTGTTTTCCACACAGGCACAGTATTTCTTCCTGGTCTTGGATGGGCTGGTAATGAATGGTATGAAATTGCAATGGGTTCCTGCAGCAGGGGGATGGGATAGGATACAGTCCAGGACCTGCAAAAGTGCTTTCCCAGCTATGCAAAGGGGTCGGTCGTTGTTTAATGACAGGCACAAAGCCCTTCCTCAACTTTGAATGAATTCTCCCTGCAGCACTAGGAGCTTTTGCCAGCCTGAGAAATGAGAGGCTGGGACTCAAAAGAAGTAATCTTTTAAAGCATAAATGGCCAAGCTGATTTACTTCCAAACACACAACAATAAAAAAAGGCATTGCTGTTGGGCAGGACCTCATTTGCCAAGTTTCAACAGAGCAAAATTTTACAGCGAAGTTATAACCACTTTAAATACCATTGTTGGTTTATAATGAAAAAGCTGGCAATCTGTTAGCTAAGACTGCTCTTCCAAGGGATGCTTTACCATCATGCGCACTCCACATACATGATAAGTTGAAGATCCACGTGATAAATTTTCGATTGATGTGATAAACCACATTAAAGAATCCTTAGCCACGTCTCCCATGATTTTCCCAGATCTAGGACATTTCCAGAATTTCCTCTAATAGTTCAGTCCCCTCAACCAACCCCTCAACTTCACTTCAAAAGCAGTCTGCCAAAAACACTTTCCTTGCCTCACAAGGCTGTGAAATTCCTTTCCCAAATGAACCACACAGAGGGGCAACCACAGTCTTAAGAGACTTAAGGAATTATCTCTGATAAATAACAAAAAGAGAAAAAGAATACTTAAAGTCTAGGCAAGAGACCATACCCCAAGGAAACCAGACTTGAATGTTGTATTGATGAATGGGCTCCTGCATCAAGATTCATTCATCCTGATATTAGCAATAATAGAGAGACATTTGAAAGTGTGTTACCTACTGGCTCCTCCTTGGAGGTGCTGGAGACATAGACTAACTGAATCACGTTTGCAGAGGAGAGCACAGATTTAGGTGTCTGAGTTAAATAACACTTCTGGAAAGTGTTACATTAAGCCACTATCTTCCTGAAAATCTCTTTTGGGGATTTCACCTGGGGACCACAGAATAAAGCCAACCCCAAACAGCCTCTTCAGCAAATCTTGTCCAGGACAACCAAACATAGAGGGCTGTGGGACACAGGAAAAAGAAGTCCAATTATATTTGTGTGAACTAGCTTCAGCTCTCTCTTTCATTGCTCCTCTGCTGTGTTCTACATGTTCCTCTAGCAAGCTAAGCTGTACACCAGCTTTGTAACGAGGAGCAAGCCCATCTGCCCGAGCAGTTTGGATGGAGTCTCCCATACCTCCCAAGCATGAGCAGAGTGAGGCATGGCTCAAAGTGTGGTCCCAAAGCATAAGGAAGCTGATGAAGAGCCATCAGCCTGTTTCTTCTCCCCAGAGCCTGAGCCTGGCCAGGTTGCAGCATGGTAGCATACGCATGTTTCAAAGACGCTGCTAGGATGCAGGCTCAGACGGCCTCGCACTGGAAGTTCATAGGGAAGCCAAGAAAGCTGTTGCAAGCCTCATGCTTAGTTTGCATTCATTTCCTTCCCAAACTCTCATTACCCAAAAGAGAAAGAGAGAGAGAGTGAGTGCATTCAAGTGGAAATGGTTGGAGTGCACTTAGAGGAATTTAGCCAAAAGGAAAAGGATAGATGATGGTGGCTTTTTTCTTTTTTTTTTTATTTCTCTCAAAAAAAAAAAAAAAAAAAGGAAAGAGAAAAAATCCTCCAGAACTTAAAACTGTTTTAATCAGCTGAAAAACATACGTGGGCTTTACAGCTCTGAGACAGCTTGCACAGGCTCTGATAAATGCCTATCGCTCATTTGCATACGCTAACAGCTACACTTTAATCAGCCTCCTAATCCCTGATGATATTAATGAATTTTTTTTATGCACTCTCTCTCCCCCCCTTCCTCCTGGTTTTTTTTTTTTTTTTAGTATCATGTTTGCTAATTCAAAACCGATCAGCGGCTTCTGTGCGCCTTTTTTTATGCAGGAAATAATGGGTGAGCTTGGTACTCCTGTTATCCTGCTCTCACAAATAATTAAGACTACAAAGGGTACAAATCAGTCTGAATGCACGGCACAAAGGCTCAAGCTATGCAAAGGTCTTTTTCTCTCTCTCTCTCTTTTCATTTATTCTCTTCTTCTGACAAGAGGTGGCTTAGAAAGATACTTAGCAAAGCAATGAACTGGTCACTCCCCAAAAAGCAAGAATTTCCCAGTCATTTTCAATGCTCGTGGTACACACAAGGACTTCTCTTTTTTTAGTGTTTGCTCACTCCATTATTTAGTGCATCCTGCTTTTGGGGGAGGAGGCTGCCCGTTGGAGAAATCTTCCACTGAAATGTTTTACCTTTGTTTTGGTAGTTCTGCTTTTCTCCTTGGGAGGGCTTGGTATAGGAGGATGCTGCAGATTTTGGACGGGGGACCTAGAAAGGTATTTCTTGCTTATGTGGTAACAGGGAAAAGGAACAGAGGAACAAATGAATCCACTTGTTGTGCAAAACTGGCTGCACGATCCCAAATGCAGAACATATCCAGTATCAGAGCAGATCAGAGGCTCTAGTCATGTCCTGGTGCTAATCCAGGCTGCAGCGTACCCAGAGACCTCATGTGACCTCTCAGCCCTTTAAGGCAATTTCCCTTTGCTCTAAATAAGGTCAACCAATGGATCCACCTGCTTCAGTCATGCAGACATTTCCCTTCTCCTGGCCATCCTTGGAAGCATCTATGAAACTTGTAGGTGGAGGTTGTGCAAGACCCTCTGCGAGTCACCTCTACTACTCCAAGAGAAACACCTTTTCATCTTGGAATTAAATCAGGTCTAAAAGTAGCATTTCTGACTCCTTCTAGATTTTGCAGAGAGCATGAAACACATTGCTCCACAGACCAACAGGCTGCCAATAAAAGTGCTACAAACTGTGATTAATTTGTGTAGAAATGGGTTGATGGACATACATGAGACCAACACGGTGGACCAGCCAAGGAAGGCTCTGAGAAATATGCTTTCTCAACACATTTGGTGACAAAGAGAGGGAGCCAAGTCATGCCACTGGTCATAACATTGAAAACTGCTACTACAGTTTTGTAAAAATTAGGCACAATATGAATTCACACTGACAATGAAAGACAAAACAACTGAATCTGAGTGGGTGATAAACAGAGGCATATCGAATGCATACAGAAACTAACAAAATTGATCATTAAAGCAAGCAGAATAGGGATTTGAAGAAACAAAAACACCTCAGTGCAACATCTAAAGGAAGCCTACAGGCATGAATAAAGTGTACAGGTCTAGACTTCTAAATTCAAGAGGATTTTCATATTAGGAAGCTGGGTAAGGTTGATGGAAAAAACACATACTTTTGCTCAGTAATTCCGTTAGGAGATGCAAGGAAGCATCTCTTTTGGATAGTCTCAGCACTATCATATCACGTCCAGATCTCAGAGGATTAAGATAAGATTGACGTATCAGCAGATGATCTAATTTTTAGGATAACAATGAGCACTGAGACCACTAAAATGCTCATGTTCTTCAGTAACACTTTTGGTATTGGCCAGATGAGGGCAGATGGATTAAAGCAGGTAAAAGTATGCAATAGCAACAGAGCTTCCCAGCTCCAAGAAAAGCTCAGACCATCTTGAAAACCTCCACCAGGAGGTTTTTGGGGAATTCATGAGAACATCAGTACTAGTTTTCCTGCTGATAGTATTGGTATTGGAGCAATGACAGAAGGTTACTGTCTGAACAAGACCCCTTGGGCAAAGCTTGGTACAAATGCTGAACATAAAGATTTCTCTTTGAAAAGAGGTCCAGATAAACTAGTATCTTTTTCTTTCACCATGAAGGGGCACTGCTAGTGTTCCTTGCAGGTAGTTCAGAACAACTCAAAGATAATTGAAAATAGAATAAGGTTTGATGTAAAGAGAAACTGCCGGAGAAGCATCAACACTGGAATATTCTGAGTTTAACACGAACCTTATAACCCAAGCTGATGCAAGGTCATTTTGGTCATGACTGCCTCACAAGATGATGTCTGAGGCACTGGCTAAAACATACCAAAAGCTATGCCTGCACTCTTAAAACTGAATACTGGCAATTGTTTTAGATCACGAGTATTTTCATGAATATGTTTATAGGAAGAATTCAATCAAGGTAGAAAGAGACCATAAAGCACTAGGAGCCATAGAGCAAAATCCATTGTACAATGAGCCACCTGGACTTCAGAAAAATGTAATGAAATTGCAAAAGTACTCATTAAATGTGAAATACAGACCCAGTAAGGAGCTTAGCAGATACGCTTTCAAGAACACCTATAAATAATGAAAGCAATGAACTGCAGGAAGAGGAGTTTGAAGTAAATATGAGTCAAGTATTACCCATGTCTGAAATGAAATTTGACAAGTTCAAACAAGTAACACAAAATGGCCCAAGTTGACAACAGTTTGGGGGAAGCAATTCTAAACGGATGACCAAAGAAAATATCAAGCCAGGCTGAGCATAAAAACTTACTGGGATTAGAGATATGAAATTGCTGTAGTTGACGGGATTGTACACAAAGAACATCCTGTCATAATACAGTATCAGCACAAGGTCAGAAACATTAAGTGTTTTTCAGAGATAGAAACCAATAGGGTACTGTGCAAAGAAAAGTGAGGGTCCCAGGTTTGAATGCCACCACCAAAAGAAAATCAAATGTCTTCAACACAGATGGGAGCCAGGCTGATGCAAGAGACTCTCTGGCATGACCTGAGGATGTAATTAGAGTAGATCCACATATGGTCTGGGTCTCCATGATGGTCAAGATGAAGTTTCAGCCAAGGTCCTTGAGTCTATCTTCAGCTGCATGTAACTGACCAAGAAACACACTGAAGACCTCAATTTACAGCTTCTAGTTTTGCAAATGACTCAAAGTGAAGCACAAACACATGTTCTAGTGACATGAGAGACAAGGTGCCCATTAATGTCAGTGGGAGTGAGACAGCACCTTCAAGTCTGAAAATACATTAAAGGTCTCATTGTGAGTAGATGCTTTCTGTACAGGCAAATTCAGTAGCAAAGAGGAACTGTGCCAAATAATGGCAAAGAGATAAAAGGAACCCCAAATTTCAATTATGTGGGAAGGAGGCATCAACTGTACCACCTTCTTGTCTGTGTATTTCTGGATTTACTTCCATACATTAGTAAGGACATAGAGTCCACACTTTCAGAGCTGCTGTGCGCATGAAAAGGAATCCTGAAGGCAGCAGGGACCTCTTGCAGCTGTCACCTTCATTTGAAAATCTATCCCTACCACGACTCATGAGGATGTTCCCACTGTTGACAGATTTACTCTGGTGTCAAAAGTAATTGGAGCCAAGAAGAGTTATTCACTGAACAAACTGAAACTATGAAGAGGGTCAAGTGTTTTTCATGTTCCATCATCCACTAAAAAAAAGATTGAAAAAATAATTATGGTCCCATCAATACCCCTGGGAAACAGCAGATGGTAACGGCATACCACAGAGCAGTACCCTTCCCTTATAAGCTGGTGTTATCTGTTTCTACAAGGACAGGACATGAAGGCCAGCAGCCTCCCCACATTCAAATCAGCATTGAAAGCCCTTTTTAATTTTTTATTGATGATAGTCTTTGTCAATACCAGTGGGCTCACAAAAAGATCCATTTTTTCATTCACAGTAGTAGAGAATGGTGAACCGTTCTCTGACTGTGTGTTCAGTTCTGGGCATGCTGTATTTAGAAAGATATTGACAAACTGGAGGGAGTTCAGAGAAGAGTGACAAAAATTATCTGTGCCTTCAGGACTGATCCATGAAGAGCAAACTATATACAGTTTGGTTTAGTGATGGCTGCAGGAGGTCGGAAACGTGCATTATAAGTATTTGAAAAATGAGTTTTTCACAAGAAGAAAGAACAAAGTTTTGTTTTGGATGCAGCTCAAGCAGAAAGAAGTAAGGCTGGTTTTCAGGGAAAGTATCCTAGCACCAAATCATCTGGAAAAACCCCCTGAGAGAAGGAAAATATTCGTAGCTTCAGAACTTTTAAACCTTAAAAGACATGAAAATATATGAATGAAGACAATACTGACCTTGAAAGGAGATGAGCCATTTCCCGTTTTCTTACATTGTTTCCGTGATCCAATCACCAGAAAAGAATCCACATGTGAAATGCTGCAAGATAAAACACAACCATTAGTAGCTAATTACCAGGGGGCAGAAGGTCAAGCTAAATGATTGCTATTTGTCCCTTCCAACCACAAAACCTCTCTCTGCCCCAAGACTGTCAGCGGCAACCAAACCTTTTCTGCATACCGTAGACATCTGGACTAACCCAGATGCAAATACACACCAGAAATGCTCACATCTTTGAATGCCTCCCAGTCCAACTGTTAGGTTTATTGCTTTTTTTTTAGGAATGGATAAAACTTAAAAAAATAAGAAGAAGCTTGGAACTTCCTTCCAC